>NC_133460.1:20666459-21337709 GCF_048565385.1 Saimiri boliviensis
GGATTATCTACTAAATACTCTGTAAATATTTGCTTTTTTTTGGGAGACCAAGTTTCACTCTGTCACCCAGGTTAGAGTAAATGGTGCAATCTCAGCTTGCTGCAATCTCCACCTCCTGGATTCAAGCAATTCTCCTGCCTCAGCCTCCTGAGTAGTTGGGACTACAGGTGCTCGCCACCACGCCTGGCTAATTTTTTGTATTTTTAGAAGAGATGGGGTTTTGCCATGTTGCCCAGGCTGGTCTCAAACTTCTGAGCTCAGGCAATTCACCCACCTAGGCCTCCCAAAGTGCTAGGATTACAGGCATGAGCCACCATGCCCAGCCTACTTTTTTGTATTTTTAGTAGAGACGGCATTTTACCATGTTGACCAGACTAGTCTCTAACTCCTGACCTCAGATGGTCCAGCTGCCTCGGCATCCCAAAGTGCTGGGACAGGCATGAGCCACAGTGCCTGGCCAAATGCTTGCTCTTATTAGGTCAGATAGAGAAACAAAACAAAGCACCCATAACAGGTTTTTTTTACACAGGGAAACAAAGATTTGGAGAAGATAGAGGCTGAGTTAGGATGTTGGTAAGTTTCTGGATTCCCAGTGTAATTGCCAGCCGTTTCAATCTTTAATAACGAATGTAACCTCTCAGCCACTACTTACTCACCTGCAAAATGGAACTAATCCTATCTTATTGGATGTTGGGATTGGTGGGTATAAAGGCAACTCAGCAGCTGGGCACGGTGGCTCACGCCTGTAATCCCAGCACTTTGGGAGGCCCAGGCAGGTGGATCGCTTGAGGTCAGGAGTTCCAGACCAGCCTGGCCAACATGGTGAAACTCTATCTCTACTAAAAATACAAAAATCAGTTGAGTGTGGTGGTGGGTGCCTATAATCCCAGCTACTCAGTCGACTGAGACAGGAGAATCACTTGAACCCGGGGGTCAGAGGTTGCAGTGAGCCGAGATTGCATCACTGCACTCTAGCCTGGGCAAAAGAGCAAAACTCCATATCTTTCTCCCTATGTATCTATCTATATACGAAATAAAGGCGGCTCTGAAAATGAGCATTAGGATAATGATGCTTTCTCAACTTGGATAATATCGCCCCCAAGGGGGCAAAAACTTACTCTTTTTAATATCAAAAAGACATACATAAATAGGCATATCATATATCTGTGTTATTAAACTTTCATGATAGACAGGGATTAGGCAAAAAAAAAAAAGAAGTCTAAAAAGGGCCTTTAGGGGAGCAATAATGAAGGAAAAGTTGAGAAACACTACTCTCCACACCAGGGTTTTCCCACTTGGCCTGTTAGCCGCTAGTGGCTTGTGAAATCGGGTTCATGGGTCATGATCAGCATTTGGGGGAAAAAGGATCTGGAAAATGCCACAGGGCACTGCATAGAATGAATCAGAACGTGTTGTGCAGATGTTTTCCATTCCACGTGTGGGTGCGTGAACGGCAGTCACAAAAGATATCTCTGCTGGGCACGGTGGCTCACGTCTGTAATCCCAACACTTTGGGAGGCCGAGACGGGCAGATCACTTGAGGTCAGGACTTCAGACCAGCCTGGGCAACATAGCGAAACCCCGTCTCTACTGAAAATACAAAAACTAGCCTGACATGGTGGCATGTGCCTGTAGTCCCAGCTACTGGGGAGGCTGAGGCAAAAGAATTACTTGAACCCAGGAGGCGGAGCTTGCAGTAAGCGGAGATCGCGCCACTGCACTCCAGTTTGGGCGACAGAACGAGACTCCGTCTCGAACATAAATAAATAAATAAATATCTCTTGTGGATCACTGTTTTTTAAAAAAGTTTGAAGCCATTGCTCAAAACCACAGTTTTTTTCTCTCACATTTTCTCTCTCAGACAAGCCTGTGCAGCCTTGGACCATTTTGCTCGAAACGAAGAAATCGACAACAAAAGGGAAAAATGTAGGACAGAGCCCAGATTCCAGTGAGACTCGGCTGACCCTCCCCAGCTCATGGCCCGGAAACTTCCTTTCTTCCACATTTTCTTGTCCAGGTGAGCACCGGTGCAGAGGAAAACAACCATCCCTGGCTGCATGCGGTGGCTCACGCCTGTGATCCCAGCACTTTGGGAGGCAGAGGCAGGAGAATCACTGATCCCAGGAGTTCAAGACCAGCCTGGGCAGCATAGCAAGACTCCATCTCTAGAAAGAATCCCCAAATTAGCCAGGTGTGGTGGTGCACACCTGTAGTCCCAGCTACTCGGGAGGCTGACATACGAGGATCCCTTGAGCCCGGGAGGTGGAGGCTGCAGTGAGCTATGATCGTGCCACTGTACTTTAGCCTGGAAGACAGAGTGACATCCTGTCTCAAAATTTAAAAAAAGGGGGAGGGAGAAAATGACCCCCCAGAAGGGTGCTACTCCTCCTCACTCCTTCCTCTGCCTCTTCTCCTCTCATTCCTTCTCTTCCCCTTTTCTCTCTCCCCTCTTCTCTTCTATCCCCAACCCTGGCCTTCTCCCAGTGCCTCCTTTCCTCCAGACTTGGAAGCCAGCAGTCACATTGACCGAGTTGGTCATGTACTCTATGGTCTGGGGCGCGCCATTCAACTTCTCTGAGACTCAGATTTCTCAGCTGTAAAATGGGGAAGTTATTTGTAAAGTCGAACAGACAATTAAATGGGCGCATGTATGTAAAGTATTTTAGCTTGGTGCCTGGCATATGGTGGGCGCTTGGAATGACAGTAGTTGGCTACCAGCTGCTGTGTGAAGTACTGGAGTGTCTATGCATTAGCATGACTTAGTCCTTACAACGAGCTATGCAGGAGCTGGGAAAATACCAGGGCAGGCCGTCTGGTTTCAGATCCCAGCTCAGGATCTTGTCATATCTTTTTTTTTTGAAACAGTCTCGCTCTGTTGCCCAGGCTGGAGTGCAGTGGCATGATCTTGGCTCACTGCAACCTCTGCCTCCTGGGTTCAAGCAATCATCCTGCCTCAGCCTCCTGAGTAACTGGGATTATAGATATGCACCACCACACCCAACTAATTTTTTTATTTTTAGTAGAGACGGGGTTTCGCCACGTTGGCCAGGCTGGTATTGAACTCCTGACCTCAAGTGATCTGCCCACCTTGGCCTCCCAAAGTGCTGGGATTACAGGCATGAGCCACAGAGCCTGGCTGGAAATAGAGTTTTTTAAATAGGCACAGTTCAGTCTCCAGGAAAATAAGGCAGAAGGTGAGAGTGGATGCTGGTTAGCCTTTTAGAAGCCTCATTGTCAATAACTTTATCTCCCTCTTGTGGGTTTTGTTTGTTTGTTTGTTTGTTTGTTTGTTTTGAGATGGAGTCTCGCTCTGTCACCAGGCTGGAGTGCATTGGTTGCGATCTTAGCTCACTGCAGACTCCGCCTCCCAGGTTCAATCAATTCTCCCACCTCAGATTCCCAAGTAGCTGGTATTACATAGGCACACCACCACACCTGGCTAATTTTTGTACTTTCAGTAGAGACAGGGTTTCACCCTGTTGGCTAGGCTGGTCTCAAACTCCTGATCTCAGGTGATCCACCCTTCTCGGCCTCCCAAAATGCAGATCACAGGAGTGAGCCACCATGCCCAGTCACTCGTGGTTTAACTTTTTATTTTCAGAGGCCCACCCAGAGGGAAGAAAATAAAGTTGGTAAAGAAATGAACACTGGAGGCCGGGTGCGGTGGCTCAAGCCTGTAATCCCAGCACTTTGGGAGGCCGAGGCGGGTGGATCACGAGGTCAAGAGATCAACACCATTCTGGTCAACATGGTGAAACCCCGTCTCTACTAAAAATACAAAAAATTAGCTGGGCATGGTGGCGCATGCCTGTAATCCCAGCTATTCAGGAGGCTGAGGCGGGAGAATTGCCTGAACTCAGGAGGCGAAGGTTGCGGTGAGCTGCGATTGCGCCATTGCACTCCAGCCTGGGTAACAAAAGCGAAACTCCGTCTCAAAAAAAAAAAAAAAAGAAAGAAAGAAATGAACACTGGCCAGGCATGGTGGCTCATGCCTGTAATCCCTGCACTTTAGGAGGCTGAGGTAGGGGATTGCTTGAGGCCAGGAGTTCAAGACCAGCCTGGGCAACATAGCAAGACCCCTCTCTATAAAAAATACAAAGATGCCTTTCCATAGAACATAGCTAATTTTTAAAAAAATAATACAAAAATTAGCTCAGTGTGGTGTGCACACTGTAATCCCAGCTAATCTGGAGGCTGAGGCAGAGGCTGAGGTGGATTGCTTGAGTCCAGAAGTTCCAGTCTGCAATGAGGTAGGATCATACTATTGCATTCCAGCCTGGACAACAGAGTGAGACCCTGTTTCAAAAAAATAAGAGGAAGAAGAAGAAGGATAAGTTCTGAGAATATGAAGGAGGATGTCTAAATTGTATTCAGTGGTGTTTTTTCCCTCCTTTTAAAGAAACCTTTTAGTTCCTTAGGAAAATGAGTTTGTGCTTTCTATATCTGCCTAACAATATAGAGACACATAAATTCAGAGAAGATGATTGAAAAAATTCTGGCTGGGCACAGTGGCTCACACTTGTAATCCCAGCACTTTGGGAGGCTGAGGCAGGCAGATCACCTGAGGTTGGGAGTTCAAGACTAGCCTGATCAACATGGAGAAACCCCACCTCTACTAAAAATACAAAATTAGCTGAGCATGGTTGGCTCATGTCTATAATCCTAGCTACTCGGGAGGCTGAGGCAGGAGAATCGCTTGAACCTGGAGACGTAGGTTGTGGTGAGGTGAGATTGCACCATTGCACTCCAGCCTGGACAAAAAAGAAAAGTGAAACTTAGTCTCAAAAAAAAAAAATTCTTATTCACTTCCTGACTGTTTAACCTTAGACAAGGTACCAAACCTCTCTGTGCCTCTGTTTTCTGATCTGTAAAGTAAAAGTACAGTAATAATCCCTACCCACAAGGTTGCTTTGGAGAAATAACTTGATGTTTTTAATTAATTTATTTAGAGACAGAGTCGCGCTCTGTGGCCCAAGGCTCACTGTCACCTCAACTTCCTGGCCTCAAGTGATCCTCCTGCCTCGGCCTCCCAAAGTGCTGGTACTACAGGTGTGCATGACCACACTGGGATTTTTTTTTCTTTTAGAAACAGAGAATGCAGATCAATGTCTGACCTGTAGTGTAAGCAGCATTTAATGATCTGACACTATTATTAACTCAACCTCACAGATGAAGAAATTGAGGCTCATAAGGCTTTTTGTTCACCATCATTCAAAGAAAAGAAGAGCCTACATTTAACGTTTTAAAAACTGCAGCTCACTTAAGGTGCACACAGAGGATGCCTGGAGAACATTTACATATGCATACACTAGTGATCAATATAAGGATATTTCCAACACTTCAGAGGGTTCCCTGGGGTCTCCAACCAGTCAATACCTTCCCCCAAGTTAAACACTGTTCTGATTTTTCCTAACAGACGTTTTGCTCTTCTGAATTTGATGTAAACAGAGCCATACAGTGTGTTTCTTTAATTGTTTCTTTATTTCAGCAATAGGGAAAGGAAATGTTTCTTTGACTATCTGTGGACTCTGCATTTGAAGTCCATGTACTACCACGGTAGAAATTGCCTTCTTTGCCAGGTGCGGTGGCTCACGCCTATAATCCCAGCACTTTGGGAGGCCAAGGTGAGTGGATCACGAGGTCAAGAGATCAAGACCATCCTGGTCAACATGGTGAAACCCTGTCTCTACTAAAAATAGAAAAATTAGCTGGGCATGGCGGCACATGCCTGTAGTCCCAGCTACTTGGGAGGCTAAAGCAGGAGAATTGCTTGAGCCCAGGAGGTGGAGGGTACAGTAAGCTGAGATCACTCCATTGCACTCCAGCCTGGGTAACAAGAGCGAAACCTCATCTCAAAAAAAAAAAAAAAAAAAGAAAAAGAAAGAAAGAAAAAAGAAATTGCCTTCTTTATCTTTTATCCTACACTGCTTTTTAAGTCAATAGCTACTTAGGGCTGGGCGAGGTGGCTCATGCCTGTAATCTCAGCACTTTGGGATGCCAAGGCAGATGGATCACAAGGTCAAGAGATTGAGACCATCCTGGCCAAAATAGTGAAACCTCGTCTCTACTCAAATACAAAAATTAGCTGGGTGTAGTGACGCACGCCTGTAGTCCCAGCTACTTGGGAGGCTGAGGCAGGAGAATTGCTCAAATCCAGGATGCAGAAGTTGCAGTGAGCCGAGATCATGCCATTGCACTCCAGCCTGGCTCCTGGTGACAGAGCAAGACTCTGTCTCAAACAACAACAACAACAACAACAACAACAAAACAACTACTACTGAGGACTGCTTTGCGGGGGCAGGGTCTTGCTCTGTTGCTCAGGCTGGAGTGCAGCAGTGTGATCATAGCTCACTACAGCCTTGAACTCCTGGGCTCAAGCAATTCTTTCCTTTTTTTTTTTCCTCATCCTTCCAAGTAGCTGGGACCACAGGTGTGTGCCATTGCCCTGGACTATTTTATTATTATTCTTATTTTTTGTAGAGACGCGGGGTTCCACCATGTTGCCCATACTGGTCTTGAACTCCGGGCCTCAAGTGATCCGCCTGACCTCAGCCTCCCAAAGTGTTGCGATTAGACTT
The DNA here is from genome assembly GCF_048565385.1 of Saimiri boliviensis. Lineage (NCBI taxonomy): Eukaryota > Metazoa > Chordata > Mammalia > Primates > Cebidae > Saimiri > Saimiri boliviensis. The sequence goes on from NC_133460.1 coordinate 20,673,038, forward strand.
GAGCCACCACGCCCGGCCTTGCACCTGCTCTTATTTCCACTCTCTCCTTTTCCTTCTTCGAGCGCTGTCCCTGAAATGTAGCTGTCCATCAAGTCATCAATGGATTCTAATTGGCCAATTCGAGGCAAGGCTTGCTGGAACCACCCTCCAGCCCCCACAGGAAGCAAATGATAGGGCACATATATCAACCGGCTGGCCAATGGGAGACTGGCATCTTCCAGGCAGTCCACCAATGGGAAAGCATACTCCTGCCCTCCCCAACTGCCTCTGCAGAGCAGCCTCGTGCCTTTGCAGTTTGACACCTTCCTTTTATCCCAAGAAGGTCCCTTGGAAGTCACTTCAGGAAGGCAGGATGGCAGGGCCTGATTCCCTTCATCCTGCTTGTGCCTGCCCCATGCCTCTGCTCCCCAGAGTGGATGGGAGGGGAGGTCTTTCTAAACAAAAATGATATCTATGTAAATATATGTCGTTTCAGGCTTGTGCCTGTTATTTCTTTGGTTTTCTTTTTTAATGGAACAACAATCGTTTTGGCTTTATTTTGTTTTTTCGAGAAATGTCATTTTAAAGTTCCAAGTAGCTTGACAACCGCCTCCCTTTTACCAAGTTTTGGGTACTGAGGAGAAACCATCAACCTCCCTTTTTCTGTCTTCCAACCTGTCCCTCAGTGGTGAGGCCTGGGGAGAAGGGAGAGGTCGCATAGGATGGGCGGCAGTAGGGGGCATGCAGAAGATGGAATAGGGTGGAGTTTAAGAGTAGGAGGGGGGCCGGGCGCGGTGGCTCACGCCTGTAATCCCAGCACTTTGGGAGGCCGAGGCAGGTGGATCACGAGGTCAAGAGATCGAGACCATCCTGGTCAACATGGTGAAACCCCATCTCTACTAAAAATACAAAAAATTAGCTGGGCATGGTGGCGCATGCCTATAATCCCAGGTCTCAGGAGGCTGAGGCAGGAGAATTGCCTGAACTCAGGAGGCGGAGGTTGCGGTGAGCCGAGATTGCGCCATTGCACTCCAGCCTGCCTAACAAGAGCGAAACTCCGTCTCGAAAAAAAAAAAAAAAAAAAAAAAAAAAAAAAGTAGGAGGGACCGGGTGCAGCGGCTCACACCTGTAATCCTAGCACTTTGGGAGGCTGAGGCGGGTGAATCACCTGAGGTCAGGAGTCTGAGACTAGCCTGGCCAACATGGTAAAGTCCTGCCTTTACTAAAAATACAAATATTAGCCAGGCATTGTGGCAGGAGCCTGTAATCCTAACTCCTCAGGAGGCTGAGGCAGGAGAATCACTTGAACCTGGGAGGTGGAGGTTGCAGTGAGCTGAGATTGCATCACTGCATTCCAGCCTGGATGACAAACACAAGACTTCATTTCCAAAAAAGAAAAAAAGAAAGAAAAGAAATTGTCTTAATTGGGTGTAAAACAAGAATTAGGATGTGAACTTGCCCCGGATGGGGAATATTAAGAGTCATAAAGATGCAAAAGAGCTTAGAGAAGAGGTTTGCCTGGTGGCTTTCGATGGCTGCAGATGGATGGGCGTCTTGGGCCATTGCCTCACTGGGGGTGAAGAAGGCGAGGATGGTCTGAGGATGTTGTGCTAAGGTATCTCACGGCCCTCTTCTCTTGTCTTCTTGGTTGCAGGCAGGCATGGCCCTGCTGTTCGCGGTGGGTTGCGTCTTCTTCCCATTGTGCTTCACTGTCCTTCGCTGGGGCTTGCAGAACCACACCGGCCTGCAGATGGACAGACAAGAGGCTGTCCTGGTGGCATCCAAGTAAGAGGACCAGGGTGAGGGTGTCCTCCCTGGGGCCATGGCTGGTGCAACTGATCTCTCACTTTCAGGATGAGTTCGTGGTGAAAGCAGAAGCAGTGTGGGGTGGAGCTGGGATTTGAAGTCAAAAGACACCAGCAGGCGGGCGCGGTGGCTCACGCCTGTAACCCCAGCACTTTGGGAGGCTGAGGTGGGCGGGTCACCTGAGGTCAGGAGTTCGAGACCAGCCTGACCAATGCGGTGAAACCCTATCTCTATTAAAAATACAAAAATTAGCTGGGTGTGGTGGCGGGCGCCTGTAATCCCAGCTACTCCAGAGGCTGAGACAGGAGAATCACTTGAACTTGGCAGGTGGAGGTTGCAGTGAGTTGAGATCGTGCCACTGCACTCCAGCCTAGGTGACAGAGTGAGACTCTGTCTCAAACAAACAAACAAACAAACAAAAAAACAAAAAAAAAAAAAAGTGGGGTCTTTTGCGAGTCATTTAATTTCACTGAAATTCAGAACCCTCACTGATTAATGAGCTTAATAATAACACCCACTTCCCTTTCTTCATGGCGATGTTGTGTGAGGATCATGTGAATCAGCGTCTGTAAGAGCAGGGGTTGCAAGCTCCTGCAGATAATATGAGGGATGTGGGCTCTGCCGGGATGGCGTGGGCTGGAGGACTCACCTTCTCTGCTGAGGGCCAGCGTGGCTCTGTGCCAGCCTACTGATAATGTTATATGGTTAGAACATGGGCCAATGTTTTGGGGGTTATAATTCTTTGTCATTGTTGTTGAGATAGGGTCTTGCTCTGTTGCCTAGGCTGGAGTGCAGTAGCAGGATCATGACTCACTGCAGCCTTGAACTCCTGGGCTCAAGCAATCCTCCTGCCATAGATGGGACTACAGGTAGGCACCACCACACCTGGCTAATTACTATTTTTTTTTTTTAGAGATCGAGTCTCACTATGTTGCCCAAGCTGGTCTCGAACTCCTGGGCTCACATGATCCTCCCTTCTCAGCCTTTGAAGTGCTGGGATTACAGGCATGAGCCACTGTGCCTGTCTTCTTCTTCTTCTTTTTTTTTTTTTTTAAGACAGGTTCTCACTCTGTCACACAGGCTGAATTGCAGTGACATGATCATGGCTCACTGCAGCCTTGACATCCTGACAAGTGATTCTCCCTCTTCAGCCCCCCAACTTGCTGTGACTATAGGTGCGCATCACTATGCCTGACTAATTTTTGGATTTTTGGTAGAGACGGGGTTTCTCTATGTTGCCCAGTCTGGTCTCAAACTCTTGGTCTCAAGTGATTATCCTTTCTTAACCTCCTGAGTAGCTGAGACTGCAGGTGCATGTCATTGTGTCTGGCTCTCTCCCAATCCTTTTTTTTATTTTTATTTTTTTGAGACAGAGTTTCTTTTGCTCTTGTTGCACAGGCTAGAGTGCAATGGCACAATCTCGGCTCACTGAAACCTTTGCCTCCTGGGTTCAAGTGATTCTCTTGCCTCAGCCTCCCGAGTAGCTGGGATTACAGGCATGTGCCACCATGCACAGCTAATTTTGTATTTTTTCTTTTAGTAGAGATGGGGTTTTTCCATGCTGGCAAGGCTGGTCTTGAACTCCCAACCTCAGGTGATCTGCCTGCCAGCCTTTTTTTTTTTTTTTTTTTTTTTTTTTTTTTTTTTTTTTGAGACAGAATCTCACTCTGTTACCCAGGCTGGAGTTCAGTGACTTGATCTTGGCTCACTGCAACCTCCAACCTCCACCTCCTGAGTTCAAGCAACTTTCCAGCCTCAGCCTCCTGAGTAACTGGGATTACAGTGCATGCCACCATGCCCGGCTAATTTTTGTATTTTTAGTAGAGATGAGGTTTCACATGTTGGCCATGCCGGTCTCAAACTCCTGACCTTAGGTGATCTGCCCACCTCGGTCTCCCAAAGTGCTGAATTACAAACCTGAGTCACTGCGCCCAGCCTCTCCCAATTCTCAAACACTAATAAGTAACTTAGAGTTTCTTTAAGAACTGCTGTACTGACAGCTACATACTGGCCAAACAAAACATGTCTGTGGGCTGGGCTGGGCCCTTGGGCTGCAGATCTATAGCCTGTGTGGCAAAGCTTACCATAAATGTGCATTGTCAGCAAGCCATCGGAAGGGGAGGGAGTACACAGAACACAGATTTTACTAGGGTGTCTACTTGGATTCCCTGGCAAACAAACAAACAAAAAACCCGTCTCTACTCATTCAAAGTGAAACCACAGTTCCGTGACCAGCCTTGTAGTCCTCAATCGAGTAGTGACAGTGATCGCCCATCACCAGCCTCCCCGACCTCAGTCTTTTTTGCAGTTTTGCTCATGTGTGACTTTGGGGTTCATGGGTTTGAAACCCAACTTTCATCCAGGGGTGGTGGCTCCCACCTGTAATCTCAGCATTTTGGGAGGCGGAGGCGGGTGGATCGCTTGAGCCCAGGAGTTTGAGACCAGCCTGGGCAACTTGGTGAAACCCCATCTCTATGAAAAATACAAAAATTAGCTGGGCATGGTGGTGTGCACCTGTACTTCCAGCAACTCGGGAGGCTGAGGTAGAAGGATCACTTGAGCCCAGGAAGGTTGAGGTTTCAGGGAGCCATGATCGTGCCACTGCACTCCAGCCTAGGGGACAGAATGAGACCCTAACCAAAAAAAAAAAAAAAAAAAAAAAAAAAACCCACAAAATTTCTAAACCTGTTTCTTCTATAAAACAGGGATACCACTACGTAGGAAGATTAAGAATCAGTAGAAATCACCTGGTACTGTCCCTAGCATGTAGTAAAAACTCAGGGAGCTGGATCCCCTTTCCCCCTCCGGTGGAGCCGGTCCGCTATTGTCTCTAAACCCGCTCTAAATCGGCCTAAGGTGACACTTCCTGGGGCTTTCCTATTGGTTGCCGCTAGAGGGCAGCACAAAACAGCAAATCCCCGTCCCCGGCCTTACTTGGGGAAGGCGAGGAGTGGGCTCTGGGCAGAGAAAGGTAAAGCACAGGGTTGATAATTGAGCTTGGAGTCCCAAGGAGTTTGCAGAGCAGGCCCTTGGCATGCTGAAGTTCACAGGACAGTTGGGATCAGGACAGGAGGGCAGAAGTTCAAGGCGGCAGTGCCTCTGGCTCGAGCCCCACAGCACGACCCTGGCCGGGTCCCCAGGCCTCACTTTCCTTATGGGGCAGTGAGGGGCTTGCACCAGCCCACCCCGGGGTCCCTTCCCACTCTGAAATTAGGCTGCCTGTGGAAGGGGCGTTAGAGGAAGGGGCGTTAGAGGGTTGGGAATTTAGGAGAGGCCGGGAGGGGCGGGCAGCTTGAAGAACAGGGCCAGGAGTCCTGGGACTCCCTGGGACTTCCTGAGAGGCAGCCTCCCCCATTCCCCAGCACTTCTTCCATCCTCCCTGCCGCTCCGACGCCTGAAATGAGAAGGGCCTCGGGACCGCTGCTGGCCCTGTGGGAAGGACAGGTGCAGCGCCCTGGGAGCTTCTGCGGCAGACAGGACCCGGGCAGCCCGGCAGCAGTCAGGTGTCCCCTCTGGCCAGCGCCAGCTTCCTTCCCTGCCGGCCTGTGAAGGGCCTCCGGGTCTGAGGATGCTGCGTTGAGACGCTTTTGCCCCCATCCCCTCCTTCAGCTCTGCCTTCTGAGAAAGCACCGCTTGCTCCTGCTCCCTCTCCCGGGGAACCCTCTCTTCCGCCGGAGTGGGCACCCGAAGCCGGACCCAGGGCAGGCCACAGAGGGATGCCTTGGCGAGGGGGGAGACGCCAGGCATTTGCCAAGTGCTGATGGGAAACAGGGTCAGGCCCCGGTGGGGGTCAGGGCCCCTCCCAGCTGGCCAAGGAGCCTCAGGCCCCCTTTAATCCCAAGAGAAGAGCTGGCCCTCCCCAGGGCCCTGTCCTCAGCAGCCCCCTGTGCCACGGCAGCTGCTGTCCCTTTAAGGGCCTCCCCCTCCCTCTTTCTCTGCTCCCCCCATCTCTGTCGCAGCCGCGCGGCTGTGGCTCAGAGCTGCATGGGGAGACGCTGCTGCAGGTCCGGTTTCTTGGTGTCTGGTCTGTGCCATCATTTCCCCGCCCCTCCCCCGCCCTCCCCAAGCTGGTCACTTCCCCTCCCCCTCCCCCTCCCCACCGAGGGGGCAGGGGGCTGGGCACGGAGTCTCTATGGTGCCATGTGTCCATGCTGGGCGGCGGGGGCCGGGGCGGCAGCGAGAGGAGGCAGTGGAGCCGGGACAGCGGCGGTGACCGCTGACCGCTAGCCCGGCGGCTCCTCCGCTCCCTCCCGCCCACCTCCTTCCTTCGGGGCTGGCACCCGGACCCACCCCCACCCCCTCCCCGCCTCCTCGGGCCCTCCCAGCCTCTCACGTAAGCCTCCCCTCCCCACCTGCCTGGTGGTTCCCTCCCCTCCCCCATCTGCACCCTCCTCCTCCTGTCCCCTCTTCCTCTGTCCCTCAGCAAGGCGTCCCCTCCTCGCCTCTCCCCATCCCTCACTGGTCTGCTCCTGCTCCCCTTCTCCCATCCTCCCCTCCCCCGTCTCTGCTCAGCCGGCCCCTTCCCGACTCCCCAGTGTCATCGGGCTCCCTTCTCGGCTCTGGTGCCCTGGCCCCATCCCGTCCCCGCCCTGTCCCCTTTGTGCCCCTACCCGTTGTTTTCTCCCTCCTTCCTGGGCTTGGCGTCCCTTCTCCACCCCTAACTCCTTCCGCTTGGCCTTCCTGCCCCTTCACGACCCGCCTGCCTCCCTGTCCAAGTCCTGAGCCACCATGTTGACCCCGATGGTGGCTGGGGGGGTGGTGTTCCCCGGACTCTTCCTCCTCTCCAAGAGCACGCTCCAGAGGCTGCCCCAGCTGCGCTGGGAGGAGGCCGACGCGGTCATTGTCTCAGCCAGGTAAACGGCTTCCCTTCACCTCAGCCCCTCTCCACTTCCTGGGCTTCTCAGGGGATGGAAGGGACCCAGCCTTCCCTGACCCCTCAGTGGGTGGGGACTGGGAGCTTCTGCAGGGGGTCTGGGGCTTTACCCCCAAGCTTCCTCCCTCTTCGCTGCCTGCCTCGCTCACTGTCCTGGGAGACCTCGTCCAGCTGGGCCATCTAGTCTACTAGTGTTCAGCCTGCCTCTCTCCTTCCCCATAGACCCTCCCACCCTCCAAAACAGGGCCAGCAGGTGGGGAAGACATTCCTATAAGATTTTAGGGACCGAGGCCTGGGCCAGACAGCTAGGTGTCATTCAGGGCGACTGTTTGGGGGCCAGGGATGGAGGCGTGGACGGTAGAACTCTACATCCCTAAACAGGGCTGGAGTGCAGAGGGGAGGCTGGTGGCAGTCAAGGAGATGGTGGGACAGTGACTGGGGGGTTCAGGGTTACGAAGGGGCCAGAGTGAGGCACGAGTCATGACTGGGCAGCTGAGCAGTGCAGGAACTGGCCCAGGGTCCCCTCTCGGGAGAGGCCCAGCCAAGAGCTCACTCTTGGCAGAGTCTCACCTCAGGACAGCCTCCCTGCCGGCTGGAGAAGAGGGAGACTCAGCTTCCACACACAGGGAAGGGGAAGGGAGAAGGTGGTGAGGAGGGTGGCGGACTGAGGAACAGCAGCCAAGCAGGCCAGGGGGCTGTGAGGTGGCAGTGGTGGGGCACATCTCGGGCTAGCCCAGCCTTGGAGAAGGTGGGCAAGGACTGGCCCAAGCAGTGGCTAAACTTAAAGCGCAGTCGCTAGACTAGCAACGAGGAGAAATGGAGGCACATGCCTCTTCCCTTCCGCCCTTCTAGCGCGCCCCTCTCTCCCCCAGGCTGGTGTCCTCTGTCCAGGCCATCATGGCCTCCACCGCCGGCTACATCGTCTCCACCTCCTGCAAGCACATCATCGATGACCAGTAAGTGCCTTGAGACCCCTCTGCCCAGGTGCCAGTGGCTGGTGTGTACGCGTGACCCCGGAAGACCCCACATCTTGGAGGGAGCTCTGTCCGGGGTCCCTAAGCTCTTAACTTAGGCCGGAGCAAGTTGACTGCAATAACTGCAACTCAGCACCGGGGAATGAACTGATCCCATCCTGTCCTTGAAAGGCAGCCCCAAGCGGGGAAGGAGTGGGGATCAGAGAGGATCCTCCAAGTGCTTCCTAGTAGCTTCCAGGTCTCCCGTGGTGTCATGGGTTCCCCACCTCCTTCCAGCCTTCTGCCCCAGGAGGCAGACCCCATTTCCAGCCAGCGCCCAGGTGGGGCGCCCCGTCCTCACGCCAGGCTCACCCCGTAGCCCCTCCCAGAATCCACGCGTGAGGGAGAGGAGATGGGAAGATGACACGCACAAGGCCACACGCGCCAGGCAGTGGGGGAGGGGACGAGGGCGAGGAGGCCAAACTGTGGCCGGGCAGCTGCTGCAGTGTCTGGCGCTTGCCAAAAAGGCTCAGAGGTGTGCAGGCAGGAGGCGGAGGATGGGGAGGAGAGGGGCCCTGTCCGTGGTGCTGACGGCCACCGCAGGTGACCCACGGGCGGCCCGTTGCTAGTTGTCTGCGAGGCATCCACAACGCCCTCCTCATAGCTTTTGGCCCTGCTTCCCTTCCCTGGCAGCCAATGAGCCCCAGGGGACATTCTCCGGCTGCCCCTGGTGGGGGGTGTTTCTGTTTGCCTCTTTTCCCGAAGATGAGTCGCCTCCTCTGTGGTGAGGCACTGGCCCTTCCTGGAAAGGCTTCAGCGAGAGGAATTGAGTTAGTGGCCGCCTCAGAGGACACTTCTTGGCTTAACTCTTTCTTCAGACCCTGCCCAGGGACTTGGCTGCCTCTTGGCCTCTGCCCGCCCCTTCCCATCCCTGCTCCAAGCTGAGCCTGGGATCCGGTGCTTCCTCCCCAGCCTTCACACACAGAGGTCACCTTTTGGCTTCTGCACCCCCGCTGCTCCCCAGGCCCCCCTGTGTCTGTTCCTGTCCTTCCTCCCCACTTTAATCCTCAGATAGGTGGGGAGGATCCAGGTTAATCCAGGGCAGCAGCTGTTCCGACTTCTGAGCACCTAATTGCTGAGAGGGTGGGGATGGGATTTAACACCTCACATTGCAGCCCTGGGCCTGGTGGCCCCTCCTGGTCTCCCATCCCAGCCCAGTGCTCCCATCTCTCGTCTCATCTGCTGGGCCAGCTCGCTGGGCTGCTCCCTGCCCTGACTCCTCCAGGCCACTTGGCCCCTCTCTCCCTGTGTTCCCACCTCATGTTCTCCAAAGCCACCCCTCCGCTGTCGTCACTCCTGGCCTCAGCTCCACACCACTGCACTATGGTCTCCGGTTATCTTTTCCCTGGTACTGTCCATGCTGGAGAGTGGGCTGGCTCCCTTCACAAGCTGGTTGCCCCAGGCTCCCCAGCCTCAGAGGCCTCAGCCCCAGCTTCTCTACGGCTCCCTCACGCACCTCATGTTTGGTGATGGCCTCTGGCTGACTCTGCTTTCCTCCCTCCTCCCCGTTGTGGGACAGGCTCCCCGGGGCCTGCCTCTCTGACCTCCTGCCCCCACTCCAGACCAGTCTCAGGACTACAGGGTTTAAGAGAAATGTCAATGTGCTGACTCCAGAAGAAAAATGCAGTCTTGCATATCCTGCATTTCTCATGTTTGTTTACTCTCCAAGTACATGGCACTTTCTCTGTCCTTGGCTCCTTTTGTTCTGCGTTTTCCCCTTAATGCTTCACTGTCCCTGAAAAACAACACACAACAGACAAGAGATTGGGTTACTTTGGGGCAGGGTGAACAGCGCTGAGAAGTCCTTTCACTTGCCAGCAAGCAGGGCCTCTGATGCCTCTGAGATCTTCTGGGGACAGCAGGGCTGAGAGTGAGGGCTGTGGAGCCACACTGCCCGTGTCCCCTCCTTGGCCAGGTTACCTAGCCCCTCTGTGACTCACTTCCTCATCTGTATGGGGGGATGACGGCCACACCTACCTTTTACAGGGTTTTGGGAGGGGTAAATAAGTGCATGCATGTGAAGGTTCGGAAGATCGCCTGCCCTGGGAGGCAGGAACAGTGTCCACGCCCGAGACCTCTCTCTCTAGCACTCGCTCCTTCAGCTGTTGCTGATCCTCACCTCAGGGTAAGGTTAGGACAAATAACCATGGCAAGGTCCCACCTGCCTGGCCTGGGCTTATTTTGGCACTCTATCTGTGCCCTTTGGTCTGTGGGCATCTTCTGGTCTCTTCTTTCCCCCCCACTGTAGGGCAGAGAGAGAGGAACATGGGTGGGTTCTGAGGCCACAGGTTTGAATCCCAGCACCATCTCTTACTAGCTGCATGACTGCCTGACCTGTGTCACTGTGTGACTCTCCGGATCCCTCACTGTACCCGAGACTCTGCTCCTGCCCACGACTGCCGAGCTGACCCCCGAGGTCCGCCCCCGCTCACTGGCACCCCTTTCCTCCTTGCTCCCCACCTCCTCTGCCCAACAGACACTGGCTGTCCTCTGCCTACACGCAGTTTGCTGTGCCCTACTTCATCTATGACATCTACGCCATGTTCCTCTGTCACTGGCACAAGCACCAGGTGAAAGGACACGGAGGGGACGACAGCGCGGCCAGAGCTCCGGGCAGCACGTGGGCCATCGCGCGCGGCTACCTGCACAAGGAGTTCCTCATGGTGCTCCACCACGCCGCCATGGTGCTGGTGTGCTTCCCGCTGTCGGTGGTGAGTTCCGGGGAGCTGGGTGGGTGGGGTGCAGGCGCCAGCAGGAGCCTGGGAAGCCCTGGGTTTGGGTACCAGCAGACAAGCAGACCCAGCGCGTTCCCAGGGAAAGCTGTGGACCAGTAGGGTTCCCAGCCCAGACCAGTTGCAAGAGGCACCAGAGTGTGGGGGCACTGGCCCCGGCCTGAACGATGCCCAGCTGTAGCGCTTTGATGCGTGGTTGCATGTCTCTGAGCCTCAGTTTCCTCACCCATGATGTAGGGAACACAGTCTTTCTGCAGGACTGTGGGAGGGAGGCAGCCAAGTCATGACCTGCTCCTGCATCCAGGTGTTCTTTCTTCCCCCAACACCCCAAGATGGAGTCTCACCCTGTAGCTCAAGCTGGAGTGCAGTGGTGAGATCTCAGCTTACTGCAACCTCCGCCTCCCAAGTTCAAGCAATTCTCCCACCTCAGCCTCCTGAGTACCTGGGATAACAGGTGCCCACCACCATGCCTGGCTAATGTTTTTGTATTTTTAGTGGAGACAGGGGTCTCACCATGTTGGCCAGGCTGGTCTCAAACTCCTGACCTCGTGATCCGCCTGCCTCAGCCTCCCAAAGTGCTGGGATTACAGATGTGAGTCACCGCGCCCAGCTTTGCACCCAGGTGTTCTGATGTTCAGAGTCAAGCATCTCCAAAAGCGACAGAGGGGAGAGAGGAAGGGCGGGGGGGTGCCCCAGAACCCAGGGGGAGCCCCAGCCCCTCACCTTCCTGCTTCTCTGCTCAGGTGTGGCGACAGGGGAAGGGAGACTTCTTTCTGGGCTGCATGTTGATGGCAGAGGTCAGCACGCCCTTCGTCTGCCTTGGCAAGATCCTCATCCAGGTGAGTGGGCAGGGGAGGGTGCGGGAGCCCAGTGGAAGGGCACAGGAAGGGGAGGGACCTCCAGGGCTGCTGCCGAGGGCTCTGGCCCCTCTGTCATCCTTCCGTGCCCTTTGAGCTGGTGCTTGTGTCCTGGCAAAGTGTCTGGTCTGGGAGGAGCTGCCTGCTGGGGTAGTGGGGAGGCAGGAAGCGGGCGGGGAGGGGGGCAGCCCTTCTGCTGCCACGGCCACCATGTCTGTGTCCCTGCAGTACAAGCAGCAGCACACGCTGCTGCACAAGGTCAACGGGGCCCTGATGCTGCTCAGCTTCCTGTGCTGCCGGGTGCTGCTCTTCCCCTACCTGTACTGGGCCTACGGGCGCCACGCCGGCCTGCCCCTGCTGGCCGTGCCCCTGGCCATCCCAGCCCATGTCAACCTGGGCGCCGCGCTGCTCCTGGCCCCCCAGCTCTACTGGTTCTTCCTCATCTGCCGCGGGGCCTGCCGGCTCTTCTGGCCTCGCTCCCGGCCACCCCCGGCTTGCCAGACCCAGGACTGAGGACCCTCCCCCTCCCCACCCTCAGCCCCATGGGAACAGGGCTCTGGGGCTGCTGGCCGGGGGTGGGAGCCGGGGCCCTCTTGTCCGGAGAGCCCCAGGACTGATGAGCCCGAAGGGGAAGAGGTGCCATCTCTCGGGGGCTGAGGGCAGGAGAGATGGGACCTCTTCTCCCCACTGTGCCCACTTCCTGCACACCCCTGTGCTGGAGGAGGGGAGGGGGCACCACCTCCCACCCACTGAGGGTGGGAAGGCTTGTTGGGGCGGAGATCGACAGGGTTTCAAGGGGAACCAGGAGTCAGAATGTCGGAAGGCGCTGCTGCCAAGGCCATCCCAGCCCCTCCGCTGCCACCCCCACCCCGGCTCCCTGTCACCTGGGAGGAGAGGACTCTCCAACCAACCCCCACTGGCCCTCGGGTCTCCCGAGTGGCCAGCTGACCCCATGGCTCCTCTCCAGTTAGGCCAGCTTGAGGAATCTTATTTATTTTATTTATTTACCCAAATTTGAACTAGTCTGTTGGGTTGGGGTTGGAAGGTAGCTGCTACCCGCAAGCCTTCCCAGTGCTGACAACCCCGGGGGCAGGCGAGGGGCGCCCCGTCCCTCACCATCAGCTGCACATTGCGCCCTCGGGCCCTGGCATGTCCCTGGTGCTACTGACCTCTCAAGGCTTCCTCCAATCTGGGGTCGGGGGACCCTGGGAGGTGCTTTACAGACCGCTAATAAAAGACGATCTGCGTGAACGTGAACGCCACCAAGGCCCTCGTCACCATGTTCTTTGGGGCTGGGAAGGGAGGAGGTGAGGGGCTTGGGCTATGGGAAACACAGAGAGGGCAGGACCCCTCGCTGCTCGCTGGGCAGTCAGGGAGGAGGAAAGCCGGGACTTTTACTCATCGACAGGAGAGGAGATGCGTTTGGGCGTTCAGGTTGAGTCCAGCGCCCTTGTCTGGCTCTTTAGGCCCCTTTCTGGAAGTTTCTGTGGGGCATGGAGATCAGAGTGGGGAGGTCACACACTGCCCCGCTAGGACTGGGGTCTTCAGATGCTCCCAAGGAAGGTGGAGGTGGGTAGGGTTGGAGGAAGGGGGCAGGCCTTACATGTGGGTGCAGAACTGGAAAAGGAGGAAGAAGAACACCACCACCAGGAAGCCCACCAGGATGTGATGGAAGAGTCCGGGGCTGGAACCTGCTAGACAAGCAGGACCCTTAACTCCCTTCTGATGGCCCAATGGGTGGGTTCGGGGCTGCTCTCCTCCAGGACCCAGCGGGAGGGAGGCCCCTTCTCAAACTGGTTCATACCTGAGTTAATGAACATGACGGGTTTCTCTCCAATAAACTGGGCCACAGCCAGGAGCCTGGCTTTGTCCGAGTCTGGATAATCGAAGAAGTCAGGTCTGTCTAAGAAGCTTGGAGACTTTGTCCTTAGGGCCGACGCCCTGGCACGCTTGGGTCTGGGTGCTAGGACCCAAGCAAAGTCTGTGACAATGGCCAAGCAGACCCCTGCCTTTAATTCTTGAAGCAGGGGCTGACTTGGGACCCTGTGAGACCACCCAGCCCTATTGCGGATGTGGAGGGCCTTGATTTCCCTCAGGGTCAGCTGAGTGCGCCACAACAAGGCTCTCGGTTGTTGGGGGATGGGTGGGACAGGCAGGATGGGAGAGAAGAGTGGAGAGAAAAGGGGAGGGGGCAGGGTTGGGTTCTCAGTCCCTAGGCGGGCATCACTCTTTATGTCCCAGAGCTGCCTGCCTTCCTGCTGCTCCCAAGACACCTTCTTACCAGTTTCGATGGCCCCCAGCACAGCCAGCCACACCCACACCAGCAGCTGTGGCCTTAGCCTCATGACTCCTATCATGAGGTGGGGGCTCTGTGATGTCACAGCCCAGAGCTGTTCTGATGGCACTATGGGGTGAGGGGAGAAAGTGCCAGGAGCTGGGACCCCTCCCTCATCCTTCACCCTCATCAGAAGAGGAGAGGAGAGGCCTTCATCCTCCGGAATGTAACTGATGATAAAACCATAACGGCCGGGCGCGGTGGCTCAAGCCTGTAATCCCAGCACTTTGGGAGGCCGAGGCGGGTGGATCACGAGGTCAAGAGATCGAGACCATCCTGGTCAACATGGTGAAAGCTCGTCTCTACTAAAAATACAAAAAAATTAGCTGGGCATGGTGGCGCGTGCCTGTAATCCCAGCTACTCAGGAGGCTGAGGCAGGAGAATTGCCTGAACCCAGGAGGCGGAGGTTGCGGTGAGCCGAGATTGTGCCATTGCACTCCAGCCTGGGTAACAAGAGTGAAACTCCATCTAAAAAAAACAAAAAACAAAAAACACCATAACGGTGGCAGCCCCAGCATTTACAAAGAGAAGGGATGGTGGCAGGGCCATCTTGCTGAAAGCCAGAACTAAGGGAAGCTTCAGGCACAGTTTGGAGTGGCAGCACAGGGCCACACGCCTCCAATTACCCCTTGCTTGCATCAGCCACAGTAATATTTGTTTTATTTCTTCTCTTTTCTTTCTTTCTTTCTTTTTTTTTTTTTTTTCTGGAGACAGGGTCTCCATCTGTCACCCAGGCTGGAGTGCAGTGGCATGATCTCAGCTCACTACAGTGTCCGCCCCCTTGGTTCAAGCGATTCTCCTGCCTCAGCCTCCCAAGCAGCTGGGATTACAGTCACGTACTACCACGCCTAGCTAATTTTTGTATTTTTAGTAGAAACAAGGTTTCACTATGTTGGCCAGGCTGGTCTCGAACTCCTGACCTCAGGTGATCCGCATTGGCATCCCAAAGTGGTGGGATTACAGGAGTGAGCCACCGTGCCTGGCCTATTTTATTTATTTTCAGAGACAGGGTCTCACTGTGTCACCCAGGCTGGAGTACAGTGGTGTGATCACAGCATACTGCAACCTCGAACTCCTGGGTTCAAGTGATCCTCCCACATCAGCCTCCTGAGTAGCTGGAACCACAGGCATGCACCACCATGCCTGGCTAATTTTTGTATTTTTTGTAGAGATTAGGTCTTGTTACGTTGCCCAGGTTGGTGTTGAACTCCTGAGAGGTGATCCTCCAGCTTTAGCATCCCCAAATGCTGAGATTATAGGCATGGGCCATGATGCCCAGCAGGTAGCATTTATTGAACACCTATTACTATGCTGGTTGGACTCCATTGACTAAGTCCCTTGCACAGATTGATTCATTTACCCTCGGGCTGATCTTGGAGCCAGGTACTCCTTTTTTTTTTTTTTTTTTTTTTTTGGAGATGGAGTTTCACTCTGTCGGCCAGGCTGGAGTGCATGGCATGATCTCAGCTCACTGCAACCTCCACCTCCTGGGTTCAAGCGATTTTCCTGCCTCAGCCTCCTGAATAGTGGAATTACTGGCGTTCACCACCGTCTGGCTAATTTTTGTATTTTTAGTACAGATGGGGTTTCGTCATGTTGGCCAGGTTGGTCTCTGACTCCTGAACTCAAATGATCCGTCCGCCTCGGCCTCCCAAACTGTTGGGATTACAGCAGTGAACCACTGAGCCCAGTCCAGAGGCAGGTACTCTTGCCTCCCTTATACACGGGAGGGAATCACGGCACAGTGGGGAAAAGCAATGTGGGCAATGCACACTTTCTGGGGGAGGTGTTCCGTCCTGAGGCTCCCCCTTGCATCGTGTCCCCAGATCCAGGGGCCCAGGGATCTCCCCCATCCTCCTCCAAACCTGCCTGAGTGCTCAGCCGGGAACGACCCTGGGGTTAGGAACCGAGAGGAGTAGAGGCATCTCCCACTAGATGGCAGCAGCGTCCGCGCCTGAGTCCCGGCTCCCACCCGCGGGAAGGCGCAGCCGGGCGGACTCACCGACCTCCTCCCGCCTCTTCCACAGGTTGCATCTGCAGCTGCACGAAAAAGGAAGGCTGGGAATGGCCGTTGGGGATTTGTCAGAGGAAGTCCCCCGGCCCTTTCCGAGGCATATGTCTTGGCCAGCCACGGGGCCTTGGCGGACTCCGCTCCCTGAACCTCCGTTTCCCCTTCTGTGGCCGGCGGCTCCCCCGTGACCACCCGATCTCCCGTCTCTGCCACTCCCCACCAGCCATTTCCACTTCTGTGGCCCCATCTCAGCTCAGGACAGTTCCTTTCTGATTGGCAGGTGGGCTTGTCTATCACGGGCATGTCCCACCCCACCCAAGCCCAAGGACACTCCAGGGTCTCCTAAGTGTCACGATGAAGATGCGCGCTCAGCGGACTCTGCAGACCCAGTGCCACGACTTCCCCCAAAGCCAGGCGTGTGTCTGTGCACGCGTGACGTCCTCAGCAGCAACTGTGTGCAGAGAACGGGGGGGCTAGGACTCGGGGTACTCACCATGAACTGCTTCAAGTTCCTAAACAAGTAAAAAGCCCAGGGAGACAAAACAAAATGGGGTGCGGGGAAGAGCAGGGAAACTAATATGTATGGGACTGGCTCAAATGCTTCCCCTGTGCTGTGCTGGGGGCTTCCTTTTTCCTTTGTTTGTTTGAGACAGGGTATTCCTCTGTCACCCAAGGCTGGAGTGCAGCCTCGACCTCCTGGGCTCAAGCCATCCTCTAACCTCAGCATCCTGAGTAGCTGGGACCACAGGCATGCACCACACCTGTCTATTTTTGTTTTGTTTTGTTTTGTTTTGAGATAGAGTCCCGATTTGTCACCCAGGCTGGAGTGCAGTGGTGCAATCTTGGTTCACTGCAACCTCTACCTCCTGGGTTCCATCAATTCTCCTGCCTCAGCCTCCCGAATAGCTGAGATTACAGGCGCCCACCACCATGCTCGGCTAATTTTTGTATTTTTAGTAGAGACGGGGTTTCACCATGTTGGCCAGGCTGGTCTTGAACTCCTGACCTGAAGTGATCTGCCTGCCTCCGCCTCCCAAAGTGTTTACAAAGGGATTACAGGTGTGAGTCACCGAACTCAGCCTACCTTATTTTTTTTCTTTGTAGAGATGGAGACTTGCTATGTTGCCGAGGCTAGTCTCAAACTCCTGGGCATAAGTGATCCTCCAACCCTGGCCTCCCAAAGTGCTGGGATTACAAGTGCGAACCACCATGCGGGTCACTTCTAAGAAAGAGGAAGGGATTTAGCCAAAGCCATGGGGCATATGAGAGATGGCAGAAGGGACTCAGTAACCTGGTTTTTGGGCCAGGTGTGGTGCTCATGCCTGTAATCCCAGCACTTTTGGAGGCCTAGATGGGTGGATCACTTGACGCCAGGAGTTACAGAGCAACCTGGCTGACAACATCCCATTTCTACTAAAAATCCAAAAGAAGGTTGAGTGTGGTGGCTCACGCCTATAATCCCAGCACCCTGGGAGGCTGAGGCAAGTGGATCACCTGAAGTCAGGAGTTCCAGACCAGCCTGACCAATATGGTGAAACCCCGTCTCTACTAGAAATACAAAAATTAGCTGGGTGTGATGGCATGCGCCCATAGTCCCAGCTACTAGAGAGGCTGAGACAGCGGAACTTCTTGAACCCAGGAGGCGGAGGTTGCAGTGAGCCTAAATCACACCACTGCACTCCAGCCTGGGCAAGAGAGTAAAACTCTGTCTCAAAAAAAAAAAAAAAAAAAAAAAAAAAGGCTGGGCAAGGTGGCTCACACCTGTAATCCCAGCACACTGGGAGGCCAAGGTGGGTGGATCACCTGAGGTCAGGAGTTTGAGACCTGCCTGGCCAACATGGTGAAACCCCATTTCTATTAAAAAAAAAAAAAAAATTAGCTCGGTGTGGTAGTGGGCACTTGGGAGGCTAAGGTAGGAGAATCGCTTGAACCCAGAAGGCGGAGGCTGCGGTGAGCCAAGATGGTGCCATTGCACTCCAGCCTGGGTGACAGAGCAAGACTCTGTCTCAAAAAAAAAAAAAAAAAAAAAAAAAAAGCTAGATGTGGTGATGCGCACCTGTAGTCCCAGGTAGTTAGGAGGCTGAGGCAGGAGAATTGCTTGAGCCCAGTAGGTGGAGGTTGCAGTGAGCTGAGATCACGCCACTGCACTCCAGCCTGGGTGACATGGCAAGACTGTGTCTCAATAAATAAATAATCTGGTTCCCGATGCTGGGCCAGGGCTCGTGCCCCAGGCCCATGTGCAACTGCTCCTTGAGGTTAGCTGAGAGAAGGGACGCAGAGCCTATGGGCTTTGGGGTTGACTTTCTGTTTCCACAAATGCCTCAAAACATACGGCTACTATCTTTCCCAGAAAAAGGCTCTTTCGACCCAAACAATGCATTATCCGTTCACTCATTTATCCAACCATGAAATAAACATGCTGAGCTCCCGCTATGCACTGGCTGGACTCCATTTATGGCTCAGAAATCATCAGGGCATGGCCCCTGCCTTCAGGAATGACAAAAGAGGGAACTCACAGATGTGCATCATTCTAGTGTAGACGGGTAACTCTGGGTCATCTGCACCTGTGTCCACTCCCTCACCTTTAATGGACTCTTCAACCTCTTCCTCTTCTTTCTTTCTTTCTTTTTTTTTTTTTTTTTTTTTTTTTTTGTTGTTGTTGTTGTTTGAGATGGAGTCTCACTCTGTCATCCAGGCTGGAATGCAGTGCCATGATCTCTGCTCACAGCCACCTCCGCCTCCTGGGTTCAAGAGATTCTCCCACTTCAGCCTCCTGAGTAGCTGGGATTATACAGGCATCTGCCACCATGCCAGGCTATTTTTTGTATTTTTAGTAGAGACAGGGTTTCACCATGTTGGCCAAGCTGGTCTCAAACTCCTGACCTCAGATGATCTGCCCGCCTCTGCCTCCCAAAGTGCTGGAATTTCAGCTGTAAGCCAGCATGCCCAGCCAGTTCTTCAACCTCTTCTAATCTGGCTTCGTTCCCACCACTCCACTGAAGCTGCTTTGATCAAGTCCATGAATGAACTCATAATCTGCCAAATCGAACGGTTCCCTCTCTTTCCATTCCATCTGCCTCCCAGCAGCTGCACCTGTCCCTGACTCAGAGTCCCGGAGACACACTCGCCAATTCTCGGGACTCCTTCTCCAGCCAGCTCAGACTGGGGCCTTGTCGTGCTATCTATATTCACTGCCTAGGTGATCTCATCCATACTCGTGGCTTTAAATATCATCTATATGCCAGTGACTCATATAAATGTATATTTCCAGCCCAGACCTCTCCTCGGAGCTCCAGACTCCTGTATCCAGCTCCCTACTTGATGTCTGTTTGTGATGACCAAAAACATCTCCAAGGCGATGGATCACAAATGGAGTCCTTGGTTCTGCTACTCCAGGCCTGCTCTTCTCCTGTCTTTTCATCTCAGCAGATGGTTCCATCCTTCCTCTGGATGGTCTGCCCAACACAGAAACCTAAGAATCATCCTGGATACTTATCTCTCACCTAATTAACCCCAAATTGAGACCTGTTAGGCCAGGTTCGGGGGCTCACACCTGTAACCCCAGCACTTTGGGAAGCCGAGGTGGGAGGGTCACTGGAAGCCAGGAGTTCGAGGCTGAAGTGAGCCATGATCATGCTGCTACACTCCAACCTGGGTGACACAGAATCCCTTCTGTAAAAGATAAGAATAAAAATACCTGTTGATTCCATTTTCTTTTTTCTTTCTTTTTGATTTTTTTTTTTTTTTTTTTTTTTAGACAGCATCTCACTCTGTCACCCAGGCTGGAGTGCAGTGGTGCCATCATAGCTCACAGCAGCCTCGACCTCCCAGGCTCAAGCGATCCTTTGTCTCAGCTCCCCAAGTAGCTGGGACTGCATGCTGAAGTCACCATGCCCAGCTAATTTTTTTCTTTCCTATTTCTAACATTATTTTATTATTATTTTTTATTTTTAGTACAGATAGGGTTTCACTGTGTTATCCAGGATGATCTCGATCTCCTGATCTTGTGACCCGCCCACCTCGGCCTCCCAAAGTGCTGGGATTACAGGCGTTAGCCACCACGCCCAGCCCCAGCTAATATTTATTTATTTGTAGAAACAAGATTTCACTATGTTGCCCAGGCTAGTATTGAATGCCTGGGCTCAAGAGATCCCGCCTTGGCCTCCCAAGGTGCTGGGATTACAATGCCCAGCCTCAGTTTTTTTTTCTTTTTATTTTTTTTCAAGACAGTCTTCTTACTCTGTCACCCAGGCTAGAGAGCAGTGGTGAAGTCTTGGCTCACTGCAACCTCCGCCTCCTGGGTTCAAGTGATTCTTATGCCTCAGCCTCCTGAGTAGCTGGGATTACAGGTGCGCTCCACCAAGCCCACCTAATTTTTTTTTGTATTTTAGTAGAGATGGGGTTTTGCCATGTTGGTCTCGAACTCCTGGCCTCAAGCAATTCGCTTGCCTTGGCCTTCCAAAGTGCTGGGATTACAGGTGTGAGCCACTGCACCCAGCAATAGGTAATTTTTCAACCCTTTCCCTCCCTCTCCTTTTTTGGAGTCCCCAGTGTCTATTATGCTCACCTTTATGTACATAGGTACCCAGTGTTTAGCTCTCACTTACAAATGAGAACATGGGGCATTTGATTTTCTGTTTCTGCATTAATTTGTTTAGGATAACGGCCTCCAGCTGCATCTATGTTGCTGCAAGGGATATAATTTCATTCTTTTTTATGGCTGTATAGTATTCCATGACAAATATGTACCACATTTTCTTTATCCACTGTTGGTGGGCACCTAGATTAATTCCGTGTCTTTGCTATTGTGAATAGTGTTGTAATAAACACAAAAGTGTGAGTGTATTTTTGGTAGAATGATTTCTTTCTCTCCTTTCTCTCTCTCCTCTCTCTCTCTCTCTCTCTCTCTCTCTCTCTCTCTCGACATGGTCTCGCTCTGCCACTCAGGCTAGAGTACAGTGGCTTGATGCAGCCTCAGCTCACTGCAGCCTCAAACTCCTGGGTTCAATCGATCCTCCTGCCTCAGCTCCTGAGTAGCTGGGACTACAGGCGCATGCCACCATTCCTTTTTTATTTTTTGAGACATGGCTTTGCCATGTTGACCAGGCGGGTACAATGATATCTTTTCTGAATGTGCCATCCTTGGGCTGCCTCCCAGCCTTGGCACACCTCTCTGCCTGGAATACTCCTGCCCCCACGCTTGACCTGGCTAACTCCTCCTTATCCCTCAGGTCTCAGCTGAGACAACATCTCCTCTAGGAGGTGAGGTGTTCATCTTGGTTCCCTCCTGCCTCATAGACTCGAGTTCCGATGGCTTTCTGGCCATCCCCTGTCCCCATGTCAGTTTCTCTGGATGGGGATTGTCTGTGTATTTGTTTATCTTCCCTATGAGGCTGTGAAGTCACAGCCCATCGACCTTGGTCCTGGTTATATCCCTACAGTTTTTTTTTTTTTGTTTTTTTTTTTTTTACTTTTTTTGAGACAGAGTCTCGCTCTGTTGCCAGGCTAGAGCACAGTGGCTTGATCTTGGCTCACTGCAGCCTCCACCTCCCAGGTTCAAGCGATTCCCCTGCCCCGAGTTCCCTAGTAGTTGGAACTACAGGCACATGCCACCACGCCTGGCTTTCTTGTATTTTTGTAGAGACAGGGTTTCACTATGTTGGCCAGGCTGGTCTCCATCTCCTGATCTCGTGATCCATCCGCCTTGGCTTCCTAAAGTGCTGGGATTACAGGCACAAGCCACCACACCCAGCCTATCCCTACAATCTATAGTCGATGTCAACATTTACTGAATAACTGGGTGACTGATGCAAAAGCGTCCCGCCTCCAGACAAACCAAGGCTCAGCACTGTCTGTCATTTTCCTCTGCAACTGACTTGAGCTCCAGCCTCACTATCACCTACCTTCAACAAGTCTTTCTGGAGGCAAGCAGGGCTGGGTTTGAGCAAGCACCATGAGAAGACAGCATAGGAGACAGGACTCGGCAGGTTCCTGGACCAGATTGCCCTCCTCCCCCCACTGCAGGCCCCCTGTACCCAGGCCATGAACAACCTTGCTAAACTCACCAGCTCCCTTCGTCCTGCCTCCTTTCTTATCCTGGAAAGCCACAAAGGAAACCTAATGGTTGCCTTTACTTTAGAAATATTGGCCGGGCGCGGTGGCTCAAGCCTGTAATCCCAGCACTTTGGGAGGCCGAGGCGGGTGGATCACGAGGTCAAGAGATCGAGACCATCCTGGTCAACATGGTGAAACCCCGTCTCTACTAAAAATACAAAAAAATTACCTGGGCATGGTGGCGCGTGCCCGTAATCCCAGCTGCTCAGGAGGCTGAGGCAGGAGAATTGCCTGAACCCAGGAGGCGGAGGTTGCAGTGAGCCGAGATCACGCCATTGCACTCCAGCCTGGGTAACAAGAGCGAAACTCCGTTTCAAAAACAACAACAACAACAACAAAAAAAGAAATATTGGCCTGGTGCCGTGGCTGACGCCTGTAATTCCAGCACTTTGGGAGGTCAAGGCAGGCAGATCACTTGAGGTCAGGAGTTCGAGACCAGCCTGGCCAACGTGGTGAAACCCCATTTCCGCTAAAAATACAAAAATTAGCCAGGCGTGGTGGTGCACACCTGTAATCCCAGCTACTCAGGAGGCTGAGGCTTGAACCTGGGAGGTGGAGGTTGCAGTGAGTCAAGATCGTGCCACTGCACTCCAGCCTGGGCAACAGAGCAAGACTCCGTCTCAAAAAAAAAAAAAAAAAAAAAAACTGTATTATTTTGCTGGGCACTGTGGCTCACACCTGTAATCCCAGCACTTTGGGAGGCCAAGGTAGGAGGATGGAGTTTGAAACCAGCCTGGGCACCATAGTGAGACCTATCTCTATAAAATAAATAAACAAAAACAGATTAGCCAGGAATGGTGGTGCATACCTATAGTCCCAGCTACTCAGGAGGCTGAAGTGAGAGGATCGCCTGAGCCCAAGAGTTCAAGGCTGTAGTGAGCTATCATCTTGCCACTGCACTCAGGCTGGGCAACAGAGTGAGACCCTGTCTCAAGAAAAAAAAAGAAAAGACAAAAATATTTTAATGTATTCTTTGGAACAGGTAACCTATGTATGTGGCATGAAATTCAAAAGATACAAAAGGATGTACTTGAAAAGTAGGTCTTTCCTCTTCCTGACCTGTCTCCCCACAGGTAACCATAGTTAATAGTTTCTTTTGCGTATTTATTCTTATTTATATATTTTTAAATGTTTTCACTCTCTGAGCTTGTCAAGAGACACAGTTACCATTTTCTTGTGCAGCTTCTAGAAACAATGTATGAACAACTAAACAAACATGGCTAATCTCTTTCCCTCTCAAACAGCAGTATTCCAAGCACTATTCTCTGCACTGGCTTTTCTTCACCACCCCCCACCTCCCTGCCCCCCTCCACCCCGAGGTGGAGTCTTGCTCTGTTGCCCAAGCTGGAGTATAGTGGCACAATCTTGGCTCACTGTAACCTCTGCCTCTCAGGTTCAAGAGATTCTCCTGCCTCAGCCTCCTGAGTAGCTGGGATTACAGGTGCGTGCCACCATGCCCACCTAATTTTTTAAATTTTAGTAGAGACGGGATTTCAGCATGTTGGCCAGGCTGGTTTTGAACTCCTGACCTTGTGATCCACCCACCTCAGCCTACCAGAGTGCTGGGATTACAGGTGTAAGCCACCACGTCTGGCCTGCATTTTGCTTTTCTAAGTTAAAATGAAACTGTGAAGATGATTCTAGGGCCAGCCATGGTGGCTCATGCCAGTAATCTCAGCACTTTGGGAGGACGAGGTGGGAGGATTGCTTCAGTCCAGGAGTTTGAGAACAGCCTGCCTGGGTGGTAATATATAAGTGAGACCTTGCATATTGGAAAAAAAAAATAGATGATTCTAAACAAGAGCAAAACAGCCTCCTTTTTTGTGGCTGCATACTATTTCACTGTAGGGAATTACATTGTGACTGATTTAATTGGTCCCACTTCTGGGCATCTTCGTGGTTTTCAATCTTTTGGAACATGCTGCATTTAAGAATCTCGAACTTCTATCATTTGGCTCATGGATCGGCATGTCTTTAAGATAAAATCCTAAAAGTGGAATTTCTGGGTCTAAGGATGTATATATATATATATATATATATTTGAGACAGGGTCTCACTCTGTTACCCAGGCTGGAGTGCAGTGGAACAATTATATAGCTCACTGCAGCCTTGATCTCCTCGGCTCAAGAGACCCTCCCACCTCAGCTTCCTGAGTAGCTGTGACCACAGGCACACCACTAAGCCTGGCTTTTTTTTTTTTTTTTTTGAGACGGAGTTTCGCTCTTGTTACCCAGGCTGGAGTGCAATGGTGCCATCTCGGCTCACTGCAACCTCCACCTCCTGGGTTCAGGCAATTCTCCTGCCTCAGCCTCCTGAGTAGCTGGGATTACAGGCATGTGCCACCACGTCCAGCTAATTTTTTGTATTTTTAGTAGAGACGGGGTTTCACCATGTTGACCAGGATGGTCTCGATCTCTTGACCTCATGATCCACCTGCCTCGGCCTCCCAAAGTGCTGGGATTACAGGCTTGAGCCACCGCGCCTGGCCCTTTTTTTTTGGGTAGAGACAGGGTCTTGCTATGTTGCCCAAGCTGGTATTGAACTTCTGAGCTTAAGAAATCAGCCCACCTCTGTCTCTCAAAGAGCTGGATTACAGGTGTGAGTCACCACACCTGGCCCAAACACTTTGATTTTGCCCATTTTATGGGTAATAAGTGATATCTCAGTGTTTTTGTTTTGGTTTGGTTTGGTTTTTTTGAGACAGAGTTTTGCTCTTGTTGCCAGGCTGGAGTGCAGTCTCTCCATCTTGGCTCAGTGCAACCTCCTCCTCCCGGATTCAAGCAATTCTCCTGCCTCAGCCTCCTGAAGCATGCGCCACCACACCTGACTGATTTTTTGTATTTTTAGTAGAGACAGGGTTTCGCCATGTTGACCAGGCTGAGCTCAAACTCCTGACCTCAACTGATCCACACGCCTCCGCCTCCCAACGTGCTGGGATTACAGGCATGAGCCACTGCGCCCGGCCCCTCTCTCTTGACTTTACATTTCTCTTACTTTTTTTTTTTTTTTTTTTTTTTTAAAGAGACTGCTTCTCATTATGTTGCCCAGGCTGGCTTCACTCAAGCAATCCTCTTGCCGCAGCCTCTAGAGTAGCTGGGATTACACGCGCCACGCTCGGTTCCATTTCCCTTATTTAAAAAAAAAAAAAATTGCAGTGAAGTACACATAACGAAATGTACCATCTTGACCATTTTTAAGGGTAAGGCTAGGTGTGTTAGATATGCTCGCTTTATTGTGTAACCAGATTTCTCTTTTAAATAACAGCACTTACTTAGAGATGCCGACTTCGTGCCAGGCCCAGTTTGGGACACTAGGGACTCCCAGATGAATCAGCCACTCCAGTGAAACTCCCAGCTGGTGGGGGAGGCACTGGTGAAACGGTGCGGGCAGAGCGAAGTCCTGACGGCGCTGGAGCTGAGGGGCAGAGCGGGATGCCCCAGGAAGGCTCCTAGGAAGAGGGGACCCAGGGTGACCCCTTGAGGAAGCACGGCTCCCAGGTAGAGGAGTGCATGTGAGCCAAGATCCTAGGCCTGAGCCGTCTAGCTGTGTCCCGGGAACTGCAGGAAACGGTTGGGTGAGTCAGTGGTGGGCAGTGGGGGTGATGAGCCCTTTCGTGTTCTCGGGATGGTAAGTTTGGGACACAGGAGAGTGAAGATCGCAGGCCAGGGGTGGACTGACAGCCCATGGCAGGCGCAGGGCAGGTTCGGCCTGGGGCTGGCAGGGTTTGGGTGAGAAATGGCAGCCCATGGGGAATTGCCACAGCAGGGCTCTAGGGCCTTCAGAGCCAAGCCCCGACACTCCTCCCCATCTACGGTGCAAAACTGGAGAAGGCAGAGGACAGGGTGAGGGAGGTTGGTTCCCAAAGGAGATGCCATCCCCGTTAAGGGGACACAGGCCCCTGGAAGTTGGGTTGGGCCACAAGGAGAGAGGCCTGAACCGCCAAAGGGAGGAGGCGTGGGCAAGCCGCAGCCTCAGACCTCTGCCTCCTCCCTCAGACCGTGAGGCTCCCCAGCCCCGCTCGGGGGACCTCGACATCGCTGGCCTGGATCAGACCTACTGCCCCTCTCCGCCCCTGGGTCCCTACGGACCTGGAGACGGGCAGACGGAGGCCCTAGCTCCCTGCAGGGGAGGGGAGTGAAGACGCGCGGGGGTGGGAGGGGGGAAGATGAGCCGGCGTCGCCATGGCAACAAGACCGGTGGTCCGGCCCTGGGGACCCGGGAGGGAGGGAGGTAGGGAAGGAGGGAAGGAGGCGCCGTAGCCGCGCGCGCGGGCGGGAGCGGAGGCCCGGGTCTCCCAGGAGGAGTTGGGGAACACCTGGCGATTCTGCCGGCCGCTTCCCGGTGGCGCAGGGATCCCGCGTGTTTGCGGGTGCGTGTGCGTGCGAAGTTCTCCGGTGAGTGTGCCAGCGCGCCCCTGGGGGGTGTGCAAGCGTGTGAGCGTGCACACGTGGGCACGGGAGTGTGCGCGCGGGGGTGCCCGGCTGGATGTGTACACTCGAGTGTGTGCCGGCCCGCGTGCCCCTGCGTGAGTGTGCGCGCGCGAGCACACGTGTGTGTGTGTGCCCTCGCGTGCGCTACCGAGTGGGCCCTGGGTGGGAGCCTGAGATCCCGCCCCCTCCCCAGCCCCGGCGCCCCTCCCTGCCCCCCGCCGGCGGTGCCGGCTGCATCCTCGCCTCCACCTCGCTCACCCCCTCCTCCCCTCACTTTCTCGGCTCTCCTTCCCTGTCGGCTCACACCGCCGGACTCCGCGCTCTCCTCGCCCGCCGCCCTGGGGATCGCCGACCGCCGCCGCCCAGCCTGCGCCCGCCGTTCCTCCAGTGCCTGGGCACCTGTTGGAGGCAGAGACAGGTGCAGGGGGCTGGGCAGACCGGGGGCGTGAAGGTGCGGGGGAGCGTGCCAGCCTGTGTGCGCTACGGGGGAGCCTGAGGTGGCATCTTAGGCTGGGGTCTCCACCGTGGGCTGCGGTGAGCGCGCGGGGGAACCAGGCAGGCAGACAGGTCCTGGGGCTGAATGAAGGGACAGTGGGAAATGGGAGCTTAGAGGGGTGGGTGATACCCTGACCAGACCAGCGCCTGCTGCAGAGGAGGACAGAGCCTCCGAGAAACAGAGGCGGGGCCCTGCAGGGCCCCTTGAGGAACCGGCAGGCTTAGGAGCAGATGGGAGCCCGGGAGGAGAGGAAGGAGCTGGCAAGATGATACAGGAACAACCTAGAGGTGGCTGGGTGAGGACGGGGTGGTGCAGCCTCGATCTCTGAGGGGAGTGGGTTGGCAGCCCAGCCCCCGTGGAGCTGGCCTGGGGTCTGCAGGGCCCAGGCCTCCGGCCTGCCACCAGCTGGCACAGGCCACCCTCTCCCTCGACCTAGGAAGGGAGGCCAGTGAGGGCCCTGCAGACCCAGAAGGCTGTTGCCTGGCTCTCAGCCAGGACGGTGAGGTATGAGGAGTTGGCCCTGGGCTCACCCGCTCACACGGCCTCCCCCAGCCAGGGGTGCTGCATGAGGGGCCGCAGGGGCGACCGCATGACCATCAACATCCAGGAGCACATGGCCATCAACGTGTGCCCCGGGCCCATCCGGCCCATCCGCCAGATCTCTGACTACTTCCCCCGCCGGGGACCAGGACCTGAAGGGGGCGGCGGGGGCGGTGGGGAGGCCCCCACCCATCTGGCCCCCCTGGCTCTGGCCCCCCCTGCAGCCCTCCTTGGGGCCAACACGCCTGAGGATGGTGCAGAGGTGGACGGCTATGACTCGGATGATGGCAGTGAGTCTGGGGGCTTGGAGGCCCCACATGCTGGTGGGGGTCTCCAGGCTTGCTGTGGGGGGTGGGGAGGATGAGCCCTGCTGGGTGTGCATGTAGGGGAGGAGGGCAGTGGGGTGGGGGGCGGTGGCGGGGACGGCCGACACAGCTGCAGTCGGTGTGGAGATTACAGCTTCAGCAAGGCTCAATATTCAATATTTCTGCTGAGACACTCCACCACCCACACAGCCCCAGTTGCGGCTGAGCCAGGGACCCAGACACACACACGCACGGGCCCACTCAGCCTCTTGCACACACACTCACAGGTGGGCAGAGAGGGAGACATACGCAGCCAGTGTCCGCCTGCCGGCCTCTTGCACACACCTGTATCCAAACAAACCCACGCTGCCTTTCCTCTCTCTCCAGCCGCCCTGGGCACGCTGGAGTTTGACCTTCTCTATGACCGGGCCTCTTGCACTCTGCACTGTAGCATCCTCAGGGCCAAGGTGGGCACTCCCTGCCTCCCAAGCCCACGTGCGGCCCCCAGAGGGATGGGTTTCCATCCCTCCCTTCCCAGGCCTGCTCCTTCCTCTCACCCCTGCACCCTCCTTCTGGGCCTCGCTCTACAAGAAGGAGGGAGAGAGATGCCGGGAGCCTCCAGCCCTCTCCCCTCCCCTCTGCTCCAGGGCCTCAAGCCCATGGATTTCAATGGCCTCGCAGACCCCTATGTCAAGCTGCACCTGCTGCCTGGAGCCTGTAAGGTAATAGCTTCCTCTCCCTCCCAGCCCGCTGCCCATGCCTTCAGCTGCCGTGTTGCTGGAGGACAGGTATTGAGAACGTTTTATCCCCACACCCCAGGCCAATAAGCTAAAAACGAAGACTCAGAGGAACACGCTGAATCCTGTGTGGAATGAGGACCTGACGTACAGTGGGATCACGGATGAGGACATCACACACAAGGTTCTCAGGTGAGGGCCCCCCCTCCCTGACACCCAGGATCCAGGTCCAGCAGCAGCTCGGGGACAGCTGTCATTGTAGCCGATGATTGATCTATATCCCATTAAGCCCCTATCTCTCTGATGCTCAAGAATCATCAGTGGCTCCCTATCCCCTTTGGCAGCAGGCCAAAATATTTCCCTGCCATTCCTGCCCTCCAAATATCTCCTGCAGGCAGGGCATAGTGGCCCACACCTGTAATCACAGCACTTTGGGAGGCTGAGGTGGGCCAATCACTTGAAGTCAGGAGTTGAGACTTCCCTGGCCAACATGGTGAAACTCCGTCTCTACTAAAAATACAAAAGTTAGCTGGGCAGGTGGCATTTGTCTGTAATCCCAGCTACTTGGGAGGCTGAGGCAGGAGGACTGCTTGAACCCAGGAAGTGGAGGTTGCAGTAACCAGAGATACCACTGCACTTCAGCCTGGGTGACAAGAGTGAGACTCTCTCAAAAACAAAACTAAACAAAAACGAGTATTTCCTACCTCTCAGAGGACTCCCTTCCAACTGGCCAGTTTCACAACTCCTGCTTTTCCTGTTCTGTTTTTTTATCTGGAAAGCTCCTCCTGGCTAGCCTAAATTCCACTCACCTGGGGCTCAGTCCAAGCTCTGGCCACTCCTGAGAGTGTTACTGGGTCTCTGGGACCCCTTCTCAGAACCCTGCAGCTTTGGTCTGCCCCTTCTGTGCCCTGAGTTCCCTTAAAATCTCTAAGGAGTGAAGTCTTCAGGGACAGGGAAGTTACTCCATCATCCCAGGAGATGGAGATGTGGGGAGAGTATTCCCTCAAGTGAGGCGGTGGGCAGCGAAACCCAGGCTCCAGAGAGACCTCTGCTTTTGTGCTTGGATTTGCAGCCGGGACCCTTCCCTGATGGTCAGGGCTGTGTGGCAGAGAGGCCACCTTGGTGTCGGGTATGCGGGTGGAATGGAGGGGAGGCCAGAGGCCGAAACCAGAATGAACCTCAAAATGACTGAGCACTCCCCAGTGCCCAGCCTGGACAAAGCATTTTCATCTTTCTTTCTTTCCCTTGATTCTCTCCATTTTACAAATGGGAATTGAGGCATAGGGAGATTAAATGACTTGCCCCAGGTCACACAGGTGGCTCAGAAGTGGCAGGGCTGGGATCTGCCTGCCCTCCAAGCCACAGATGGCCGACGTGGCAGTGGGTCACAGCAGAGGCAGAGCAGGCACTGCGGGAGGATGGGTGGCCGGAGAACAGTCATTTCTTAGTCGCTGGACTCATGAATCCCTGCCGGGCTGGCTCTGTGCTGCATGCAGGAAAAGGATGGGGGTCCTAAGGAGGCATGGGATCCTCGTCTGGCTGCTCAAAGCTCCAAGGTCCTTCTAGCTCTCATGGCCTCCGTCTGTGGCCACATCTACCTTGGTGTTTGGCTTCTGCCCCCAGGCCCTGAATGGAGGCAGTAAGCGGTGCTCCAAGATTTCGGAGGGCTTCCTGAAGAGGCTGAGCAGCTCCTGAGGGACCAGGGACAGCTGGGTGGCTGCTGAGGGAGGGACAGAGGACCAGGCAAATCTGCTTGTCCTTCTCAAGTGCCAGCCCGTCTTCCAGATGAGACGGAGTGTTTAGGGCAGAGCTGTGCTGGTCTGAGGACTTTCCTCCAGGCCGGAACGGGGCTCAGATACCCCCAGGACCCTGACACTGCCGTTCCCCACCAGGATTGCCGTGTGTGATGAGGACAAGCTTAGCCACAATGAGTTTATTGGGGAGATCCGCGTGCCACTCCGCCGCCTCAAGCCTTGCCAGAAGAAGCATTTTAACATCTGCCTCGAGCGCCAGGTCCCGGTCTGTGTGGGGGGCTGAGGGGTGCCAGAGGAGGGGGCCCTGCAGGAGTGCCGGAGGGGAGGCCAGGGTTCCAGAACCTTCTCTTTGCCCCCTCAGCTGGCATCCCCCTCTTCCATGTCGGCAGCGCTGAGGGGCATCTCCTGTTATCTGAAGGAGGTAAGGCACCTCACAGGGACAGGGATGCATGTGGGTGGGAGGCAGTGGGGGCCCAGGCTGACCCTGCACCTGTGCCCCACAGCTGGAGCAGGCAGAGCAGGGGCCGGGGCTGCTGGAGGAGCGTGGCCGCATCCTGCTGAGTCTCAGCTACAACTCGAGGCGCCGGGGACTGCTGGTAGGCATCTTGCGCTGCGCCCACCTGGCTGCCATGGACGTCAACGGTTACTCGGACCCCTACGTCAAGACGTGAGCCCTTGCGCTGAGCCTCTCCTCCCCAGGGAGCCTGCCCCTGCCTGAATCGGGCATGGCCTGTCCCTGACGCCTCGGTTCCTTTCCCTCCAACACACCCCCAGGTACCTGAGGCCTGACGTGGACAAGAAATCCAAGCATAAGACGTGTGTGAAGAAGAAGACTCTCAACCCAGAATTTAATGAGGTACCCGGGTGGGACTAGACGCAGAGGCAGGCCAGGGAGGGGCTGGGGGGCTGAGGAGTCAGCTCACGAACGGGCGGCTGGCTTTGTCCCCAGGAGTTTTTCTATGAGATAGAGCTCTCCACTCTGGCCACCAAGACCCTGGAAGTCACCGTCTGGGACTATGACATTGGCAAATCCAATGACTTCATCGGTGAGGGATGAGCTGGCTGTGGGTGCCAGGGGAGGGTGAGTGCCAGGGAGGTGGCCCTGACTCTACCACTTGCTCCCCCAGGTGGCGTGTCCCTCGGGCCAGGTGCCCGAGGTGAGGCCCGTAAGCACTGGAGTGACTGCCTGCAGCAGCCAGACGCAGCCCTGGAGCGCTGGCACACCCTGACCAGCGAGCTGCCCCCTGCGGCCGGCGCTCTGTCCTTAGCCTGAGTGGATAGCAGTGCCCTGCATAGGCCCATCGGGCTGGGCCCAGTACCCAACCTTCGCACGAGTGTGTTGCACGTTTACACGGGGTGGGCTGCCCCCACCCTGCACTACCTGTCTTATTTTTGTGAGTCTCAGTGACCCGGGTCTGTCTGCTCGTGAGGGGCTGTGGAGTTCTATATTCACATATGCAAACCTCCTGCCTGACTCGCTAGTCCCTGCAAATATGCAAACACCCCATCCTCTCTGCATACCTGGGCAGTGCTCAGAGCCCGGCCCCAGGCCCTTGAGCTCCTCACTCCGGCCTCTCCACGCTGCCCCGTCCCTCTCCCCCCACAGGGAGGAGGTCGGATTAGGGGAGGTTCAGAGAAGGAGAATGTCTCAAAAAAAGAAAAAAAAATAGAAAGAAAGAACAGGACAAAAAAAACAGTGACCCAGAGCCACTCCTTTAATACAGAAACTTCATTAAAAAACCTAGCCCCGTACAGGTAGCTGCCCTTTTCAAGGGGTGGCGATCGCAGGGTCTCTGCCTCTCCAGCAGGTGGCAGATGCTCCCAGCCACTTGTTTAACTGTCCCCTAGATGGGGCCAGGGTTTGAAGGCAGGGCCCCTGCCACCCTCCTGGGGGACACCCGTGCATGTTTATGCCTTTTCTGGTTGTGTCAGTAGCCGGAGCATGGCAGCTGGGTATCAATAAACACCTCCGGGAAGCTGGGCTCGTGTGTGCTGCACAGGGAGGCGCTGGGTGGGGCTGCGGTGGGCGTGGCGCAACGTTGCAGTCACTCCGGGATGTCGATCACCAGGTCATCATCCCCATCTAGGGCATCGTCCCCACTACCTGCGTCGCTGAACATCTGCCGAGGGACTGTGCTCAGGATCGTGGGGGGGGGCATCTTGGGGGGCGGGAGGGGGGTCAGGGCTGTCCCGACCCCGGCCCCAGAACCCCGGCCAGGGAAGGTCAGCGGCCCTCCCACAGGGCAGTCAGGGGGTCCCACCGCCATCTGCAGCAGGGGGAAGAAACACAGGGGGGCTAGTCAGGGAGGCACTAGGGCCTCAGGGGACCGGGCCCTGCCCCCCAGGGCAGCTCTGGGGAGAGGGAAGGGGCCCTGGGCACAGCCGGGCCAGCCAATGCTGCACTCAGGGCCTGCCCACCCTCAGCCCCTCGTGAGTCTCAAAGCAGCAAGTGCCTGGGGGTGGTGATGGACGTGAGATGAGGGGATGGGGGTGTCTCACAGGAAACCGGGAGGGAAAGGCCCGGCCCTGCCCTCTCTAGGGAGGCGCCTGGGCTGCCCTGAGGCAAGTTAAGCCAGAGGCGGAGTCGGCCTGGAGTGCCTGCCTGCCTGCTGCTGGGTCCCGAAGGTGCCACCTAGTGCCACCGGCTTCCTCTCCCTCCTCCTCCTCTTCTGCAGGACTCACTGGTTCAGTGGAGGTTATCACAGGCTGCCTAAGCCTGGAGCCCTGGCGGCTTCTCTGCCCGTTATGTCTTGGATGGGCCCCTCCTCGGGATCCCCGCAGCCATGGCCTAGGCCCAGCCCTCCTCTCGGCTCACCTGGGCTGCGGTCCCAGCCTCCTAACTGGACTCCCTGCCTGCAGCCTCTCCCAGATCCAGCTCCTCCGCACTGCAGCCAGAGCGCGTGCTCTAAAACACAGACCTGAGCGCGTCACTGCACCACTCAGGGCCTTGGGACGGGAGTGCCGCCTGCCAGATGACAGGTGGCCCCTCCACCTGGGCATCCTGCTCTATTTGTCATAAGTCCTTTGTCCTCTGAGGCTGGGATGTGACCTGTCCAACTCTCCAATCCCCCACTGCCAGGTTCTCACAGACCCTCCCCAGAGAGCTCTATGGGTCTCCTCTGCAGTCCCCATGCTTTGTCTGTGGGCACAAACTGGGCATCTGCTGTGTGTCAGGTGGTTTCTGTTAATGCCTTCCTAGCCTCAGGATGCTGGGGAGCGGCAAGAGGTCAGGTGCCAGCAGAGGAGGCTGAGCCTGGCGTGGAGACGGAGGTGCTGAAGCACAGTCCTGCTGAGTCCTGAGGGGCAGTTTCCAGTCTGGCCCTGGGCTAGGTGCTGGGTGGGCTGGCAGGAAATGCCATGCGTGGTCTCCAGTGGCCCTTCTGAGTGTCACATTTGGCCCTGTGGCCTCTTCTTTGCTTCCTAAGGAGTCCCCACCCTCACCTCTGTTCCTGGGTTGGCATGAGAGCCAGGGTGGGTCAGGCCTCAAGATACAGGAGGCTGGCAGGATGGACAACAGATGGGGCCCAGCTCTGAGCAGCACTGCCTCGCCCTGTCCCAGGCCCCCTCATGTACACACAGGAGCAGGCGTGCGTGCTTGACTGGAAAGGCTGCTTTCCTCTGCCCACCACCTCTCCTTCCCCTCCTCTGCCCACCACCTCTCCTTCCCCTCCTCTGCCCACCACCTCTCCTTCCCCTCCTCTGCCCACCACCTCTCCTTCCCCTCCTCTGCCCACCACCTCTCCTTCCCCTCCTCTGCCCACCACCTCTCCTTCCCCGCTGTGCACAGCACATCCCACCCTGGCCTGGACTTCCTCAGTGGCACCCTCAGCCTGACTGGCAGCAGCTCACCATTCTCTGTGGCTTACTGAGGGCCAGGCATGGGGCCAGTGCTTTTCATCCCTTCACTCACTTTCTCTGCAAAATGACGCTAGTGAACAGAGAAGAAAGCTGTGGCTCCAGGCGTGAAATGACACGCCGAGGTTGCACGGTGAGTACTGGAAGAGCTGGGACTGAAACCCGGCCAAGTCCGACTTAGGCCTGACAGAACCAAGCTGCCTCTGTCTTCAACAGCTGTCCCTCTTCTGCTTTAACTCCCTTCCTTCCATCTCCTCACAACGAGTCCCCCAGATCCTTCAGGGACCCCCACTCCCCTAATAGTCACAGGCAAACTCCCATTTCAGACGGGCGTCTAGGCCTTCCACGACCCCACCCCACCCGGTTCATCTGCTAATGTCATGTCTCTTACCACTCCTGCTCAGGCCCAGGCTGCACTTTCACTGTGCCCATCTCCCTTCCCACCATGGCCTCAGCCAGGAATATCCGAATCCACTCACCCGGGGCTCACACGTTCTCCTCACTGAGGCCTTTCCTGGCTTCTCCCTGCCTCCCTGCACAGCCATGGACCTAAAGTGCCCTCCCAAACCTTCTCTCCAGAACGTCCAGAACTTTGCTCTAGGACAACACTCCACTTTAGGTCTCAACGCCCAGCCAGAAAGCCTTAAAGTGCCCCCGTATGCCACGCCAACCTCACCCTGCCTGCCACCCCCCTGCTAAGAACCAGGACCAGTACTGTCACCTCTGCTTCTCAGGCTCAAGAGGTGAAGTCCCACAGGGCCAAGGTCACACAGAGAAAAGGGTAGAGTTGGGATTCGAGCTCCAGATCCTGCACTCCAGACCACCGCAAATGCGGCCTCTCATTCTGCTTCTGGCTCCAGAACCCCGAGAGCTGTCCAGCTGGTCCCCACTCAGCTCGGCCCCTCAGCCCATCCCCATCTCTAAGGCTTGCATCTACTGCCAGCCTGGCGGCTTCCAAACGCGCAGCCCCTCACAGGCCGCTGTCTAGCTGCCTTCCAGATGGCACCTGATGCGTCTGCGGCCAGACTCAGCTTCCCTCCAAGCCTGTGCTCCCACAGCCCTCCCATTTTGAGGGAGGGCGACTGCACTCGCACTCGGGCCGCAGCCCTGCAGGCACCCTGGCCTCTCTCCCGCACAGCCCACACCAGGCCCTCCAGGAACTCCCGAGGCTCATTCTCTGAAATGGGTCTGCAGCCCGCTCTGGACCCTCTGCCTGGTTTACTGAGGCTGCCTCCTCACTCCCATCCTGACGAACCCCACCGCTCACCCAGTCTGTTCTATGACCACTGGTGCCTGGAATTTAGTTAAGAGGCAATGAGATCAGACTCCCCTCCATGCCTGCATCCTGCGCCCTGCCGGGGAACTGCCCTCTCCAAGGCTTCACTCACAGCGAAGCCTGCTCAGTGGCACCTCAGGAGTTCCCGCCTCTGACCTGCTCTAGGACCCACGTCCCTGCTGACTTTCCTCCCTAACACAGACTCCTTCCAGATCCTGCAACAAGCCCAGCTCACACCCTCTCAGAGTCTCGGCCCGACCGAAACACGGCCCAGGAGCGACACGGCTTGCTGTCATTTCCTGTGTCTCTGATCAAAGAACAACCCAGACTACCGAGCCAAAAGTGTCAGCTTTGTCCCCAGGGGTCCCCGTGCTTTGTACTTCACTCCGTTCTTCTCCACAGGTACCTATTTTTCCGGTATGTTTTCTGCCTATCTTGCTAGAATGTGAGCTCCATACGGGCAGGGACTGGTCGGCTTTGTTCACTGCCACCATCTGCCACAGCTGGGACAGTGCCTGGCCCATGGGAGGCACTCCAGGGGCGCTTGCTGATCACATCAAGTGGGACCACTCGCCAAGTCTAGGAGGCCTAGTGGGTAGCAGAGACCTGCTCAAGGCCACGTGGTTTCTAACGGGCAGTCTTGACTTGACGCTAGAGCCCATAATCCTGCCACCTGGGGCGGCCGGGCATCACAGAACATGCCCACCTGGGAAAATGAGCCTGGCCCCGCTACGCTGCAGCCGTGAAAGGGCAGATCCCCAGCATCAACATGCGGGGTTCCCCGAGGCTGGTTCTGCCCTGATTTGTCTCCACACGGGCCTGTGAGCTGGGACTCCTCTGGTTCACCCCTCAGTGCAGAGCAATGGCTGGATCCCCTGCAGCCCCAAATCAACCGTTCAGGGTTCTCTGACAGGCCCCCGCCTTGAGCCTCCCTCAGGTGGCTGTCCTCCTGCCGTCCTGCCCCTCCCTAACGCCCCCACGTCAGGGTACCTTGAGTTTCCGGGGCAGGCGGGGCCGTTTCTCCCGCTTGGGCCTCAGGGGGCTGGGCTCGGGCAGCTGCAGGGCCAGGTAGTCAGAAGGGAATGGGGGGTAGCGGGGGGAGGCCAGCTGTGGGCGGGAGTAGGGATGGAGATGGGAGGCGGAGTGGACAGGGTGAGGGTGGGGGGAAGAAATGCAAACAAAAGGAGGATGGAAAAACAAAAGAGATGGTGATGAGTGCGGCTCCTGGGGCTCCCGAGCACAGAAGCGGGGCAGCAGCAGGACGACGTCCTGGGCTCTGCTCTCCTCTGTCACGCCTGGCCCCGTTCCTACACCAGAGAGAAGGGGGCAGCCCCAACTCACACCCTCCACGGGACACTTGCTGGCCACACGCAGACAGATGTCCCCAGAGTTGGGCTGGCCTTGCCCCGAGGCCCAGCCCTTCTGCCCAAATGACGCCACCTTACTCCCAGGCATTTTAGTTCGACAATTCCCACCCCTGACCCCAACTCACCGAGCTCAGGTATGGGGAGGGGACCCCGGAGGCCTGAAGGGGAAACCCTGTTGAAGGAGGCAGGGAGAGGCTGGAGGGAGAGGGGGCCCCCCCCAGCGGAGGGCTTCTCTTCCTGGAGAAAGGACAGGAGGGGTCAGAGGTGGCTAGGAGCCCAGGCAGTCCGCCTGACCCTCCCCAGCGAGAGGAATGCATCTTTTTCTCACCTCTTAGGGGCTGGAGTGTCAGACAACTTGGGTGTCCCCTCTGTCTCACTATTATCTGATGATGCAGTGGCATCTGAGTCTGTGACAGGAACAGCAGGTCAGTAGGGGTGGGGGAATCCCAGTCCATCCCAGAAGGGTATAACCTCTTCTACACTACAGAAGGGCGCCAGAGGACCAAGCATGGGGCTCACGCCTGGAATCCCAGCACTGTGAGAGGCCAAGGTGGGCAGACTGCTTGAGGCCAGGAGTTCAAGAGGAGCCTGGACAACCTAGCGAGACCTCATCTCTACTAAAAACAAAAACAATTACATAAGCATGGTGGTGTGTGCCTGTAGTCCCAGCTACTCAATAGGCTGAAGCAGAATTGCTTGGAGATCGAGGCTGCAGTGAGCCGTGACCATAATACTGTATACCAGCTTGGGAGACAGAGCAAGACCCTGTCTCAAAAAAACCAAACAAACCAAAACCCCAACCCAAGGGCCCCTGGGGGAATCTGACTCACCAGCTTGCGGGCACACCCATGCACACACACACCAATGCCGTCCCAGGGAGGTCCACAGCCTCACCAGCCTCCTCAGCCTCCCTCCTGCTCTGATTCTTTCATAACACACCTGCTATGCATGGCCAGGGTTCCAGCCTCCTTCCCACTTACCACCCTGTCATCAGACCATCCAAGGAGAATGGAAAGGGCAGTCAGTACCTCCACTTGTCACATGAGGTCACCAAGGCTCAGAAGGTAAGGTGTGATGCTGCAACTCCAACCCAGGTCTGTGACTCCTTGGCTATTTGATGCCACTCATTCCTTGCCACTGAGCAGAGCCGTCTTCAGCACCTGCCTCAGCTCCTCTCCACAACCAGGGCCTGTTCACCCACCCCTCATCCTCCCCTTCATCTATCACTCCTCACGCCAACTGCCACAGGTCAGGTCACCAGCATGTCAAAATCACCTCACCCTGCTACCCACAGTCCAACTCCAAAGCTCCAACTCCAGAGTAACCGAAAACCGACCTGGTCACATCCTTCTTGATGATATGCCCTACTAACTGGATGAATTCTTAGTGCTGCTTAATCTGGCTTCAACATATCTTTCTGGTCAACTAACATAACTGTACTCTTCTCACCACAACCTCCACCTCCCGGGTTCAAGTGATTCTCCTGCCTCAGCCTCCCAAGTAGCTGGGACTGCAGGCACTCACCACCATGCCCAGCTAATTTTTCTATTTTTAGTAGAGACGGGGTTTCACCATATTGGCCAAGTTGGTCTTGAACTCCTGACCTCATGATCCACCTGCCTCCACCTCCTAAAGTGCTGGGATTACAGGTGTGAGCCACCACACCTGGCCCATAACTGTATTCTTTACAGCACACTGACCTATTTCCTTAAAAAAGAAACGTATTTCCTAGTTCAGTGCCTCTGCCTAGAAGGGCCATCTTTCACTGAACAAACGACTGCTACACACAGAAGCTGTTGCCAATGCCTCTGCTCAGATAGACCCTTTAAGGAGCAGATTAAATGCCACCTCCTCTTAGAAGTCTTCTAGAATCCCTCAAGCCCAATTAACTGCAGGCTTTCCCAGAACCCTGTGCTCTTACTTGTCATGGCTATCCCCACACTGTGCTGAAGAGCATCGTTTGTGTCTCCCTGACCAGGCTGTGAACCTTCATGACAGGAATGGGGCCCACATCGCTGGTTCTTCCTTCTCAGATGCCACCCACTCTGGCCATGAACATGCTGGGTTCTCTCCTACGAGGCAGAAGCCCTGAAATCCCCTCAAATAGGACGTTACCTGGAAGCCCTTAGGGAAGGGAGAGGCAGGGGATGAGAGGCTACAGTAAGAGCCAAACCTCCTACTATCATCTATCTGAGTGGGCCCTTGACTATTTTCCTAACCTCATCTTCAGTACTCCCAGAGCAAGCAAATGGGTGTCATGTGTTCCAACAAAACAATTATGTCCCAAAACTTGGCTGGCTGATACATGCCAATCCCTGCCTCAGACCAAGGTTTAAAGGCACTGTGGAGAGGTGATTCTATGTGACGTGGCCTATGAGGGTCCCACCCAGGAATAGGCCCACAAATACCCAGCTCAGGGCTTTTTCAAACTGTGGGTCTCAATCCATTAGTGGAGGTCATGAAATCAATGTATTGGTTTGCAACTAGCATTAAAAGAAGGGGGGGGAAAACAGTCTAAAAAGTATCCGGTTCGAGTGAAGTCTTCTTAAGGCAAAAAAAAAAAGTATCTAGATGAACTGGTACAGTGATCTTAAAAACATTTTGGCTGGGTGCGGTGGCTCATGCCTGTAATCATTAGCACTGTGGGAGGCTGAGACAGGTGGATCAAAAGGTCAGGAGTTTGAAACCAGCCTGGCCAACATGGTGAAACCCCATCTCTACTAAAAATACAAAAATCAGCTAGGCATGCTGGCAGGCACCTATAATCCCAGCTACTTGGGAGGCTGAGGCAGGAGAACTGCTTGAACCCAGGAGGAAGAGGTTGCAGTGAGCCAAGATCATGCCACTGCACTGCAGCCTGGGCGACAAGAGCGAGACTGCATCTCAAAAAAAAAAAAAAAAAAAGCCGGGCGCGGTGGCTCAAGCCTGTAATCCCAGCACTTTGGGAGGCCGAGGCGGGTGGATCACGAGGTCGAGAGATCGAGACCATCCTGGTCAACATGGTGAAACCCCGTCTCTACTAAAAATACAAAAAATTAGCTGGGCGTGGTGGCGCATGCCTGTAATCCCAGCTACTCAGGAGGCTGAGGCAGGAGAATTGCCTGAACCCAGGAGGCGGAGGTTGCAGTGAGCCGAGATGTGCCATTGCACTCCAGCCTGGGTAACGAGAGCAAAACTCCGTCTCAAAAAAAAAAAAAAAAAAAGTTTTGTTAAACTTTGTTTTGTAGCTATGTATACTGAGCCCTGGTCATGATGTAAAATACAGTGAAATGCAGACAATACTCAACTAAAGGGAGGAAAACAGTGCTCTTTTTCATCCCTCTGCTCTTCAACCAAGCCCAGCCCAGGGTACCTGAATGTGTTATTCCTCCAGGACAGCTCTAGCTTACTTCTTCACAAGGTTGGTTTGTTTTTTTTGAAACTGTCTTTCCCTGTCTCCCAGGCCGGAGCACACTGGCACAATCATGGCTCACTGCTGCCTCAACCTTTCAGACAAGGGATCCTCCTGGTTCTGCCTCCCAAGTAGCTGAGACCACATGTGTGCACCACTATGTACAGCTAATTTTTTAAAATTTATTTTTAATTTTAATTTTTATTTTTTTGAGACGGAGTTTCACCCTTGTTACCCAGGCTGGAGTGCAATGGCGCGATCTCGGCTCACCGCAACCTCCGCCTCCTGGGTTCAAGCAATTCTGCCTCAGCCTCCTTACGGCTAATTTTTTTTTTTAATTGACATGGGGGTCTCACTAGGTTGCCCAGGCTGTAAGGCTGGTTTCTTAATCTGGTCCCAACTCAAGAAAGGCCTTTCTTGAGTACTCTATTCAGACGGTGCCTGCTGTCTGCTTGTGTAGTCTGCAAGCTAAGAATGGCTGTTTAACTTTTAAATGGTCGAAAAAAAATTTTTTTTCATGTGAAAATAATACGAAATTCAAATTTCAGTGGCTATAAAATTATATAGAAACACAGCCATACTCATTTATTTGAACATGGGCTATGGCTACTTTATACTACAACAGCACAGTTCAGTGGGTGCTTCAAAAATTGTATGTTGCAGAAAGCTCATTTGCCATCTGGCCCTTTGCAGAAACAGTTGGTTAACCCTTGTTCTACTATAACCACGACCACAGAATTCTGTTATCATTACCTTCTAGTTCTTACTATGACCTAAAATTCTAGTCTATTTCTTCATTTACTTACAACTAGAATATAAATTACAAGAGACCAAGGGCTTTGTCTATCTCTGTCCCTCCAGTATCCCCTGTGCCAAGCACAGTGCCTGAAACATAATAGGTGCTCAGGAGGTTGAAGGCAGGCAACTAGGCTTAAGATCCACTGGAGGCTCCATCAGCCGCCACTGCCTAAAAGATGGGGGCCCAGGAAGCTTGGTAAACGTCAGGAACCATGCCCTCCACCAAGTTTTCAAGAACTCGCTCACCTGAAGAGTCTTCGTCCACGTTCTCATACTGCAGAAGTCGGTCTAGGAGGAAACTGAGGGGAGGGCAGAAGAGGAGAGGTGGGCAGTGATTTCCCAGCGAAGCAATGTCCTCCTGGGCCCCTGTCCCTCCCAGCTGGCCCATGGGATCCCTGAGAGTCCATGCACTTGTGGCCCTACTCGGGGATGGGGTCGGAATGTAGATCGCTAGGAACCACTTCGCCCCCAGCCCCTGCAACGTGCCTTACCTCTTGTCCCGGGACACCTTCAGTAATTTCCTCTGCGCTTTCCTCAGCTCCTCCTGGAAGCACTCGTGCTCCTGCATCACGGGCAAGGGGGGCGCTGGGCCAACGGTCATCGGTGAAGGGCCCCGGAACCCGGCGGCCGCTCGCCCCACCCGCTTTACACCTGAGTAAACCGAGATCTTGTCTACGCCAGGCCTCACCCCCCACAGCCCTCCCGTGGCAACACTCACGTAGATGAGGAACTTGAGCTTCCGCTTCAGATTCCTGTATTTCTTTTTGTAGTCCACTTCGCCGTCCGCCGGCCCGTTCATGACCGGCCGGGAGAGGCAGCCAGCTTCTGCAGTCCCGCTACCCAAACCCTGCGCTGCCCCGCCGCTCACGCCTACACTTCCGGAGACTCTGTAAGGCTGCGCCGCCGGAACTACAACTCCCAGCGTACCCCGCGCCCAGGCGGAGTTACCGCAAGGGCCACCCTCCCCGGGGGTATACTGGGAAAGGAATGCGGCAGCCAGTGGCTGCGCTGGGGATGGCGTCGCAGCGACGCGGTGACGTCACAAAGATGGCGGACGCTGGAAGACGCTGTTCCTTACTCTAATGTGCTTAGATACTTAAAGCCACAAAAAGATTTCCCCCCGAGGTTTCTCGTCTCGTGGCGAGGAGGCTTTTTTTCTTCTGCCCTGTGAAATAACAGCGGCCTAGCTGGTGCCCATGACCAGGAAGGCAGGGAGTGTCGCGGGCTGATTACACCCAAAGGGTGCGGGCGCCGAATCGGTTTCTAACAAGAACTTTTAAAACGATTCGTTACAAGAAAGGGAAGGAGCCGCGAGACCCTCTAACTGCCCAGGGAAAACAAGTCTTGTCCAGCAAAGTTCTTGGCTCAAGCGGTCCGCGGCCGAGGCCCAACGGTCCCTCGCCCCACGGTGCCGCAGCATAGCGCGTGCGCGAGCCGCTGTCAAACGCGCTGACGGAGGCCGAGAAGAAAAAAAGGCGGGAGCCGCCAATCCCGATGGAGCAAAATGGCGCGGGAGAAGGAGATGCAGGAGTTCACCCGTAGCTTCTTCCGAGGCCGGCCGGACCTCAGGTGCTCAGGGGGTTGGAGGTGGGGTTGGAAAGGGGACGCGTGGGACGGGGACTCCGTCTTGACATCCTGTCCCCGCAGCACGCTCACGCACTCCATTGTGCGGCGGAGGTACTTGGCTCACTCGGGCCGCGACCACCTGGAGCCCGAGGAGAAGCAAGCACTGAAGCAGCTGGTGGAAGAGGAGCTGCTGAAGATGCAGGTGTGGGCCGGAGCCTGGGCCGCGGGAGGTGGAGGCGGAGGAGGGGCCTGACGGGGCGCGGTGAGCGGAGCCTTGGTGCATAGTTGGCCCTCTTGGCGCACACACAGGTGGATGAAGCTTCTTCCAGGGAAGTCAAACTGGACCTTACCAAGAAGGGCAAGAGGCCTCCCACCCCTTGTAGCGACCCGGAGAGAAAACGGTTCCGCTTCAATTCAGAGTCGGGTTAGTGCATCCTCCCTGCTATGGGGCCTTCTGCATCCTTGGTGCTTCACTCAAGAAGCATTCACTGCGCATCTGTTATGACCCCAGGCGTTAAATGAGCGAGGCCAATGAGGAACCGGGACGACGAGGACAGATAGCTGTTTCCTGCTGCCCCTCCCTCTGTCAGGGCAGCCCTGGAGACAACCTATGTGAAGAGAGAAGGGACAGGAGGAACCTGTCTCAACTTTCTCTCCTTTCCATATTCCAGAGTCTCGCTCTGAAGCTTCCAGCCCAGACTGCTTTGGACCCCCAGCAAAGAATGGGGTGGCAACAGAAGTCAGCCCAGCCAAGGAGGAGAATTCAAGGCGAGCCTCAAAGAAGGCAGTTGAGGAGAGCAGTGATGAGGAACGGGGGAGAGACATGCCCGGACAGAGGGGAGGAGAGGAAAGCAGTGAGGAGGAGGAGAAGGGAGGCAAGGGGAAGGCTAGGAGGAAACCTGTGGCAAAGCAGCAGGCATCAGGCAAGGCCTCAGTCAGTAGAAAGCAGGCCAGGGAAGAAAGTGAGGATATCGACAAAGAACCTGTTCAGAGGACATCAAAGAAGGTGGAGAGAAATAAAGGAGCTAAAAGCCTGAAGGAAAAAGAACAGAAGAGTGAAGAGGACGAGGAGATCCTAGCCAAGAAGAAAGAGCGTAGAGAGGAGGAAGCAGGGGAGGAAGAGAAAGAAGAGGAGGAGGAAGAGGAGAAAGATTGGAAACCCAGAGCCAGGAGCAATGGCAGGAGGTCAGCTAGGGAGGAGAGGAGCTGTAAGCAGAAAAGTCAGGCAAGGGTGCTCCTGGGAGACTCGGACAGCGAGGAAGAGGAGAAAGAGGCAGCAGGCAGTGGGGATGACAGTGGGCAAGATGAAGAACCCCTAGTGCGGAGGAAGATCAAGGACAGGACCCAGCTTAAGGGTGGGAAGGGGTTGAGTGGAAGCAGCGAGGACGAGGAAGACAGTGGGAAGGGGGGACCCACAGCTAAAGGCACTAGAAAGATGGCCAGACTGGGCAGCACCAGTGGTGAGGAGAGTGACCTGGAGAGGGAGGTGAGTGACAGCGAGGCAGGGGGAGGCCGCCAGGGGGAGAGGAAGAACCGCTCTTCCAAGAAGAGCACCAGGAAAGGCAGGACGAGAAGCTCATCTTCCTCCTCAGATGGAAGTCCAGAGGACGAAGGAGGGAAGGTGAGGGTGTGGAGGGCTGGAAAGCCACCATTAGGGAAGAGGGAGACCCTGCCTCAGGCCCAGCAGGCTTGGCCTTCAGCAGCTGCTGTCTTTCCTTGCCAGGCTGGCTTAGGTCGCCGTGGAGAGGACCACCCGGCTGTGCTGAGGCTGAAGCGCTACATTCGGGCCTGTGGTGCCCATCGCAACTACAAGAAGCTGCTGGGCTCCTGTCGCTCACACAAGGAGCGCCTGAGTGTCCTCCGGGCAGAACTGGAAGCCCTAGGCATGAAGGGTGAGGGCAGGCATGCCTTGGGGGCTGCAGGAGAGGGCCTTCCTGCTGGGCAGGAGAGGATCACCAGCTTCTTCTGCTCCAGGTAACCCTTCCCTAGAGAAGTGTCGAGCCCTGAAGGAACAGCGGGAAGAGGCCGCTGAGGTGGCTGCCTTGGATGTTGCCAACATCATCAGTGGCTCAGGTAAAGGGTTTCTTCTCACTGCCAGGAGCAGATGGGTGAGGCTGGACATTCTAGATATCTGATCTCTCATTTCCCCTTTCCTCTAGGCCGGCCACGCAGACGTACGGCCTGGAACCCTTTAGAAGCAGCCCCTCCAGGGGAGCTCTACCAGCGGACCCTGGACTCAGAAGAAGAACGGCCCCGTCCTGCACCTCCAGACTGGTCACATATGCGTGGCATCATCAGCAGTGATGGCGAGAGTAACTGAGCTCCACCCCTCCCAGGAGGGACCCCTGACACAAATACAAAGCATACATAGTACCCTGTGTCTGCAGAGCAGAAGCAGCTTTCTTCAGAGAAGACTGCAGCCCCCAAGGACATAAGCTGGTTGGATGCTACT
Organism: Saimiri boliviensis; assembly: GCF_048565385.1. Taxonomy (NCBI): domain Eukaryota; kingdom Metazoa; phylum Chordata; class Mammalia; order Primates; family Cebidae; genus Saimiri; species Saimiri boliviensis. Next base: position 20,717,726 of record NC_133460.1, read on the forward strand.
TCTCAGCTTCACCCTCTCCATTTAAGGTGTTTATTTTTTAAGACTCAATAAAAGGTGTGTTTATAGTCACCTCATCAAATCTGGTCCCCTATTGTCACCTACTGTATTCTGGGCCAGAAAAATGAGTAGCTACTGCCTCCACCCCCTCCCTTGGCCTGGTTGCCTTTTAATTTCCACCAGGTTCCTGAAGTCCCTGCCTCCCAACCCTGTCATCCAGCAGCCACCAGACTCTTATTGGAGAAGGGTCTGTGACTCCTCTGCTTTTAGCCCAGTCTGATAACCTAATGCCCATTTAGGAGGGGAGTAGAATGACTTGAGGGCAGCTGGTGCTTAAGCCTTCCCCCTTCTTCTGGAAACAGCCACTTTGTCCAGGGGCTGTTAGCCTGGAAGGGTTGGGGAAGAGCCTAGACATCCTGGGCCAGTCCAAGCCCTCCAGGCCTCTTGCTACAGGCCCAGCCTGTGCAGTCATATCAAGTCTCCACTGGACTCTTGGCTGCTGAGGCTTGCGGGAAGATGTGAGCATGGTCTGTGTAGGAGGCAAACCTTCTATGAATCTTTGAAGCCAAAGCAAAGCAAACAGGAATTACAGGTCAAGGGGTTGAAGACCTTTGAGAGCTGAGATCTGGTCACACCTGAAGTCATTAAAATCACTGAAGTGTTTAGATACACAACCCAATACTTTTTTAAACACAAGCAGTACCATTCACCAGCTACTGAGCAGTCCTTCATGCACACCGTAGACAGAAAGGTGAAGTCTTGAAGTCTGTTAGAATAACGAACAGTTTATTAAAAGCTAGCCTGGGGCTCTGTGCCAGCCCCACAGCTGAGAGGGGCTCCCACGACTGCCCCCAGGCCCGGGAGCAGCCCCTTCCAAGGTCCTTCCCTTGTTTCCCCGCCCCAGCCCTGATCCCAATTAAAAAAAAAAAAAAAAAAGATAAAGGACAAGACGGCACAGGACGTCAGACAGCAACAGGGGAATGGGAGACCCAGGCATCCTGACCCCGAGACCCCATCCTGATCCTTCTTGCCAGTAAGGCGGCCTCTCATTCTCCCCGCCTCAGGCCCCAGGCCTGCTCTGCCCTACGGCAGGTCTGAGGGCCCCACTGTGAGGGTAGTATAGTTCTCTGAATATAATATATCTAGACCCACCCTTCCCCTCCCCCAGGGGACTAGATGAATATTTGACACGCACATCTCCCTCCTTTCCCTGGAGGTGGCGGAGGGAGACCCTGGCACCATGGTGGGGAGGCGGGGCTCCTGGGCAGCCTTGGGGCACCTATGCCCAAGCTGGCCCTGGGCCGCTGGCTAGCCCCGAGAAGCTCATGAGATGAGGAGGTCTGAGGGGAGCTGGAGCCAACATCCTGTCCCCTACCCTTGCTTGGGCCTCCAGCACAGTGCCCTCCAGGGTCAGGCTCCACCCACCCCTGCCCTGCCCTGCCCGTTTAGGAGGGGAGTAGAATGACTCCCTGCTCCTCCCCGCTGCACTTCAGGAATAGAAGTGGGAAGAACCATTGAGGATGTGGGAAGCGACACTGGTGCTGCGGCTCAGGGGCCCAGGCACTGCAGCAGCAGGAGGCCCCACGTTCTCACTGCCACTGCCCCCGGAGGCTGCCCGCCGCAGGGGCTGGGGGCTGTTTCTTAGCAGCAGCAGGGCTCCACCGCGGGGTGTCCCGCTCTGTGTGGGGGGCCCCAGCCAGTTTGGGGGGCCTGGGGGAGCTAGTAGAGATGGCTGGCGCCAGGCTGGAGGGGGCATGCCTGGTGGAGGAGGGCCGTGGCTCCAGTGTGCCCCCGAACGGGGAACGGGACGGGAGGGCCAGGCAGGAGCAGGGGGTGGAGCGGGATAGCCCTGGGCAGCAGCCTCGGCCGGAATGCCCCCCAGAGCCATGCTGGAGAAGCCCAGCCTCATGCTTTCAGCATCGAAGGCCTCTATCTCCCGGGCCTGCCGCTCCAGCAGACTCCGGATTCGCTCGGAGCGCCCTGTCTGCAGGGCCAGCAGCTCCTCTTCCACCTGGGGCACCCAGAACAAAGGTTAGAGTCGGGTGGGAGGCGGGGGGCAGGAGCCTACCCTCCATCCCCGGTCCTGGTCCTGGAGGCTAGGCCCATTACCCGCTGCTCCAGCAGTGCGCGCCGCAGTGCGACCCTCTGCTCCAGCTCCCGCAGCTCCCTCTCATGCTGGCTCTCTGTGCGGATCTTAATCTTGCTCTGGTAAGCGTTGAGCAGCTCCAGCTCCTGTTGAAGCTGCTGCCGAAGGGCCTGGAACTCTGCCTCCTGGGTCTCATCAAGCCGCAGCTGGAGGAGACAAAGAACCAGTTGTAGGGATCTCCTCCCCAACCCCCACTATCCTCCCCTGCCCCAGGTAGGCCTGGGCCCTAAGGTTTCAAGAAGCAGCGGTCTCAACATCTATCAGAATGGAAGATGGTCATACCCTGTGGCACAGCAATTACACTGCAGAATCTATTCCCCCAGGTATACTTGCACATGTGTTCGAGGTGTTCACGGAAGCGTTGTGATAGCAAAATACTGGAAACAACCTAAATGTCCACCAATAAGGGATGGGTTAAATAAATTATGGTACAGCCATACTATGGAAAATTCTATGCTGTAAAAAAAATGAGACAGGTGTACTGACAGGGGAAGATGTCCAAGAAGTATTAAGTGGAAAAAGGAAGTTAGAGAATAGTAAATGTACAGTATGATTCCACCTTGTCTAAAATTCATATAAGTTTTCAAAATGTACACTGAAAAAACACAAAATACAGTTAATTATTAACAAGTTACCTGTGAAAAGTGGGACTAGGTGAGTTAACAGCCTTAGGTGGGGCGTTTCCACTCTACTCTCTTAGTACATTACTTTTTTAAAGTGGCCCATTCCAGTGTTAGGTGTGGTCATTTTTTTTAGAACAGCAACTTTCAAAATCCTCCAGAGGTCTGAGTAAGTAGGCTTGAGGGCCACACACTTTAATCTGCACCCTGTTTACCCATTAAACTAACTTGGGCCCAGGAAAAAATAATAGCCACTCTTTTCCTTCGTGGTTCTTGGGAGTAGGCACATGGCTTTGTCAAGACCTTAAGAAAATGCTAAGAGAAAGAATAAAACCATTGAGGAGAATATGAAATAATCAAATCACTGTGGAGAACACTAACCAAGAAAGAGTATGTGAGTTTCCCAAGTAAAAAAGCCCTAGCTCTGTGCACGCCCCACACTGTCCACTTCACTAAAGCAAAGTACAGAGCCCAGCCTCTACCGCGCTCCCGCCCTGGGCCCCAGGCCTCACCGCCTGCGAGCTGAGCATCTCTGAGATGGACTGGTCATATTGCTCGGCCAAGATCGCCAGCTTTCGGGTCTGCTCCTCTTTGAGCCGCTTAAGGAGGCTCTTGTGCTGAGCTTTGGGCGTAGTCTCCAGCAAGTGTGCTCGCAGAGCCTTGTACTGCCGAGTCTGGATCTTACACGTCTCCTGGAACTGCTTCTTGATCTGCAGCTCCTTAGACTATGCAGTGGACGGATCAAGGGGGGATGGGGGCAGGGGGAGGAGCAGGAAAAGGAGGAGGAGGAACAACCAGGGGAAATGGGGAGAAGAGAGAGAAGAGGAGAGGAGACAGAAGCAGAGACAGGGAGAGGGAGAGAAACAGAAAACATGTTAGACAGAGGGGGTGGGGGGAGCTGTATACAGACAGACATGGAGAGGTGGGATCGTGTTGAGAGAGAGAGATCAGGAAGGTCTCGATGGGCAAGAGATGCAAAGAAGACAAGTTTTCAAGAGCACGTGCACGGAGCTGGGTGGGATACCCACGAGAAAGAACATCAGAGTTACTGGACGGGGAACTGAGGATCTTGGAAGCTCTGACCAGGCAAAGAGGGAGAGATTGTGACCTAGAGACAGAAGCACGTGAGCAAATATGAGAACGTGCACAATAACAAGCAAGAAGAACCAGTCACACAAAACACCCATGAAGAAAGCAACACAACTAAGGACAGACACAGGAAGTCCCAGGTCCAGCACCTCAGGGAAGAAGGCAGGGGAGGAGGAGAAACACCGAGCTGGAAAGGGGTAAGAAGGGGCTGCCCCATTTTGGGCCACAGAAAAGAAGGGGGCAAAGGAGGTGGCCAAAAAGGACCTGCCAAGTTCCACCGGCCAGGAGCTGCCACCCTGACCAGATCCGCATTCCAGCCCAGCCCCTCACACACACACTCCCACTTCAGGCCCACAGTGGATCCTGCTGCCACGGCCCCCATACTCCTCCTGGTTGCCCCCAGCTCAGCACCCCCTACTATGGAGGGCCCCCAACCCACTAGGGTAACGCCTGATGCAGGAGAGCAATTTGGCCCCCAGCAGCCGGGAACCACGGAGGGAACGGGTTGGGAGAAAAGGCAGGGGATGAGGAGACCAAGGGCCTGGAAACTAAGGGCTCTGGAAGGAACCCACAAACAGGGGCCCTGTGGGATCAAGAAGTTCGGTGAAGTTCTACAGGGGCCCAGGCCCCAGAGCTGGTGGCGATCATGGTACAATGAAGCTATGAAGGCATAGAGCATGAGGCTGAGGAGAGGGGCTGAGATAACGGAGGCGGGGTGAAGAGGTCATGGAGCCAGGCCAAGGGTCAGCCTGGGGGCATACCAGGGAGGCTAGGCGGCAGGACAAAGCAGACAGAGGCAGCCTGGGCCAAAGGCACAGTTCCGCTCAGATATTTTATTTGTGTTTGTCTTTTTCGTTTTTTGGTGGGGGGGAAGGGGACAGGTTGGAAGGGAGACAGAAAAACAAAATCAAAGAAGAGAAAAAAAACATGACTCTTCCCACCCTCCGCCACCCCTGGCCCCAGGCCTGAGTCAATGAGGGTGAGGATGAGCACACACAGCGGGAGAACAGCAATAACTTAGGGGAGGAGTGCCAGGAGAGCACAGAGTGACTGCTGGACTCCACGGCGGAGGAGGCTGCCTGTCTAGAGGTCCGAAGGGCTGGGCCTGGGGTGAGGGAGTAAACTGAGGAAGGTGGGTGAAAGGAGAGGACTGGGGACTGGAGAAACTTCACTGGATGTGGGAAATAAAGTGCTCAATGCTCTAGATTTGGGCTGGAGTCTGCTACCTCCAGGGAGGCAAGGCCCGGGATTGGCGGGTGCGGGATCTCCGCCCGGCGAGAGTCCCTGAAAGTGGCTGGCAGGAAGCAGGGGGCCCTAGCCGGCGCTGGCTGCGTGGTAGTAGCCGGGGGATTCGGGTGGGCCGTTCACCCCGAAGCAGGCCCCAGCTGGCCAGTGTGTGGATGGCCCACAGAGGCAAGTGGGATGCTAGACCTTGGCTGGCCCGTGCCAGACGCCAGTTCCAGCCCTTGCACAGGGCCCAGACCCTTGCCAACAGGGCTAATGGGTGTTGGGCAGTGCGGTGATTACGCCGCCGGGGCCCAGGGACAGGCAGGCGGCTGCGGAAGCCATCCTTGTTGGTTTTGGGGTAGAGTGCAAACAGACCCCGGTCCCCCACAGCCCCACAGCCCTGTAGGGCCCGGAAGGCCATGGGTGACAGGCGCAGCAGAACCCGCAACCAGAGTCGAGATATGCCCCGGCGCACCCGGGGTCCCTGCTGCCGCACCCACCTGCCCCCCGCTGCTACAGCCACTAGAGGTAGAGCCAGGCCTGGCCAAGCTAGGAGCCAGGCAGCTCCAAGGCCCAGGGGCACACCCATGAGGCCTCGGCGCCAGCTCAGGCCCAGGACAACCCCCAGTGCGGTACCCTGGGCCAGGAGTAGGAAAAGACTCGGGGGCAGGTGCAGAGCTGTACAAAGGAGCAGGTAGGAGGCCCCCAGGCCCACCAGCCCTACTTCAAGGGCCAGCAGCGCTGCCTGCAGGCCACCCCCACCCTGGGCTGCCAGCAATGGGAGCAGCAGCAGCAGCAGGAGGGGCAGGAGGCCGGAGGAGGACCCCACTGCAAAGGAGAGCCCAGCCAGGAGGCCATGGGACAGGAGTCCAGGGAGCTGGCTGGCAGGGCCGGGCCTCAGGTGTGTCGGAGGAGGTTCAGGAGGGATATCTGGGGAAGGACAACCGTCTCCAGGATCCCTAGGGGTTCCAATCGGAGCCCCCTCTTCCTCTTCTTCCTCCTCCTCGGGGACTGGAGTCAGTGCTGGGCCCTGGACCCAGCCAAGCTCAAACTCCTCATCCAGACCCCCATCCTCCTTCTCCCACAAGCTCCACGTCCCAGCCTCCTCCTGGCCAACAATGCTCCTCTCCTGGGGTGCCAGGGAGGGCACCCTAAGCTCCTCTATCTCCTCCTCAGGCAGACCCCAAACTTCCTCATCAACCAGGCTCCCATGTTTTTGTGGACTGGATCTAGGGGCTCCTGATTCTTCCCCCAAAATCCTCTGCTGCTCAGGCTCCAAAGTGGCCCCTTCCTTTCCCAGAATCCTTCTCTCTGCAACTGCTTCCTCCTCCTCGCCCAGCATTCTTTGGTCCAGGACTGCCTCCTGGCCAGGTGAGCAGGGCTGCTCTTCTATAGGGGTGCCTGTGCTGGGTGGGCCCAGAGCCCCAAGAATGGGGAGCGGGAGGCCCGGGGGGCGCTGGCCTGCACGTACTTTGAGGCTCTTGGGCTGCTGGCGAACCTGGGCCGCGTGCTTCTGCCGCAACTCTTGCTCGCGCCGCTTGTTGTACTCCAGCTGGTTGCCCAGCTCCGTCTGGTGCTGCAGGCGGGTGAGCTCAGCCCGCGTGCGCTGCACGGCCTGGAGCTGCCGCAGCTCCAGCTCCCGTGTGGCCTCGTGCTGCCGAAGCAGCAATGCACACTCCAAGTCTTTCTGGGTCTGCTTCTTGTTCAGGTCCTGAGGCAGAAGAAACGCAGGGCCCGAGGCCCGAGGCCCGGTCAGTGTCAAGGAAGTGAGGGGCCAGGGCTCCTTGACAGAGAAGGCTGGGGACAGCAAGAGATGGAGCCAAGCTCTTGCCTAGCCTGGCAACAGAGGCCTAAGGAAATTCTGGCAGGGTCTGTTGGTGATGGGAAATAAAAGGGGCACTGAAGCAAAGCTGAACCTTTAACACCAAGAGGGCCAAGGAGAAAGAAGACAAGAATGAGGCAAACGGAAAAGGGTGGGTCCCTGGGATCCGTGAGCTAGCGGGAGGCGGGAGACGGGGGACTGGGACGCCTACCTCCCGCAGCAGGTCCTGATCCAGGCTGTGCCGAGCCAGCAACATCTTGCGCTTGTACTGGCGACACTGCAGCTCAAAGTACTGGCGCTGCCGCCGCAGCAGCCCTGCCTCCTCCTCCGCCTGGCACTGCTGGAGCTGCTCCTTCTGCCGCAGCAGCCACTCGGCCTTCTCTCGCTTGGGCGTGCTGGGGTTCTCCTGGAGCTCCTGGGAGAGGTCAGAGGGGAGCAGGGTCAGGGCCCACCAGGCCCGCCATCCACCCCACCCCACCAGCAGCCCTAGCCCACCTCCTTCAGCTGCTCCTTGCGCAGTTTGTAGGTTCGCTTCTGTGCCTCCAGCAAGGCGGCCAGCTCCTTCTTCTGCTGCCCGAGGATATGCTGCTGAAACTTCCGCTCCTCCGCCTGGGCAGCTCGAGCCTCCTTCTCGCCAATGGCCTGGTGTCGCCGGGCCAGCTTTTCTGCCTCTGCCCCAAAGCCGGCCCGCTGCGCCTCGAGCTCCCGTTGCAGCCGCGCACTGTGCTCCTCCCGTTCACCTCTCAGCCGAGACTCCAGGGCCAACAGCTGCTTCTGGTGCTGTCTTCGCATCCGCTTATAGCCGCTCAGCTGCTCCCGCAGCGCAGAGTCCTGCTCATGCTCCTGGATCTGACGGCTGACCTGGGGCAAGAGAGAGGGTGAGAGCTGGGGCTCAGCCTGGCCCCCAGTTAATTAACACAGAGGGTCTTCCACGGGGAAGAACATGGGTTTTCAACTCATGGGTTTCATTCTCCTTTAGCACCTTTCTCACACACACCCTCTCTAGCCTGTTTCCTCAACCTGATAATGGCGATACTATCTACTTCACAGGTTGGTCTAACCGAATGATAAAAGGTGGCAAGCACAGGGCTTGGCACAAAAGTAGGAACAATGCATGCTCATTTGAAACAGTGAGTCAGACAGACCTGGGATCAAATCCCAGCTTTGCCACTTACCAACAATGTGATCTCGAGTAGTTAACTTCTCAAAGCACCAGTTCCCTCATCTCTTAAACAGGGAAATAATACCTTCTTATACAGGCTGTGAAGTAAGTTTGGAATCTATCTAATAAGTGCTGGCTTCCTTTTTCAGCAAACATGGTGGGTACTAAGCTGGGATGGGGCCACACGATGCTGGAATAACAAGAACACTGGGCTTGGACACCCTCACCGTAAGTCTGATTTCAGATCTCATTCTCAAATGACTCTGCCAGTGGCTCTCATACTAGTCCTGGCAGCCAAGACCTCTCTGCACAGTACTGCAGAGCACCACAGGATCTGAAGAGTTGCTGGAACACAACCACCCCCAAGCAGAGGCTGTAAGAACATACTAGACTGCATCAATGGCCTCTAAGGGGATCGTTGATACTCAAATGCAGCTGAGCAGGAATGTGATCTAAAGGCTTATTAAAAACATGGGTGAAAAGCTATGTTTTATGAAAAGCCTAATCACTTTTCCCTGTGAACTGAGAAAAAGATTGCCGTGAGTTGATTTTTGGAGAGGACTAAGGGCCTGCTTACAGGAGCAGAGAGCCACCAAAGGCAGTGGGGCAAGTGGCTCCTCTGAGCCACAGGTGCCTCATTTCTCCAACGGGATCCTATTCTCCCCATCCCCAGGGAGCTGGAAGGCTTTACACAGGCCTGTGTGTGAGCCTGAGGGCTAAGTGCTGGTAGGAGACAGACACCTGAACACCATCCCTGCCCGTTGGGGCACAGAATCTGGCAAACCGAACATGCTGCTGTTCAGGACCACCCAAGCACAGGGCATCCCCGGTACAGGACTCCCCCAGGACAGGGCACCCCCAGCACAGGGCTGTGAAGCACCTGACTCACCAGAGGAGCCTGGGAAGGCAGCCCACGAGATGTCAGTTAAGTCAGGCCATCAAAACGGAATAAGTTTGCCAAGCTAGAAACACCCAGATTGGGCCATGTGACCAAAACAGTCCGCTGGGAGGAGGAGGGAGGTGGGAAGGTTAAGGGGAGCAGGCAGGAGCCAGCAACAGAAAGTGAGGATGGAATCCGGACTTAATCATGGGCCACTGGGAGGAAATAATTTCTAGACTTAAAAAACGGACAGTGAGCAGGCCGAGTGAGGATGGCTACACTTACCAGGGAGGCAGTTCGGATGGTGGCAAAGTGGTCCCGGTTGCGGCAGTAGGCCCGGCGGCGAGCAGAAGAGGTGGTGGAGGTGGGAGCTGGGGCTGCAGGCGGCTGGATAGGGCTGGGGGTTATCTCTGGCTGGTAGGGGTCATCATACAGGTTGTCAGAGCCCTAGAGGGAGGTAGAAGAACCACCCAAGGCTCAGAGGACACTGAGCCCAAAGACAGCTACCTGAGGAGAACCATTCAGACACAGAGGAGTGCTGAGCTTAGGGAGGGAGGGTGAGGACCCAGGCGGTTCTAGATCAGGAGGCTTGGGCCCCCCAAGCGTGAGCTGCATACCGGCAGCCGGTGGATAATGGAGCTGTGGGAGGTGACCGTGTGCTCTCCCTCCTGCATCATGGCCATCTCCCGAGCTTCAGGGCCTTCTTCTTCCTCCTCCTCTTCTTCTTCCTCCTCCTCCTCTTCCTCGTTGTCTGAGGCATCTGCTAGGCTGTTGACAGAGCTGCTCTGGCTGGAGGCGCTGATAGACATGCTGGGCACTGAGTGGCTACTCTCGAGACTGGTCAGGGTCCCGGCTCGGTGCATGTAGGGCTCGGCCTCCTGTGAACAGGGCGTAGGCTGCTGGGCAGGGAAGGGGAAGCCCTGGGGTGTATGCATGGAGGGAGCACAGGGAGATGGTGGTGTGAGTAGGGCTGAGGAAAGGGCCAAAAAACTGCAGGTGGCAGGGACACACGGGGGATAAAGAGGGGTGTCAGGGCAAGCTGGGTCACCTCTTCCTCCTCTGGGGCCTCAGCACCAGGGCCATTGGGTGCCTCTTGGAACAGGATCTTCTTCATCTTGCGGTACTGCAGATTGTCCAGCTCCCGTACAGCATCCTTGGTCCTCTGGATCAGGTCCATGATGACTGTGGGTGGCCGCTCCCGGAGCACAAAGCGGTGCTGGGGGAAGAGGACGCTGAGGCCTGCTGCCAACTCCCCTCCCGCCCTCCATAACCCACAGCCCTTGGCATTCTCTCTTGACCTGAGGCATTCTTCTGGGGCCCACACCCACCATGGGTTGATGCTGGCCTTGTCCCAAGCCTTTCTCCCACAACAATTTTCTGCACCACCCAGTATCTACTCCCTAGACAGATTCTTGTTCCTCCAGGCATGGCTGACAGACAGGAACATTCAGGAGATCTGGATTCTCATCCAGCTCTTCTACTAAACGGCTAGGTAACCTTGGACATGTGATGGACACGGGCTTCATACAGTATCCCACAATTACAAACCAAGTGGGTCCAACTACATCATCTATAAAGTTTACAACTAGGGCTCCTTAAGTCCCCATGGGTCTGTGAAGGGAATGGGGCCCCTCTATTTCTGATAATTCAAAAAACACCTAAGGGAAATCATACATTTACCCATGATAAGGCTATACAGGCTTTTGGCTTGCATTACATCAGATCAGTGGGGCAACCCTGGTTATCGCACGCTGACCAGAAGCTCTGGCTGGCAATTATATACATCTTTGATTAATAAAAGATGGGAAAACAGATTATTACTTAATAAATTAAGGCAGTCTGGTAGACACAATCTTTTAAAACACAGAGTCCACTGGGCATTGGGGATGGGGTGGGAATTCATCAATGAAGCTCTTGACAGAAGAGGAACTGGGAACCACTAATTTCCCTTGGGATTCCTGAGCCTCCAACAAGCTACAGTTCCAGGAGAATGCTAGGCTAGCAGGCCCTCACCTTCAGGAGAACCTCTGAGGTTGGTCTGTCTTGAGGGATTTTCTGAAGACAGGAGTCGACAAAATTCCGGAAGTACTCAGACCTGAAAGTCACAGGAGGGTTGGGAGAGGAGTGGGGAAGGCATGAGCCAGGCAGCCATACCCCATGGCCTCACCTCTGGTCCCAGGAATCTCAGTCCTCACCAGTGTCCTGACTGGAGCACGGGGGATTCATTCTGTGCAATGTGGTATAAGGCACTCATTGCATTCATGTTAAACAGCGGTGGTTTCCGTTCCGCTACAGAGAAAGGTGAAGGGGAAGGAGGTGAGAGGGGGCGGGGAAGGGGGTTAGAGAACAATGGAATGGAATTGAGACAACTTGGGTTCAAACCCCAGCTCCTTGACTGCCTTGCCACATGACCTTGAGAAGTTCCCATCATCCTGCTACGTCTCAATTCCTTCCTCTGTAAAATACAACACCCATCCTTCACTGCACATGGGTAGACTAGGGATCAAAGAAAATAACATATACAAAAGCACTAACAGACAGAAGGACGGACATTCGGTTATCACCCCAAGTAATACTTCTTAGGGGCCAAAGGGAGCAAGCAGATAACTTGTTAATTGCTATGGGAAAGATAAAATCAGGAATTAGGCCCTGCCCTCAAGGAACTTCCAATCTAAAAGATAAGATTAAACAGGACTGAAAAAATAACATCAAAGTACTAACTGGTATAAAAGGGAGGCAGGAAAGTGGCCAGGAAGTTGAGTTTGCAGTGGGCCTTGAAGCTAGTACACCTTCAGGGAATTCAGGAATGGGCTTTGAAAAAAGACCTGAGATTAGAAGTTGCAAGCTAAGAGTCCCTAAGAATCCCTTGTAGTGCAGAAAAAGTCCTGTCGTTTTGGTCTAAACGATGATTTTAAAAATTAATTGCCAATAGTAATAATCAAATAATGTAAGTTTTCAGTTTCTCCTTCAGAATTAGATCTGGTGAAATGGAGTCTACATTACTGCCTAACAATGGTCAGGAGCTAAGCACTAGCTGCCCTCTTTCTACGGAAACAGCAATCTCCAGTTTGCCACAGCCTGCTCCACACTGCTTCCCTGATACTGACTGAGTATGAGCTGACATTTGTAATCAGACTTGTGTTGTTTTTCAATAGTAGAGTAATATTTCTCTGTATCCCCATCTCTTCCGAAAACTAGAAATAAAATGGACAAATCTAGCTTTTTCTTATACTTGGGTCTGTTTCTTACATTTTCATCAACTGTCTGGGCCTGGCCTCAAATGGTAAATGCAGACTGTGGAGATGGAGGAAAACAGCTCATCCAAATCTCTGACCTCGGGCAGGGCCTGGCCTCAAATGGTAAATGCAGACTGTGGGGATGGAGGAAAACAGCTCATCCAAATCTCTGACATCGGGCAGGGGACCCAATATGAACCAAAGCAAGGAAGTGGAAACGTTCATGACACACTCAGAGGTGGAGCCCATGAAGGAAAGGGCCAGCCTTTAGGAAGCAGAGCCTCTAGGTTGGTGCAAGGAATGACAGAGATGGCTTCAGTCTTGAAGGCAACAGGGGGGCACTGATGGATCCAAACAGGGAGTGAAATAACAGCACTGAGCTTAGGCAGACCTCTCTGGCATCAGTATTTCAGACACACTGGAAGGGAGGAGAGACTGGAGAGGTCACCACAGGAGGCTGTTGATAAGAGAAACTAACAGCAACTCTTTCTTGAGCAACTATTTTGTGTCTGGCATTGTGCTGGAAGCCTTATAAAGGTTACCGACCTCATTACAGAATTGTTTCAATAGTGCTGATGAGAACCCTAGCATGGCTTCAAGGCCTTAAGGACTCACTTGGGCCTAATTCTCTGGCCTTATTCCTCACTATTCTCTATATGACATGCTATGTTCCAAACAACTGAAGCTAGTCCCAGTTCCCCAGGCCTGCTCTTACCTCTAGGCTTCTCACATGCTATTCTCCCTGCCTGGAAAGCTCTTCCCTATATCCTTCAAACAGCTCTTATTTATCTTGTGGGTCAGCTTCAACATTCTGCTACAAGGAGGCCTTCTTCAGCCCCTAAACTAGGTCAAGTCTCTTATTTTACATTTGAACCGCTCCTGTAACTTCTCCACTCAGGTCTCATCACACTGAAAGAAAACATGCCTGACTGGTTTCCCTAACTCAAATAAATGTAAGTTCCATGAGGGCAGGATTCTCATTCACTGCTATCCCTCCAGAATCACATGGTGGGCACTCAGAAAAGACTTAGAACTAGGGTGGTGGACAGGAAGAGATGAATGCTACAAAATCTCTAGGCCTAAGAACTGGCAGAATTTGACAGCTGCCTATATTTGGGGCTCCAGGGTAGAGTCACAACAGACAGGAAGTTGGAGGCCTGAGATCCCATCCCTAGGAGAATGGGGTAGTCTGGGAAGTAAAAGAAAAGGGTGGAAAAGGGGATGAGGGAGCAGAGAGGAGGATGTTCTTACCCAGCTCGATGCAGGTTATCCCCAAAGACCAGACATCTACTTTGCCATCATACTGCCCCTCATCCATGGCCAGGATCACCTCGGGTGCCATCCTGGGAGAATGGTCAGGAGAGAGAGATGAATCACCCACTGAGACTTTATCATGACGACTCCCAATATCCTGGGAGCTCTCTCCACTCACCACCACTCTCACTCACCAGTATGGGGTGCCCACGAAGGAATTGGCGGGTGCCATGATGGACGCAGAGCCAAAGTCCCCCAGCTTCACTAACCCTGGCTCTGACAGCAGGATGTTTCCAGCCTTCACATCCCTGTCAGAGGCAAAGTACAGGGATGAGACACATGTCTCAGGAAGCTAGGGAGGGGCTTTGGCCAGAGCCTCCAGGAAGACTACAGCCCAGCTAAGTGACAGGTGGTGCAGCTAGTACTCCCCTCCCAGGCATCGCCGGTGCTGCTCATACCTATGGATCATGTTGTGGGAGTGCAGATACGCCAGGCCCTGCAGCGCCCCATGGGTCACAGCTGCGATCTCCACCTCCTGAAGGGGTTTCTTGTGCACTGAAAAGTGAGGGAAGAACTTCAATTTGAGGGAGCGCAAGCATGGGACTGGAATAAGCTCCCCTTAACCATTCCCCTATGGCTCCTCTGTTCTTCTCCCTTCTCCACTTACTGGCCAATGAGTCACTTACCTTCTAGAAGGTCAGAAGCTGAGCCCAGGCAATACTCCATCACCAGCTAAGGAAGGGACAAGAGTCAGAGATCAGAATCTGCTGTGCAGAGACTCAAAACAGAGTTTCCTTGACTATCCTGCACTCAAGCTATGTCCCTGGGGTGATGACAAGGAGGAAAGACAAGTGGAGACACTGAGGGGGTGGTGGGAGAGTTCCTGGAGTCTGGGCCTAAGACATTCACCACCATCCAACGGAATCCCTCCAAGCTCCCAGTCAATCTCCACCTCCTCCAGCCCACAGTGCCCTGTCCCACGAGCTAACAGCCTATGTCACTCTGAGCCAGGCTTTTGCTCAGAGGGTATGTTTGAGGACTAAAGTGGACAAAAGAAACTTCCTCCTTCTCAAGATCCCATAACAGCACCATGATCAGGGCCAACCTAAGAGACTTGACCAGGATAAGGACAGGCGTGAACAGGGGTAAAGATCAGACCAGAGTCTGGCACCAGCTCACCCAAGCCGTGTGCTCCCTCAGGTAACAGCCCCGGTACTGAATAGTGTTGGGATGCCGGAGCTTCTGTAAGAACCGCACCTCCTTGATGATGTCTTGCCATTTCTAGGGGGTCAGGGTAGGTGGAGGTTACCTAGCTTGCATCTTGACACAGGTCCCCTGCCCCCAACCTGGCTGTATTGCACCTGGCCCACCTCATTGGACTGCTTGCCACTGTAAGACATCTTCTTGATGGCCACCACCTCACTGTTCCGGACATCCCGGGCCTAGAAGACCAGACCAGAACGTGTTGAAGGCCCCAGTGACAGCCGACCATGGGAAGACTTGCAGGCCCAACAAGAGAGGGCAGGAAAGGCCAGTATGATGGAGTGGTGTGCAAGGGCTGTTGGGAGGTCCACAGGAATAGGAAGAGTCCCCGTCCCTCTAACACCCTCCCCAAGACCCAACTCACAAAGTATACGGCTCCAAAGCTGCCATGGCCAATTTCCCGGAGGTCAGAGAAGAGCTTTTCTGGGTCGTCCTTGAAGAAGAGCTCAGCCACATCAGGGTCCTTCAGGCTTCCGGCCCGGCCCCCAGCTGGCATGGTGGCCCCTGGGGGCCCTGAGAGTGGGGCCTGGCCTGGGGAATGGAAATGGGACCTTTAGAGCAAGGATCAGGCCTTTAGGGAGAGGAAGGGACCCATCAAGTTTCTGCCATCTCCTCCCCTCATTCCCTGATGAGGGGGAGGCACTGCTGAGGAAGGGGAGGGGGAGATTAGGAACAACATCAAAGCTCCAAAAAATGAAGTTGCCCGGGCAACCAGATCACGAGGGCTGGGTCCCTGGAGTCCCTAAAACTGCTAGGAAGATTCCGGGAGGCTAAGCATCCTCACCACCCGCTTCAGTGCTCAACAAGTTCCAATTTCCCTACAGCCCCTGTATCTCCTCTCAAGGATAAAACATTCTGCCTCCCAGGCAGCACTCCAGAGCCCCAAGTGTCCTGTCCCACAAGTCCCATACCCCAACTGTTTCCAGGCACCTTCCTGTTCCCCTGGGCGCTGAGGCCCCCCTCCTCCCTCAACCTCTCACACCCTGGAAGAGAACAGGAAATGGCCAGGCCGGAGGCGGTGGAAATCCGGCCATTGTTTGAAGTGGGTACTGGCCCAGAGGGGCCAGCAGACTCACTCTCAAAAAGGGGAAGGGGGAGATATCTAAGATGGGAAGAATAGGGATACAAATGGCATCTGGCTGTGAGGGCCTCTCTGTGGTCTGGGCTACCGTACTTGTCCAGTCCAATTGCGTAAGCATCACACACAGGTACAGGACATTTGCAGGGTACAAATAACATTTACTGAGCAGGTACAGTAAGCACCTTCCATGCATTATCTCTATTCAGTCCTCACCACAACCTTATGAAGCAAGTATTATGATTTCCGCTATCTTACAGATGAAGGAACGGGCTCGGTAAAGGTTAAGTGCCTTGTCCAAAGCTGATCCTCCATCAGTATGACTTCAGAGAATCCCTTCCAAACAGGCAGGGCAGAGTCGTGATCACCATTTCCCAGGTGAGGTCACTGAGGCACAGAGAAGAAAAAGGACTTCTCCAAGGTCAGAGAACAGGACCTTCTGCTCCCCGGTTAGGCCTGTGTGCCCATTACTCTCTTGGCTGTCACCCCAAGCTCAGCTCCGCTCTCAAAGGAAGCCTGTCCTGACCACTTCAGCTGTTGGGAAGCGCTCCTAGGGCACCCAGCCAAACACCCGGAGAAAGTTCCTGCAGGATGCCAGAACCAGGACCCTCAAGGAGATTCTAAGACAGGTTCCAGCCTGAGCACTTGTCAGAATTTAGGCACAAAGGAGCCTTTGGCAGAGCTGGACTCCTGGGGCAGAGTTCTAGCTACTTAAAAGCACCTAACGATTTTAGCATGTAATTTATTCTGTCATGCATTGCTTCCTGTTGTGTTATTAATTTTGTCTCCTCAGCCCAACTGGAAGCTGGAGGGCAAGGAGGGAGCCTGACTCTCCAATGGGCCCCCAGGGTGCAGAGGGCTCAGAATAGCCTGGGAGACTGATTGATTGCTCTCTGCTCAGCCCTCAGCAGCTCCCAGGCTGCTGCTCAAAGCAGGCCCTTTTCTCCCTTCTGCCAGCAACAGTGCCAAGCACCCCTCACCCGCACCATACACCCACACACAAAGGCAGGTGCTCTCAACTTGCCAAAAGAATCTTCCTGACCTCTTTACCAACACAGGGCCCCAGAATGCCAATCTAGGACCCTAGGCCACATGGAAGGGGTGCCACCCACTGGCAAAATATCATGCAGGTCCCCTTCCTCATAACAACAAATACTTGAACAGTGACCAAGGTCTGTGCTAAATCATAACCACCTTCCAAACCCGGTAATGTTATCTCCATTCTACAGATGAGGAAACCCGTATCTATCTGTTCCTAAACTATGCTATCAGTACATCCCATCTGCAATGTACAGCAACAGGGTTTTCAGTAAGTTCCTTCTAGTTCTTGGTCTTCTCTTCAGTGAAATGGATTACAGCATGGAGCTTTTGTAAGATTTTAATGAGATTTCAGACTTAGGAACACCATGCAGACACTCAGCATGTGGATTTTTCCTTCCCTCCCTCCAAGGTCCCCACAAAGCTTTAATCTTTTGGGAGATCACTCCACCCCAACAGACTGGCTTGAGTGGTTCAAAGATGCATTAGGGCTACCACTTGTCAAGAGAGAGCCCTCTCAGGAATCCAGGCCAAACTCTGGGATCAGGGTAAAGATGAAGGTCACAGTGGACAGAAAACTCCATGAGGCAGAAGCAAAAGCCAGAGCCTCCTATCAGAAAAAGCTTCTGAGTAGAGCCCTCCTGGAAAGGAAGCTTATCTCATTCCCATTCTTATCACCCCAACCTGGTCTCCTAGGGACCCCTAGGCTGAGCCCAAACTCGAAAAGAGATGGCAAGAACCAGGCATGCATCAGGGAAAGATGTGACTGAGGACCTGAGTTCAAAATTCTGGTTCTGCCACTGTGTGATCTTGGGTAACCTCTCTGGGCCTCAATGCTCTCAACTGTAAAATGGGAAGATGCCAATAAAAGAGACCCACAGGGTGAACGAGGGGGATGTCACATGAGAGAATGGCTATCAAAGCACTTTGTAAAAGATCGTTTGACAAATGGATGAGATTACGGACACCATCACAGCAAGAGGTTGGAAGGTAACTGCAGTTAAGGGGAAACATTGCCCGGCACCTCAAAACACACATGTATACACACAAACACACATTTCCTTGCAAGGACAAGAAATCCAACTAGACCAAGCCTGAAAAGCAGATAAGCAGACCCACCATGGGAATCAAAGGTATGGGAATCAACACCGCAGAGCAGTCAGGAGAAAGGGGCCTATCAGGGAGGAGGTGGCTGTGAGGAGCAAAGTGAAGGCAACAAGACTGAAGTGCAAATCCATCTGATTAGCTGAAGCACCCTAGGGTGTGAACCCCGGTGACATCAGAGACCCTGTCACCTGAGGTCCCCCACCAACCAGACACAATGAAGGGAAGAGGAAGGGGAAGAGGGAGGCAACAGAAGGCAAGGCTGGCCAGAGGCTGACCACTGGCTCAGCTCGGCTTCCCCATCCTGAGAAGAGGGCCTACCAAAGTCCAGCTTCTCAGAAAGGCGCACCCTTAGACACAGGGACCCGCGCCCCTGTACCCCGAGTCTCACCTGGTAGGGGTCACTATGGTGCCCCAGCGCCTCCGCTTCCGCCTGGGGTCCTCCAGCGGCTCTGCCAAGCAGGGAGAGGGGCAAGGAGACCTTTCCCCTTGCCACCTCTTCCTCGACTTTCGCCCTTCCTGAGGGGCGGGCCCGGGAAGCCTCCCCTGGAGGGGAGGGGGTGACAACCTGATCTGACCTCGCGGTCCAGTCCTCCCCCTCCTCGAGGGCGACAGTTGCCGAATTCCGGATTTCTGATTGTGGGGTCTGAACCCCGAATATTTGAACGGGAGGAAGACCGAATCTGATATTTGAATGCCTGGGGAATGAACCCCGGATACTGGTGCACGAAAGGGCCTGAACCCGATATTTGAAATTCAATGAAACAGAGACCCAGGATTAGAGAGGTTGGGACTCGAGTCCCGGATATCTGAACTATGAGGACTGATACCCGGGTATTTGAGAAGCGAGGGACAAAGCCCGGAAATTTGCGACCCAGGGGCCTGAGCCCTAGGTCTTCGGCCACCGACTGGGGGCCCACCCCGAGGACGTCCGGCCGCACGGCCCCTCTCACGCCGGGGTCCGAGGGTGACAGCCCCCACTCCCGGCCCGGCCTCCTCCCTCTCCCTTCTCTCTTCCGAGAATAGCTGGAAGATTGTAGCTAAGGCGCTGCTGACGGTCCCCGCGCCCTCTCTGTCTCGCCTCCTCTCCGTCTCAGCCTCTCTCCGCACCACAGCCCCGATCTTGTCCCGGTCTCCCTCTCCCTCTTCCTCCCAATTCCAAGATGGAGACCGGGCGGGAGCGCGCAGGCGCGGTAGGGACGCCGGGCCAAAGGGGGCGGAGCCGCGGAGGACTCAGCCCCGCCCTCTCTCCTCACCGCCGCGGCCCGGGAGACCGGCAGCCGCCGAGCCCGAGTGCGCGCGCGCCCCGCCACGCGGACCCCGGGCCGGAGTAGGCGGGGAGAAGGGCTAGGCTTGCAAGGGGAGGAGTCCGGCACTCTATCCCAAGACTGGCGGTGGAAAGAGCTGCGGCGCATGCGCCCGGCCCGCCTTCGCGCTTAGCCTGAGCTTGTTGCTAGGGGAAGCTTTGAGGGGGCGCGGGTGGACTTACAGCAGTGGTGATCTGCGCGCGTGCGCAGGGTGGAAGTTGGGAGGGGCAGGGGAAGCTGCCACTGAGCGAGCAAAAGGCGGGAAAATGGACTGTTCCGACGTTAGCAACCGTCTAGATTGGACGAGGGTCCCCAAGTGCGAGGAATCTTTGCCCATCGACGCTGGGAAAACTAAGTCGATTAGATCTCGTAAGGAAACTGAGGTGCTGCAAGTTGCATGACGTGACAAGGTCACAGTACATTTATGGCACAACATTACCATGACCTGACACCGCATCCGCCCAACTAACTGTAATTATCCATTTTATTTCGTAGAAGAAAACAAGACAGGTGTTTTCCAAAGCCAAGTCAACCGTGGGGAGGGCTGAAGTAACCTATGCCTTATGGCAACCTGTGTTCAAACTGAAGAGTCAACAGGAGAGAGTCCCTCAAAACTTCTAAGCCTGCCTACCCTAAAATCCCCACCTCAATCCAACCCCCAATAAACACCTTACACACCACTGGGCAAAAAAGCTTTTATTTTCCCCCACATTCCAGCTTTTCAATTTTTCTAAAACCGTTTCCAACTCAGAGCCAAGGCCAAAGAAGATTCACACCTAAGGAGAAAGAAAATAAAACAACAGAACAAGTCAGAAAGCTGCTAGGGGAAGGCAGAGGGAGTGACAGCTAGAGACCAATACAGGCATTTAATCTCAACTCAGGTAGCCGCAGGACCCTGGGTCTGCCAGGGGCCAGGAAGCCCTCCTTTCCCAGTCCAAGGTTGAGAGGGTCCTGTCATTTCCTGTCCCAAGTAAGTGGTTGGGGCCTTTAGGCCCAGCCATCAGCAAAATAAGCAGAGTTGATCTGGAGCTTCCAGTTGCTCTGGCCTGATCAGTTCCCTGGGCCTGAACTGTTTCCACTTCTCCCATAGTAACTTCCCAGGGCACTGCAGCCAGCTCAAGCTGAGACCAGTTCAAGAGCTGCATGCATAACACATAGGGCTCTGAAATTACATGCGCCCCCTCTGACAAGTGAAGATTTTTTGCAGAAATATTTTTTCCTTTAGTGAGCTGACGTGTGAACTAGTTAACCAATATGGCCCCCACCTGCTGCTACGTTTATGAAGCTGATTCCCTCCAAATATCTTGTCAATGGAATCAACTTTTTCTAAATGTAATGATGACTAAATGGAAGAGAGAAGGTAGGTGCCTGTCAAGTTCTTGGGCACATATGTCCTCAGTAAATGGGCATCATCAATTAGACTCTTCTGAGAGGTTCAAGTTGAATTTTACAAAATTTCCATCGTAAAACTGGGTATCAGGATTTCAGGACAAAAACAAGACAAACATCGTTCGTATCCAGGACGAATCATCAAACGTGAACCTTCTTAACTCACCATTGTTACCCAAATGCTTGGATGTGAACTAGAGATATGGATGAGTCTTAAAATCACAATGTTTCTTGAAAGAAGTCAGCCACAAAAGAATATGTATAATTCTGTCTATATAGGTTCAAAAAAAGTAAAACCAAACCATATTATTTAGGAAGACATACTTGGCAATAAATTATAAAGCAGGACAGTAATTCTTTCTTTTTTTTTCTTTTTTTTTTTTTTTTTTTTGAGACAGAGTCTCACTCTGTCGCCCAGGTTGGAGTGAGTGGTGCGGTCTTGGCTCACTGCAACCTCTGTATCCCAAGTTCAAGCAATTCTCCTGCCTCAGCCTCCCGAGTAGCTGGGATTACAGGTGCCTACTACCACGCCCGGCTAATTTTTTTGTATTTTTAATAAAGACAGGGTTTCGCCATGTTGGCCAGGTTGTTATCAAACTCCTTACCTCATGATCCGCCCACCTCGGCCTCCCAAAGTGCCGGGATTACGGGCATGAGCCACTGTGCCCGGCCGACAGTAGTTATTTCTAAGGAGAGGGAGGGCATTGTCAGGAAGGAAGGGACCGGAGAGGGGGGGTTTCTGGATTGCTGGTAATATTCTCCTCCTTCCCTCAGTGGTATTTATAAGTATCCACTTTATAACAATTTGCCAAGCTGTCCTTTTATGCTTTTGGACTTTTCTACATGAGGGTTAAATATTTTATAATAAAAAAGTAAAAGTAATTAGAAAAATATTGAATGCTGAAGGTGTCAAATTTTTCCCAGTCCCTAAGGGACAGCTGTGGTTGAAGAGGTTCTCAGGGACTCAGAAGCTGCAGCACTTGAGGAAGAGTGCAAGGATCTGCTCTACCCCAGTTACAACCTCCACCCCCGCCCCATTCCCTGCTCCCACAGGAATGGAGCAAGAACCTCACCTGAGAAACGAGTCAGGAACTAGGCCAGTGCCCTCAGAGCCGGGTTCTAGACCAGTGGGACTCCCGGCGTGGGTGGAAGCACACAGCAGTGACACAGCAGAGGCCACAGAAGAGAAGCAGGAAGGAGCCCAAGACCAGCAGCCTAGAGCCACACAGAGCCAGCTCCTCCTAGAGAGGGAGGAGAGGGGGAGGACATCTGAACCCAGCCCAAGGGCCATAGAGGGAGCCTCCAGGAGGGAGACAGCTCTCCACACCTAGGGAACAACTGAAAGGAAAATGTTATATTCATATAAGCTGACATTTGTCTTTTTCTTTTTCTTTTTTTTTGAGACAGGGTCTCACTCTGTCACCCAGGCTGGAGTGCAGTGGTGCGATCTCGACTCACTACAACCTCCACCTCCCGGGCTGCGGCAATCCTCCCCGTCAGCCTCCTGAGCACCTGGGACCACAGGTGTAGGCCACCATGCCTGGCTAATTTTTTTGGATTTTTTGTAGAGACGAGGTTTCACCATGTTGCCCAGGCTGGAACATTTGTCTTGATAGTTTAAAAACAACTTTCTTACCCAATTATCAACCTGAACCCTCATCATGACTCTGTGAGACAGGAAACTTCAAATTATGATCCACTTTTTAAACATGTGCCAGCAGTGCTGAATGTAGAAACCACATGTCTGATTCCAGGTCCCAGGTCGCGTTTCTTCATGGGGTCTTTTTCTTTTCTTTTTTGAGATGGAGTCTCACTCTGCCACCCAGGCTGGAGTGCAGTGGCATGAGCTTGGCTCACTGCAACCTCTCCCTGCCAAGTTCTAGCAATTCTGCCTCAGCCTCCCCGTAGAGTAGCTGGGATTACAGGTGCCCACCAAAACATCTGGCTAATGTTTAAATTTTTAGTGGAGACACCGTTTCCCCATGTTGGCCAGGCTGGTCTCGAACTCCTGACCTCAAGGGATCCGCCCACCTTGGTCGCTCAAAGTGCTGGGATTACAGGCGTGAGCCACCACCGCACTTCATGGGGTCTTTTCAAAGGTGAGACTGGAGTGTGCAGCAGCCTCCTGACTGATGTCCCTCCACTCAGCCAGTCTCCTCCACCCAGTACCAGTGGAGCAGGTCTCTCTCCTCTTTGAAACTCCTCAGAGGCCCCCACAGCCTTCAGCATCAGGTCACAGCCCTCTAGCCTGCATTCACAGCACCTGTCAATCAGATCCCTGGGGTCTCTTGCCTTTCTCCTTCCTAAGCCTCTCATCATGGAGTGTTCCCAAAGGCTGAACACGTCTTATTTTTTCCTTCTTGAGATAGGGTCTCCCTCTGTCACTCAGGCTGGAGTGCAGTGGCACAATCATGGCTCACTGCAGCCTCGAATTTCTAGGATCAAAGGATCCTTCCACCTCAGCCTTCTGAGTTGCTGGGACTACAGGTGTGCAGCACTACACCCTACTAATTTTTTTTTAGAAAAAATGTTTTTTAAGAAACAGGGTCTTGCTGTGTTCAAGACCAGGCTGGTCTTGAACTCCTGGCCTCAGGCATTCTCCTTGCTTTGGCCTCTCAAAGTGCTGGAATTACAGGTGTGAGAGCTAACTGAACACTTTTCTTTTTTTTTGTTCTTTTTTGAGATGGAATTTTGCTCTGTTGCCAGGCTGGAGTGCAGTGGCACGATCTCGGCTCACTACAACCTACACCTCCTGGAATCAAGTGATTTTCCCGCCTCAGCCTCCTGAGTAACTGGGATTATAAGCACCTGCCATCATGCCTGGCTACTTTTTGTATTTTTGTAGAGACAGGGTTTCACCATATTGGCCAGGCTAGTCTTGAACTCCTGACCTCAGGTGATGTGCCCGCCTCGGCCTCCCAAAGTGCTGAGATTACAGGCTCCAAACCCGACCAACACTTATCAATCTCTAGACCTGTACCCATCCTAGTGCCTTTGTCTGGAGTGTGCCTCCCCGTCTCCTGAAACACCTCTACTGCAATCCCCGTCCAAATCTTCCTCATTCTTCAAGGATCATCCTGACCACATGGAAGGTGTGGGTTGCAACCCTGGTTCTGCCACTTAACCAGCTGTGTGGCCTTTGGCAATTCACTCCCTCTCTCTAAACTGGTTTCCTCATCTGTAAAATGGAGTAACACCTACCTCAAAAGGCTATTTTAAGATCAAATGAGTTAATGAACCCTGAGAGCACTCTGTGCATTATAAACTACTGTACACAATGCTCTTTTGTAAATGCCACCTTCTCTGTGAAGCACTCTCCATAAATGTTCAAGTTAGGGTTAATGGCTCCTTACTTTGTGTTTGCATAACACTCTGCTCACATCTGTCTAATAGCAATTAGCCCATTTGCCTCTTATTACAGCTTCTGAAATCCTTTGAGGTAGAGATAATGTTTTAAAGACAACAGTCAATAATAATAGCTGTCATTTATCAAATCTCTATGTTGTGCTGGGCACTTCACAGTCATTCTCATTTAATCCTTATTTGGTGGAATTAAGAGATAGGGTCATGTTTTCTGTTTTACAGATGAGGAAGCTGCCGCTCAGAGATGTTTAGACACTTGGTGTATGTTACACAGCCCCCAAGGCAGGGTTATAAAACCTGTGCTTTTTCTACAAGGTAGAATTGCTTCCAGGAACCTTCAAGATACAGCAGTCAGCATGGAGTCTACAAAACCCTAGCGACCGATCTGTGGCTCTTACCGAAGTGAGCAGCTTGGTTAGCACAAGGCCTTCGTGGCTCCAGACCCTAACGCACTCCTCACCCATTCTTGGGCTCAGGGTGACATTTCCGGCCCCCTCCTCTGAACAAGATATGGGTGGCTGGCTGGAGGGCAGGATTCCTGGAACAGCACTAAAATACAAGCAGGTTCCTGCAGTCTTTTCTGTGGTCACCCTGGCTGTGATGAGGACTAGTTGTCCTGCAGCAGATCCTGTGAAAGGCACAGAAGAGAAGATGGAAGAAAATGAGGGGTGAGGCGGGAGCCTCCATCTTCACACTTTCACACTTTTCTTGTATTTCTTCACATTTTCACACTTTCACACTTCTTTTCTTGTATTTCCTTTTTTTTTTTTTTTTTTGAATGGAGTCTCACTCTGTCACCCAGGCTGGAGTGCAGTGGCATAATCACAGCTCACTGCAGCCTCAACCTCCTGGGCTCAAGTGATCCTCCCACCTCAGTCTCCTGAGTAGGTGAGACTACTTGAGCCCAGAAGTTTGAGATTAGCCCAGGAAAATAGTGAGACACCATCTCTATAAAAAATACAAAAATTAGCCAGCCTAGTGGTCCCAGCTTCTCAGGAGGTTTGAGTTGGGAAGATCACCTGGGCCCAGGAGGTCAAGGCTACAGTGAGCTGTGATTGCACCACTCTGCATTCCATTCTGGGCAACAGAGTGAGACCCTGTCCCGGGGAGGGGGAAAAAAAAAAAAAAGCATACACTATCTGCCTGGCTAATTTTAAAATTTTTTTCTAGAGACGTGGTCTCACTGTGTTGCCCAGGCTGGACTCAAACTCTTGGGCTCAAGTGATCTTGCTACCTTGACCTCCCAAAATGCTGGACTCTAGGCATGAGCCACT
The DNA here is from genome assembly GCF_048565385.1 of Saimiri boliviensis. Taxonomy (NCBI): domain Eukaryota; kingdom Metazoa; phylum Chordata; class Mammalia; order Primates; family Cebidae; genus Saimiri; species Saimiri boliviensis. The sequence goes on from NC_133460.1 coordinate 20,742,975, forward strand.
GCACCTAGCCCTACTCAGTTTTTAAGGCTTTCTATAATACTAGGTGATCTGGCATTGATTCTATTCAATAAAGTATTCCATATACCATTATTTATATCACTGAGAAGTGAAAATAACTTTGTACCATTATAAACACAAATTAAGTGGTAATTTAAATTAACTTAAATTACAATCAATACAACAACGATACCAATACTCGCAAGGCTGCAGTGAAATGGGCAGATACACATTGCCAATGTCAGTTTGCATAAACTAGCTCATCCTTTTTAAGAAAGCAGTTTCCCACTTGGTACCAAAATCCATTAAAAGGTTCTCACTCTGTTTTAAATTAGTGGGGAAAGGATGGCCTCAGTAAATGGCCTTGGGAAAATTTCCATGTAGAAAAAAATCATAGCATCTGTTATCTCATAATATAAAATAAAGTCCAGATGTGTTAAAGAACTATACAAACTAAAAAAAACTTTAAGTATTAAAATACAGAAGAATAATTTATTTTATTTTATTATTTTTGAGATGGAGTTTCACTCTTGTTGCCCAAAATGGAATGCAGTGGCGTGATCTCAGCTCACTGCACTCTCCACCTCCCGGGTTTAAGTGATTCTCCTGCCTCAGCCTCCCGAGTTGCTGGGATTACAGGCTTTCACCACCACCCCCAGCTAATTTTTTGTATTTTTAGTTACAGCTGGGGTTTCATCATGTTGGCCAGGCTGGTCTTGAACTCCTGACCTCAGGTGATCCACCTGCCTTGGCCTCCCAAAGTGCCGGGATTACAGCCATCAGCCACTGCGTCTGGAAAGAATATTTTCTAATTTTAAAATGAGGAAGGCCTTTCTATGAAAGACACAAAATCTAAAAGAAGCCAGTCACAAAAGACCATTATATATGAAATGGAATGAAATTATATGAAATGTCTAGGCTAGGCAAATCCACAGAGACAGAAAGTGGATGAATGGTTGCCTAGGGCTGGGAGATGGGGGTGTGGCAGGAAGTGACTGCTAATGGGTACAGAGTTTCTTTTTGGGGTGATGAGAATGATCTAAAATTGACTGTGGTGATGCCTGCATACTTTTGTGACTATGTTGCCCAGGCTGGTCTCAAACTCTGAGCTCAAGCCATCACCTGGCTTAATGGTACATTTATTTATTTATTTATTTATTTATTTATTTATTTGAGACAGGGTCTCACTCTGTCACCCTGGCTGGAGTGCAGTGGCATGATCTCGGCTTACTGCAAGCTTTACCTCCCAGGGATAAGCAATCCTCCCATCTCAGTCTCCCGAGTAGCTAAGACCACAGGTGTGCATCACCATGCCCGGCTATTTTTTTGTATTTTCAGTAGAGACAGAGTCTTGCCATGTTGCCCAGGCTGGTCTCAAACTCCTGAGCTCAAGCGATCTGCCTGCCTTGGCCTCCTAAAGTACTGGGATTACAGGCGTGAGCCACCACGCCCAACCCTAACCATATACTTTCAATGGGTGAATTGAATGGTATATGAATCCTATCTCAATAAAACTATTATATATCTACTTAAGAGTAAAAAGAATGGGAAAAATTGTCCAAAGTCTGCATATATCAGACACATTCTTTATTTTTGTTAACATACATGTATACCTGGACATGCATAGTCCCACTCCCCACAACACATTCTCATAGGAGAATCTTAGAGTGAGAGTGTTGTAAAAGACCTCAGAAATCAGAAAATACCACCCTCTTCCTTCCCTCTTTATCTCTGCATATTTTAGATAAGGCCAAATGTCACACAGGGATTAATGGCATCTACTGACATTTTTACTTTCTGTCTCTCTCGCTTGTCATTTTCCCAGAAGACTATAAGCTCTTTGGAAATTGATGGTGTATAATTTTTTTCTGCATCCTTTGTAGCATATAGAGTATGCTAAGCACATAGCAGGCCCTCATGACACTAGTTTAATTAAACAGACTATGCTTTTCTGATATCCCTGAGGACAAAGAAGGTGTCTCTAAAAGGAGGTGGCTAAAGGATGAGAAACATTAGGTCAAACCTAGCCTACCTCATCAGACCTCCAAGGAAGGACTCGGAGAACGTCAGAACTGGCAGAGGAAGAAAGTATTTGTAGAAAACCTACCTTGTCGGGGCAGCATGTTAACTGAAAGCCCTAATCACAGAAGTGACTAAGGTCCAGGGATGTGCCCAAGGTCATCATTGGCGGGGTCAGAGGCAGGGCCCAGCCCTGAGTGTTCTGATGCCCGACCCCACAGTCCTCTCTGATCTCACCTTTAACTTTTTTTTTTCTTTTGAGACAGAGTCTCTCTCTGTCTGTCACCGAGGCTAGAGTACAGTCGTGTGATCTCTGCTCACTGCAACTGCCTCCCAGGTTCAAGCAATTCTCCTGTCTAAGCCTCCTAAGTAACTGGGACTATAGGCACCCACCACCACACCTGGCTAATTTTTGTTTTTATTTTTTATTTTTGTTTTTATTTTTATTTTTGAGATGGAGTCTTGCTCTGTCATCCAGGCTGGAGTGCAGTGGCAAGGCATCACCACAGTCAATTTTAGATCATTTTCATCACCCCAAAAAGAAACTCTGTACCTTTTAGCAGTCACTCGGCTCACTGCAACCTCTCTGCCTCCCAGGTTCAAGTGATTCTCCTGCCTCAGCCTCCTAAGTAGCTGGGGCTACAGGTACACGCCACTATGCCTGGCTAAGGTTTTTATTTCTGATAGAGACAGCGTTCACCATGTAGGCCAGGCTGGTCTCATACTCCTGACCTTGTGATCCACCCTCCTTGGCCTCCCAGAGTGCTGGGATTACAGGTGTGAGCCATCAAGACTGGCCAATTTTTTAATTTTTTTTTGAGACAGAGTCTCACTCTGTCACCCAGGCTGGAGTGTAGTGGCACAATCTCGGTTCACTGCAACCTCTGCCTCCCGGGTTCAAGCGATTTTCCTGGCGCAGCCTCCAGAGTAGTTGGGATTAGAGGTGCCTGCCATCATGGATGGCTAATTTTTGTATTTTTAGTAGAGATGGGCTTTCACCATGTTGGCCAGGCTATTCTCAAACTCCTGTCCTCAAATGATCCACCCACCTTGGTCTCCCAACATGCTGGGATTACTTACAGGTGTCAGCCACCGCACCCAGCCTCTGATCTCACCTTTCAATCCCATCTGACTACCCAGGACTGTGGCCTGGAATGTCCGGGTCTTGTTCCTGTCTGGACTGTCTCCAAAGTTCAAGGTGGTCAGTAAGCCCACGACGTGAGACCCTCGCCACTTCCCCGTGACTGTCCCATTCCTGGGACACAGGGTCAGCTGGCCAAAAGATCTCAAAAAAGAGACCCAGTCCTACAAGCAAAAGGAGGGTGGGAGACGGGTGAGATGAGATTAACAGCAAAAGCCTGTCTATGTTGTAAGGAATAGCAGGTTTGGAGGGGCTGGAACTTACCTGAGGGATGTCAGGGCTGCGCAGGCCAGTCCTGTGGGTGAGGAGGAAGTTGCCAAGGCCGAGGCCGGAGAGGCCAAGGAGCAGCAGGATCAAAGTGGCACAGACCAGAGGTGGGTGGTGGGCCAGACACAGGTGCAGGTTGTGCACTGCCTGGCAGTTGCCCATGGGGAGCAGAGGGGCCTGGGCCTCCAGGGAGAGCCTGCTGGAGGACAGGGAGGGAGAATGGGACAAGAGCACCCCTTACACACAAAGAGAAGCGCAAGTTCAAAGAAGGCAAGGGACTTCCCAAGGCCTCACAGGTAGTGGCAGAGCCAAAACAAGAATCCAAGGTTCTCGACTCCAGAAGTCGACCTCCCTGCACTGCTTGATACGTATTTTCTGCATGTCATTTCTGAAGTAATCTAAGGGGAGGCAGAGCAGGGCACTCCGTGCTGGAAAAAGGAACCCGAAAGGGAGACTTCTCAGCTAGGGAAATAGGAAGCACTGTTCTGGGGCGAGGGTTTGGCTGAGGAACAGTTCCAGCCAGAGCCCAGACAAGGGAAGACTCTGGAGAAAAACTCCACTTCGCAGCTAAATGGCTAGATATGAATCCCTTTCTGCTACTCACTCTGTGAGCTTAAGAATCCGTGAAATGGGACTGCTGAGAACACCAAGTAGTAAGGATTAAACGTGGCGGAGGAAGCAGTCTGCGTGGTATTTAGCCATGCAGGAACTCAACAAATGTCCATTTCCTTTCTCTTTCCCGTAAGGATCCTCAAAACCAGGTAAGGCCAGGCAAAAAAATACTGTGGGGGAAACTGAGGCCTGTGGACTTTAACATAGGAGCCGTAGGGCCAAGGTCTGAACTCCGCCTCCTGCTTTCACGCAAGGAACGACAGCCTGATGGAAAAGAACTTAATGGAAGGTGAGGAGATAAACAGGGGCCGGGGAGGAGGAGGGAGCCACGGAAATGCAGGTGTCACAAATGCTCACCCCTGCCCCGCCTCCCGTCCGGCTGGAAGGGGATTAAAGGGAGGGGAGGGCAGAATCTGGGGGTCCGCGGCCGCCGGTGCACCTGAGCACCCTCTCCCCAGAAGGCCCCCCCCCCACGCCGAACGATCGCAACACCCTCGTCCCCTCCCGGCCTCGCGCGACGGATCCTCCGGCCACTCGCTCTTACCCCTCCGGGCCGGGCGGAGGCCGGCGCCCCTAGCGACGTCACGCACGGAGCCGCGAAGGGGCGGGGTCCGTGCTCCGCGCTTCCCTCCCCGGCCCACCCTACACTCTGCCTGGTCCGCATGCGCAGTGGCCACGCGGACGCTCGCCGCGCCACTCCCCGCTAGGGTTGGGGCGTACCAAAGGGACACCCAAGGAAGGGGCCACCGGGAAGAATAACCTCCGCGGAATGGGAGGAAATGGGAGCGATGTTAGGGGGCGAGTGCTAGAGACGTCTCAGAAGCCCGCAGGCTCCCTCCAGAGAAACTGTGCGAGAACTGTCCCGAGAAGCTTGTCGCCGGCATTTTTGGGTTGCGCATCCCCCACCCTCACCAATAGCACAGCCCAGCCGCGTCCGGGTTCCGGCTGAGGACTCGGGGTCCACTCAGCTTCGAAGAGGTGCCGCTTTAGTACTCTGTCCTCGGGGACTGGTAGTGGTGTTTTGGGCTCAGCTCTTCTGTGCACCTCGATCATGCTTAATACCTGCTCCTTTCTCGTCTACTCTAGCATCTGGTGACTCTTTTTTTTTTAAATTGCATTTTAGGTTTGGGGGTACATGTGAAGAACATGCAAGATTGTTGCATAGGTTCACACGTGGCAGTGTGATTTGCTGCCTTCTTCCCCTTCACCTGTATCTGGCATTTCTCCCATGCTCTCTCTCCCCCACTCCCCACCCCCACTGTTCCTCCCCTATTTCCCCCCAACAGACCCCAGTGTGTAATGCTCCCCTCCCTGTGTCCATGTGTTCTCATTGTTCAACACCCGCCTATAAGTGAGAACATGCGGTGTCTGGTTTTCTGCTCTTGTGTCAGTTTGCTGAGAATGATGGTTTCCAGGTTTATCCATGTCCCTACGAAGGACACGAACTCATCGTTTTTGATGGCTGCATAATATTCCATGGTGTATATGTGCCACATTTTCCCTGTCCAGTTTATCATCCATGGGCATTTGGGTTGATTCCAGGTCTTTGCTACTGTAAACTGTGCTGCAGTGAACATTGGTGTGCATGTGTCCTTGTAGTAGAACGATTTATAATCTGGTGACTCTTTATAGGTTCATGGAGCTGAAGAGCTGCTCAGTAGAGAGCATCTCATTTCACTTCTGCCCACGTTCTAGAGGTGAGAACATTTAACCTGAGGTAGCATGACACATGGAGCCAGGAACTCTGGGTTCGAATCCTGACTGTCTGCGCCCTCGCATCAGCCATAGCTGCGCTCTCCCTGGACTAAGTTTACCCCTCTGCTAAAGAGGAACATCCTATCTCACTGGTTGGATCAGAAGCTTAAGGGGCAAAGTGTGGGAAAACATGGGACCAGTGCCGATTGAGCACACGGGACAAATGCTACTTGAAACGGAATCTGTTTAATTTGACTGTGGCTTCCTTAAGGCAGAGACCATGATGTTTCTATCACCAGCCACAAAAGTTTATGGCACAAAACCTTCGCATATACAGTCAAATGGTCAAATGATTTTTTTTTTTTTTTTTTTTTTTTTTTGAGGCATTCTGCTCCTCCGTCACCCAGGCTGGAATTCAATGACACAATCATAGCTCACTGCAGCCTGGATGTCTTGGGCTCAAGAGATCCTCCCACCTCAGCCTCCTGGGTAGTCAAGACACCTGGTAGTCGCACGCCACCCACCATGCCCGGCTAATTTTTACATTGTGTGTAGACACAATTGAGACATTGCCAGGCATGTCCCCAACTCCTGGCCTCAAGCAGTCCTCCCGCCTCGGCTCTCGAAGTGCTGGGATTACTGCATGAGCTACCGCACCCTGAATAGTCAAATGATTTTTGACAAGGGTTCTGTGAACATTCAGAAAAGGATTGTGCATCAGTCCTTTTCTTACATCAAAGGACACAATAGGCTGGGCATGGTGGCTCACGCCTGTAATCCTAGCACTTTGGGAGGCCAAGGTGGGTGGATCACCTGAGGTCAGGAGTTCATGACCAGCCTGGCCAACATGGCGAAACTCTGCCTCTACTAAAAGTACAAAATTAGCCGGGCATGGTGGCGGGTGCCTATATATAATAACCCCAGCTACTCAGGAGGCTGAGGCAGGAGAGTTGGCTTGAACCTGGGGAGCGGAGGTTGCAGTGAGCTGAGATCACACCACTTCACTCCAGCCGGGGCAAAAGAACAAAACTCTCAAAAAAGAAAACTCAAGAAACAAACAGCCCCCCAAAAACAAAAGGCAACAGTGAAAAGGTAACCAACAGAATGAGAGAAAATATCAAATCAGATATATGATAAAGGGTTAATATCTATAATACATAAAGAACTCATACAATTTAATAGTAAGCAACTCTATTAAAAGGTTAAAGGACTTGAAAATAGACATTTCTCCAAGGAAATATATGCCATACTGTAGAAATGACCAACAACCAAATGAAAAGATGCTTAACCACACTAACCACTAGGTAAATGAAAATCAAAACCGAAATGAGATACCACCTTAGACCCATTAGGATGTAAACTATCAAAAATCAGGAAATAGCAAGTGTTGGTGAGGATGTGAGGAAATTGGAATACTTGTACATTGTTGGTAGGAATATAAAATAGTGCAGCTGGCCCAGCACAGTAGCTCACGCCTGTAATCCCAGCACTTTGGGAGGCCGAGGCGAGCAGATTACCTGAAGTCAGAAGTTCGAGACCACCCTGGTCAGCATGGAGAAACTTTGTCTCTACTAAAAATACAAAAATTAGCCTGGCCGGGCGCGGTGGCTCAAGCCTGTAATCCCAGCACTTTGGGAGGCCGAGGCAGGTGGATCACGAGGTCGAGAGATCGAGACCATCCTGGTCAACATGGTGAAACCCCGTCTCTACTAAAAAAAACACACACACAAAAAAGTAGCTGGGCATGGTGGCGCTTGCCTGTAATCCCAGCTAGTCAGGAGGCTGAGGCAGGAGAATTGCTTGAACCCAGGAGGCGGAGGTTGCGGTGAGCCGAGATCGCGCCATTGCACTCCAGCCTGGGTAACAAGAGCGAAACTCCGTCTAAAAAAAAAAAAAAAAAAAAAAAAAAAAAAAAAAAAAAATTAGCCTGGCTTGGTGGCAGGCACCTGTAATCCCAGCTACTTTGGAGGCTGAGGTAGGAGAATCACTTGAACCCCGGAGGCAGAGATTGCAGTGAGCCAAGATCACGCCACTGCACTCCAGCCTGAGTGACAGAGTGAGACTGTCTCAAAATAAAATAAAATGAAATAAAGTAAAATAGTGCAGCTTCTACAGAAAACAGTATGGCAGTTTGTAAAAAAAAAAAAAAAAAAAAAAAAAAAATAGGCCTGTGTGGTGGCTGACACTGGTAATCCTGGCACTTTGGGAGGCCTAGGCAGACAGTTTGCTTGATCCCTGGAGTTCAAGACCAGCCTGGCCAACATGAAGAAACCCCCCCGCCATATCTACCAAAAGTACAAAAGTTAGCCAGGTGTAGTGGCACATGCCTGTGGTCCTAGATACTTTGGAGGCTGAGGTGGGAGGACTGCTTGAGCCCGAGAGGCAGAGGTTGCAATGACCTGACATGGTGCCACTGCACTCCAGCCTAGGTGACAGAGTGAGACTCCATCTCAAATAATAAATAAATAAGTAAAAACTAAACAGAGTTTATTCAGTCAGCAATTTTTTTAAGATTGCTGTGATCCAGGCAGAAAATTACCATCTATGTAGCAAAAACTTTGTCAATGCTTCTACTTAAGGACAAGCCTAATTTGTGGGTTAAGGCATGAAAGTGCCAGCATAGGACCCATACAGCATGGGAGTTCCAGAATTGGGAACTGCCCCTCATGATTCTTTTGCTCTGGAATATGTTGGAAATAGATGCTCGGTGCCACAAAGAAAAATTAACGCTGAGACAAAGTATCTTTCAGCAACACAATTTTTACTTCCTGGACTGCAGGAAGGGTACCCTCGCTAGCCATCATGCCATGAGAGTACAATGAACAAAGGAAAACACACAAATTTATCTCTTATGCATTTGGGGTCCTCCTTACTGCTGTGTCTGATCTCCATTGGCTGGAGCCAGACCTCACAATTTAAACTAAAACCCAGTTGCCTAACAACTTAACATTTTCTAAACAGGTAAAAGCAATGGAGAGCTGGGACATGCCTGTGAGCACGTCTAGCACAGATGTCTTGATTAAAGTACAAGGAAATAGAATATCCTACGTGCCTGTAAGCATGGCATGTCTAACAGCTAAATAGGATAGGGTTTAACAAAGTTATTAGCACACTTATTCTTTATCAAGAAAGGAAACTTCAAAAAGGAACTTTTCTGCTTCCCACAGAATAAGTAGGCATATTTGGGTAATGGTTCTTGTAAGTGAACATAATTGATATTTACTCATTCGGTCACACCAAGCAATTCTATGGACTAGTAGAGACACACTGGTTAGAGCAAGGAACTGCCTTGAGGCCCAGGAACAAATGACTTACACAGAGAAAGTAAGTAGTGGTAGGAGAGCAGGACAGGACACAAAATTAGTTGTGCATTATAATGCTCCAACAGTATACCAACACTTTTTGTTTTGTTTTGCTTTGTTTTTGAAACGAAGTTTCCACTCTTGTTGCCCAGGTTGGAGTGCAATTGTGCAATCTCAGCTCACTGCAACCTCCACCTCCCAGGTTCAAACAATTCTCTTGCTTCAGCCTCCCGAGTAGCTGGGATTACAGGTGACTGCCACAACACCCGGCTAATTTTTTGTGTTTTTAGTAGAGATGGGGTTTCATCATTTTGGCCAGGCTGGTCTCGAACTCCTGAACTTAGGTGATCTACCTGCCTCAGACTCCCAAAGTGCTGGGATTACAGGTGTGAACCACTGCGCCAGGCCAAGTATACCGACATTTTGATTTAATCCACTCAATAAGCCTTTAAAGTGGATGTCACTCTGGAAACCTGGCCCTTAGTTTAAGTCAGGGGTCCCCAGCTCTGGGCTGTGGGGCCAGTACTGGTCTGTGGCCTGTTAGGAACTGGGCCACACAGCAGGAAGTGAATGGTTGGTGATGAAAACTTCATCTGTATTCCCAGCTGCTCCCTATCCCTTTTTACTGCCTGATATCTGCCTTCTGTCTGATCAGTGGTGGCATTAGATTCTCCTAGGAGCATGAACCCTATTGTGAACGGCACGTGCATGGTATCTAGGTTGCTCCTTATGATAATCTAATGCCTGATGAGCTGTCAGTCACTGTCTCCCATCAACAGCAGATGGGACCATCTAGTTGCAGGAAAACAAGCTCAAGGATCTCACTGATTCTACTTTATGATGAGTTGTATAATTATTTTATCATACATTATAATGTAATAATAATAGAAATAAAGTACACAATAAATGTAATGTGCTTGAATCATTCTGAAACCATTCCTCCCAGGTGGAAACATTGTCTTCCATGAAACTGGTCCCTGGTGCCAAAAAATTTGGGGACTGCTGGTTTAAGTAATTTAACCAAGGTCACGCATATATTGGGCGGCAGAAGTTGGGTTATGATTGAAGCCTGACCACAGCCTAGCATGTAGGGATAAGAAAGCCTGGTTGAGGATTGTTCATTTGATAAGCATCTGTTGGCTGCCAGGCTGTATTCTGTGGGCTGGGAATATGGTGGTGGACGAAGTATTCATGATCTCTGGCCTCCTGAAACTATAATCTGGCTAGGGACTCTTTCCCTAGAAAAATGCATGTTCGCCTAATATTTTTGTATTTCTTCTTTTTTATTTATTTTTTCTTTCTTTTTTTTTTTTTTTTTTTTTTTTTTTTTTTTTGAGGCGGCGTTTCGCTCTGGTTGCCCAGGTTGGAGTGCAGTGGCGCAATCTCAGCTCACTACAATTTCCGCCTCCCAGGTTCAAGCGATTCTCCTGCCTCAGCCTCCCTAGTAGCTGGGACTACAGGCGCGTGTCACCAGGCCCAGCTAATTTTTTTGTATTTTTAGTAGAGATGGGGTTTTGCCATGTTGGCCAGGCTGATCTTGAGCTCCTGACCTCAAGTGATCTGCTCTCCTTGGCCTCCCAAAGTGCTGGGATTACAGGCATGAGCCACCATGCCCGGGCCAGGAAAGACAGTCTTGAATCCCTGACGCCACTCGTCTCCCACCCCCAGCAGTAGCTGCTTGGCACAGAGAGAAACTGTGCACTTGGAGGAGAGAGTGCATGATCTGGGGGACTTGGCATTGAACTGGGAGACTTGGCAATGAACTCAGTGCTGCCCTGTCACAGTGGAGAGCAAAGCCATGCTGGCCTCAGCCTGTGCCTGCCCGAGGAGGGAGCATTTGTATCATCCTGGACCAGAGGGAATCGTCCATCCCAGTGGTCAGAACTCAAGTTGTGCCAAGCCTTGCCATTGCAGGGCTAAAATGCTCTGGGGTCCTAGGTAAATTTGAAAGGCATTTTAGGATACAAGGACTGGAAGCTTTAGGCAAGTCCTAGTGCTGGTCTGGGCTTAGAATCAGTGGACTAGGGTGGCACAGGACCTAGGTGGACACCAGCCTGGGCAGCTAAGGGAGTGCATGCACCACCCTTCCCCAGACCTAGGCGGCATCGCTCACAGCAACGAAAGTAGCTCCTTCCTTCTGCTTGGGGAGAGGGAAACAAAGAGTAAAGAGGATTTTGTCTTGCATCTTGGATACCAGATCAGCCACCATAGGATAGAGCACCAGGGGGAGTCATGAGGCCCTCATTCCAGGCTCTAGCTCCTAGATGACACATGCTGGGCCAGGAGGGAGCCTGCTGTCCTGAAGGGAAGGACCCACTCCTGGCAGGACTTATCACCTGCTGACCAAGGAGCCCTTGGTCCCTGAAGAGCCAACAGCAGTACCCAGGTAGTATCTGTGGGCCTTGGATGAGAGTCTGAGTTGTGCTGGCTTCAGGGGAGGCCCAGCACATTCCCAGCTATGGTGGCTCTGGTGAAAGACTACTGCTGGAGAAAAGCAGAGAGAAAAGCAAAGGGATCTTTGTCTTGCACCTTAGGTATCAGCTCAGCCACAGTGGGGTAGAGCACCAAACAGATGTTTGGGCTTCTTGAGTCCAGATCTAAGTTCTTGGACAACATTTTTGGAGCTGCCATGGGCCAGAGGGGGGCCCACTGTCCTAAAGGGTAAGTCCCAGGCCTGAGAGCATTCACCACAAGTTGGCTTGAAGAGCCTTTGGGTTTTAAGTGAGGGTTCAGAACTCTCTGTGCGCAGAATTCTCTGTGGGCCAGTGGTGGCGGCGGCCACTGGGAGAGGCTCCTCTATCCGTGGAAAGTGGGCAGTAGAGTGGGAAGAACTTTGTCTTGTGGTTTGAGTCGCAGCTTAGCTGCAGTAGAATACAGGTAGATTTCTAAGGTTTTTGACTCTAATCCCTAGCTCCCAGGCAGCATCTCTGGACCCTCCCAGGGCCTGGGGAAATTCGCTGCGCTGAAGGGAAAGATAAATATCTGACTGGTGGTCCCAGCTGCTGATTGTAGAGCGCCAGGGCCTTGAGTGATCATAGGTGGTATCTGGGTAGTGGTTACAGTGGGCCATGGGTGAAACCCAGTGCTGTACTGGCTTCAGGTATGACCCAGCACAGTCCCAGTGGTGGTGGTCATAAGAATGCTTGCATCACCCCACCCCTAGCTCCAGGCAGCGCAGCACAGAGACAGAGACTCCATTTATTTGGGAGACAGTAAGGAAAGAGAACAAGAGTCTCTGCCTAGTAATCAAAGAATTTTTCTGGATCTTATCTAGGGCCACCAAGGCGATACTTCTAGGAGTCCACAAGAACCACAGTGTTATTGGACTTGGAGCTCAAGTCTCTGAGCACCTGGAACGTCTTCCCAAAAAAGATGGGCACAAACAAGCCCAGACTGCAAAGACTACAGTAAATACCAAACTCTTCAATGTGCAGACACTGATGAATATCCACAAGCATCAAGACCATCCAGGAAGACATGATGTCACCAAATGAACCCAATCAGGCACCAGGGACTAATCCTGGAGAAACACAGATGTGACCTTTCAGACAGAGAATTTAAAAAAGATGTTTTGAGGAAACAAAGAAATTCACATTAACACAGAGAAGGAATTCAGAATTGTATAAGATAAATTTAAAAAAGAGATTGAAATAACTAAAAATAATCGAGCAGAAATTCTAGAGTTGAAAAATGTAATGGACATGACATACTAAATAATGCATTAGAGTTCCTTAATAGCAGAATTGATGAAGCAGAAGAAAGAATTAGTGAGCTTGAAGACAGGTTATTTGAAAACACATAGGCCGGGCATGGTGGCTCATGCCTGTAATCCTAGCACTTTGGGAGGTGGAGGTGGGCGGATCACTTGAGGTCAGGAGTTCGAGACCAGCCTGGCCAACATGGTGAAACCCCATCTTTATTTAAACATACACAGACACACACACACACACACACACACACACACACACACACACACACACAGAGGCAGAAGAGACAGAAGAAAAATGAATGGAAAATCATTTTTTAAATACCCGCAAGGTCTAGAAAATAGCCTCTAAAGGGCAAATCTAAGTGTTATTAGCCTTACCAGAGGAGGTAGAGAAAGATATAGGAGTAGAAAGTTTATTCAAGGAATAACAGAACTTCTAAAACCTAGAGAAAAATATCAACATTTGAGAACAAGGTTATAGAACACCAAGCAGATTTAGCCCAAAGAAGACTCCTCAAGGCACTTAATAATCAAACTCTCAAAGGTCAAAGATAAAGGATCCTAAAAGCAGCAAGAGAAAAGAACCAGATAACATACAATGGAGGCTGGGCACAGTGCCTTATGCCACTGCCTGACTCCCAACACGTTGGGAGGCCGAAGCAGGCAGATTATTTGAGGTCAGGAGTTTGAGACTGGCCTGACCAACATGGTGAAACCCTGTCTCTACTAAAAATACAAAAAAATTAGCCAGGCAAGGTGGTGCAGATCTGTAGTCCCAGCTACTGGGGAGGCTGAGGCAGGAGAATTGCTTGAACCTGGGAGGTAGAGGTTGCAGTGAGCTGAGATCACACCACTGCACTCTAGTCTGGGTGACAGAGCAAGACTCTATCTCAAAAAAATAAATAAATAAAAACAACAACAAAACATACAATGGAGTTATAATACATGTCTGGCAGCAGACTTTTAAGTGAAAACCTTACAGGCCAGAAAAGAATGGCATGACATATTTAAGGTGCTAAAGGAAAAAAAAATTTACTCTAGAATACTATGTCTGGTAAAAATGTTCTTCAAACATGAAGGAGAAATAAAGACTTTCCCAGACAAACAACAGCCGAAGGATTTCATCAACACAGACCTGTCCTACAAGAAATGCTAAGGGGAGTTCTTCAATCTGAAAGGAAAGGAGGTTCATGAGCAGTAAGAAATCATTTGAAGGTACAAAATTCACTGGTAATAGTAAGCACACGGAAAAATACAGACTATTATAACACTGTAATTTTGGTATATAAAGTTCTCTTATCTTTTTTTTTTTTTTTTTTTTTTTTTTTTTTTTTTTTTTTTTGAGACAGAGTTTCACTCTTATTGCCCAGGCTGGAGTGCAACGGCACTATCTTGGCTCACCACAACCTCCGACTTCCAAGTTCAAGTGATTCTTCCTCCTCAGCCTTCCGAGTAGCTGGGATTACGGGCATGCGCCACCACGGCTGGCTAATTTTGTATTTTTAGTAGTGACGGGGTTTCTCCGTGTTGGTCAGGCTGGTCTTGAACTCTCGACCTCAGGTGATCCGCCTGCCTCAGCCTCCCAAAGTGCTACGATTACAGGCTTGAGCCACCACACCCAGCCAACTACTTAAGTAGAAAAGCTAAACAATAAACCAATAAAAAATAATAACTACAACAACACTTCAATATATAGTACAATAAGACATAAAGAGAAACAAAGTCAAAAAGGAGTGGGAGCTGGGAGAGGTGGCTCTTGCCTGTAATGCCAGCACTTTGGGAGGACGAGTGAGGCAGATCACGAGGTCAGGGGTTCAAGATTAGTCTGATCAATACGGTGAACCCCGTCTCTACTAAAAATGCAAAAAGTAGCTGAGAGTGATTGCATGCCACTGGGGAGGCTGAGGCAGGAGAATTGCTGAAACCCAGGAAGGCAGAAGTTGCAGTGAGTCAAGGTCATGCCACTGCACCACTCCAGCCTGGGTGACAGAGCAAGACTCTGTCTCAAAAAACAAAAAAGAAAAAGCAAGATTTTTCATTTTGCTTGTTTGTTTATTCAACCAGTGTTAAGTTGCCATCAGTTTAAAATAATAGGTAATAAGAGAGTATTTGGCTGGGCACGGTAGCTCATACCTATAATCCCAACATTTTGGTAGGCTGAGGCAGGAAGATCACTTTAACCTAGGAGTTCAAAATGTTACCCATTTTGCCTGGGGAACATAGCAAAATGTTGACTCTACAAATAAAAAAATTAGGTGGATGTGGTGGCACGTGCCTGTAGTCCCAGCTCCTCAGGAGGCTGAGGCAGAGAATCACTTGAACCCAGGAGGCAAAGGCTGCAGTGAGCTGAGATTGTGCCACTGTTGTCTAGCCTGGGTGACGGATGGAGACTTTGTCTCAAAAAAAAAAAAAAAAAAAAAAAAAAATCATGTCATTATGACAAAGTGGAATTTCTTCCAGGGATGCAAGGATGGTTCAACATACACAAATCAATTAATGTGATACATCATATCAACAGAATTAAAGACAAAAGCCGTACGATCATTTCAATTGATGCTGAAAAAGCATTTGGTAAAATTCAACACCACTTTATAATAAAAACCCTAGCCGGGCGCAGTGGCTCACGCCTGTAATCCCAGCACTTTGGGAGGCTGAGGCAGGTGGATCATGAGGTCAAGAGATCGAGACCATCCTGGCCAACATGATGAAACCCTGTCTCAAAAAAACACAAAAAACAAACAAAAAAAACCCCCTAAAACTGCATATAGAGGAAACATACCTCAACATCACAAAAGCCGTATATGACACACCCACTGCTAATATCATACTGAGTGGGGAAAACCTGAAAGGCTTTCCTTTAAGATATGGAACACAACAAGGCTGCCCACTGTTACTCAACATAGTACTGGAAGCCATAGCTAGAACAATTAGACCGGAGAAAGAAACAAAGGGCATCCAAATTGGAAAGGAAGAAGTAAAAATTCTTCTTTGCAGATGACAGGATCTTATATTTGGAAAAACAGACTCCACCGAAAAACTATTAGAACTAGTAAACAGCGGGGGGGGGGGGGGGGGGGCGGGGGCGAGCGCAGTGGCTCACACCTGTAATCCCAGTACTTTGGGAGGCCGAGGTGGGTGGATCACAAGGTCAGGAGTTTGAGACCAGCCTGACCAACATGGTGAAACCCCGTTTCTACTAAAAATACAAAAAATTAGCTGGGCATGATGGCGTGTGCCTGTAATCCTAGCTACTCAGGAAACTGAGGCAGGAGAATCACTTGAACCCAAGAGGCAGAGGTTGCGGTGAGCCGAGATCCCGCCACTGTACTTCAGCCTGGGTGACAGAACAAGACTCAGTCTCAAAAAAAAAAAAAAGAAAAAAAAATTTAAAAATTAAAAATTAAGAACTAATAAATGGGACAGTCATACCAAGCACCTTAATTCATTCTAATGGTGAAAATAATGGACACATATCCCTAGGGAGTGCAGGTCATCTTACTTATAACATATAGACAGAATGAAAAACTACTTTTTTTTTTTTTAGCCATATGACTATTCCTTTTTTTTTTTTTTTTTTTTTTTTTTTTTTGAGATGGAGTCTAGCTCTGTCACCCAGGCTGGAGTGCAGTGGCTCAGTCTTGGCTCAGTGCAACCTCTGCCTCCCTAGGTCAAGCAATTCTCCTGCCTCAGCCTCCCAAGTAGCTGGGACTACAGACATGCACCCCCATGCCTGGTTAATCTTTTTTATTTTTATTTTTTGGTATTTTTATTACAGATGAAGTTTTGCCATGTGGGCCAGGTTGGTCTTGAACTCCTGGCCTCAAATGATCTGCCCATCTCCGTCTCCTAAGGTGCTGGGATTACAGTGTGAGCCACCAAGCCAGGCCAGTCAATAATAATTTAATTATATATTTTAAAAGAACTGAAAGAATATAACTGGATTATTTGTAAGACAAAGGATAAATGCTTGAGGAGATGGATACCCCATTTACCCTGATGTGATTATAATGAGTTGCATGCCTATATCAAAAGTATCACATGTACCCCATAATATATGCCTATTATGTACCTACAAAAACTAAAAATGAGAAATTTAAAAACAAACAAACCAACAAACAAAAAACCTAGTGTGATACTGACCTAAGGGTAGGTAGATAAAAAAATGGAGTCGAATAGAGAACCCAAAAGTAAACCCTCACACATACGGTTAATTGATTTTCAACAAGGTTGTTTAGGCCATTCAATGTGGAAAGGATTCGTATTTTTGACAAATGGTGGCGGTCCGGGGCGGTGGGGTGGGAAATGCAAAATAATGAGGTTAGACCTTTTCTGTACCCCACATAGAAAGCTTAACTCACATACAAAAATTAACTGGATAAAATGGATTAAAGATCTAAACTTAAGTACAAAAACCGTAAAAATCCTAGAAGAAAACATAGGGGAAATTTCATTATATTGTATTTGGCAATAATTTTTTAGACATGATGCCAAAAGCACAGGTAACAAAAGTAAAAATAGATAAATGAGACTTCATCAAAATAAAAAGTTTTGTGCTTCGAGGAATATCGGCCACAAAGTGCAAAGACAACTCACAGAATGGGAGAAAGTATTTGCAAATCCTACATCTGATAATGTACTTGTACCTAATAAATAACTCTGGCTGGGTGTCGTGGCTCACACCTGTAATCTTACCAGTCTGGGGGGCCAAGACAGATCACTTGAGGTCAGAAGTTTGAGACCAGCCTGGCCAACATAGTGAAACCTTGTCTCTACTAAAAATACAAAAATTAGCCAGGTGTGGTGGCGGGCACCTGTAATCCCAGCTACTTGGGAGACAGGAGAATCACTTGAACCTAGGAGGCAGAGGTTGCAGTGAGCCAAGATTGCACCACTGCACTCCAGGCTGGGTGATCAAATGAGACTCTGTCTCAAAAAAAAAGAATTCTGATACATGCTACAACATGGATGAACCTTGAAAACATTGTGCTAAGTGAACGTGGCCAGACATAAACGATAGTCACATATTATATGATTCCATTCATAGGAAATGTCCAGAATAGGCAAATCTACAGGTAGATTAGGGACTGCAAGGGGCTGGGTGGACAGGGGAATAGAGAATCACTGCCTAACGGGTTCAGGGGTTTCCTTTGGGGTGATGAGAATGTTTTGGAGCTAGATCAAGGTGATGCTTGCTAACATTGTGAATGTACTTAATGCCACTGAATTGTACACTCAAAACTGGTTAGAATGCTAAATTTTATGTTGTATGTATTTTACTGCAATTTCTTTTTAAAAACTGAGCTTATTACTTTTTCTGTTTTTTCCTTTTGAGTCAGGGTCTTGCACTGTCACCCAAGCTGGAGTGCAGTAGCGTGATCATGACTCACTGCAGCCTCGACCTCCTGGGCCCAGGTGGTTCTCCCACCTCAGCTTCCCAGGTAGCTGGGACTACAGGCCTGCACCACCACGCCTGGCTAATTGTTTCGAATTTTAGTGGAGATGAGATTTTGGTATGTTGCTCAGGCTGTTCTGGAACTCCTGGGCTCAGGTGATTCACACGCCTCAGCCTCCCATAATTGGATTATGGCATGAGCCACTGCACCAGGCCCACTTTTTCTAAATATAAACTCCTCTTACTGTGTCTTATCTCAGGTAACAGTGTGATCATCTACCAGTCTCCCAAGCAAGAAACCTGTGAGTCAGCCTGGACTCCACCCTCTGCCCTAATCCCACGCAATCTGTGCATCACACAGTCTTCCTGAAGCCTTCCCCGCCTCTCCATTCCTGCTGCCATTGCTTCCTTCAGGCTTTCTTTGTCTCTCATCAGGACTCAGCAGGTCTCCTCGCTGCCTCCACTTTCTCTTCCATTCAATGCATCCTCCACAACGCCTGCTGAGTTTGTTTCCGAAAAGAGCACCCTCAAGACTCAGCTGCTCTGCCTGAAGACCTTTGCTGCCTCCAACAGAAAGTTCCACCTTTTGAAACAGATATGATCCTCCAGCCAGGTGCAATGGCTTGTGCCGGTAATTCCAGCACTTTGGGAGGCTGGGGCAGGCGGATCACATGGTCAGGAGATCCAGACCCGCCTGGCTAAGACGGTGAAACCCTGTCTCTACTAAAAACACAAAAAATTAGCCGGGTGTGGTGGCACATGCCTGTAGTCCTAGCTACTAGGGAGGCTGAGGCATGAGAATCACTTGAACCTGGGAGGCAAAGGTTTCAGTGAGCAGAGATTGTGCCACTGCACTCCAGCCTGGGTGATAGAGCAAGACTGTCTCAAAAAATTAATAATAATAATAATACATTAATTTTGAGACAGAATCTTGCTCTGTCACCCAGACTGGAGTGCAGTGGTGTAATCACAGTTCACTGCAGCCTCAAGCTCCTAGGCTTAAGCGATCCTCCCGCCTCAGCCTCCCAAGTTGCTGGGACTACAGGCACACACCACCAAGCCCAGCTCGTTTTTGTATTTTTAGCAGAGACAGGGTTTTGCCATGTTGGCCAGGCTGGTCTTGAACTCCTGACCCTGAGTGATCTGCCCGCCTCAGCCTCCCAAAGTGCTGGGATTACAGGTGTGAGCCACTATGCCTGGCCTATTATTTTTAAAAGATCCTTCAAAACCTGTCCTTAACCCTCCTTTCCAGCATCATCTCTCATTTTTCACTCCAGTCACATAAATGTCTCACAATTCTACCTACTCCATACCTCCATATTTTTGGCTGGTACAGTTCTCTCTTTGGGGAACTTTCTCCCTTCTTTCTGCCTTGTACACATTTTCTCTTTCTTCAAGACCAGTCTCAAAGATCACAGCCTCTGTAATGCCTTCCCCCACTCTCAGGATTGAGCTCTCATTCCCACTGAACCTCGGTAAGTCTCCACCCCATACAGTGCAAAGCACCCTGCATGTTAACTCTCTTGTAGAAAAACCATCTCCTTTGTTTTTTATAGAAAAAACCATCTCCTTTGTTTTTTCTAGAAAATCAACCATCTCTTTTGTTGATTTATAGACAGACTCTCTCTCTGTCACTCAGGCTGGAGTGCAGTGGTGCAATCATCGCTCACTGCAGCCTCCACCTCCTGGGCTCAAGTAATCCTCCCGCCTCAGCCTCCCAAGTAGCTGGGACTACAGGCATGTGCCACCACACTTGGCTAATCTTTTTTTGTTTTTGTTTTTGTTTTTTTTGAGACGGAGTTTCGCTCTTGTTACCCAGGCTGGAGTGCAATGGCGCGATCTCGGCTCACCGCAACCTCCGCCTCCTGGGCTCAGGCAATTCTCCTGTCTCGGCCTCCTGAGTAGCTGGGATTACAGGCAAGCGCCACCATGCCCAGCTAATTTTTTGTATTTTTAGTAGAGACGGGGTTTCACTATGTTGACCAGGATGGTCTCGATCTCTTGACCTCGTGATCCACCCGCCTCGGCCTCCCAAAGTGCTGGGATTACAGGCTTGAGCCACCGCGCCCGGCGGCTAATCTTTTAATGTTTTGTAGAGATGGGGTTGTTGCCCAGGCTGGTCTCAAACTCCTGCCCTCAAGTGATTCTCCCACTTCAGCCTCCCAAAGGGCTGGGCCAGGTGCTGTGGTACCATGCTAGATGGTATGTCACAGGTTGCCAGCGATTCCTGGTAGTGACTATATTCAGAATGGCAGTTATGAGTAATCAGTTTCTTCTGCAGCAAGGCCCACTGTGATGTTACAAGCACAGGGCACAGCAAGATAGTCCTGACTCCAGGGGCCAGCACCTGTCAGGGATTCTAGGATGCCAGGGCTAGCTGCAGTCCTAGGGCAACTGTATCATCAGACAGGCCAACCGAGGCCTTGGCCCACAGAGCAGAGAAGAAGAAAGTCAGGGGTCTGGTAGGCAACAGGGTTTTCAGGACTCATCTCAGGCAGTTAGAGGAAGGCAATGGCCCTGGGCATTTTGGAGAACAGAGTGAAGCACATATTGTGTGGGAAATGTCAGGGATGCAGAAAGGGAGGTGAATTAGTGGGGTGTGAACTCCATCGTTTAGCCTAAAGCTTTTCCTGGTCTTTCCGTCTTCACAGGCCAAAGCAGCCATCATACAATTGCGTCCTTTGCTGCTATTATTCCCGGTCTCGAAGGGTCCTTAAAGATATTCCAGCCAACGCCCTGGGTGATGGTGGTATTCCCTCTAGACTTTAGGCTCAATCCACATACTCCCAGAACTAGGAAAGCCCTCAGAGACCTGCGGAGCTGGTATCCAGGGCCTACTCCTGCCTTCTCTGGGAAATTCTCCCCACTACCACCTTTCTTTGCCTGGTCCAAGCCCTAGCTCCCAGAAAAACGTCCATACCTGGGACATCTCCACTTCCTCCTCCTCCAGAGCCAACTTCAAGTCACGAGGTGGCACGAGGCCGAGAAGCTCAGAAAGTCCCCCAGATTCATCTGTGGTCAAGCCAGCTTCATTCAAATGGACTTTGTTCCCTGAGGATTTGTTCATGGAGGAGTAATTGTGTACTTGATCGCAGTTCCCATGGCTACTGGCTCACAGCGGGAAGGGAATGGGCATACATCCACATCCTCCTGCAAAATTGGGATTTGACCTCATTTATAACCAAACATGCAGCAGGCAACCTTGCAAATAACACAGCACGAAGACAGTCTAGAGAGTTCTGAATGACTTAGTAGAAAAGAATATTAAATAAAATACAGTACATGTGAAAGGATGTGTTCTCTTTCTGGTTCAACTTAGGTGCATAATAGCTGTTCATAGCAGTATTAACCTTGACATCCAGAAGGGAGACCATTCAACTGAAAGGCTGCAAATTGGCAACCCTCAGCTGGAATCTCACCCATAGACCTATTTCTCTGATTTCAGAGTACTGTGGTTTGAATGAGTCCCCCAAAGCTCATGCATTGGAGAGTTAATCCCTGAGGTAACACTGTTGAGAGGTGGGATCGTTAAGAGGCGATTAGGTCAATGGATTAATGCCATTATTGCATGAATGGGTTTGTTATAAAAGCAAGTTCAGCCCCCTCTTCCTCTCTCTCGTGCTCTCTTGGCATGTGATGATGTCTCACCAAAGGCAGCTCTGGTGTCTTAGACTTCAGAGCCTCCAGAACTGAAAGCCAAATAAATGTCTATTGTTTCTAAATTACGCAGACTGTGATATTCTGTGATAGCAACATGAAATGGATGCAGGGTGTTTAGAACTTGTTTTGAGTCAACTTTTTAAGAATCAATATCTTTCACTGAAAAAAAAAATCCAGGCCGGGTGCAGTGGTTCATGCCTGTAATCCCAGCACTTTGGGAGGCCAAGGTGGGTGGATCACGTGAGGCTGGGAGTTCAAGACCAGCCTGGGCAACATGGTGAAACCCTGACTCTACTAAAAATACAAAAATAACCAGGCATGGTGGCGGGTGCCTGTAATCCTAGCTACTCAGGAGGCTGAGGCAAAAGAATCACTTGAACCCGAGAGGCGGAGGTTGCAGTGAGCTGAGATCATGCCACTGCACTCCAGCCTGGGTGACAGAGGGAGACCTGGCATCCAAAACAAACAAACAAGCAAACAGAAATCCAGATTCCAGTGTCAATGTCCTTCTGTTAAGGGCCACCAAGAATACACCTAAAAGAAAGTTTTAAAACAAAGTTGGGAGGCTGGGTGTGGTGGCTTATGAATGTAATCCCAGCACTTTGGGAGGCTAAGGTGGGAGGATTGCTTGAACCTGAGGTTTGAGACTAGCCTGGGCAACATGGTGAAACCCCATCTCTACAAAAAAATACAAAAAATTAGCTGGCATGGTGGCTTGTGCCTGTAGTCCTAGCTACTCAAGGGGGCTGAGGTGGGAGAATCACCTGAGCCTGGGAAGTTGAGACTGCAGTAAGTCATGATTGCACCACTGTACACCAACCTGGCCAAGAGTATTATACCCTGCCTCAGAAACAAAACAAAACAAACAAAAACAGGTAACTGACACAATAATAAAACTTGTTTGTTGATCTTGGATTCACATTTCCCAAATGAAAAGACATATGTCACCTCTTGCAGAATACAACAGAACAAGATTAGTTATTTGATTATTCAGTATCTTTTTTCTTTTCTTCCTTTTTTCTTCTGCCTTTTTTTTTGGTGGGGGGGCAGGAGGAGAGTGGGCAATGGGTTCATCTCACTCTGTCGCCCAGTTTGGAGTGCAGTGGTGATCATAGCTCTCTGTAGCTTCAACCTCCTGGGCTCAAGCAATTTTCTCCCATCTCAGCCTCCTGAGTAGTTAGAACTACAGGCACACATCACCACATCTAACCCATTAAAAAAATTTTTTTTTGAGAGACAGGGTCTTGCTGTATTGCCTGGGCTGGTCTTGAACTCCTGGCCTCAAGCAATTTTCCTGCCTCAGCCTCCCAAAGTGCTGGGATCACAGATGTGAGTCACCACACCTGACCCTTATCCTTTTTTTTTTCAATTTAATTTAATTTTAGATAAAAGGGTTACCAGGGCATGTTGTATGATGCTAAGGATTGGGCTTCTGTTGATCACTTCGACCAAGTAGAAAACAATAGGCAGTTTTTCAGCCCTTTCTCCTCCCTCCCTCCCCTCTGCAGTCCCCAGCATCTATTGTTCTCATCTTTATGTCCGTGTGTACCCAACGTTCAGCTCCTACTTGCAAGTGAGAACATATGATGTTAGGGTTTCTGTTTCTGTGTTAATTCACTTAGGATAATGGCCTCCAGCTGCATCCATGTTGCTCCAAAGGACATGGTTTCCTTCATTTCTATGGCTGTGTGTTATCTGTTTTCCTACCATTTGTTCTGTTATTCTTATTGCCTTTAATGTTATTGTCTTTAATGTCCTCTTTAACTAAGGTTTTCTTTGCCTGATCTTCCTTATCTTCATCCTGTTACCTTTGACTCTCTATTGTCTTTTGTTACTCAAGAAAAAATTTGGCTCATGCCTCTAATCCCAACACTTTAGGAGGTCAAGGTGGGCCGATCACCTGAGGTCAGGAGTTCAAGACCATCCTGGCCAACATGATGAAACCCCGTCTTTACTAAAAATACAAAAACTAGCCAGGCATGGTGGCCGGTACCTGTAATCCCTGCTACTCAGGAGGCTGAGGCATAAGAATCTCTTGAACCTGGGAGGTAGAAGTTGCAGTGAACCAAGATGGTCCCGGCTGTTCTCATGATAGTGAATAAGTCTCACGAGATCTGATGGTTTTATAAAGGCCAGTTCCCCTGCACAAGCTCTTTTGTCTGCCACCATGTAACACGTGTCTTGGCTCCTCCTTCACCTTCCGCCATGATCATGAGGCCTCCCCAGCCATGTGGAACTTTGAGTTTATTAAACCTCTTTTTTCTTTTTTTTGAGATGGAGTTTTGCTCTTGTTACCCAGGCTGGAGTGCAATGGCGCGATCTTGGCTCACCGAAACCTCCTCCTCCTGGGTTCAGGCAATTCTCCTGCCTCAGCCTCCTGAGTAGCTGGGATTACAGGCACGCACCACCATGCCCAGCTGATTTTTTGTATTTTTAGTAGAGGCGGGGTTTCACCATGTTGACTAGGATGGTCTCGATCTCTTGACCTCGTGATCCGCCCACCTCGGCCTCCCAAAGTGCTGGGATTACAGGCTTAAGCCACTGCGCCTGGCCCCTCTCTTTTTCTTTATAAATTACCCAGTCTTGCATAATTCATCATAGCAGTATAAAAATGGACTAATACACCCATAACAATTTAAAATAAAAAAGAACTAAAGAATTTGTTAAGGTGCAGCAGAAAAAATAATTTTTTTGTTCTTTTTTTCCCCCTTTGACTTTTAACAGCAAAAATAATAATTTTTAAAAATGCCAGCTGGACACGGTGGCTCAAGCCTGTAATCCCAGCACTTTGGGAGGCTGAGGCGGGTGGATCACAAGGTCAAGAGATCGAGACCATCCTGGTCAACATAGTGAAACCCCATCTCTAATAAAAATACAAAAAATTAGCTGGGCATGGTGGCACATGCCTGTAATCCCAGCTACTCAGGAGGCTGAGGCAAGAGAATTGCCTGAGCCCAGGAGGCGGAGGTTGTGGTGAGCCAAGATCGCACCATTGCACTCCAGCCTGGGTAACAAGAGCGAAACTCCGTCTCAAAAAAAAAAAAAAAAAAAATGCCACCTAACGCTAATCATCTCCACATGAGCAGTTTATCTCTCCAGTGAATTATGCTTCACAGTAAAAAGTGATATCTTGTGGTTCTTATGTGTTCTTCATTCCGTTTAATGCAATACCGTAAGCCTTGTATAACACCATGGGACCCATGTGAAGTGCCACTAGTAACGCTGGAAGTGCTTCCAAGAAGCAGGGAAAAGTCATGACATTACAAGAAAAAGTTGAACTGCTTGATATGTAATGTGGATTGAGGTCTGCAGCTGTGGCTGCCCACCATTTCAGACAGATGATTTTCATCTTATAAACATACGGTGTAAACTTATGGTATTCATAATACAGTACAGTTCTGTAAATATATTTTCTCTTCCTATGATTTTCCTAATAACATTTTCCTTTCTCTAGTTTACTTTGTAATAAGACTAAATATGTAATATATATAACATGCAGAATGCCAGGCGAGGTGGCTCATGCCTGCAGTCTCAGCACTTTGGGAGGCTGAGGAGGGCAGATCATGAGGTCAGGAGTTTGACAACAGCCTGGCCAATATGGTGAAACCCTGTCTCTACTAAAAATACAAACATTAGTCGGGTGTGGTGGCATGCGCATGTAGTCCCAGCTACTCAGGAGGCTGAGGCAGAAGAAGAATCTCTTGAACCTGGGAGGCGGAGATTGCAGTGAGCCAAAATCAAGCCACTGCACTCTAGGCTGGGTGACAGAGTGAGATGCCATCTCAAAAAAATAAATAAATAAAAATAACAGGCAGAATATGTGTTAACTGACTGTTTGTGTTATCGGTCAGGCTTCTGATTAACATCAGGCTATTAGTAGTTAAGTTTGGGGACAGTCAAAAGTTACATGAGGCCAAGGCCAGGCACAGTGGCTCCTGCCTGTAATCCCAGCACTTTGAAAGAGGTGGGCAGATCACCTGAAGTCAGGAGTTCAAGACTAGCCTTGCCAACCTGGCGAAACCCCATCTCTACTAAAAATACAAAAATTAGCCAGATGTGGTGATGTGCACCTGTAATCCCAGCTATTCAGGAGGCTGGAGCAGGAGAATCACTTCAACCTAGGAGGTGGAGGTTGCAGTGAGCTGAGACAGAGCCATTGCACTCCAGCCTGGGCGACAGAGCAAGACTCAGTCAAAAAAAAAAAAAAAAAAAAAGTTATATGAGGCTGGGTGTGGTGGCTCATACATATAATCCTAGTACTTTGAAAGGCTGAGGTGGGAGGACTGCTTAAGGCCAGGAGTACAAGACCAGCCCAGGCAACATCTTAAGACCCTATCTCTACCAAAAAAAGAGAGTTATACATGGATTTTCAACTGTGTTAGGCTTGGCATCCCTAACCCCCACAATGTTCAAGAGTCAACTGCAGGAAGACTTGAACATTGAAATTACTCAGGCTCATGGGCTGAAGAACAGATATTGTGTTAGTAGGCATCAAAACAATATTAATTTCCTTGTACATCTCCATCAGAGCTCTTGAGTGACCAGAAAAACTGTCTTAATGTTTTGAAAAGAATCTCTTTCTGAGCAGTAGGTCTCAACAGTAGACTTAAAATATTCCATGAACCATGCCATAAACAGACATGTGGCCATTCAGGCTTTCTTGTTCCATTAATAGGGCACAGGCAGAATGGATTTAGCATAATTCTTCAGGGCCCTAGGATTTTCAGAATGGTTAATGGGCATTGGCTTCAACTTAAAGTCACAAGCTGCATTAGTCCCTAACAAGAGAGTCAACCTGTCCTTCAAAGCTTTGAAGCCAGGCATTGACTTTTCCTCTCTAGCTATGAAAGTCTTAGATGGCATCTTCTTCCAATAGAAGGCTGTTTTGTCTACATTGGAAATCTGTTGTTTTGTAAGCCAGTTTCATCAGTTATCTTAGCTAGATCTTCTGGATAACTTGCTGCAGCTTCTACACAGCACTTGCTGCTTCATCTGGCACTTTTATGTTCTGCAGATGGCTTATTTCCTTAAACCTCATGAACTAGCCTCTGCTAACTTCAAATTTTTCTTCTGCAACTTCCTCATCCCTGTAAGTCTTCATAGTAATGAAAAGATTTAGGGCTGTTGTGGCTGTTTTGGTCTTTTCAGACCACTAAAACTTTCTCCATATCAGCAATAAGGCTGTTTCACTTTCCTCTTTTTTTTTTTTTTTTTGAGATGGAATTTCCCTCTGTCACCCAGGCTGGAGTGCAGTGTCGCAAATTCAAGTGATTCTCCAGTCTCAGCCTCCTGAGTAGCTGGGATTACAGATGTGTACCACAATGTCCCACTACTTTGTGTATTTTTAGTAGAGATGGGTTTCCACCACGTTGACCAGGCTGGTCTTGAACTCCTGACCTCAGGTGATCCACACACCTCAGCCTCCCAAAGTGCTGTGATTACAGGCATGAGCCACCACACTCGTCCACTTTTTTATTATTCATGTCTTCACTGGAGTAGCGCTTTTAACTTCCTTCAAAAACTTTTCCACTGGATTCATAAGTTGGCTAACTGGTACAAGCAGGCTATCTTGGCTTTTGACATGCCTTTTTCACTTTTTTTTTTTTTTCATCTTGGATGTGGACAAATCTCTTTTTAATTGCAAAAGACTTCATTTATAGCACATTCAATAATGAACCAACAGGAGAGTTGCTGACTTTGGAACAGATGAATGTATAAAAATCCCTTGCAGTTAAGGTAGTCAAGATAACAAGCGCATATAAGGAAAACAACTTTCAATTTTCTGAAAACGTTTACATTTTAAAAGGTCACTAGGTATACTTGGAAGTTCAAAGCAGTAGAATGTACCTTGGAGGGAAAGGAGGAGGAAAACCCTTTTCCATGTTGTCAGGCAAATGTGTATGAAATATATCCCAATTCCGCTTGGTAAAGTCAGCTGGACGACCTCCTTGAACCAGGCTGGGGCAGAACATTTCTAGCTTTGGACTTAAAGTAAGAGCCCATTGTAAGCTTATTAATCGGCCTAACTTCAGTATCATTGCATCTCAGGGAATAAGGAGGCCTGAAGAAAGAGAGAGAGACAAGGGAACAGCTGGTTGGCAGAGCAGTCAGACCACACAACATTTATCAATTAAGTTTGCTATCTTAGGCCAGGTGCAGTGCTCATGCCTGTAATCCCAGCATTTTGGGAGGCTGAGGCAGGCAGATCACCTGAGGCTAGGAGTTTGATGCCAGCCTGGCCAACATGGTGAAACCCTGACTCTACTAAAAATACAAAAATTAGCTGGGCATGGCAGTGCATGCCTGTAGTCCCATCTACTCAGGAGGCTGAGGCAGGAGAATCACTTGAACCTGGGAAGCAGAGAGGTTGCAGTGAGCCGAGAGATCATGCCACTGCACTCCAGCCTTGGTGACAGAGCAAGACTCTGTCTCAAAAGAAAGAAAGAAAGAAAGAAAGTTTGCTATCTTATATGGGTGATGTTTACAGTGTCCCAAA
The DNA here is from genome assembly GCF_048565385.1 of Saimiri boliviensis. NCBI lineage: Eukaryota > Metazoa > Chordata > Mammalia > Primates > Cebidae > Saimiri > Saimiri boliviensis. The sequence continues at coordinate 20,771,265 of NC_133460.1, forward strand.
ACTACGGTGGTAACATCAAAGATCACCGATCACAGGTCACCATAAGAGATAAAATAATAATGAAAAAGTTTGAAATATTGTGAGAATTACCAAAATGTCACACTGAGACATTAAGGGAGCACATACAGTTGGAAAAATGACACTGATAAACTTGCTCAACACAGGGTTGCCACACACCTTCCATTAGTAAGAAATGCAATATTTGTGAAGGGCAATAAGGCAAGGTGTAATAAGGAGTACCTGTGTATATTTTTCATTTAACTTAAACAATTTATGAAAGCCATCACAATTTACTTAACTCATAAGATCAACATAAACACATTGAGAAGGCTTAAATCATGAGGGCCAGGAGCAGTGAATGGCTTACCTCTGTAATCTCAACACTCTGGGAGGCCAAGGTGGGAGAACTCCTTGAGCCCAGGAGGTCAAGATCAGCTTGGGTAACATGTGAGATTCTGTCTGTACAAAATATTTTTTAAAAATTAGCTGGGCATGGTGGTGTGCACCTGGGGTCCTGGCTACTTTGGAGGCTGAGACAGGAGGATCTCTTGAGCCCAGAAGGTTGAGGCTGCAGTGAACTATGATCATGCCACTGCAGTCCAGCTGGGGTGAGAGAGTGAAACCTTGTCTCAAAGAAAGAGAGAGAGAATTAACTCTATTCTTGTACAGATCAAAATACGCTGGCATCATTTTTACATGGGTGAATAAAAATTTAAACTGAGCCATGCCAAAACTTCTTCTTTTATCTTGGAACTAAGATGACTTTTTTTTTTTTTTTTTTTTTGAGATGGAGTTTTTGCTCTTGTTGCCCAGGCTGGGGTGCGGTGGTACAATCTCAGCTCACAGCAGCCTCCACCTCCTGCTTCAGCCTCCTTAGTAGCTGGGATTACAGGTGCCTGACCCCACACTCAGCTAATTTTTTTTTTTTTTTTTTTTTTAGTAGAGGCAGGGTTTCACCATGTAGGCCAGGATGGTCTTGAACTCCTGACCTTATGTGATCCACCCTCCTCAGTGTCCCAAAGTGCTGGGCTTACAGGCATGATAGACCTTTTCTTATAGTTGGGATACCAAAGGCTATTACATAAATAAACTTTTCAGTGATTATATATACAGATACTCTCTCTATATATATATACATATATATATATATATATATATATATATAAAATATGACTTTATGTTTCTTTTAGACATTCCTATTTCTTTTAGGACTAGCTTTCCCTAGAATGTGCACATACAACTGAACAATTTTTTGATTAGTTAATCTTTAAAGCTTTCTGAGAGAGGTGGGGAAAAAGAGAGTGAAATGGAACAGCAAGAAAATATGAGAAGAAGCTTCTTCAGACAAACAGGAAATTATCACTCCAAAAGGCTCAGGTTATACTCCCTCTGCAAGGAGAAGGAAGATAGTTGGTTTTTTTTTTTTTTTGAGACTGAGTTTTGCTCTTGCTGCCCAGGCTGGAGTGCAATGGCACAATTTCGGCTCACTGCAACCTCCACCTCCTGGACTCAGACAATTCTGCTGCCTCAACCTCCAAAGTAGCTGGACTTACAGATGTGCACCACCACACCCAGCTGATTTTTGTATTTTTAGTAGATATGGGGTTTTACCATGTTGACCAGGCTGGTCTCAAACTCCTGACCTCAAGTGATCTGCCCACCTCAGCCTCCCAAAGTGCTGGGATTATAGGTGTGAGCCACTGTGCCCGGCTGGCAGCATTTATTAATATGCAAAATAAGTAAATGAAATATTGCCTATGTTAAACAAAATAATCTCTGTTTTTAACAAACAAGGCAGACAATCTCACGAAGGTTTTTTCCCTTTGTGTTCTGAGGCACCTCCCAAATGAACAATCTTGTTACTATCAAAAGTTCCACCAAATGGCTACTGTAATTACAAACTGTCCCTGAGGAAATTGTGTCAGTTAGAGATGTATGGGTACAAGTTATTGAAATCATGAGAAAATATAAGGAAGCAGGTCTCTGGCTCAGTTTTAGTTGAGACTCGGGTCTAAAAGAATGGTGCTTGTACAATTTTGTATCTCTAGAAAGTAGCCAAACACCATCGCTGATCAGAGGCCAGAGAAAGCCTCCTGATTCTGAGCAGAAGAATTGAAACAAAGCAGTTTGCAAGGACATAGACAAAACCGAAGAAATCCTTATCAAGGTTTTGAAATAGTGTCCTGGGGTCCAGCATGGTGGCTCACACCTGTAATCCCAGCACTTTGAGAGGCCAAGGTGGGCGGATCACCTGAGGTCAGGAGTTCGAGCCTAATCTGGCCAACATGGTGAAACTAAAAATGAAAAAAATTAGCCTGTCTCTACTAAAAATGAAAAAAATTAGCCGGGTGTGGTGGCAGGCACCTGTAATCCCAGCTATGTGGGAGGCTGAGGCACGAGAATTGCTTGAACCCAGGAAGTGGAGGTTGCAGTGAGCCAAGATTGTACTATTGCACTCCAGCCTGGGCCACAAGAGTAAAACTCTGTCTGAAAAAAAAAAAAAAAAAGGCTAGGCACGGTGGCTCACACCTGTAATCCCAACACTTTGGGAGGCCAAGATGGGCAGATCACCTGAGGTCAGGAGTTCATGACCAGCCTGGCCAACATGGTGAAACCCCGTCTCTACTAAAAACACAAAAATTAGCTGGGCATGGTGGTGTGTGCCTATAATCCAGCTACTCAGGAGGCTGAGGCAGGAGAATTACTTGAATCCGGGAGGCAAAGGTTGCAGTGAACTGAGATCATACCACTGCACTCCAGCCTGGGTGACAGAGCAAGACTCCATCTCAAAAAAATAAAAAAGAAAGAAAGAAAAAGAAAAAGAAATGGTGACCTGGGCAAAGTTTATTCAAAGGACTTTAGTCTGAGAACAGCTTCTGAATTGTACAGTTTCTGGGGCTGGTTGTAGGACAGATTTACTGGCTCTTGGTTGCTGGAGTGATTTCTCCAGTTAATTCTGATAACAAATAAGACTCTGGGATGCTAACAAGTTGCACAACCCCTCAACAGTTGGCATCCCTACCTTTCTAGAGGGACAAGTTGTGTTTAGTCACCAGAGATTCAGCAATAATAGATGTGTGATACCCTTAGACATTCGAGGCTGATCATCTTTCCTATTTTTATTCTTTCTGTTTTTTTTCATTTGTTTTTGTTTTTGTTTTCTTGAGACAGAGTCTTGCTCTGTCACCCACGCTGGAGTGCAATGGCATGATTTCGGCTCACTGCAACCTCCACCTCCTGAGTTCAAGTGATTCTTCTGCCTCAGCCTCCCAAGTAGCTGGGATTACAGGTGCCTGCGACCGCGCCTGGCTAATTTTTGTATTTTTAGTAGAATCGGGGTTTCACCATGTTGGCCAGGCTGGTCTTGAAATCCTGACATCAGATGATCCACCCGCCTAGGCCTCCCAAAGTGCTGAGATTACAGGCCTGTGTCACCGAGCCCGGCCTACATCTATCCTTTTAATATCGACTTTGCCTCTTTTTTTCTTGTTTTGAGACAGACTTTTGCTCTTGTTGCCCAGGCTGGAGTGCAATGGTGCGATCTCTGCTCTCCGAATCCTCCACCTCCTGGGTTAAAACGATTCTCCTGCCTCAGCCTCTCAAGTAACTGGGATTACAGACATGCATCACCACACCTAGCTAATTTTGTATTTTTAGTAGAGATGAGTTTCTCCATGTTGGTCAGGTTGGTCTCAAACTCCCAACGTCAGGTGATCTACCCACCGCAGCCTCCCAAAGTGCTGGGATTACAGGCAGGAACCACAGTGCCCAGCCTTTCTTTTGAGACAGAAATCTTGCTCTCTCACCCAGCTGGAGTGCAACGGTGTGATCTGGGCTCACTGCAACCTCCGCCTCCTGGGTTCAAGTGATTCTTCTTCCTCAGCTTCCCAAGTAGCTGGGATTACAGGCACCTGCTGTCATGCCCAGCTAATTTTTGTATTTTTGTAGAGACAGGTTTCACCATGTTGGCCAGGCTGGTCTTGAAGTCCTGACCTCAGGTGAGCCGCCCACCTTGGCCTCCCAAAAGGCTGGGATTACAGGTGTGAGCCACCGCACCCGGCCCAACTTTGCCTCTTATAGACAAGCAACATTCAAAATACTAGACAAGAAGACATCACAGGAATGAGTGTAGAAGGACAGAAAACAATCGCACCAAGGACAAAATAAAAATCGGATCAGAAAACTAAAAATCCAGGGTGGGAACCTTATTACAGGAGTGAAAAAACTGAAAAACAAAATAAACCCAAAGTTTAGCAGGGTGTGGTGGCTCACACCTATAATCCCAGCACTTTGGGATACTGACATGAGAGGATCACATTGAGCTCAGGAGTTTGAGACCAGCCTGGGCAACATGACGAAACCTCATCTCTACGAAAATAAATAAATAAATAAATAAATAAATAAATAAATAAATAAATAAATGACATTGGTTAATTTTAGTGTCAGCTACTCAGGAGGCTGAGGCTGGAGAATCACCGGAGCTGGGAAGCAGAGGTTGCAGTGAGCTGAGATGGTACCACTACACTCCAGCCTGGGTGACAGAGTGAGACCCTGTCTCAAAATAAATAAATAAATAAACCCAATGCTTAAGGCTATCAGCAAAATATCGGAACTCCATTCATTGAGCACTTATCTCCCAGCCATCGGCAGGATGGCACCTCAGAGATATAAGTGGTTTCAGGTGTGCACATAGTGATGGGTCAAAGGTCTCAGTCCAAGGCAGTGAGGGCTTCCGCTGAGTCTTTGCTGTTCCTCCATTTCTGATAGTACCCTCCAACCGAGGACCACCAGGAAGCACCTATAGTTGAACAAGGGAGGCCAAACACCACGGACATCTCAGTAAGAGCATGTGTGAAAGGACTTACTACAAGATTGGGGCTTGTGTTAGATGAATTCCTAGGTGGGTTTAAAAAAGGGGGACGTTTGCTCTAGGTTGGATGTTATCAGGAAGTAGGAATCGTTCTTTCTGGTTATTTTCATAATTCTCATCTAGACAATGGGAGGAATGAGTCAAGCTAAAATTGTACTTGGTATAGACACCGCAGTGACTGGGTGCAGTGGCTCACACCTGTAATCTCAGCATTTTGGGAGGCTGAGTCGGACAGATCACTGGAGGTCTGAAGTTCAAGACCAGCCTGGGAAACAGGGTGAAACCTCATCTCTACTAAAAATACAGAAATTATCCAGTCATGATGGTATGCGCATGTAATCCCAGCTACTCTGGAGGCTGAGGCAGGAGAATCGCTTGAACCTGGAGGCGGAGGTTGCAGTGAGCCGAGACTGCATCACTGCACTCCAGCTTGAGTAACAGAGCAAGACTGTTTCAAAAACAAAACAAAATAAACAAAAACAACAACAAAAAGCAGCAGTAACTTATGCTGCAGGAGAGAGGGTTGTGTTTGGTGGGGGTTGTGCTTAGTCATTTTTGTGGTTTGGAGAATGTTCTTGTTTCTGTGTTGAGGCTTAATTATGGTCTTTTTCTCGATCTATCAGAGTGACCTTGTCTGATGTTTTTTGTGAAACTCTTATGCTCAACAGGACACCACCATAGCCTCGCTGTTGGTGCCAGGCCAGCTCCTAGCAACACCAAGGCTTCTGGAGTGAGGGTGCAAACCAGCTCCCAGCTGGCAGCAGGTGCTGTTCTCTTTTTCACCGCCACCGAAATCAGAACTGGCAACCCCTTTGGTAGAACATGAGCTCCCGGTCATTACAGGCTCGTTTATCTCCAGTAACGGGCCCATGTCACTCATTTACACTCCGCACTCTCTTGCATGTGCATCCCTGACACCAACCACGCCCAGAGAAAAGTCTTTCGTCTAGCATCTTCCAGTAACCTGCTGGCAGGGTTGAAGGAAAAACCCCAACTCTGTGTTTTCCCTCCAGCAACCCCCCCTTGCTAGACATTAAGGCAGATTGTTAAATCCCTGATGTATCAGCGTCTAAACTGGATGCAGATTGGGTCAGATAAAAACACTTGTCAGTGCACTTTCTTGTCAACAGTGGGTTCCTATCTTTTCTTCTTTCTTTTGGGGTTGGGTGCTAGGTCTCATGACATTAGCTGGGATTCTAAGACCTTTGTTCAGCTGCTGTGGCCACCCCTGACACACCCTCTGCTCCTCAAATACGGAGAATGTGTTGCTGCCTGACTGAAGTTTTTTTTTTTTTTTTTAAAGATGGAGTCTCACTCTGTTCCCATGCTGGAGTGAAGTGGCACTATCTTGGCTCACTGCAACCTCCACCTCCCGGGTTCAAGCAATTCTCCGGCCTCAGCCTCTGAGTAGCTGGGACTACAGGAGTGCACCACCACGCCCGGCTAATTTTTGTATTTTTTAGTAGAAACGGGATTTCATCATATTCGACAGGTTGGTCTCGAACTCCTGCCCTCATGATCCACCCGCCTTGGCCTCCCAAAGTGCTGGGATTACAACCATGAGTCACCGCACCCTGAGGATCTTTGGATTTGCCTTCTCTCTGCCTGGAACTCTTTCCTCACATCTCCACATGGCCGCTTCCCAGCTTCAACTCGGCATTACCTCCTCTGGGAGGCTTTCCATCCTTGGTTGCCCGCGCAACACTGCTACCCCTTTGGCCTCTGTTTTTTGTTCGTTTGTTTGTTTTAGGACACTATGCTGCCCACGTGCAGTCGTCCGATCACAGCTTATTGCAGCCTCCAACTCCTGGCCTCAAGCAATCCTTCTGCCTCAGCCTCCCGAGTAGCTGGGCTTAGAGGCTGGGGTTATAGGTGTCAGCCACCGCGCCCAGCCGCTTTGGCCTCCTTTAAGAGTTTTCCTCCGTGCTTTGTTCGCAGTTCTCGTCACGGTCTGTTCACTGCGCAGGGCTGGGAGGCGGGAAACTGCCCAAAGCCCAGACCTCTGGGTCTCAGTTTCCCCTCAAGCTCGTGAAGCTCTCTAAGAGCAGAGACCCAATCACGAGGCAGAGACTTCGCTTTCCACATCTGGCAGGGGTCGGTAGCATCCTCGATCTGGTCTTGGATACTACAGACCAGAGGGGAGCGCATATCGACCTGCTCCGAGACCCTCAGGCCTCAAGCCGCTCTTCCGCCGGCTCCCCCTGCAAGCCCACTGCGCATGCTCCGTACTTGCAGCCCCCGCCCCCCTTTCGGGGACGGAGCCGCGCCTGCGCAGCTTCCCGGCGCCGGCTTCCGGGTGGTGCGAGTGCGATGGGGCGGAGGGCAGGTGTCGCCGAGTAGCCGCGGCGAGTGGGCGTGTACACCAAGCGGTCTGGCCAGAAGGCTGGGGACGGCCGAGGGTCTCGGGAGCAGGCCAGAGGGCGCGGAGAGAGCCTGGGATCGCCGTCCGCCGCTGCCACCCGGCATGTCGGCGGAGGCCTCGGACTCGGCAGCCGCCGCGGCCCCATCCCTGGAAACCCCTAAGCCCTCGGGTCTAGAGTCTGGCCCCGCCGCCTACGGTCTCAAGCCGCTGACCCCGAACAGCAAGTATGTGAAGCTGAACGTGGGCGGCTCGCTGCACTACACCACGCTGCGCACCCTCACGGGACAGGACACCATGCTCAAGGCCATGTTCAGCGGCCGCGTGGAGGTGCTGACCGACGCCGGAGGTACGAGCGGCATCCCCACCGTGCATCCATCCCCAGACCCCCAACTCCCGTACCTCACGGTCTCTCACCACCGGGGCTCTTCATGCCCCTTCTCTCTGCTCACTACTGTCCGGTCAACTCATTCTCAGCTTCCTCCAGCGCCCACATCCCATCTCCTCTCCTTTCTCATTCATAATTTCCCTTCTTCCCCAGTCCTTTACCCCCAGCAATAACCAACATTTACGGAACCCGTAACTCTGCCAGGCAAGTGGTAAGTGATTGAACGTGTCACTTCATAATCGTCATGAAACTTCTCCCACCCTTCACCCCTCAGCTCAAGACTTGGGTACTAGCCCTGCTGCCTGCAATTCTACTCCTGGCAGTCTTCATCAGTTTCTTCCAGCTGCCCAGCCTTTTGTTTCCCTCTCTGCCTCAGAACTGCTCAGCCAGCCTGGAGAGGTGGGAGATCTTGTCTGCCTCTGTGTTCCCCCGACACAGGTCCCTGTGCACTCTAGGAATCCACCTGTCGATACACATTACAAAAGGAGGATGCTTTGAGTTTGCCAGGGACACCAGAGTGGAGGGGTGGACAGGTCTCCTTGGCAGGTGAACCTTACCTTCTTGGAGTGTCGCATTCAAGTTTGGACCCTGCATGCCCAAGTGAGACCTTAAAAGTTTTGGAGTTTGGAACTGGGAAATTCTTAAGGGAGGAGTTAACAAGGACTATGAGAACAGGAGAATAAAAATTTGGGAGGTGGACATCTGCCTTCAAGTATCAAAGGTGAAGAATTTGGCTGGGCTCGGTGGCTCATACCTGTAATCCCAGCACTTTGGAAGGCCGATGTAGGTGGATCACCTTAGGTCAGGAGTTTTGGACCAGCCTGACCAATATGGTGAAACCCCGTCTTTACTAAAAATACAAAAATTAGCTGGGTGTGGTGGCAGGCATCTGTAGTCCAAGCTACTGAGGAATCTGAGACAGGAGAATCGCTTGAACCTGGGAGGCAGAGGTTGCAGTGAGCCGAGATTGTGCCACTGCACTCCAGCTTGGGCAACTCAGCGTAATTCCGTCAAAAAAAAAAAAAAAAAAAAAAAAAGTGACGAATTCATTTGTCCAATAAGTATTTATAAAATATCAGTTAATGCTGGAGATACATAAGTAAATGAACCTGACAAAATTATGGAAAGTCCCCTTTTTTAAGGAGGTGGGAGATGAGATCAGTAAGCAAGTTAAAATGTATATGCATATGCAGTTGCAGATGATAGTTCTTTCTTTTTTTTGGTAAGTTCTATGAAGAATATAAAAGTTAAAATGGTAGTGAACTGGAGGGAGGAGGTAGACATTTTAAATAGGATGGTCAGAATTAACATGGGGGTTAGAGGTTTACTGATAAGGTAATTCGGTAAGAACTTTCATGGTAAGAGCCTTCTGACTGTAGATCAGATATGGAAGAATTAATTCTCTGGCTGGATATGTATAAAAACTTATGGGAGACCTCACTAGAGATATTTTAAAGATATTTTGGCCGTGGCACAGATTAGTATTCAGTCTTTTTTGTGACTTTGGAATCCTTTTTTTTTTTTTTTTTTTGAGACGGTGTTTCCCTCTTGTTGCCCAGGCTGGAGTGCAACGGCGCCATCTCGGCTCACTGCAACCTCCGCCTCCCAGGCTCAAGCTATTCTCCTGCTTCAGCCTCCCAAATAGTTGGGATTACAGGCATGCGCTACCATGCCTGGCTAATTTTGTATTTTTAGTAGAGATGAAGTTTTTCCATCTTGGTCAGGCTGGTCTCGAGCTCCCGACTTCACAGCTTAAAAAAATGTGAGGTGATGCGCCCGCCTAAGCCTCCCAAAGTGCTGGGATTACAGGTGTCAGCCACCACGCCTAGCTGGAATCCTTTTTTTCTTTTTTTTTCTTTTTTTTTTTTTTTGAGACGGAGTTTCGCTCTTGTTACCCAGGCTGGAGTGCAATGGCACGATCTCGGCTCACCGCAACCTCCGCCTCCTGGGTTCAAGCAATTCTCCTGCCTCAGCCTCCTGAGTAGCTGGGATTACAGGCACGCGCCACCATGCCCAGCTAATTTTTTGTATCTTTTAGTAGAGACGGGGTTTCACCATGTTGACCAGGATGGTCTCGATCTCTCGACCTTGTGATCCACCCGCCTCGGCCTCCCAAAGTGCTGGGATTACAGGCTTGAGCCACCGTGCCCAGCCCTTTTTTTCTTATAAATTAGGCCAGGTGTGGTGACTCACACCTATAATTCAGGTACTTTGGGAGGCTGAGATGGAAAGATCACTTGAGCCCAGGAGTTCAAGACCAGCCTGGGCAACATAGTGAGACTCCATCTCTACAAAAAATTTTTTTTTAATTTAGTAGCTCCAGGTCCCCCAGCAAAGCCATCTTTCCTTCTGCCTTTCCCCACCCTACTAGGTTGGGTGCTGATTGACCGGAGCGGCCGTCACTTTGGTACAATCCTCAACTACCTGCGGGACGGGTCTGTGCCACTGCCGGAGAGTACCAGAGAACTGGGAGAGCTGCTGGGAGAAGCACGCTACTACCTGGTTCAGGGCCTGATTGACGACTGCCAGCTGGCGCTGCAGGTGAGGGCCTTCCGAGTCCCTGTGCCTATGTTCCTGAGAGAGCTGCCCAAGCAGGTATTAGGACAGAAAAAAGGAGATATGGGGTATGGCCTGGAGAGCCTGCCTCTGATTGGCCATAACCCCAGAGAATTTGGGATGCTGTCTTCTGCATCCCTGCTGCCTCAGGCAGTGCCCCTACCCCAGCCTCATGCCAGGACCATTGCAATGGTTAAATAGCTGCTCTCTGCTTCCTGCTGTTCCTATGCAGCCAGTCCAGCTGTTACACTCGCACCTGAGTAATTATCCTTAACCACAACTCCCATCTATTCTCTCTCTCGTTCAGAAATGCTAAATAGCTCTCTCATGTCACCTGGGAAAAACATCTAAATTTAAATTGAAATATAATAACCTCTGCGATCTGGTCCTATCCTGGGAGGCAGCATTTCCCATGGCTTCCACCCCCCAGGGGCTTTCTAATTGTTTTTTTTTTTTTTTTTTTTAAGCGGTTAAATTCTTTATTCTAATGAAATCTCACAGAAGCAGGGCCACTCCCAGTAAAACAGGATTGGGGATTCTAGAGAGCCCACCTGCTGGGCTTCACTTCTGTGGACCCCTTAGGGTTCTGAAGATCAGAGCTTGAAAGTGAAGCCAGGACATAGGAATTCTGTGTCACCTGTCACAGCTGACTCAGTGACCTTCAGTGAGTCCATTCCTACCTCTGGCATTCTGTCATGTTCCAAAAGATAGTGAAGGGAGAAAAATAAGTACGAAGTAGTGAGTTTTACATAAAGCCTGTTACTCTGTTCTATTTTTACAATGTTAAAAAATGTCCTTTCTTTTATGATACAGTAGTAAGAGGAGATTATAAAAGTTTATTTTTTCTTTCTTTCTTTTTTTTTTTTTTTTTGAGACAGAGTCTTGTTCTGTTACCCAGGCTGGAATGCAATGGCATGGTCTCGGCTCACTGCATCCCCCGCCTCCCAGGTTCAAGCGATTCTCCTGCTTCAGCCTCCCGAGTAGCTGAGATTACAGGCGCCCACCACCATGCCCAACTGATTTTTGTATTTTTAGTAGAGTTGGGTTTCACCATGTTGGGCAGGCTGGTCTTGAACTCCTGACCTTGTGATACACCCGCCTCAGCTTCCCAAAATGCTGGGATTACAGGCATGTGCCACCACACCTGGCCGATCATAAAAGTTTATTTTCGAATGTCCTTTGTAGATTAAAAAGTGGCCTGTCTGAACAACTTTCTGTTGTCTCAGGGAATACTTACTGGTTCTTGAAACCCAAAGGTGTAGAACTCCTCTGGACAATATCTGTGTTTTCAAATTTTTCATTGCATCCCATAGGGGAAAAAATGCATTTTAATACTCATATATAACCGAAATAACAGTTTTATAAAAAGATACTTTTAGTGAAATGTACTCTGATGATCTTCTTTCTTTTTATGCTGTTTGGGACCCATTACTTATTTCATGACCCATTAATAAGTTACTGCTTGCATTTGAGAAACACTCATTGAACTAGATCTTAGAAGTACATTCCTGCTCTGTATTTTTTTTTCTTTTTCTTTTCTTTTTTGGAACAGAGTCTCTCTGTTTCCCAGGCTGGAGTGCAATGGCATGATTTCAGGTCACTGCAACCTCTGCTTCCCGGGTTCAAGCAATTCTCCTGCCTCAGCCTCCCATGTAGCTGGGATTACAGGCACCCACCACCACTATTTGCTACTTTTTTGTATTTTTAGTAGAGACAGGGTTTCACCATGTCGGCCAGGCTGATCTTGAACTACTGACCTCATGTGATCTACCTGCCTTAGCCTCCCAAAGTGGTGGGATTACAGGTGTGAGCCACCGCGTGAGGCCTGCAGTTTTAAATTTACTAATTTTATCATGTATCTGCTGTGTTTCAAGAGCAATTCTGCTATCTGCCTGTGTATGTATCTTGTACCCTTGTTTGACATAAAAAGAAACACAAGGGAGCTTGGGTGATGCATCCAAGGTCAAAGAGCTTGGAAGCAGCAGAGCTCAGATTTGACCCCAGGTTACCTGGCTATCTGACCATCAGCCTCCCAAGTGCAATGCTTTTCTGTACTCCTGCTCTTTCCTTTCCAAGCTCCCTCCCCACCCCATACAGCTCGGCACACTCCTTAGTGTGACATTTCATCATCGTTATTGGTCTGTGCAAACCTTTTCTCTTTCATTTTATTTCTTTCCCTTCATTCCCAATCCCCTGCCTACTTTCCTTTTCCCCAGGGGCACCCATCCAATTCTAATGTTTTGATACATATGCTGGAAAAGCTAAAGCATTGTTCTGCATATGTGTGCATTTGAAATGTCCATAAATGGCATTGAAGCTGTGAATCAGTTTTCTGTTGCATTGTGTTTTTTTAATTCAGCACTTTTTTCAAGATCTATTCATGCTGCTCCAAGTACATCTAGTTCTTTGCCTCTAACAGCTGCAGAGGAATCTATGGTGTTCATTCACCATATTTTGTTCACATATTCCCCTGAGGTTGGAGACCTAGATTGCCTCCCAGTTCCTGGTCCTACAAACCGTGTCACCATAAGCATCCTGGTACGTGCTCCCTTCTGGCTCTGTGCCCGAGTCTCCTGTGATTGTAGCTGGGAGTAGAATTGCTGGATAACAGGACACCTGCAAACTGGGTTTTAGTAAATATCACCAAATTGCTCCCCGAATGGTTATAGCACTTTATCCTCATAATGAGCAGTGCATAAGAGATGCCATTTCTGCATGTCCTCATCAAAACATGGCATCATCCAGCTTTCTAATTTTGCCAATCTGATGAGTGTAGTGTGATCTCATTTTCATTGCATGCCTCTGATTACTAATGAGGTTCAGCATCTTTTCATATACTCACTAGCATTTTTTTTGTTTCCCTTTCTGTGAATTGCTTATTCATGTTCTTTACCAGATTTTCTGTTTTCTTTTTCATGTGGCTTAGCAGGAGATCCTTGTATATTTTAGTTTAGTTCCTAGGGATAATTAAGCCCTATTACATATGAGCTTGTCTTATCCATGCCCTGGGGATGGATTGCACATAACAAATTAACCTCGAAGCCTATAAAATGGGACTGTTTACCTATCCTCCTCAACAAATTTCAGAAAATACTCTAAGTATTTGCTGTGTTTTGTTTTTCTTTTTCTTTTTTTTTTTTGTTTTTTTTTGTTCTTTTGCCCAAGGTGGAGTGCAATGGCGCAATCTCAGCTCACTGCAACCTCTGCCTCTGGAGTTCAAGGGATTTTCCTATCTCAGCCTCTTGAGTAGCTGGGACTACAGGTGCACATCACAATGCCCAGCTAATTATTTTGTAATTTTTGGTAGAAATGGGGCTTCACCATGTTGGCCAGGCTGGTCTTGAACTCCTGACCTCAAGTGATCCGCCTGCCTTGGCCTCCCAAAGTGGATTCGGCGTGAGCCACCATGCCCAGCTTTGCTGGTTTTTGAGATTCAGATGCGGAACTCCAGTTGATAAAGTCTGTTCTAGATAAAAATATCTAGTCAATGTAGATATTGCCAGTATTTTCTCTTAGAATGTTACCTGCTTATGGCATCTAGCATTGAATGGAAATCCTTGATTTTTTTAAAGCTACAAATAACCATTTATTATTTTGAAGCAGTATTTATTAACTGTAGAAATTCCAGAAACACAAGTAATCTAAAAAATAAAAGCACCAAATATCCTTTCAGGTCTTTTCCTGTGTGTGAGTTTATGTGTGCATGTATGTGTTTTGCTTGCCAAAATAGAATCGTGTTGTATGAAATGTTTTATAATCTGCTTTTTGTTGTTGTTAATAATTGCCATCTTTACATGTCAATAAATATTTAATGTCCAGTCCAGGGCATACTCCAGTTTCTCCAGTTGTTCCAGAAATGTGTTTTTATACCTGGTTCATCAAACCAGGGACTAGTCTAGATCTTCACGTTGCGTCTGGTTATCTGCAAGTTGACTATGGAGAGCATGACTTACAATCTCATGTAATGATGTTAAAGAGATGAGAAGAGTTAGAGGTATTCTGTGGCACAAATGTAATTACTGCCTCAGGTAAGGATTATCCATTGGTTCGTCATTGATAGGTAACTGCCTTAATACAGTGGCCAAGCCGGGCGCGGTGGCTCACGCCTGTAATCCCAGCACTTTGGGAGGCCGAGGCGGGTGGATCACGAGGTCAAGAGATCGAGACCATCCTGGTCAACATGGTGAAACCCCGTCTCTACTAAAAAATACTAAAAATTAGCTGGGCATGGCGGCACGTGCCTGTGATCCCAGCTACTCAGGAGGCTGAGGCAGGAGAATTGCTTGAATCCAGGAGGCGGAGGCTGCGGTGAGCCGAGGTCGCGCCATTGCACTCCAGCCTGGGTAACAAGAGCGAAACTCGGTCTCAAAACAAAACAAACAAACAAACAAACAAAAAAACAAAAATACAGTGGCCAAATAACACCATATGCATTACTTTATTACAATCCAAGGGTCCCTTTTTCCTCATGATCCTGGCTTGTTAAAGATACTGCCAGCTGTCCTGCACAGCTGGCCAAATTGGCCTGGTTGTTTCCAAATTGGCCTGTATCATTTGGTTTGTTACCCAACCGTACCCTTAATTTCCTATATACCAGACTGTAGATTTAAAGTGACTGATACTGGCTGGGCACAGTGGCTCACACCTGTAATCCCAGCATTTTGGGAGGCTGAGGCGGGTGGATCTCTTGAAGTCAGGAGTTTGAGACCAGCCTGGCCAACATGGTGAAACTCCGTCTCTATTAAAAATACAAAAATTTGCTGGGAGTGGTGGTGGGCACCTGTAATCCCAGTTACTCGAGAGGCTGAGGCAAGAGAATCACTTGAACCTGGGAGGCGGAGGTTGCAGTGAGCCAAGATTGTACCATTGCACTCCAGCCTGGACAACAGAGCAAGACTTCTTCTCAAAATAAATAAATAAAATAATAAAATAAAATTACTGATATTAAACATTTTGGTTATAATACATTTTAGGTAATGTTATCTATGTATTTCATATTAGGTCACATTGAGCAACCCGTAATATTGTTAATACGATTCATCATTAATGACGTTCATAATTGGCCCTTGGATATAGGGGATGGTGGTTTGATCCCTCTATCATTGTTACATTTCCTTGTTGCCAGCTATGAAGTAATGCATATGATATTATTTGGCCCCTGAATTAAGACAGTTACCTATCAATGACACATCACTTGATAATCCTTACTTGAACCAGTAATTGCATTTGTGCCATAGAATACCTGTTACTCTTATCACCTCTTCAGCGTTATTACATGAGATTATTTGTAAAGTCATGCTTTCCATTGTCAACTTGAAAAATATTTGATTTTGATGTAGTACAGTTCCTCACCATTTTTTGCCTAATGGCATATCCTTATGGCCTTGTTTAAAATTTTTTTTCTGATTCTCCATTTCCTGTTAGCTTTATAGTTTTATTTTATTTTTTGAGGCAGAGTCTTGATCTGTCACCCAGGCTAGAGTGCAATGGCACCATCTCGGCTTACTGCAGCCTCCACCTCCCAGGTTCAAACGATTTTCGTGTCTCAGCCTCCCGATAGCTGCGATTACAGGTGTGCACCACCATACCCGGCTGATTTGTTTTGTTTTTCTGAGACAAAGTCTCATTCTGTTGCCCAGGCTGGAGAGCAATGGCATGATCAGTGCAACCTCCGCCTCCCGTGTTCAAGTGTTTCTTTGCCTCAGCCTCCTGAGCAGCTGGGACTACAGGCACACACCACCACGCCGGCTAATTTTTGTATTTTAGTAGAGACAGGGTTTTACCATATTGGCCAGGCTGGTCTCGAACTCCTGACTTCTGACCTTGTGATCTGCCTGCCTTGGACTCCTAAAGTGCTGGGATCACAGGCGTGAGCCACTGCACCTGGCCATTTTTGTATTTTTTTGTAGAGACTGTTTTGCCATGTAGGTCAGGTGGTTCTCAAACTCCTGAGCTCAAGCGAGCCATCTACCTCGGCCTCCCAACGTGCTGGGATTACAGGCATGAGCCACCGTGCCTGGCCTATAGTTTTAAATATGGGTTTTTTTCATATATGGGTATTTTAATCTAAATGGAGCTCACTTTTGTAAATATGAATTGTGAAGGGATTTAGCTCATTATTGTCTTCCGTAGGGTGGGCTAGTTTTCCTGGTGCCAGCTATTTCACAGTCTGGTAGCTAGCACCCATGAGAGCCACCAGGGGTTCTTGCCTCCTCATGTCCAGGCTCTTGTTTAGTCCCCTCCCACACCGAATAGGGCTGACCTATTCAGTTCCTCACCAAGGAGATCCTTGTGTATGACCAATAGGACATTGCAGAAATTACAGCATGAGACTTTGAAGCTAGGTCATAAAATACATTACAGCTTCTGCCTCTCTTTGGGGTCACTCACTCTGGGAAGTGCTGTGTGAGGACACTCAGGCAGCTCTAGGTAGAGGTCCACTTGGTGAGGAACTGAAACCCCTGCCAACAGCCAGCACAGACTTCCTGTCATACTGGTGACCTGTCTCAGAAGCAGAGCTTCTAGGCCCAGGCAAACCTTCTGATGACTGCAGCCTTGGCCAAAATCATGACAGACTCTGGGCCAGGGCCACCCAGCTCAGCTCATCCCAAATTCCTGACCCACAGAAACTATGTGAGATAATAAATGTTTATTTTTTTAAAACAGAGACAGAGTCTCGCTATGTTGGCCAGGCTGGTCTCGAACTCCTGACTTTAAGCAGTCCTCCTGCCTTGGCCTCCTAAAATGCTGAGATTATAGGCATGAGCCACCACACCTGGACTGTTGTTTTAAGCTGCTAAGTTTGTAGTAATTTGTTACCCAGTAACAGAGAACAGAGTTTGGTTTCTGGAATGGGGGTCTGCCATAACAGAAACCTCAAATGTAGAAGTAGCTGTACAACTGAGAAGCGGGAAGAAGCTGGAAGGTCTTTGAGGACAGTGTTACTAACAAAGCTTAAGGACTGTTAAAGAATATTGGCGGGGCACAGTGGCTCACGCTTGTAATCTCAGTACTTTTGGTGGCTGAGGTGGGGGGCTCAGGAGTTCGAGACCAGCCTGGGCAATATAGTGAGACTTTGTCTCTAAAAAAAAAAATTTTTTTTTTTGGCGGGGTGCGGTGGCTCAAGCCTGTAATCCCAGCACTTTGGAAGGCCGAGGCGGGTGGATCACGAGGTCAAGTGATCGAGACCAACCTGGTCAACATGGTGAAACCCCGTCTCTACTAAAAGTACAAAAAATTAGCTAGGCATGGTAGCGTGTGCCTGTAATCCCAGCTACTCAGGAGGCTGAGGCAGGAGAATTGCCTGAACCCAGGAGGCGGAGGTTGCGGTGAGCCAATATCGCGCCATTGCACTCCAGCCTGGGTAACAAGAGCGAAACTCCATCTCAAAAAAAAAAATAATTTAAAGTTTAAGAATCTGTTAATAAGAGTCCAATGACCTTTAAGGAGGCTGCAATGAAGGCTTAAAGAACATTTAGGAAAATGCTATTGGAAACTCATGGAAAGGAGATCCTTGTGTAGTGGCAGAGAGTTTAGCAACACTGTCTCCTGCAGTAATGTGGAGGATAGGAAATACGACTAATGAATGGATGGTCTAGGTAAGGAGCTGCCCAGACAGAATATTGAAGGTGCCACCTGCCTTCTTGTTACTATTACTAAAATTGAAGAGGAGAGGGTAAGTTAAAGAAAAAACCATTTGAATGAAAAGGAGCCTGAAGTTGATGGGTGTGAAAATTCCCACCTTTCCAGATAACAAGTGATGTTAAAATTAACAAATGGCTTCCATGCAAAGATTAAATACAAGGCATTAAATACAGGAAAATGAGGTCTAAAGGTGAAGCTGAGGATGTGATGAAAACCGTTTGTTAAGATCTCTGAAATACCAAGAAGATGCTTCAGAGGGAACTTCCAGTCAAATCAAGTAATAAAAGCGCTTCTGAGAGCCTTAAAGGTGTTGTGTAGCATCTCAGCATAAGCCCAAACTAGAGAAGGGCTTACCTTGCAGATTTGTTTTTTGTTTTTGTTTTTGTTTTTTTTTTGAAACAGCTCACTGCAACCTCTGCTTCCCGGGTTCAAGCAATTCTGCTGCCTCAGCCTCCCGAGTAGCTGGGATTACAGGCACCTGGCACCATGCCTAGCTAATTTTTATAGTTTTAGTAGAGACAGGGTTTCATCATGTTGGTCAGGCTAGTCTCGAACTCTCGACCTTAGGTGATCCACCCACCTCAGCCTCTCAAAGTGCTGGGATTACAGGAGTGAGACATCACACCTGACCACTTGCAGAGATTTTTAGGTGTGGGTTTTTCTAATGTAGTGAACCCTAAGACATGCAAGGTACCCAGTAAGTTATGAAGAGAATTATATTGGCAGAAACACTGCCAGCTTGTAATGAAAGGGACAAAGCCAATGTAAAAGGACAAGAGCCCTTTGCACCCCCAAACTTCTATAGGAAGCAGGCAGATGAAACTGGAGCTGCAAACATCTTTCATGGAAGAGGTGGAATGACTCAGGCAGATCCATGGAGAATCATTCCTGAACAGGAGTAGGCATCAGAGACTTTCCAGCATTTCTCCAACTGGATTATAGAATTAATACAGACTTATATGTGCCTTCTGTCCCTTGCCCCATTTTTTTTTTCTTTTTTTTTGAGACAGTCTTGCTACGTTGCCCAGCCTGGTCTAGAACTCATGGACTCAAGTGATCCTCCCACCTTGGCCTCCCGAGTAGCTGGGATGACAGGCACATGCTACCATGCCTAGCTTCCCCTGCTTTTGAGCAAGAGTGTCCTACCTTACTGGTTATCCTGTGCCTGCCTCTTCCACCATACACTGGGTGTGTGGAGGAAATAACCTTTCTCTTTATTTAGTTCACAGGTCTGCAGATAGGAAATGCACTTAAGGGCTGGGCACCGTGGCTCACGCGTGTAATCCCGGCACTTTGGGAGGCCAAGGCGGGTGGATTACCTGAGGTCAGGAGTTGGAGACCAAATCTGACCAACATGGTGAAACCCTGTCTCTACTTGGAAAATACGAAAATTAGCTGGGTATGGTGGCGCTTGCCCACAGTCCCAGCTACTCGGGAGGCTGAAACAGGAGAATTGCTTGAACTTGGGAGGCGGAGGTTGCAGTGAGCCAAAATGGTACCATTGCACTCCAGCCTGGGAGACAGAGCAAGACTTCATCCCCCCAAAAAAGAAATGCATTTAAGGAGCTGTAGTTAAGGAACTGCTCACTAGAGCCACATCCCCACCTTGACCTGATTGAGATGATAAGATTCTGTATTTTGAGCTGATGCTATAATGGGATGATGGGGGATCCTGGGAGCCGGTGAATGTATTTTGCATGTGGGAGGGAGGAAATCGCTGAGGGCCAGTGGTGGCCTGTGGAGTGAGTCACCAAGGCAACCTGAGGGTTCTCATTCCCTGGGGCTCGTTCCCATGTGTAATCTCCTTCCACATTGGATAGGGCCAACAGACCTAGGTGGTAAAAGACAATAAGGGGCCAGGCACCGTGGCTCACATCTGTAATTCCAGCACTTTGGGAGGCCAAGGCAGGCAGATATCTGAGGTTGGGAGTTTGAGACCAGCCTGGTCGACATGGTGAAACCCTGTCTCTATTAAAAATACAAAAATTAGCTGGGCGTGATGGCACATAATCTGTAATCCCAGCTACTTGGGTGGTTGAGGCAGGTGAATCGCTTGAACCTGGGAGGCGGAGGTTGTAGTAAGCTGAGATCACACCACTGCACTCCAGCCTGGGCAACACAGCAAGACTCCATCTTATAAAAAGAAAAAAATAAGAGAATGAGGCTTCTACCTTGCCCTCTCTGGAATTATTTGCTCTGGAGAAGCCAACTGCCATGCTGTGAGGCACTCAAGCAACCCCGTGGAGAGATCCACATAGCAGAGATTTGCTGTTTCCTGCCAGCAGCTAGCACAAACTTGCCAGCCACATGAACAGCTTTCTCAGAATGCTTCCTCTAGGGGCAGTCATGCTTGCAGATGCCCACAGCACCACTGACATCTTGGCCACAGCCTTACAAGACCCCTGTGCCACAGCCACCCAGCTGAGCCACTGCTGAGTTCCTGACCCTCAGAAACAGAAGTAATAAATAAATATTTTAAGCCGCTAAATTGGGGGCAGTTTGTTACATAGTGATAGATAACAAATTTGTGCTCCATAATTTGCCTCACTCATTTGTGGTGTCTTTTTAAAAATCCTAGTCCTCATACACACAGCGGTCTGTTTCTGAGCGCTCTGTTGTGTTTCGCGGGTGTTTTTGTTTCTGTTCCGGAACTGACACTGTTCTCACTGCTGCGGCTTTGCAGCCTATCTTAATATCAGGCAGGGTAGGCCTTTCCTCTGCTCTTCTTTTTAAAAACTGACATAAGTATGGGAGGATGGCTTGAGCCCAGGAGGTCAAGGCTGCTGTGAGCTGTGATCACGTCACTGCACCCAGCCCAGGTGACAGCAAGACCCTCTCCAAAAAAAAAAAAAAAAAATGTCCTAAGTAATTGTAGACTTTTATTCTTCTGTGTTAATTTTAGAGAGTCTTATGAGTTTCTAAAAAAAAAAAATCTGGAATTTGCATTAGAATTGCACATTGAATTTTCAATGTTGGGAGAATTGAGAGATTTTGGCATGAAGATTCTAGAAGACAAGAGAAAGAAGCCCATGCATTTGCTTCTGATTTCTTTCTCCAACCTCACCCCACCCAGTGAGGTTCATTCACTGAACAAATCCGTTCATTCATCCAACAAATACAGAGCATCAGCTGTTTACTAGGTAGTAATTGACAGGTGGGAAGAGACAGATCGTAAACAAATATATAAAAATTTTAGAAAAAGTCAAGCACTAAGTGCTGTGTAGAAAATGAACTGATAAAAGGCAGATGTAGAGGAGGGTGTTTTAGCCAGGGGACCTGGGGAGGGCTGGCCCTGAGGAGCCACTGTGTGAGCTGTGATCTGAATGGCATGACGGACCCGCCACTCTCACAGCTGAGCAAAGAAGCATCCCTGGCAGGGGCACAGCCAGCGGCCGTGGTGGGCACAAGCTGGATGTGTGAAGCAGTAAAGCATCCGTGGGACCAAAGCCCAGCAAACAAAGGGAGAATGACAGAGAGGTCGGCGGAGCCCGGAGCCCGCAGAGCCCTGCAGACCACTGAGGAGTCTGCAGTTGTTCCCAAGCAGCTTTTGAAGGCTTTTAAATGGGGAATACGTGGCTTTGGTCATGTTGTTAACCACCTTCCGCTTCTTCCCCAGCAAAAAAGGGAGACGCTGTCCCCGCTGTGCCTCATCCCCACGGTGACATCTCCCCGGGAGGAGCAGCAGCTCCTGGCCAGCACCTCCAAGGTGAGGCCCCTGAGCCCTGTAGGGTGGAGGCTCACTGGGGTCGTCTCCCTGCAGTCTCACCCCTTTCCTCCATCCTCTCTCCCCCACCAGCCCGTGGTGAAGCTCCTGCACAACCGCAGTAACAACAAGTACTCCTACACCAGGTGACCGCGGGGGTGCGGGGTACCGGGTGGGACCCTGGGATGCCACACAGCCCTGCTTCTGCCCAGGGCAAGGGCCTTGGCCACACGGGGGGCCTACAGGAACATCTGCCTGCCTGCTCGCAGATTCAGCTCCGCCTCTTACCCCTGGCACCCTGGGCAGGTCCTTTCCACTTCTCAGCTTCAGCTCAGTCATCAGTAACCTGGGGTTTGGGTGAGCACAAAATGATAATGGCGAGCCTGTCCAAAGTGCTCTCTCTCTAGGAACTGGCAGAGTCTTCCCCCTTGAGGTCAGGACTGTTGTGAGCTCCATTTTACAGATGAGAAGGTTGAGGCACCAAGAGGTGAGGTAACTTGCCTACTGTCACCCAGTTTAAAAGGTGGGGGTGCCAGCTGGGTGCAGTTGCTCACGCCTGTAATCCCAGCACGTCGGGAGGCTGAGGCAGGCGGATCATAAGGTCAGGAGTTCGAGACCAGCCTGGCCAATATGGTGAAACCTTGTTTGTACTAAAAATACAAAAATTAGCTGCGTGTGGTGGTGCATGCCTGTAGTCCCAGCTACTTGGGAGGCTGAAGCAGGAGAATTGCTTGAACCTGGGAGGCGGAGGTTGTGGTAAGCCGAGATCATGTCACTGCACTCCAGCCTGGGCAACAGAGCAAGACTCCATCTCAAAAAAAAAAAAAAAAAAAAAAAAAAAAAGGTGGGGGCACCAGGACCCCCAGGGAGGTGGCCTGGCTCTAGGGCCCCCACAGGAGCCACCGTGCTGTGCTGGGCTTTGCTCAGCACATGTGGCTTCCCTTCAGAGGCCCACTTAGCCTGGCCCCAGGGACGGAGGGGGCTCCCTGTTGGGCACCAAAATCCTGGGCAGGAGCAGAGGGCTGGGGATACATCCAGGCCCTGGTCCTGGGGGTACAGAGGGAGGGGTGCCAGCTGCGCTAAGGCCTCCTGGTCCCCTGGTCCTCAGCACCTCAGACGACAACCTACTTAAGAACATCGAGCTGTTCGACAAGCTGGCCTTGCGCTTCCACGGGCGGCTGCTCTTCCTCAAGGATGTCCTGGGGGACGAGATCTGCTGCTGGTCTTTCTACGGGCAGGGCCGCAAAATCGCCGAGGTGTGCTGCACCTCCATTGTCTATGCCACGGAGAAGAAGCAGACCAAGGTCAGAGGGGTTTCAGAGCCTGCACGAGGGGCTGGGGGTGGGCAGGACCAGGACCCTGGACAAAAGCAGGAGGCAGGAACCAGATCCTGGAGTCTGGGTGTGCAACATCGGGCAAGCCACCTTATCCCTGTGGGTCTCTGTTTCTTGGTGAAGTCGGGGTCATGGGTTAGAGCAGGCTGCTTAGCCTAGGCCTGTTGGATGGGTTTCGAGGCTGTCTGCAACTCCTGAATTAGTGTGCAGGTTATGGGGGTGTATGCGTTTTTCTGTATAGGAGGTCTGTAGTTGCCATTAGAAACTTAGAAGGGACCAAGCATAGTGGCTCACACCTGTAATTTCTAGACTCTTGGAGGCCAAGGCAGGAGGATCACTTGTGCCCAGGACTTCAAGACCAGCCTGGGCAACATAGCGCAACCCGATCTCTGTTAACAAGTCAAAAAATTTAGCCAGTTGTGGTGGCGTGGTCGTGTGATGGCATGCACGGGTAGTCCCAGCCACTCAGGAGGCTAAAGCGGGAGGATTGCTTGAGCTCGGGAATTTTTTTTTTTTTTTTTTTTTTGAGACAGAAACAGAATCTTCGTCTGTCTCCCAGGCTGGAGTGCAGCGATACGATCTCAGCTCACTGTAACCTCTGCCTCCCGGATTCAAGTGATTTTTCTGCCTCAACCTCCCAAGTAGCTGGGACTACAGGCACCCACCTCCACGCGTAGCTGATTTTTGTATTTTTGTTAGAGACAAGGTGTCACCATATTGGACAGGCTGGTATTAAACTCCTGGCCGCAAATGATCTGCCCACGTCGGCCTTCCAAAGTATTGGGATCACAGGCATGAGCCACTGCACCCGGCCTAGCCCGGGAATTTGAGGCAGCAGGGAGCTATGATCATGCCACTGCATTCCATCCTAGGAGACAGAGTGAGGCCCTAACTCTAATTAAAAAAAAAAGAAAAGAAAAGAAACTCAGAAAGGTCCACTGCCAAAAATAGATTCATAAAACCTCAGGACCAGATGTCTCTTAGAACATCCTCTGAGTTTGTAGATCCTGAGTTATTAACGTGGCAATCATCAGCAGATAGTCCCCAAGCCCCTTCTTTGTGCTGTGTACTGCACCTGGCTGGAAATCAAGGTGAATGAAGTGCTGAGCAAAGTACAAGCCCTTCCTCACGTGGTCTCTTTGAAGCTTACTGTGAGCCGTGTGCCTCCGGTACACCAGTCACCGCAAGCCTCTAAGCACCCAGTGCTGTTTCACCCCTCTTACCTCTGCATACACTGTTGCCTCTTCTTGGAATTCTTTCCTTCTATCTGCCTAATGAACTTGTACTTAATGTTAACACTCAAGCTAAGCATCACTTTCTTTGGGTCACTTTCACTCATGAACTTTCAACCCAACAACCCCAAAGTTGGTCACACCCCCTTCATAGCTAAAGACAGTGTTTATTATCCTGTGTGGGTGGAGGGGAGGGGGTTGTGTCAGCAGTTGGGTGTTAGTTTCTTGAGGGCAGTGCCATGTCTTTTTCTTTCCTTTCTCCCTAGAATTAGCCAGGCCCTTGTCACGCAGTGGAAGCTAGGAAACATGTATTGAATAAATGAATGAATCAGTGACCCAGTTTCCAAGAAACATCCTCTGTAATTGGGAAAATAGGAAGATAAACCAGTAATTAGAGTGCATGGCTCACGCCTGTAATCCCAACACTTTGGGAGGCTGAGGCAGGGGACCCCTTGAGGCCAGGAGTTTGAGGCCAGCCTGGGCAACATAGCAAGGCCCCTATCTCTACAAAAATAAAAAGAAAAAAATTGGTTGGGCATAGTGGCACACCCAGGTACTCAGGAGGCTGAGATGGGAGGGTCACTTGAGGCCAGGAGGTTGAGGCTGCAAGGATCCATGATCACACCACTGCACCCCAGCCTACTAAACAAGAGTGAGATCCTGTCTCAGAAACCAACAAACAAAAACAGTTTCCTAAGAGCTGTGTTAGATGCTTCCAAGGCCACACAAGGGAATGCCCCAGTCACCTCTTCGACTTCATCCCCTTCCACTCTCTTTCATCTCTGCCTCAATTGCATTGATCTTCTGGTAATATATTCCAGTAAGACGCTGGGTACACTCCTGACCCACAGCTCTCACGCTGGCTCTGGCCCTTCCCAGGCTGTCCTTTCTAGCTGTGTGCCTAGTCCCCACCCCCACTCCTTTGGTCAAATTTCCCCTTCTCAGTGAGGCCTTCCCTGGAGTCCCTCTTAAAAGTTCTAACACTCCTGGCTCTGGCCATCACATCTTCCTTTCCTGCTTTGTCTCTCTCTCTCTCTTTCTCCCCACCCCCCACCCCTTTTTTTAAAATAGATGAGATCTCCCTACATTGCCCTTGCTGGCTTTGAACTCCTGGGCTCTAACGATCCTCCTGCCTTAGCCTCCCAAAGTGCTGGGATTGATCAGGAGATACCATACCCGGCTTATATCTTCATTTATATTTTATTTATTTATTTATTTATTTATTTGTGTATTGAGATGGAGTCTCACTCTGTCACCCAGGTTGGAGTGCAGTGGTGCAATCTCTGCTTACTGCAACCTCTGCCTCCCATGCCCAAGTGATCCTCCCAACTCGGCCTCCCAAGTAGCTGGGAACACAGCTAGTTAATTTTTTGTATTTTTGGTAGAGATGGGGTTTCCTCATGTTGCCCAGGCTGGACTCAAACTCCTGGCCTCAAGCTATCCCTCCCAAAGTGCTGGGATTACAGGCGTGAGCCACCATGACCAGCTAGTTTATGACTGAGTCCTCCCACCAGAATGTAACTTCCTGAGGACCGGAGCCTTGTTTTGTTCACTGATGTTTTCTCAGTGCCTAAAACAATACCTGGTGCGGTGCACTTACTCAGTATTTGTCAAATGCAAACATATACCAAGAGATTAGGCAGGGCAGGAGATGAAGGAGAGAAAACAAGTTCTGCATTCCTGACATCACAGCTGAGCCTTGAAGTATGACTCTGCCGAGTAAAGGAGTGGCAGAGAGGCCAGGCCAGGCCCAAGGACCTGATTGCAGGGCTAGGAGGTGTGTCTGTGCAGGAGCCCTGGGCAGGGGGATGGCCATATGTGACTGCACCAGAGGGAAGGAGCTGGGGCTGGCTGGCCTTTTGCAGGTGGAATTTCCAGAGGCCCGGATCTTTGAGGAGACCTTGAACATCCTGATCTACGAGACTCCCCGGGGCCCAGACCCAGCCCTCCTGGAGGCCACAGCGGGAGCAGCTGGAGCTGGTGGGGCCGGTCGCGGGGAGGATGAGGAGAACCGAGAGCACCGTGTCCGCAGGATCCATGTCCGGCGCCACATCACCCATGATGAGCGCCCTCATGGCCAACAAATTGTCTTCAAGGACTGACCTCTGACCGTCCCCCTGCCTTCCTCCTGCCTTGGGACCCAGTCTCCCTCTCTTTTCCTCCCCTTCCCAGACCTTTGCCCCGGCTCTGCTGGTCAAGTCGTGGGTCCTTCTCTGTCCCTTCATTGCATGGCACAGCTCACTTTGGCGCTTCTCCATCCATCTGGACCCCATTGCTAACAACACGGTACATTCCTGCCCCCGCCGCTCAGAGCCTTCCGAAGCCAACGCTTGTCCCCATCCTGCGTCCTTCCCTCTCCAGCTGGTTGAGAGGGATTTAGAATTCCCTTTCTCTTTTCTCAGTGCATCTTCCATGCCAAAGTGTCCAGCCTGCCCTTCCCAACACCACCGCAGTCTGAGCCGCCTCCTGCGTTGCGCAGGGCAGTCCACCCTGTCCTCCCCACTATCCTCCCTACCTCCTTAACTTTCTACTAGACTGGCCTGGGCCTGCCCAGCTCAGCGTTCTCAGTCTGTTTCATATTATTTATTATTTTAATTTTCTATTAAATTATTGGAATAAAGTTGAGTTGAGGAACTGGTGCTGGCTCCTGGAGAGAGGGACAGGGAGATTCCTGCGTCAGGAGGTCTCTCGCCAACTGTGATGGCTTACACCTGTAATCCCAGCTACTCAGGAGGTTGAGGCAGAAGGATCACTTGAGCCCAGGAGTTCAAGACCAGCCTGGGCAACATAGCAAGACCCTGACTCTACAAAAAAAAAAAAAAAAGAAGAAGAGGAGGTACTAGTTTGGTTGTACTGGGAGAACATGAGGCCTTGCCCCAGGCTCTCCCTGGGAAGGAAGTAGTCAGGAGCTAGGAGAAGATTCAGAATTTATATTTCAGTGCTCACTAGCCAGTGCCCACCCTCCGCCCCGCCCACCCCCCGCAGTATGGACTGGCTACCATGAAGCCGTCCCTGAGCGCAGCGTCTCTCCAGCCCAGGAGTGTGAAGGGAGCACCTTCCTTCAGGGGTCTGGTGCGAAGACAAAGTCGAGGGCCTGGCGCTCGGCCCCTGCCACGTTGGGGTGCCAGAGGTCCACGATGAAGACCACTCGAGGCCCATCTTCGGGGGAGCCTAGGGCACATGGGACAGGAACAGCAGAGCCGCTGACATTAGGTACTTCCACACCAGAGCACTCACCAAAGACCAGAAAAGCAAACAGTAAATACGTTGCAGGCCCTGTTCTAACCCTTTATATGTATCAGATCTTTTTTCTTGAAACGGAGTCTTGATCTGTCGCCCAGGCTGGAGTGCTATGGCGTGATCTTGGCTCACTGCAACCTCCACCTCCCAGGTTCAAACAGTTCTGCCTCAGCCTCCCAAGGAGCTGGGATTATAGGCACATGCCACCATGCCCAGCTAATTTTTATGTTTTTAGTAGAGATGGGGTTTCACCATGGCCAGGCTGGTCTTGAACTCCTGACCTCAGGTGATCCGCCCGCCTCAGCCTCCCAAAGTGCTGGGATTACAGGCGTGAGCTACCTCGCCCAGCTGATAGGTATCAACTCTTAATCATCAAAACAAACTATGCTGTATTACCGTAATTAACCCCATTTTATACAAAACAACAGAGGCATAAGGAGGTTAAGTCACTTGCCCAAGTGCAAGAGGTAGAACAGGAACCCAGAGTCTTGTGCTGGTAACCGCTTTTCTGTGCACTTAACGTTATTGAATCCTTGCAGCCACTTGATAAAGAAGGTGGGGGCCCTGGGGGACTGGAGAAGTTATGTGACTTGTTCAAGGTCATGCAGCTGGAAGCTGGTGGTGGTAGGACAGGAAGTCCGCTGGGCCTGATTCTGCAGCCCTCTAGTCTACGCTTCTTTGCTCCTGAGACCCTCACCACCCCCTGTAGAATGGGCACCCTGTTACCATTGTGAGCCACTGTGTGCAGAAAAGAGTCGTCCACCAGTAGACAGTGCCCCTCAGCCCAGCACTGGGGCTCACCGCCAACCACCAGCTCACAGCCAGGAGGGATCTTCAGGCCTGTAAGAAGAGACCCGGGCATCCAGCACTCCTGCCTCCAACCCAGGGGCCCGTCCTTGCCAGTCAGCAGCTCTCAGGGTCTTAAATGCCGGGTTTTGTGGTCGTCCCTCCTTTCTTTCTGGAAGGTGGCTGCAGTATAATCACAATACAGTCCTGGAGGAGGAGGTGCTAGGAGACTGGGGAAATGCTGCTGTGGGTAGTGTGACCCCATCTGTTTTTTTTTTTTTTTTTTTTTTTTTTTGAGACAGTCTCTCTGTCACCCAGGCTGGAGTGCGGTGGTGGTGTGATCTCAGTTCGCTGCAACTTCTGCCTCCCAGGTTCAAGTGTTTCTTGTGCCTCAGCCTCCTGAGTAAACTGCTGGGATTATAGGCATGCGCCACAATGCAGTGCTAATTTTTTTTTTTTTTTTTTTTAGATGGAGTCTCACTTTGTCGCCAGGTTGGAGTGCAGTGGCCTAATCTCTGCTCTGCAACCTCTGCCCCGGGTTCAAGCAATTCTCCTGCCTCAGCCTCCAGAGTAGCTGGGATTACAGGTGCGCACCAGCACAACTGGCTAATTTTTGTATTTTCAGTAGAGACATGGGGTTTCACCATGTTGGCTAGGGTCTCAAACCCTTGAGCTCAAGTGATCTGCCCACCTCAGCCTCCCAGAGTACTGGAATTACAGGTGTGAGCCACTGCGCCTGGCCAGACTCATCATTTTATTTTATTTTATTTTTATACAGACAGCACTGGTCTTGAACTCCTGGCCTCAAGCAGTCCTCCTGTCTTGTCCTCCCAAAGTGCTGGTATTTGAGGGATGAGCCTTGGTGCCTGGCTGCAACCCCTCATTTTAGAGAAAAGAGAAGGCTTCCTGGAGGAAGTGGTGTTTCCTCCTGGGCTTTCTGACAGTTTGACTCAAGAGCTTACTGTGTGATAGGCTCTGTCTCCCCACAAGGTATAAGATTAAAGATGATCCTGGCCCAAGGACCACATGGCTGAGTGGTGAGGAAAGTGAGCAGCCAACTCAAATGATGGGACATCAGGAAGGCATCCCAGATGAGGTGTGGCACTGAACATTTGAATCCTGGCGACTGAATAGGAGTTTGTCAAGAAGTGGTAAGGGGGAAGGGGATTCTGGGTTGAACAGAACAGCATGTGTGGCATCTGCCAGGATTAGCCAGAAGGCTTTCATGATTTAGAGCACAGAGAGAGGGGAGGAGAGGAAGGATCTGGAACTGATCCTGAGGTCAGTGTGCCCTGAAGTGTAGGACACATCCAGCTGGCAGCGCAGGGGATTATTTGGGGCAAAACAAGGTCATGGCATCGAATAACAGAAAATTATTTCCTTTTCCATTTTCTTCCAGTCTTTAAAGCATCAAAAAGTGCCAGGTGCAGTGTCTCACACCTGTAATTTCAGCACTTTGGGAGCTCAAGGCAGGAGGATCACTTGAGCCCAGGAGTTTGGGTCCAGCCTGTCTTTACACAAATTTTTAAAAAATTAGCTGAGCATGGTGGTGGGCACCTGTGGTCCCAGCTACTCAGGAGGCTGAGTCGAGAGGATCACTTGAACCCAGGAGGTCAAGGCTATAGTGAGCCATGTCTGTGCCACTGCACACTCCAGCCTGGGCAACAGAGTGAGACCCTGTCTCAAAAAAAAAAAATCTCAGTTTGGTGCTACTGTAACTTGACACCCCACTAACATTGCTCCCTTTTAAAATATAAAGTGTGGGCTTCAGGCTTAGACTAGAGCACTTGACTAGAATGTTCTAGACGGTTGAAAGCTTTTTTTTTTTCTTTTCTTTTTTAAGGCGGAGCCTTGATCTGTCACCCAGGCTGGAGTGCAGTGGCAAGATCTTGGCTCACTGCAACCTCTGCCTCCTGGATTCAAGCGATTCTCTGCTTCGGCCTCCTGAGTAGCTGGGATTACAGGGACACACCATGATACCCGGCTAATTTTTGTATTTTTAGTAGAGATGGGATTTCACCATCTTGACCAGGCTGCTCTTGAACTCCTGACCTTGTAATCTAACCACCTTGGGACCTCCCAAAGTGCTAGGATTACAGGAATGAGCCACCATACCCAGCCTTTTTTTTTATTTTTTTATTTTTATTTTTTTTTTTTTTTGACAAAGTTTCACTATTGTTGCCCAGGCTGGAGTGCAATGGCCTGATCTCAGCTCACCAAAACCTCTGCCTCCCGGGTTCAGGCAATTCTGCCTCAGCCTCCCAAGTAGCTGGGATTGCAGGCATGCACCACTACGCCTATTTTTTTTTTTTTTTTTTTTTAAGTAGAGACGGGGTTTCTCCATGTTGGTCAGGCTGTTCTTGAACTCCCCACCTCAGATGATCCGCCAGCCTCAGCCTCCCAAAGTGCTGGGATTACAGGCATGAGCCACCTTGCTGGGCCTGTCCAGGCTTTTTATGAATACTTCTATTCAGGGCAAGTAATGCTGATGATAGTTCTATAAAGATTTCTTTTAGGCCAGGAGCAGTGGCTCATACCTGTAATCCCAGCACTGTGAGAGGCCAAGGCAAATGCATCATGAGGTCAGGAGTTTGAGATCAGCTTAACCAACATGGTGAAACCCCATCTGTACAAAAACCACAAAATTAGCTGAGCACGGTGGCATGCGCCTGTAATCCCAGCTACTCAGGAGGCTGAGGCAGGAGACTCGCTTAAACCCGGGAGGCTGAGGTTGCAGTGAGCCGAGATGGTGCACTACACTCCAGCATGGGCGACAGAGCAAGACTCTTGTCTAAAAAAAAAAAAAAAAAAAAAAATTATTTCAAATAAATAAGTAAAACAAAAGGTCGGGGGATAGCCAAGGTGAAGAAATGTAGGACAGGTGGCAACGACCACAGCAAAGCTTATGAAGATGGTGTGCAGATAACAGAGGCTCAGGAAATGCTGCTGTGGGCGGCAACGGGGAGCCATGGAAGAAGAGAGTGAGAACCAGAGAGCAGACAGCTCTGTGCGGAGAGGAGGGCCTGGGGGGAAAATCATGGAGGCAAGGAGGTGGTCAGTAGGCGGCAGCTACTTACCCAGATGGCATCTGACCCGGGCATTGGTGGGCCCGCAGCGGCCCTCGAGCCGGGCCCCAGGCAGGAGGACGGAAAAGCCGGCATTGCCGAAGGTGTTGGCACTCATAAAGCTTCGAAGTCCCCTCAGTGCCCGATAGGCCCCCGGGCACCGGCGGCAGTTGCTGGGTTGGCACCGGCCTCCTTGGTACAGCAGGAGCTGGTAGCACCCGGGGGCCAGAGGTGGGGACCAGCCCCGAGGCGGAGGGGTAGTCCCTGAGAAGTCCCAGCTCACAGCCCCGAAGTCCCGCAAAATGGCAGGAAAACTGCTCTCCAGGAGCTCCACGTCGTGCCGCTGGGCGTCCCGCGGCACAAAGGGGGCTGAAGGCAGGTCTGGTAGGAAAAGCAGGCCTGGGCGCTGAATGCCTAGGACCCCTGGCCCTCCCCCGGGGCCTGGGCCACCCTGAGCTGCCCGCCTCACTCTACCCATCCCAGCCCAGGAGTAGCGCCGGGCGTAGGCCCGAAGCCGCCGGCTCACTAGGCCTTCTGTCCTAGGTCCTTCCCCGGGCTCCCCAGGACCCCTTGGGCTTGACCCACCAGCCTCGGAGCATCCCACAGGCCCACCACGAACACCCCCAGCCCGGCTCCCAGCCCCCAGGGCCTCCATGTCTTGGGAACCCAGGCGGTAGCAGTACCAGAGGAACAGAGAAGTGAGGGCCCCAAGGAGCAAGGTGAGGGCCGAGGAGGCCAGAGGCAGTGGCCACGGGAGCATTGTCAGGGAGGCCCTAGCCAACAGGCCTGGAGCATCCTCCGGACCCCAGTTCCTCTGTCCTCCCAGGTCCCCACCTGTCCCTTCCATGGCTGTCCCCTGGCTCCCCGCTGGGCTGTTTCCCTTCCACATTCCACTCTGGGCGCTCTCCTTCCGCGGTCCTCTCTCCTCTCTCCACGCTGAAGCTCCTTCTCCCCTCCTTCATGCACCTCCTAACCCTCCTCTCCCTTTCCCTTCTCTCTTCTCTCTCCTTCTACCTCTTCCTCCTCTCCCTCTGTCGCCTCCTCTCCCTCTTCTTTCTCCTTTCAGCGGCCTCCTCTCTTCCTCTGCTTCTCTCTCCTCCCTCAGTCTCCCCCTTTCCTTCTCCCCCCACCCACCCCCGCTTTTCGCTTGCTCTCTCCCTCCCTCCCCGCTTCCTCCTAGCTCCCCTGGGCAGCAGTTCCTACCCCTCCTGGACCTGCGGCCCCGAAAACCCGCAGCCTGTCTTCCTCCGTGGCAGCTTCTTTCTCTCCTGCCTCCCTGCTTCTTTCTCTCCTGCTCTCTCCTTGCCCTCGCTCCTCACTCGCCCCGACCCTGCGGTCCTGCCTGGCTCTCGCTCCCTCTCTCCTACTCGCTCCTTCCTTGGCTCCCACTCACCCTGACGTCACTCCTTCCCGGAGCCCTCTCAGCTCAGCCACCCCCGACCCCTCCCAGTGGCGCTGCGAGTCAACCGGGGGCCGGGGGGGGGGCGGAGAGTCGTCTCAGGTTGTGTCTCCCGCCCCCCCAGCCCGGAAAGGGCGCCACGTGGGGCGCAGGGGCCAAGGTGCCAGCCTCCAGCCGCCCCGCAGTGCGAAAGAAGGGGCGGGGCCTGAGGGGGCGGGGCCCGTGGGGGCGGGGCGAGCTCGGGCTGACAGCCGGGCAAGCACCCGGCACTGCGGGCAAGGACGCCAAGGCCAGTCCGTTGGGCGGCCGGTCCCTCGATCGGTCGGCCTGTGACTCCCGCTGGCCCTGGGCCAGTCCGGGAGCCCGCGAGCCAGGCGGACACCGAAAGCGGCCTCAGCCAATCGTGGGCGGCGCCGGGCCTGACCCGCCCCGGCTGGGCGAGGGGAGCTGTCCGCGCGCCGCTGGTGCTGAAAAGAACGCTCGGGAGGGAAAATCAGAGCCGAGGCCGCCTGTTAGCTGGCCTGGGTCACTGTATCGAAGAGGAGGGGTCTGTCTCTCCTTCCCAAACCCCGGACAGTCACCCACGAGACTTCTCACAATCGTGGAAGCTGGCCATTCTCCTGGGGGAGGAAGAGCCCATTCCACCCGAGCTGCTATAAAAGGCGAAGGGAAGCCCCGTGGGGAGTCTGGATGTGAACAGGGGGCATAATGGGGAGCCGAGCAGGCGCGAACCAAGCTTTGCAGCCCCTCGGAGCCCTGGGAAGAAGAGATTCAGATTCCAGATGTGCTGGAATGGCAGGGGGAGGGGGCTAATTACTGCTGGGACCTGAGAGTTTCCTTTGCCTCCCCTAGGGGCCGCGGGAGTGAGGATTACAGCCCTGGCTCGTATGATCCCTCCCTCCTCCATCTGCACTTCCTCCTCCTCCCTCCCCGTCAAATAAATCCCAGGCCCCTCCCTTCGCCCGTCCCCAGGATCTGACGTGGGCTCGATACCTTTCTCAGCTTCTCCCTCCCTCAGCTCCAGTGCCCGAGCTTCGGCTCTCCCAGTTCCCCAACCCACCCTTTCCCTTCCCCGACAAGCCCCGCTAGAGCCCAGTGGGGACCCCCCCCAATCTTCGACCCCACCCTAGGCCCCCAGAAGCTGACTTCCTCCTCCTCAGTCCCCCTGCCTGGGGTCCAGGCAGCCCGGTGGACCCAGGCGCCTGAGCAGGAGGGTAACCCAGGCCACCCGGCCCCTTCGGCCCTCTCGGCCCCACCCCCTGCAGCCGGAGCCGCGCCCCCTCTACCACAGAGCCTGGAGCCGAGGACAGAGGAGACTGAGCAAAGGAGGGTGGGCTCCAGGCGACCCCTGCCCAATTCGGCCCCTCCATCCCAAGGGGCAGAGAAATTGTCTTTCTTTGCTGACTCCTACCGAGGGGTGGGGGGGAAGATTTAAAGGGAAAGATAAAAGGAGACGGAGGAAAGGTGGCAGCCAGATTACTTAGAGAGGCACAGAGGAGAGAGATCGGGGTGAGTCGTCATGGGGACTCCCAGGGTCCAGCACCCGCCGCCTCCCCAGCTGCTGTTCCTAATTCTGCTGAGCTGTCCCTGGATCCAGGGTAAGGATATGAGAGTGTGGGGGTGGGCCCCAGGAAGGCACCCAGCGGGGTCCTCCACCCTCCTTTCTCTTAACATCCTGGGTCTTCTGAGCTCATGGGGGAGGGGAGAGGCACAGCTGCTGGGAAAGGGGCAAGCCAGAGATTTCTGGCTTGAACCCGAAGCCCCTTAACCCTCAATAGTGAGAAGCCAGAGAAATTAATGAGATAAGCTTTTAGCAGTGTCTCAGGGGCTAGATCCTTGAAGGAGGGCTGGGAAAGTTGGGGGGATGTCTGCGGAGGCGGCAGAAGCACGGAGGGACCTGGGTGGGAGATGGAGGTGCTGAGAGAGATGCCAGACTCCACACACAAATGTTCTTGGATGTACGGACAAAGACGGATGAGCAGAGGCAGGGCTCAGAGACCAGATATTCAGTCCTCCACTCTGAACCACAGCGAGACTCCAGGGAAGGAGGCAGAGACTGCAGAGGACCAGAGAGAGACAGAGTGAGGGGGTGGGGTGGGAGAGAGAAAAGATAGCCACGCTGCAGAGACAGAAGCCCAGAGAGAAAGCCGGGCACTGCGGAAGCAAGGGCTGGGAGGTGCGGCCAGACCCTCTGCAGAGCCCCAGGACTTAGGGGAGATCACCACTGAGGTGAAAGGAAAGGCAGTACCAGCACCCCTTCTGCCTTGCTGGCGCTGTCCAGGGTTCATAAGCGCTAAGGTGTTCACTAAAGGCCCACCCAGCCCCGGGAGAGGGGAGGGGAGAGAAGAGGTGTGGGAGTGTGAGTGTGAGGGCAGCTGGGAGCCCCTCCTCCGATCTTGGCTCTCAGCTGAGCCTGGGACCCTCTGAGCCCCTGCAGGCCCAGTTGATGGAGGAGGGAGGGAGAGTTCTAGAAAAGATCTCTCTGGAGAAGGAAGGGATGTGGGGGAGTGGAGAAGCTCACACAACTTCTCCTCCTAGGTCTGCCCCTGAAGGAGGAGGAGATATTGCCAGAGCCTGGAAGTGAGACCCCCACGGTGGCCTCCGAGGCCCTGGCTGAACTGCTCCATGGGGCCCTGCTGAGGAGGGGACCAGAGATGGGCTACCTGCCGGGTGAGGGCCCCAGAGTGGCAGGAGTGGCCTAGAGGTGGAGGGAGGGACATGGGCTCAGGGAGATGGGGAGCCAGGCTGGAGAAGAACAGGCAGAGAGAGACTGCAGAGGAGGCAAGAGCCTGCAGGAAGGCGGATGAGATTCAGGGGACACAGAATGAGACCGTCAGAGAAAGTCAAACCTGGGCACAGACAGAACCAGAGAAATAGAGACAGAATGATTCTGAGATTGTTAGACAGAAAAACAGACACATAGAAAGAGAGATGGAAAATGAGAACCAGAGTCAGAGAAATGCGGAAGACAGAGGGAGAGAGAATGAAACACAAAAACTAGTGGATCTTGAATCATGAAATCAGACTGCAATCAGAATACTAAACAGGGAAACAAGGAAATAGTTCCAGAGAGAGCGAGACAGAGGAGAGAGGAGATAACCAAAGAGAGCCCGATCTGAACGATCTGACCAGGAGGCAGAGAGAGGCTCTCGGAGAGAAGCATCAGGGTGGAAGGGGCTGGGTGGAGAGAAGGGATAGAAATAGAATTGGGGGAACTCAGGCTGTGGAAGCCTTCGGAGGATGTGAGGGGTTGGGGTGGGGAAGGGAAAAGTGGGGTGCTGTACCTTGTAGGGGAGGCTTTGGGGGTACAGCAGGGGAACCCCTAGTTTCCCTTAGCCCTGCTCCCCACCCAGGGTCCTCCATGTGCTCCTCCTGTGCCCTGACGTTCCCTCTACTGTCCCAGGATCTGAACTGGACCCCACACTAGCCACCCCTCCGGCTGGCCAGACTCTCGCGGTGCCCTCCCTGCCACGGGCCACTGAGCCAGGGACAGGGCCTCTGACAACAGCAGTCACCCCTAAGGGAGTCAGGGGGGCCGGCCCCACCGCACCAGAGCTGCTGACCCCACCCCCAGGAACCACAGCCCCGCCCCCACCCAGCCCTGCCTCCCCAGGACCTCCCCTTGGGCCTGTGGGAGGAGAGGAGGAGACCACGACCACCATCATCACCACGACAACTGTTACCACTACAGTGACCAGCCCAGGTGAGGCAACAGCAAGGGGATGGGGGTGGGAGCACCACTGAGGTACATGCTAGGGAAGGATGGGAGAGAGGCTGCTGGGAACTGTGGAAGGAGTCCTGGGTACAGATGGGAGGACTTCTGATTAATAATAACAAAGGAAGCATTTCTGTACCCTTACTACGTAGCAGGCAGCATTCCATGTGTTTCAGCTATATTACAGTTGGGGAAGGGAGTTCTGGCTCAGGTGGGAGAGGGAGCATTGCTTAAAGATGGTGAGGGAGTGCAGCAGCACACACCTGTAATCCCAGTGCTTTGGGACGCCGAGGCAGGAGGATCGCTTGAGGCAGGTGTGAGTCCAGCCTGGGAAACATGGCAAGACCCCATCTCTACAAAAAATTTTAAAAATTGGCTCAGCGTGGTGATGCGCACTTGTGGTACCAGCTACTCTGGAGGCTGAGGCAGGAGGATTAGTTGAGCCCAGGAGTTTGAGACTGCAATGAGCCATGATTGCCCCACTGCACTCTAGTCTGGGTGACAGAACAAGACCCTGCCTCAAAATACAACAAAAAATGGTGAGAGATGCTGAGGGGAAGGCAGATGAAGGCCTTCAGAGGTGCTTGGCTGGGAGGGCAAGAGCTGCCTTCCATCCAGGCCATTTGTGTCTCCTCAGTTCTGTGTAATAACAACATCTCCGAGGGCGAAGGGTATGTGGAGTCTCCAGATCTGGGGAGCCCTGCCAGCCGCACCCTGGGACTCCTCGACTGCACTTACAGCATCCATGTCTATCCTGGCTACGGCATTGAGATCCAGGTAACTGGACCAAAGCATGTGACCGTGCGGCTTCCAAGCCTTTTCCTCTGGGCCTGTGGGTATGCACAGGTTTGGCCCGGGAGCCAAAGAACCTGTTTGATGATTCAGGTGACCTCAGAAACTCTTCTAGCTTTCTACAACTTGGGCAGCAGCACGGTGCCATCTGGCTGCTACACACAGGGCAAAGGCACAGGAGAGGGGCATCGAAGATCAAACCCCTGGCTGACTTGCCCTGGCGGGTCTGTGTCTGGCTTTCATAGGTGCAGACACTGAACCTGTCGCAGGAGGAGGAGCTCCTGGTGCTAGCTGGTGGGGGATCCCCAGGCCTGGCCCCCCGACTCCTGGCCAACTCGTCCATGCTTGGAGAAGGGCAAGTTCTTCGGAGCCCAACCAACCGGCTGCTTCTGCATTTCCAGAGCCCACGGGTCCCAAGGGGCGGTGGCTTCAGGATCCACTATCAGGGTGAGGAGTTTGAGGGTGCTGCTGGAAGGGCAGGGACCATACTGCACACAGGGGACATTTTCACGGACCAAAGAGGCACAGGGTGCTGAGGGGAGCTTTTCCTCCTTTCTGCAACCCTGGGGGGCAGGGCCCTCAGAGGAGACCCAGGCACATTTATCTCACACACTCACAGATCTGTGCACACATCCAAGGGGCAATTCATCCATTGAACCCAACAAATGTTTATCAACTGCTGGCTTCATACCAGCCCCTGTGTTAGCCTTGGAGGAGGAATGAACAAAACCAGGTATAAATCTGGCTTCAACGAGCTCAGAATCTCGGTAGGAAGACAGAAGAGTCAGCAGGATGGTTATAATTCAAGGAGATAAGGAATATGATGGAGGACACACCAGCGGGGGCAGCATACAGCTAAGGGACCTAAATTTCTCCCAAGGAATATGGGGACATCTTCTTGGAGGAGATGATGACTAAGCTGAGACCCAAAGGATAAATTCGCCAGGGAAAGGGTGTGAGGGAGGGAGAGAAGGAGGGAGGCAGATGGCTAGGTGGATGAAAAAGCACACTCCAAGACCCAGCAAGAGAAGTTGTGACCCACAGATGAGGTGAAGGAATTCAGCATGAAAGATAGAACTGTCCTAGCTGTGTGATCTGGGACAAGTTACTTAACCTTTCTGTGCCTCATGATCTCATCTGAAAAATAGGGATCACAATACTTGGCATTTTGGGGAAGATCAAATGAATTAATACATGTCAAGTGTTTGAAACAGTGTGGGGCCTGGTGTGGTGGCTCATGCCTGTAATCTCAGCACTTTGGGAGGCTGAGGCGGATGGATCACCTGAGGTCAGGAGTTCAAGACCAGCCTGGCCAACATGGCAAAACCCCATCTCTACTAAATATACGAAAATTAGCCGGGCATAGTGGCAGGCACCTGTAATGCCAGTTACTTGGGAGGCTGAGGCAGGAGAATCGTTTGAACCCAGGAGGTGGAGGTTGCAGTGAGCTGAGATTGTGTCATTGCACTCTAGCTTAGGCGAAACTCCATCTCAAAAACAAAACAAAACAGTATGTGGTACACAGAGAGACTTCAAAACTGTCAGTCACTGCTATTACCATCAAAGCACAGAAAGAGATGAAAGAGAAACAGGCCAGAGACCAGGATGGGAGGCAGGTCAGCTTCAAACCATAAAGAGCCTTATCTGCTTCAGTAAGGAGTTCAAATTACTTCAACCTGCAGTTGTGACAGGGAGA
This sequence comes from Saimiri boliviensis, assembly GCF_048565385.1. Taxonomy (NCBI): domain Eukaryota; kingdom Metazoa; phylum Chordata; class Mammalia; order Primates; family Cebidae; genus Saimiri; species Saimiri boliviensis. Next base: position 20,810,044 of record NC_133460.1, read on the forward strand.
CATTTGTTTTTGTTTTTGTTTTTTTTTGAGACAGTCTTACTCTGTCACCCAGGCTAAAGTGCAGTGGTGATGATCTTGGCTCACTGCAACCTCTGCCTCCCGGGTTAAAGTGATTATCTTGCCTCAACCTCTCAAGTAGCTGGAATTACAGGCACCTGCCACCACACCTGGCTAATTTTTATATTTTTAGTAGAGAGGGTTTCACCATATGGGCCAGCTGGTCTCGAACTCATGACCTCAAGTGATCCACCTGCATCACCCTCCCAAAGTGCTGGGATTACAGGTGTGAGCCATTGCGCCAGGCCTAATTTGAAATGTTTTAAGCAGGAAAGTGAGAACCTCAGATTTGCAACTTGGGTATGTTCTAGCATACATGTGTGCATGAGACTGCTATCTTCCTATGCTTCATGGAGACAGAGCGAGAACAATGTGTCCAGTCAGTGTCCCCTTGACATCACTGCATGGCCTTGGCTGCTGTCATGCACTCTGCCCTCCTTGCAAGCTCTGCTGACTGCAGATGCCTTGTTTGCCTTATCCAGGATACACCCTGAATCCTGTTCTCACGTCCTCTCCAGCCTCTCCTGAGGCCTCTGCTCAGGACCTGCCCCAGGGGCTCATGTGTGTGTGTGCGTAGCAAAGGTGCCTATTCGTGACAGGTGGGAGAGGGCAGTGAGCTGGGGCGTGTATTTGGCAGTAGGGACCTGTTTATTTCGGAGCAAGAGCTTGCCTGGAGGGCCAGGGCGAGTGCTGGACTTCAGCTATTGCCATATCTGAAGATAGGGCTCCCCACTGGCTCCTTTAAGCAGCCACTTCCCCAGGGCATTGAAAATAGGACTCCTTAGGCTAAGTGGAGCATTTGGGGAAGCAGGGCTATTGCATAAATTGGCCTTCATTGCTCGGTCTTTCCTGCTTTGCAGCTGCGCCGGGCACCTTTGGGACCAAGGCCCTGTTTCAGCCCTTTCCAATCTGCACTAGCTGGGGCCTCTGGTCCAGAGTGGCCTCATTAGCTTCTCTGAAAAGCCAAAGGTTCCCTCACCCCTCACCCCAAGTGCAGCAAACTTTCCCATTCCAAAGCCCTTTCACCAGCGGTTGTTTCATTTGCTTCTCACAGCAACCCCGAGAGTGGCCATTGTCGGTTCCTTCTCTCAAAGGAAGAAAACGACTCAAAGGTTATGTAGATTGCTCAGCCACCTGCACGTTTATTGCAGCCAGACACCAGATCCCTGAGTCCCTGGCTCCCAGTCATTCATTAATTGAGGCTGAGGGGTGGGTGATTAACATTTTCTCAGCAGCTTCTATGTGCCAGGTGCTTTGCGTGTTTCTTTTATTTAATTTTCAGGCCAATCCTCGCTGATAGGAATTATTATTGCTGTTAATAGGTGAGAAGCCCCTAGAGATGAAGTCACCTGCTCAAAGTCATGTAGTTAGTAAGTTCTGGAACTGGAACTGGAACCCGGGCCTACCTGAAAACAAATCCAGTGGTCTTTGCACCATTCCATGCTGCCTCTCTGCTGCACCCATTGATCAGCCAAGCTAGCCATTTTTTTTTTTTTTTTTTTTTAAAGACAGAATCTTGTTCTGTTGCCCAGGCAGGAGTGCAATGACATAATCTCGGCTCCCTGCAACCTCTGCCTTCTGGGTTCAGGTGATTCTCCTGTCTCAGCCTCCTGAGTAGCTGGGATTACAGGTGTGTCCCACCACACCCGTCTGATTTTTTGTATTTTTAGTAGAGACGGAGTTTCATCATATTGGCCAGGCTGGTCTCAAACTCCTGACCTCATAGACTAGCCTTTTATGACACAAAATAAATAAGGCTTGGGCCAGTGGTAAAAGATCGTGGTTATGCCAGGCACAGTGGCTCATGCCTGTAATCCGAGCACTTTGGGAGGCCGAGGTGGGTGGATCACCTGAGGCTGGGAGTTCAAGATCAGCCAGACCAACATGGTGAAACCCCGTCTTTAAAAAAAAAAAAAAAGTTATAAAAAAGAAAAGAAGTAGAATGTGCTGGGCTGCATTTAACTGTGGAAGGGACTTGAATGTCAAACTAAAGCATTCAGACTTGATTCTGTTGACCACGGGCAGCCATTACAGAGGCTACCATGTATTGAAACCACTGTGTTCTAGAAGGTTGTTCTTTATTTTTTTTGAGATGGAGTTTCGTTCTTGTTACCCAGGCTGGAGTGCAATGGCGCGATCTCGGCTCACCGCAACCTCCGCCTCCTGGGTTCAGGCAATTCTCCTGCCTCAGCCTCCTGAGTAGCTGGGATTACAGGCACGCGCCACCATGCCCAGCTGATTTTTTGTATTTTTAGTAGAGACGGGGTTTCACCATGTTGACCAGGATGGTCTCGATCTCTTGACCTCGTGATCCACCCGCCTCGGCCTCCCAAAGTGCTGGGATTACAGGCGTGAGCCACCGCGCCCGGCCGAGAAGGTTGTTCTTATGTCTATCTCAGTAGACGATGGACTCCTGAGGACAAGGCCTGGGTCTTTTTCACCTCTTTGTCCTCAGGACCCAACCAAGGAAATATTTGTTGAATTTTGACATAGGGAGAAACCAGGTCTCTTACAGAATCACTGAGGGCCAGAGAGACAGAAAAAGTGAAGGCCCAGCCAAGCCGGTGTCTCCAGAGCCCTCTGCTAACCAGAGCCTGCCCCTCCTACAAGACACAGCTTAGTTAGGCACAGTGGCTCACACCTGTAATCCCGGCATTTTGGGAGGCCAAGGCAGGAGGATTGCTTGAGTCCAGGAGTTCGAGACCAGACTGGGCAACATGGTGAAATCATTATTTTATTATTATTTTTTAAGACGGAGTTTCACTCTTTCACCCAGGCTGGAGGGAAGTGGCATGATCTTGACTCATTACAACTTCTGCCTCCTGGGTTCAAATGATTCTCCTGCCTCAGCCTCCCGAGTAGCTGGGACTACAGGGGCCCGCCACCACACCCAGCTAATTTTTGTATTTTTAGTAGAGATGGGGTTTTGCCATGTTGACCAGGCTAGTCTCGAACTCCTGACCTCAGGTGATCACCTGCCTCAGCCTCCCAAAGTGGTAGGATTACAGGTGTGAGTCACTGCACCTGGCCTAATTTTTTTTTTTTTTTTTTTTTTTGAGTATTCAGGCGTAGTGGCACATGCCTATAGTCCTAGCTACTCAGGAGGCTGAGGTGGGAGCATCGCTTGAGCCCATGAGGTTGAGGCTGCTGTGAGCTGTTGTCACACCGCTCCAGCCTGGAGACAGAGGGAGACTCTTTCTCAAAAAAAAAAAAAAAAAAAAAAAAAAAATCATTTACTAACAAGTGACTTTTTATTTATTTCTTTGCTTGTTTCCCATGTTTTTTTTTGTTTTGTTTTGTTTGTTTGTTTGTTTGTTTCTAGAGATGGGGTTTCACCATGTTGGCCAGGGTGGTTTTTGAATTCTTGACCTCAGGTGATCCGCCTACTTCGGCCTCCCAAAGTGCTGGGATTACAGGTGTGAGCCACCGCACCCAGCATTTCCCATCTGTTTCTACAAGAATTTCAGGAGGCTTTCAAAAAATAGGCAAGCAATGCAATTATATAGAATAAGTAAGAAAAAATGGCACCAACTCTAATGTTTATCAGAGTTGAAAAAAAGCTTGACCATTTTTGCTAGGGGCAAACATTCATCTGGTTCCAAGCTTCCTGGCAACAAGTGCAAAAAGGGAAATCCTATAGTTCTCACAGAAAGAAAGGAGACGGTAAATAAGTTCCTCAAGAAAAGCAAAGCTTTCCCTTGCACTTTACTTTCACTGGGGGATTCATTTAGAGGCCACTGAGTATTAAGATCTTTAAAGACAAAATAGCTGCCAGGCTCAGTGGCTCACCCCTGTAATCCCAGCACTTTGGGAGGCAGAGGCAGGTAGATCACATGAGGTCAGAAGTTCAATCAGCCTGCCCAACATGATAAACCCTGTCTTTACTAAAAATACAAAAATTAGCTGGGAGTGGTGGTGCATGCCTGTAGTCCCAGCTACTCAGGAGGCTGAGGCAGAGAATTGCTTGAACTCAGGAGGCAGAGGTTGCAGTGAGCCAAGATCGTGTGTCATTGCACTCTAGCCTGGATGACAGATAGAGATGCCTCCTCAATAAAAAAAATAAATAAATAAACAAATGAAGACAAAATAGTCAAATTTCCTCAAGAAGTTTCATGTTTGCTTGAGGCCAGGACTTCAAGACCAGCCTAGGCAACATACTGAGACATCGTCTCTACAAAAAAATTAAAAATTAGTGGGGCTGTCTGGGCACAGTGGCTCATGCCTGTAATCCCAGTACTTTGGGAGGCAGAAGTGGGCGGATCATGAGGTCAGGAGTTCAAGACCAGCCTGACCAATATGGTGAAACCCCGTCTACTAAAAATACAAAAAGTATCTGGGCGTGGTAGCACGTGCCTGTAGTCCCAGCTATTCCAGAGGCTGAGGAAGAATAGCTTGAACCCGGGAGGTGGAGGTTGCAGTGAGCCAGAATCGCACCACTGCACTCCAGCCTGGTGACAGAGTGACACTCCATCTCAAATTAAAAAAAAAAAAAAAATTAGTGGGCCATGGTGGTACAAACCTGTAATTCCAGCTACTTGGGAGGCTGGGTCAGGAGGATTGCATGAGGCCAGGAGTTCAAGGTTCCAGTGAGCTATGATCATGCCACTGCACTTCAGCCTGGGCAACAGAGTGAGACCCTGTCTCAAAAAAAAAAAAAATTCAGATGGTTCTTCTGCATGGAAGCTGAGGGTATACCAAGGGTACCTCAGTGGAAGAAAGGCTGTGTGTGTGGAGGGGGGAAAAATGCAAAGAGATGTTTAATAACTTGGAGCCTCAGTGTCCACATCTGCAAAACAGGCAAACATATTTTTTTTTTTTTTTTTTTTTTTTTGAGACAGAGTTTTGCTCTTGTCGCTGAGGCTGGAGTGCAATGGTACAATCTCAGCTCACTGCAAACTCTGCCTCCTGGGTTCAAGCGATTCTCTTGCCTCAGCTCCTGAGTACCTGGGATTACAGGTGCCTGCCACCATGCCCAGCTAATTTTTGTGTTTTTAGAGAAATGGGGTTTCACCATGTTGGCCAGGCGGGTCTCAAACTCATGACTTCATGATCCACCCACCTCAGCCTCCCAAAGTGCTGGGATTACAGGCACTGCACTCAGCCAGGTCATATCATCTTTCTCTGTGTACCTCAAAAGCTCTGCAAATACCATCTGTTATTGTTAGAGCTGCTGAAGTTGCGAGTAGTTCATAGTGCATTTATTTGCCTGAGGTCACACAGTAAATAAGTAGCGGGGTCCAGAATAACTTGTTTGAACCTCAGATACCTCATCTATAAAATGGGGGCCAAAAAGGGTAAATTACAAAGAGTAGGGGAGATACGGGATGTTGGAATCTCCTCTTTGTGAGGCAAGGTGCCGGTGTGAGGAGCTCTTGTTCCTCAGTATGTGGGCCGGTATGGAGCCAGCGTGTGCCCCTGGCGGGTTGGCCTGGAAGGAGTGGGGAAGTGCTGGGGGATTGGTACGAGAGGGTGGCATGGGAAAGTGAGTCCTGCTCCCCTCTGCTCTGTCTGGTGCAGCCTACCTCCTGAGCTGTGGCTTCCCTCCCCGGCCGGCCCATGGGGATGTGAGTGTGACGGACCTGCACCCTGGGGGCACTGCCACCTTTCACTGTGATTCGGGCTACCAGCTGCAGGGAGAGGAGACCCTCATCTGCCTCAATGGCACCCGCCCATCCTGGAATGGTGAAACCCCCAGCTGCATGGGTGAGTCTCCTGCCACAGTAGGTGGGGGCATCTGTCCTGGGAACCCCATTGGGAGGATCCAATCTCTGGAGTGTCCATCTTTGGGGAAAACCCATCCTGAAAGGGGTCCATCTACCCTGTGGAGTCCCCGTCCTGGGGTCTCCAGCCAGAACTCTTTACACGGAGGGTCTCTCTCCTTGGGGTGTCTCCATCTTTGTGTGGTCTCCATCTCAGGGTTCCCACTGGAGATTTTATTTTGGGAGCCACCATCCTGGAGGTCCCCTCTGGGGGAGCGACCTCATCCTAGAGGAAGCCATTCTTAGGGTTCACGTTCAGAGGGCTTCTATCCTGGAGAGCCTCATCCTGGGATTCCCATCCCATGGCATCTTCATTCTGAAAGTCCCAGCTTGAAGATTTCCCAGCTGAGGCTTTCAATTTTAGGGATCCCTGTAACTCCCCATCCTAGGGTATCCACAGCTGGGGAGTCCTCATTTTAGTGGTGTCTCCATCGTAGGAGGTGTCAATCCTGGGGTTCTCCTGTTTCAGGGCTGGTTTCTCTCCTGGCTCATGGCCTGGAGAAGGTCCTGTCCTCTGGGGTGACTTCATGGGACAGAGGCCAGCCCTGGGCCAGGTCCCAGCCAAGGGTGGGACACAACAGCTATGAAAATGGGCAGAGGCATCGAGGAGACGGACAAGTCACCTCAGGCTGGCCTTAACCTGCCCCTCCTTCTGCCCACAGCATCCTGTGGTGGCACCATCCACAATGCCACACTGGGCCGAATCGTGTCCCCAGAGCCTGGGGGAGCTGCAGGGCCCAACCTTACCTGCCGTTGGGTCATTGAAGCAGCTGAGGGGCGCCGGCTGCACCTGCACTTTGAGAGGGTCTCGCTGGATGAGGACAATGACCGGTGAGGGTCTGGGGCTTGGGTCAGAAGTCCCCACCTCGGGGAAGTAGGAAGGCTAAGTGGGGACTCTGACACAGCAGGGGTGTGGTTGAGATATGCATCACAGTTTAGTCCTAAGCCTTTCTTGGGAAGCGTAGCTGTGCAACCTTAGACAAATCATTTAACTTCTCTGTGCCTCAGTTTTCTCGTCTGTAAAATGGAGATAACAGTACCTCCTTCTTCAGGTTTCTGTGAGGATAAATGCATGAAGTTATGTAAAGTAAGGCCGGATGTGGTGGCTCATGCCTATAATCCCAGCACTTTGGGAGACCGAGGCCTGTGGATCACGAGATCAGGAGTTCAAGACCAGCCTGGCCAGCATGGTGAAACCCTGTCTCTCCTAAAAAGTACAAAAATTAGCAGGGCACAGTGGCAGGTGCCTGTAATCCCAGCTACTCAGGAGGCTGAGGAAGGAGAATGGTTTGTACCCAGGCGGCAGAGGTTGCAGTGAGCCAAGATCCCACCATTGCACTGCAGCCTGGTGACAGTGTGAGACTCCACTAAAAAAAAAAAAAAAAAAAAAAAAAAAAAAATTCCTTAGAATGGTGCCTAGGACAATAAGCACTATAAATGTATCTGCTAGCTACTTTTGTTTTTTTGGAGATGGAGTCTCGCTCTGTCACCCAGGCTGGAGTGCAGTGGCATGAATTCAGTTCACTGCAACTTCCACCTCCCAGATTCAAGCGATTCTTGTGCCTCAGCCTCCTGAGTAGCTGGGACTATAGGCACGAACCACCATCCCTGGCTAATTTTTGTATTTTTAGTAGAGACAGGGTTTTTACCATGTTGGCCAGGCTGGTCTTGAACTCTTTACCTCAGGTGATCCACCCATCTTGGCCTCCCAAAGTGCTGGGATTACAGGTATGAGCGAGCCACTGCACCTGGCTGAGCATCTGCTATCTTCATCATCATTATCATCTTTTACCTAGCAACCTGGTATCCCAGCACTGCCACTACTTGCTCTGTGACCTTGGGGATGTTATTTGATCTTCCTGTGTCCCAGTGTCCTCATCTATAAAATAAGGGATAATAATAGTATCTGACTCAAGAGTTCTTGTGAAAATTAAATGAGACAGAACGTGTAAGGGCTTGGGAGAGTGCGTGGCATATACTTAATGTGTGATGATAACAGCTATAAAAATAAGTTAGGAGAGCAGGGAAGGGGTGAGGCAGCTTGTGAGGCAGGCTGAGCTCCTGGTCACTCTTCTTTCCATCCCAGGCTGATGGTGCGCTCAGGGGGCAGCCCCCTATCCCCCGTGATCTATGATTCAGACATGGACGATGTCCCCGAGCGGGGTCTCATCAGTGATGCCCAGTCCCTCTATGTGGAGCTGCTATCAGAGACACCTGCCAATCCTCTGCTGTTAAGCCTCCGATTTGAAGGTAAGTGACCCAGGCCCCCACCGGACTCCAGCCCTCAAACCTTCCCCTCTTCCTGACACCAGGCGTAGTTGGAAGCACAAACTCCATGCCTGTTCACCTCCGTGCTTGTATTCCTGAAACCTGACTCGCTTCCCTGCCCCCAAACTGCATGGATCTCTTCTAGGGACCCCTTCTCCTTCCCCGAGGCAGCCTTCTCTGTTTAAGCTTCATGTATGCCTGCATCCAGGAACACAACCAAAGGCTAGTTACCTCAGTATCTCGGTTCTTTCCTCTGTGTTGGCTTCATTCTCAGGCAGGCTTTCCCTGTGTGATGGACATGGTTGCTAACTTACATACCACCAACTTATTTGTTATTTATTTTAATTTTTTTTTTGAGATAGAGTCCTCCTCTGCTGCCCGGGCTGGAGTGTAGTGGTGCGATCTTGGCTCACTGCAGCCCCTTCCTCCAGGTTCAAGTGATTCTCATGCCTTGGCCACCTGAGTAGCTGGGACTGCAGGCACGCGCCACCATGCCCAGCTAATTTTTGGGTTTTTAGTAGAGACAGGGTTTCACCATGTTGCCCAGTCTGGTCTTGAACTCCTGGGCTCAAGTGATCCGCCCCCTGGGCCTCCCAAAGTGCCAGGATTACAAGAATGAGCCACCTCGCCCAGCCCATACCACCAACTTAATAACTTCATCTGAGAGAACACTCAGGTATTTCCCGAGAGCTCAACAGAAACGCCAGGATATGTGCTTACTGACCTGGCTAAGGTCCTGGTTGGCCTTTTAGCCTGAGCCAATCACCGAGCTAGGAGAAGGCAGTATTGGGATTGGCTGATCTGCCTCACGTGGCCTTCCCTGGCAGGCTCCAACTCAACCTCGTGGACCGCGAGTGGGGAAGGCATGTGTCCCAAAATTGAAGTCGGGGTGCTGTTACCGGAAGAAGGGGACATGAATGAGGATAGGTAGAAACAAGGAAGTCAGTGATTATGGAGGAAGAGGCATTTGAGCTTGGCCTTAAAGGACAGAGGGTATTTTAATATTATTATTATTATTGAAACAGGTCTTGCTTTGTCGCTCAGGCTGTAGTGCAGTAGCCCGATCATGGCTCGCTGCAACCTCAACCTCCTGGGCTCAAGTGATCTTCCTGCCTCAGCCTGCCCAGTAGCTGGGACCACAAGCATGCACCACCATGCGTAGCTAATTTTTATTTTTATTTTTGTAGAGACAGCATCTCACTATGTTGCTCAGGCTGGTCTCCAACTGCCGGCTGAAGTGATCCTCCTGCCTCAGCCTCCCAAAGTGCTAGAATTATGGGTATGAGTCACCCTGCCTGGCCAACAGAGGATATTTTAAAAGAGGAAGATTGAGGCCAGTTGTGTGACTCATGTCTCTAATTCCAATATTTTGGGAGGCCAAGGTGGGATGATTTTTTGAGGCCAGGAGTTTCAGAACCAGTCTGAGCAACATAGTAAGATCCTGTGTCTATAAATTAAAAATTTAGCCAGGTATGGTGGCACACACCTCTATTCACAGAAGGTTGAGGTGGGAGGATCACTTGAACCCAACAGGTTGCAGTGAGCTATGATTGCACTACTGCACTCTAGCGTGGGCAACAGAGCATGACCCTGTCTCAAAAAAAGAAAATAAAAGAAGAAAAGGAAAGAGGGTAACTTTGCGGAAGAGTATCTCAGGCAAAAGGGAGGGTGTGAGCAAAGGTGAGGAAGTAGAGAAATGCCTGGTATGTTTGGGAAATGGAATTTCATTGTGGCTGAAACAGAGGAGTTGTATAAATAGTTGCTAGAGAGAGACCAAAAAGGTGAAATGCTCAGAGATGAGAGGGTCTAGTGTTTGATATGAATCACGGGAGAAATGGAAATGGCACTGGGCCCTGATGGATGGGTAGGATTTGGACATGATACCTTGCATGTTAAGTAACAGTGAAATAGAACAGTGGATCTGCAAAAACCAATTGTGGAATAGATTCTGGGAGTGTTAAAGTGCAAACAGCGCACGTCTTTCAGTGAAAATGGCAAGTTTTGAGACCTGGTTCCATAGTTGTAGGCCACTGCTGTTCTATGAGCTTAAGGTTCTTCACTGTGGCCAGGCACAGTGGCTCATGCCTATAATCCCAGCACTTTGGGAGGCTAAGATGGGAGGATCACTTGAACTTCGGAGTTTCAGACCAGCCTGGGTAACATATCAAGACCTTTGTCTCTACGAAAAAAAAAATTAGACAGATGTGGTGCACGCTTGTGGTCCCAGCTGCTCTGGAGGCTGAGGGAGGAGGATCACTTGAGCCTGGGAGGTCAAGGCTGTTGTGAGCTGTGATCGCACCATTGCAATCCAGCTTAGGCAACAGAGCAAGGCCCTGCCTCATTTTTTTTTTTTTTTTTTTTTTTTTTTTTTTTTGAGGCGGAGTTTCGCTCTTGTTACCCAGGCTGGAGTGCAATGGCACGATCTCGGCTCACTGCAACCTCCGCCTCCTGGGTTCAGGCAATTCTCCTGCCTCAGCCTCCTGAGTAGCTGGGATTACAGGCACGCACCACCATGCCCAGCTAATTTTTTTGTATTTTTAGTAGAGATGGGGTTTCACCATGTTGACCAGAATGGTCTCGATCTCTTGACCTTGTGATCCACCCGCTTCGGCCTCCCAAAGTGCTGGGATTACAGGCTTGAGCCACCGCGCCCGGCCCCCTGCCTCATTTTTTAAAAGTATTTTTGAGATGGAATCTTGCTCTTGTCATCCAGGCGGGAGTATAATAGCACGATCTCAGCTCACTGCAAACTTCACCTCCTAAGTTCAAGCGATTCTCCTGCCTCAGCCTCCTGAGTAGCTGGGATTACAGGCTTGCACCATCACGCCTGGCTAATTTTGCATTTTTAGTAGAGATGGTCTCGAATTCCTGACCTCAGGTGATCCACCTACCTTGGCCTCCCAAAGTGCTGAGATTACGGGCATAAGCAACCACGCCTGACCTTATTTTAAAAAATAAATAAAATAGTCTGGATGCAGTGGCTTATGCCTGTAATCCCTGCAGTTTGGGAGGCTGAGGCAGGCGGATCACTTGAACCCAGGAGTTTGAAACCAGACTGGGAAACATGGCAAAATCCCATTTCTACTAAAAACACAAAAATTAGCGAGTCATGGTGGCACGTGCCTGTAATCCCAGCTACTCAGGAGGCTGAGGCACGAGAATCGCTTGAACCTGGGAGGTCAAGGTTGCAGTGAAGTGAGATCATGCCACTGCACTCGAGCCTGGGTGACAGAGCGAGACTTGGTCTCAAAAAATAAAAAAATACAGGATTCCTCATTGGTATCATAGGCACCTAAATCTTACCTCACAGGGAGTTTTGCAGCTAAGATATAATCAAGTGGGCAGAAACTCAAATGCTCTACAAATGTTCACTTTTGCTGACTTAGACTGAAGTAAAAACTGAGTAACTTTTGCATTAGCTGCAATTTTGGGTTCTAGCAACAGCAAGGAATGATCAGAATCCAACTGTTATTTCTGAGGTGAGAATACACCTACACCAGCCAGTTCTCCAAAGGCACCCCTCCCCTTACCCGCCCATCTCTGCTGTTTTCAGAGCCAAGTGTCTGTGACTGGGAATCAAGCCATCTGGGCAAACCTGCTTCTGCCATTGTCTTCTGGGTGACCTTGAACAAGTGGCTTTTTGGTCTGTGGACCTCCTCTCTATAGAGTTGTGGCTGGGATTTGGCTAGCTCAGGGGGATCCCTCCAGAGGCCACGGAGGCAAAGCAAATATTCGAAAGAGGAGTGTTAGAATTTTTTTGACAGTCTGGAGAGAGAGTGCTCAATCCAATGGCATTCAGTTTTTAAAAGCCCATCGAGGCCAGGGCAGTGGCTCACTCCTGTAATCCCAGCACTTTGGGAGGCTGAGGCATAAGGATGACCTGAGGTCAGGAGTTTGAGACCAGCCTGAGAAACATGGTAAAACCCCATCTCTACCAAAAAAAAAAAAAAAAAAAAAAAATCAGAAATGAGCTGCTTGGTGGGGTGTGCATGATTGTAGTCTTAGCTACTGGAAAGGCTGAGGCGGGAGGATCGCATGAGCCTGGGAGAACTCCAGCCTCAGCAACAGTGTGAGACCTTGTCTCTAAAAAAATAAAAAATAAAAAAACCCAGGTCGGGCACAGTGACTCATGTCTGTAATCCCAGCACTTTGGGAAGTTGAGGAAGGCAGATTACTTGAAGCCAGGAGTTCGAGACTCACTTAGCCAACATGGTGAAATCCCCGTCTCTACTAAAAATACAAAAATTGGCCAGGTGCAATGTATCACGGCTGTAATCCCAGCACTTTGGGAAGCTGAGGCAGGCAGATCACCTAAGGAGCTCGAGACCAGCCTGACCAACATGGAGAAATGCTGTCTCTACTAAAAATACAAAAAATTACCCAAGCATGGTGGCCCATGCCTGTAATCCCAGCTACTTGGGAGGCTGAGGCAGGAGAATTGCTTGAACCCAGCAGGCGGAGGTTGCAGTGAGTTGAGATCATGCCACTGCACTCCATCTTGGGTGACAGAGCAAGACTATGTCTCAAAAAAAAAAAAAAAAAAAGCCCAGTAAGTGGTCAAACAACACCCCAATTCAGCCCACATCCCCAGTTTGAGATCCCTTGAGGCCTGTCCTAATGTTTAATTGTTATGACTGACTCCTTCCCAGCCTTTGAGGAGGATCGCTGCTTCGCCCCCTTCCTGGCACATGGAAACGTCACTACCACAGATCCTGAGTTTCGTCCAGGGGCACTGGCAACCTTCTCGTGCCTCCCAGGATATGCCCTAGAGCCCCCTGGGCCCCCCAATGCCATCGAATGTGTGGATCCCACCGAACCTCACTGGAACGACACAGAGCCAGCCTGCAAAGGTGAGCCCTCGTCGCAGGCAGATCCTTTAGTCCATGACGCCCCCTGAACTGGGGATCCCAGCAAGGCCGTTCAGGAAGGAGGGCTACATATCCAGACTTAATTGACCCAAGCCTTGGGTAAATCCCTGTCCCTTCAGAGACTGTTTTCTTAGCAGAATAACCGGTGGGCTTGTTACTGAATGCAGGGGTCACAACCCACATGTCTTCAGGAGCGAGAACTGCTATTGGGTTAAGTCACAGATTGGGAAGGCTGGAGAGTGGGTAGGGAGAGTGGGTAGCTCCTGCTTTGTTAGGAGTCGGACTGGATATTGAGAACAACAGGACCTAGATGTGGCAAGAAACAGGTGGATCATGGCCAGGCGCGGTGGCTCACGCCTGTAATCCCAGCACTTTGGGAAGCTGAGGTGGGCGGATCACCTGAGGTCGGGAGTTCCAGACCAGCCTGACCAACATGGAAAAACCCCGTATCTACTAAAAATACAAAATTAGTTGGGCATGGTGGTGCATGCCTGTAATCCCAGCTACTTGGGAGGCTGAGACAGGAGAATCACCTGAACCCGGGAGGCAGAGGTTGGATGAGCCAAGATCGTGCCATTGCACTCTAGCTGGGCAACAAAAGCAAAACTCTGTCTCAAAAAAGAAAGAAAGAAAGAAAGAAAGAAAGAAACAGGTGGATCAGGCCAGGCACAGTGGCTCACCCCTGTAATCCCAGCACTCTGGTAGGCTGAGGTGTGCGGATCACCTGAGGTCAGGAGTTTGAGACCAGCCTGGCCAACAGTGAAACCCCGTCTCTACTAAAAATACAAAAATTGGCCAGGCGTAGTGTCACGTGCCTGTAATCCCAGCTACTCAAGAGGCTGAGGCATGAGAATCGCTTGAACCTGGGAAGGCGGAGGTTGCTGTAAGCTGGGATCGTGCCACTGCGGCTTCAGCCTGATGACAGAGTGAGACTCCATCTATAAAAAAAAAAAAAAGAAAGAAAAGAAAAGATGGGTCATAGACAGTAGGAAACAAAACAAGCGAGGTGATGTGGAGTACGCATCAGGAGTGGTGACGACCATGGTGAAATGGAGATGGCATGCTCACCTGGGTCCCAAGCCTCACACCCCTTTTTCCCTAGCCATGTGTGGAGGGGAGCTGTCGGAGCCAGCTGGCGTGGTCCTCTCTCCCGACTGGCCCCAGAGCTATAGCCCAGGCCAGGACTGCGTGTGGGGCCTGCACGTCCAGGAAGAGAAGCGCATCTTGCTCCAAGTTGAGATGTATGTTTGGGTCCTGCAGAGGGTGCGACGGGTGTGGGATCAGCAAAGCGTGGTATCCCAACGCACTAGCCTGCATTCTGAGCCTGCCTGGCTCTTCTGTATCTACCCAGAATTCGGTGGATAGGCTGGTGCACAAAGGGTTCAGATAGAAGTGGGGGAGCTGGGCTCAAATCACGCATTAGCTGGGCAACCTCAGACAAATAGGACAATGCAGCCTTCCTTAGGGGCTATTGTGAACAAGCAGCTCTGGCCTGGTGCTTCTCACTCTTTGGAGGTTTCTGAGGCTGCCCCTGGAGCGATTTCCAGGGACACAGACCCAAACTGCATTATCACCAGCAAGTTGGGGAGGTCTGGGGAGAATCCAGTGGCTGAATTGGTAAGAGAGGGTACTGAGACGGCACTGAAGCTGAGGTGAGCGAGGCTTCAAAGCCTGTACTCCGGCAGGGCCTAGAGTTGTGCAGGGTGGTAGCAAATGTGGACTATGATGGCCAGAGCTGGAGTTGGGTTAGTCTGTGGTTCCCATGGTGATGGAGGAGCACTGGACAGTGGGCGGAGTTAATAATGAGCAAGGTTAGGGATTGGATAGTAGGATATGGGAGGAGCCATAGAATGGGGGGAACCCTGAGGCACTAGCATAGGAGAAACCATGATTGGTCAAAACGGAGGCGGCCCCAGACCTGGCTAGGAAGATATGGGCGGGGCTGGAGAGTAGGAGGGGCTACTGATGAGCAGAGTTGGGGATTGGGCAGCGCTGGATGGGAGGGGCCAGTCGCAGTCCCGCCCCATTGTCTGGTCCCACCCCCTGCAGCTTGAATGTGCGGGAAGGGGACATGCTGACTCTGTTCGACGGGGACGGTCCCAGCGCCAGAGTCTTGGCCCAGCTGCGGGGACCTCAACCGCGCCGCCGCCTCCTCTCCTCTGGGCCCGACCTCACACTGCAGTTTCAGGCACCTCCCGGGCCCCCAAATCCAGGCCTGGGCCAGGGCTTCGTATTGCACTTCAAAGGTACTGAGGGATAGAGTCCGGGATGGGCAGGGGTCGGGCAGAGATCCCGGGAGGTGGCCGTTCGAGGTGGCTCTCGCCTGTAATCCCAGGGCCTTGGGAGGCCGAGGCGGGAGGATGGCTTGAGGCCAGGAAGTTTAGACTGCAGTGAGCTATGCTTGTGTCACTGCACTCCAGAGCGACAGAGGAAACACCCTATCTCTAGAGAGACAGATCTCGGCAGGAGGCACGGAGCAAAGCCTCCGAGGCTGAAAGGGTGTCCGGAGTTAAACGGCAGCCTCCAAACTAGCCCTTCCTCCCCTGCAGAGGTACCGAGGAACGACACGTGCCCTGAGCTGCCACCTCCGGAGTGGGGCTGGAGGACGGCGTCCCACGGGGACCTGATCCGGGGCACTGTGCTCACCTACCAGTGCGAGCCTGGCTACGAGCTGCTGGGCTCCGACATTCTCACCTGCCAGTGGGACCTGTCCTGGAGCTCCGCGCCGCCCGCCTGCCAAAAGAGTGAGCCGGCCCGGTCCCGGGCCCCTCGGCCCCGCCCCTGCTCTGTGGGCCCGCCCCCACCCTGTCCTGTCCCTGTCCTCGTGCCGTCTGGGTTCGATCCCTTCGCTCAGGGTCCTGCCTGGATTTTCTTCAGGCCCCGCCCCCGTGTCCTTTAGCTCTAACTTCTCCGCTCGGTGCCCCGAAACCGTCCCTTCTGTGTCCTCTCTGGGTCACCCTCTCATCTTTTCCGGGCTGCATCCCTCCTCTTTCTTGCACCGACCTGGGCTCGGTCTGTGTTTCCTCTTCTCATGCCCCACTCCCCGTCCCCTCCTGACCCCGCCTCTGCGGCGTCTGAGTTTCGCCCCTGAAAAGGGTTCTGCCGGGGTTCCCACTGGGCTCCGTCCCCTCCACGCTTGGCTCCACCCTTCCTGCCCCACGCCCCGCCCCAATTCCACAGTCCTCTCGCTTGAAATTCTGGGAAGCCACTTTGCTAGGACCAAGGCTTGTCAGAACCCTTGGTTTATTTGAATGCCGTCACTGAAGCTCCGTGCTGGGTTGGGGTTAGGAGAAGGGGGTTCGAGCCCCTCCATGCCCTGATGGAGCTCGCAGTCTGAGAGGAATAGGCAGATTGGTGATCAGTGGGTGATTTCGGGTGAGGCAGTTAGCATTTCTGAGCCATGGTTTCCCCATCGGTGCAGTAGGACTCAGGTTGTGAAGCGCAGATGGAAGGTTCACAGGACGCATGCTGCCTGGGCATGGAAAAAGGCCGTTGGGAGAGCCGTGGGCTCATTCTCTCAGGGCTGGGGCAGGAGATTTCACAGAGGAGGTAACATTTAAAGGAGCTGGGAGTGTGCATATATTAGAAGAGCAGAAAGGGACCGGGCGTGGTGGATCACCTGAAGTCAGGAGTTTGACTTCATGTTTTCCTAGCACTCACTCCTGTAATCCTAGAACTCTAGGAGGCCGAGGCAGGTAGATCACCTGAGGTCAGGAGTTCGAGACCAGCCTGGCCAACATGGCAAAACCCTGTCTTTACTAAAAATACAAAAATTAGGCCAGGGGCAATGGCAAAATGCTGTCTTTACTAAAAATACAAAAATTAGGTCAGGGGCGGTGGCTCATGCCTGTAATAGGAGGTTGAGGCGGCAGATCACCCAAGGTTGGAAATTTGAGACCAGGCTGACCAACATGGAGAAACCCTGTCTCTATTAAAAAGAAAAAAAAAAAAAAAAACAAAAAACACAAAGATTAGCTGGTCATGGTGGCACATGCCTGTAATCCCAGCTATTTGGGAGGCCGAGGAAGGAGAATCACTTGAACCCGGGAAGTGGAGGTTGCCGTTAGCTGAGATTGAGCCACCGCACTCCAGCCTGCATGACCGGAGTGAGACTGTACCTCAAAAAAAAAATTAAAAAAAGAGCAGAAAGGAATGACAGCTGGTCACTTTCTCCAAATTTTGGGAAGCCAGCTGCAAGGACATGGGGCTATAGTTCTATGTGGCATCTGGAAGCAATGGTGGGACCAAGGGGAGAAGCTTCAAGAAGCCAGATTTGGGCTAGACACTCCCCACCCATGGAAGGATTCACAGGCTGCTATCAGGCCTGGATGGGGCTAAGAGTTCATCTGGCCCTGCTGCCTTGGGCTCAGGAGGGAACCTGTCCAAGGCAGCAGATTGAGCCTGAAGATGTGCCAAGACCCACATCTCTGAGTCCCTGTCCAGTGCTCCATGGCTGTGACCCCTGCAAATTCCAGCTCTGCCATTCCTTGGCTGAGTGACCATGGGCCTCAGTTCTTTGACTGCCCTGAGCCCTGGGTTCCAAGGGAGATGACAGTGACATTGGCCTCTCAGGATAAACAGGATTAAATATTATGTTTGTGCCAGGCATGGTGGCTCACATCTGAAATCACAGTGCTTTAGAAGGCCGAGGTGGGAGGATCACTTGAGCCTAGGAGTTTGAGATCAGCCTGGGCAGCATAATGAGATCCTTCTCTACAAAAAATAAAAAATATACCCCGGCATGGTGGTGTGTGCCTGTAGTCCGAGCCACTCACTTAGGAGGCTGAGGTGGGAGAATCGCTTAAGACCAGGAGTTTGAGGCTGCAGTGAGCCATGATCTTGACACCGCACTCCAGCTTGAGTGACAGCAAGTTCTTGTCTCCAAAACAAAGAATTATATTTGGGGTCAGGCATGGGGGTTTACACCTGTAATCCCAGCACTTTGGGAGGCTGAGGTGGGTGGATCACCTGAGGTCAAGAGTTCGAGTCCAGCCTGGCCAACATGGCGAAACTTTGTCTCTACTAAAACTACAAAAATTAGCCAGGCATGGTAGCGAACAGCTGTAATCCCAGCTACTTGGGAGGCTGAGGAGAATTGCTTGAACCCAGGAGGCAGAGGTTGCAGTGAGCCGAGATCGTGCCCCTGCACTCCAGCCTGGGCAACAGAGGAAGACTCTGTCTCAGAAAAAAAGAGAAAAAAAAAAGAACTATATTTGTTTTTAAAACATTTAGCGGGATGCCTGGCTCAGATTTATATACAAGAAATGGCTATGATTATGATTCCTTCACAACAGGGTGGTAAACTCAAATGCCTGCAGGCAGGTAATGTATGTGTGTACTGGGCTGGGCATGATGAGAATGTGGGAGATAGGAGATCTGGGCCCCTTCTAAAGAGGGCAGCTGCTGTTGTGTAAATGATATGCCATGCCAGGCTCATACTGCTGGGATTTGGCTGGCATGCTCTGGTACAGTGGTTAAATATTTTGAATTTCACCCCAGGATAGGGGCTTGGGGTTGCCCCAAGCAACCTGTTTTCTAAAAGAAGCCTGAAATATAACATACATAGAATATTTTTAAACAATTAACTCTGTCGACCGGGCCCAGTGGCTCACGCCTGTAATCCCAACACTTTGGGAGGCTGAGGCAGGCAGATCACTTGAGGTCAGAAGTTCGAGACCAGCCTGGCCAACATGGGGAAGCCCCGTCTCTACTAAAAGTACAAAGTAAGCCGGGCGTGGTGACGCATGCTTGTAATCCCAGCTACACAGGAGGCTGAGGCAGAAGAATTGCTCGAACCTAGGAGGCAGAGGTTGCAGTAAGCCGAGATCGTGCCACTGCATTCCAGTCTAGGCGACAGAGCGAGACTCCATCTCTAAATAAATAAATAAATATTTAATTAAATAAGTCTGTCATTATGGTCTGAAAATAAATGCACTGCACTGCATTTTAAGTTTTTCTAATTCATGCTCTCTTCCTTCCGAGGAAGTGCCTGGAAGAGCATGTGTGTGCAGAAGTGTTCAGGGGAAATGGCCCAAGGCTCAGGCCTCTCCCAGCCCTAGGATTCTGGGAGACTTTATTTTATTTTTCTTAGACAGGGTCTCACTCTGTCACCCAGGCTGGAGTGAGGTAGGGCAGTCACCATTCACTGCAACCTCCACCTGCTGGGCTTAAGCGATCCTCCCGCCTCCACCTCCTGAGTAGCTGGGACCTCAGGAGTGCACCACCACTCCTGACTAATTTTTAAATTTTTTGTAGAGATGGGGGTCTCCTTATGTGGCCCAGACTGGTCTTTTAAGCCCTCGCTCCCCCTGCCCTTTTTCTTCTGCCACCAGTCATGACTTGCGCCGACCCTGGCGAGATCACCAACGGGCACCGCACCGCCTCGGACGCAGGCTTCCCTGTTGGTTCCCATGTACAGTACCGCTGCCTGCCAGGGTACAGCCTCGAGGGGGCAGCCATGCTCACCTGCTACAGCCGGGACACGGGCACACCCAAGTGGAGCGACCGAGTCCCCAAATGCGCCTGTGAGTCTAGGGCACACCCTGGGAGGGTAGCTGGGTAGCCCTGGGAGGGCCCGTTTGCCCCGTGCCCAGTAGTACAGCTGGCACGTGACTGGCATGCTCCTTGCAGTGAAGTACGAGCCGTGCCTGAACCCAGGGGTTCCCGAGAATGGCTACCAGACGCTGTACAAGCACCACTACCAGGCGGGCGAGTCTCTGCGCTTCTTCTGCTATGAGGGCTTTGAGCTTATCGGCGAGGTCACCATCACCTGTGTGCCCGGCCACCCCTCCCAGTGGACCAGCCAGCCCCCACTCTGCAAAGGTGCCTGGCCAGACAGGGCAGGAGGGGCACACCAGTGTCCGGGGAGTAACAGGGCTGGGAGAGTCAGGTAGCACATTCGAGAGCAATGGGCAACCCCACAGAGCTCCCAGTTCTCCTCCTGTGGCCTCGTGTCCTCACGGGTGTGTCCAGAAGCCCTGGGTCGTGTGAGGTCATGGGATTCGCTCAGGGGTGTCGTAGAGGGGGCCTTGGCTTGGAAGTTCCTTGCTCTCTCTGGATAGGCCTCAGTTTCCCTATCTCTGAGAAATTCAGACTGTCCAGGAACCCTGACTTTTTAGGGGTCTGGAGAAAGAGGACAAAGGCCCTGTGCTGGTCACTCCTCTCTCTGCCCCACCAAGGGAAAGAGAACGTTGAGGTTGAGAAGAGGGCAGAGAGAACCAGGCTGTCCAGCCCAGCCCCACCGGGCTCCGGGCCCTTCCAGCCTCCTCCCCTCCCTGGCTCAGACCCCATCCCCTCCCCCTCCTCTCCCTGCAGTTGCCTATGAGGAGCTCCTGGACAACCGAAAACTGGAAGGTCAGTGAGGGCACAGGTGGAGATCCAGGCTGGCCAGGACGGGAGGGCAAAGCAGAGACCGGGGCAGGAGGCCAGGCCTTGGAGGGGTGAGGCCCAGGGTTTGAGGCTCAGGGCAGGAGGCTGGGAGAGCCCAGGACGGGGCCCACCTGCAGCTCACTGGCCTCTCCTCCTCCCACAGTGACCCAGACCACGGACCCGTCTCGGCAGCTGGAGGGGGGGAACCTGGCCCTGGCCATCCTGCTGCCCCTAGGCTTGGTCATTGTCCTCGGCAGTGGCGTTTACATCTACTACACCAAGTAAGTAGCCTGCTTGGGTGCTGCCGGCCAGGGCAGACGTCTTGCTGGCCTGGCACCGGAGCCCGGGTCAGGGGAGCTCAGGGGCTCACCTGTTGATAAGCTCCTCTGTCCTCTCCCTTTCTCAGGCTTCAGGGAAAGTCCCTTTTCGGCTTCTCGGGTTCCCACTCCTACAGCCCCATCACCGTGGAGTCGGACTTCAGCAACCCGCTGTATGAAGCCGGGGTGAGCACCTCCCCTGCCCCTGGAGAGCCACCACTAGGCTCTCCCAGGACTCCAAAACCTCGCAAGTTCTCTGGAATCTCTGTCTTGGGAATTTCAAAACTCAGGTGCCCACAGGGGCATCAGTGAACACAGCAAGCCACATGTGGACAACAGGGAGTGGTAGGACCATGGCTAAGTGGAGGGCTTGTGCCCCATCTCAAGGATACGGCTCTACCCCATAGTGGAAACTGAGGCTTAATTGGCAGATCTTCCAGTTGTTCAAGACAAGCCAGAAATCCAGATCCTTGTGTCATTTTACGACGCTGTAGGGTGAACCAAACACATTCACTGGCCAGATTCAGCCCCTGTGGCCCCCACAGCCCCCAGTGGTCAATGTTACTTTAAAACTCAGGGTTGGGCCAGGCGCGGTGGCTCACACCTGTAATCCCAGCACTTTGGGAGGCCGAGGCGGGTCGATCACGAGGTTAGGAGTTCTATACCAGCCTGACCAACATGGTGAAACCCCAACTCTAAAAATAAAAATAAAAAAAATTAAAAAAACTCAGGGTTGTTCCCCCTCCTCCCATTTGGCTGCCTCTTCTACCCCCATCAGACTCCAACAACTGACCTAATCTCTCTGTCTTCAGGATACTCGGGAATATGAAGTTTCCATCTGAACCCCAAGACTACAGCTGCAGGACCCAGGACGCCCCTCCCCTCCTCATTCGGGGCAGGGAGAAGTATGGGACCGGTCTCTGCCTCCTGGCTGCCCTCCTCCCTGGCTGTGTAAATAGTCTCCCCGTCCCACGAGGGGGCTTTGATGGCCCTGGAGATCCTACAGTAAATAAACCAGCATCCTGCCGCCCAAAGCCGCCTCTTCTCAGTTGCCAAATGAGGGGCCTGCCCCCGACCCTACTGGCTTTTGGATCCTGGGAGGGGAACTCTGCCCCCCTGCAAATCTTGCGGCCCCTCTTGCCCAGGGCACCCCTCAGTGACTGCCCCCGATAGCTCAACTGTTCCTTTGGCCATGAAGGCCCCCCAACTCCCCTATGCCCTGTCCCTGGGCCTGACTCCGGCTAGGAGGGTCAGAAGAAGGCTGAAGGGGAGAGCCGGGACAAGGCCCTGCTCCCTTCCTGCCATCTCCCCGCCCCACAGTCTCTCTACCTTTGCTTCTGAATTCTTGTTTTTGAGCAATAAACAGAAAATCACCACTTGTAATTGGGCCGGTGGGGTGTGGGAAGGTGGGTCCCGAGCACTAGGTGACCACCTCTCTGGAGAGAGGGCTGGGGAAAGGGGAACAATTTGTAAAAAAGAGGGAAATGCAAAAGTGGGTAGAGGGCAGTGTCTGGGGGTGGGGCCCTGGCCTGGGGTCAAAAAGCCTGGCTGTAGGCTCAGCCTCTGTGAAGCCCTCCCTGCCACCAGCCCCACTCCGGGCTGCAGTGGCCCCTCCACCAGGCCTTGACCTTGTCAGCCTCTTCCAGCTGGGAGAGAACTGACAGGAGCCACTCCTCTTCTCTTACTGCTGGGCAGGAGGCAAACAGCTTTCCATTTCTTTCTTTTCAGAAACAGGGCCTAGCTCTGCCAGCCAGGCTGCAGTTCAGTGGTGGGGGTCACAGCTCACTGCACCCTCAAGCTTATCCTCCCGCCTCAGTTTCCTGAGTAGCTGGGACTACAGGTGCAAGCCACTGTGCCTGCCTAATTTTTTTTTTTTTTTTTTTGAGACGGAGTTTCGCTCTTGTTACCCGGGCTGGAGTGCAATGGCGCGATCTCGGCTCACCGCAACCTCTGCCTCCTGGGTTCAGGCAATTCTCCTGCCTCAGCCTCCTGAGTAGCTGGGATTACAGGCATGTGCCACCATGCCCAGCTAATGCCTAATTTTTAAATTTTTGAAGAAATGAGATCTTGCTATGTTGCCCAGGCTGCTCTCAACCCCCTAGCCTCAAGCAATCCTTCCTTGACTTACCAAAGTTCTGGGATTACAGGCATTAGCCACCAAGCCTGGCTTTTTAATTTGTTTTATGACCAGTTTGCTTAAAATTCAACCCCCTTTGGAGAATTTTTGTATCCATTCAAGTACACCATTTCTTCCCTGCCACCCCAATCTTTTCAGCATTTTAGGCGTATCTGTGACCCATATATCAATTTGAGCTTTATATTCTTGGGGGTGTCCTTTTCCACCTTTTTTTTTTTTTTTTGATGGAGTTTCACTCTTGTTGCCCAGGCTGGAGTGCAATGGTGAGATTGTGGCTCACTGCAACGTCCGCCTCCTGGGTTCAAGCGATTCTCCTGCCTCAGCCTCCCGAGTAGCTGGGATGACAGGCATGCGCCACCATACCCAGATAATTTTGTATTTTTAGTAGATGAGGTTTCTCCATGTTGGTCAGGCTGGTCTTGAACTCCCAACCTCAGGTGATCCACCTGCCCTGGCATCCCAAAATGCTGGGATTACAGGAGTAAACCACTGCACCCAGCCCACTATATCTATTTTTGAACATTATCAGGAATTTATAGCCTGTTTGTCTAAAGAGTTTTTCTCCAAATTAACTAAATTTTATGTAATTAAAAAA
Organism: Saimiri boliviensis; assembly: GCF_048565385.1. NCBI lineage: Eukaryota > Metazoa > Chordata > Mammalia > Primates > Cebidae > Saimiri > Saimiri boliviensis. The sequence goes on from NC_133460.1 coordinate 20,833,413, forward strand.
AATTTTTTTTTTTTTTTGAGACAAGAGTCTTGCTCTGTCGCCCAGGTAGGAATGCAGTGGCTCCATCTCGGCTCACTGCAACTTCTGCTTCCTGGGTTCAAGTGATTCTCCTTCCTCAGCCTCCCAAGTAGCTAGGATTACAGGCATACACCACCACACTTGGCTAATTTTTGTATTTTTAGTAGAGACAGGGTTTCCCCATATTAGCCTGTCTGTTCTCAAGCTTGTGACCTCACGTGATCCACCTGTCTTGGCCTCTCAAAGTGTTGGGATTAAAGGTGTGAGCCACCACAACCAGCCTATGTAATTTTTAAAAAATTATTTTTTGAGATGGAGTTTTGCTCTTGTCACCCAGGCTGGAGTGCAATGGCATGACCTTGCCTCACTGCAACCTCCACCTCCTGGGTTCAAGTGATTCTCCTGCCTTGGCTTCCCAAGTAGCTGGAACTGCAGGCACCCACCACCAGGCCCAGCTAATTTTTATGTTTTTAGTAGAGAGTGGATTTTGCCATGTTGGCCAGGCTGGTCTCGAACTTCTGATCTCAGGTGATCCGACCACCTTAGCCTCCTAAAGTGCTGGGATTACAGGTGTGAGCCATGGCGCCTGGCCTAATTAAAATTTTATATTTAAATGCAATTAAACATTTTTAGGACACTTGAAAGGATGCTGAAATATCCAGAAAGGGGTGGACTTTTAGGAGAACGTGGGGCAAACTGCTCTCAATAATAGCAAGTGCTTAGTATGTATTATGTTGGTTTTTTTCTTTTTTTTCCAAGATGGAGTTCTGCTCTTTCGCCCAGGTAGAAGTGCAATGGTACAATCTTGGTTCATTGCAACCTCTGCCTCTCAGGTTCAAGCAATTTTCTTGCCTCAGCCTCTCAAGTAGCTGGGATTACAGGCGCCCGCCACAATGCCTGGCTAATTTTTGTATTTTTAGTAGAGATGGAGCTTCACTATGTTGGCCAGGCTGGTCTCGAACTCCTGACCTCAAGTGATCTGCCCACCTCGGCCTCCCAAAGTGCTGGGATTTCAGACGTGAACCACCACGCCTGGCCTATGTTGTTTTTTTCTTTAGAGACCATGTCTCTGTTATGCAGGCTGGAGTACAGTGGCACCATCATAGTTCACTGCAGCCTCAACCTCCTAGACTCAAGTGATCCTCCAGTCTTAGCCTCCTGAGCAGCTGGGATTACAGGTGTGCTCCACCACACCTAGCTAACTTGTTTACTTTTTTAGAGATGGGGCTCACTCTGTTACCCAAGCTGGTCTTGAACTCCTGGCCTCAAGTGATTCTCCTGCCTCACTGTCCAGTGTGTCCCTGGGATGACAGACATGAGCCACCATGTCTGACTGCATTGTATCTTTAACTCTTCAGAGGACCCTATGGGACAGGGATCATTTATTAATCCCATTTTTCAGATAAGGAAACTAAGGCTCAGAGATGGGAATTGACTTCCGCAGGAGGCTCCAATAAATGGCCAAACTTGGTGCAGTTTGCATTTAGCAATGCAAATACTAAATGCTAAAATGAATTAAGCATCTGCATTGCCAAATGCAAACTGCACAAAGCCTACTGGCTAGTAATGGGTGTGGTATGTTCTCACAGGCATGAAGCCTAAAGCTCAGATAGGAGAGACCATAGCTCAGTGCCCCCAACCCCAATGGTGGTGGCAGAGGTGGCTCCTCAGAAGCAAGAGGAGTCCTGCCAGATGCCACAGGCTTAGACCTTGAGGTGCTGGAGTGTGGCCAGGAGGCTGGATTTGGACCCATAAGCTCATCTGTGTCAGCAGGCTGGGCATGGTGGTTCACACCAGTAATCCCAGCACTTTGGAAAGCCGAGGCAGGAGGATCATTTGAGGCCAGGAGTTCAAGACCAGTCTGGGCAACACAATGAGACCGTGTCTCCACAATTTTTTTTTTTTTTTTTTTTTTTTAGACAGAGTTTCACTCTGTCGCCAGGCGCCAGGCTGGATCAATGCAGCAGTGCAATCTCGGCTCACTGCAACCTCTGCCTCCCAGGTTCGAGCACTTCTGCCTCAGCCTCCTGAGTAGCTGGGACTACGGCACATGCCACCACACCCAGCTAATTTTTGTATTTTAGTGGCGACAGGGTTTCACTATGTTGGCCAGGATGGTCTCGATCTTTTGACCTTGTGATCCGCCCGCCTAGGTCCCCAATTTTTTTTTTTTTTTTTTGAGATAGTCTCACTTTATTGCCCCAGGCTGGAATGCAGTGGTGCAATTTCAGCTCACTGCAGCCTCCGCCTCCCAAGTTCAAGTGATTCTCTTGCCTCAGCCTCTTGAGTGCCTGGGATTTTAGGTGCATACCACCACACTAGGCTCATTTTTTGTATTTTTAGTAAAGATGGGGTTTCGCCATATTGGCCAAGATGGTCTTAAATTCCTGACCTTGTGATCCACCTGTCTCAGCCTCCCAAACTGCTGGGATTACAGGTGTGAGCCACTGCACCTGGCCACCAATTAAAAAAAACAACTGCGGCCAGGTGTGGTGGCTCACGCCTGTAATCCCAGCATTTGGGAGGCCGAGGCGGGTGGATCACAAGGTCAAGAGATCGAGACCATCCTTGGTCAACATGGTGAAACCCCGTCTCTACTAAAAATACAAAAAATTAGCTGGGCATGGTGGCGCATGCCTGTAATCCCAGCTACTCAGGAGGCTGAGGCAGGAGAATTGCCTGAACCCTGGAGGCTGAGGTTGTGGTGAGCCAAGATCACACCATTGCACTCCAGCCTGGGTAACAAGAGCAAAACTCCCGTCTCAAAAAAAAAAACAAAAAACAAAAAACAAAAAAACAGCACTCCAATCATATGCCCGCATCCAGCATCCACATCTGGGGGAATAAAAGGACCCTCTCCTGTACCTCTACCCCAGATAAACCACACTGGAACACTACATGAGCTGGGGGAGGGGAGGATCCCTGTCTCTTTATTAAAGCCTTTCATTCCTGGTGGTGTCCTTGCTGGCTGAGGCAGGAGAGTCTGGTGATGAATCCAGAAAACTTTGACGGCTCCAGGATGACACTGCTTCTGACCACGAGGTCCCCGCAAACAGAAGTGGTTAACGAGTGGCAAAAGAGGAGTTTTGAGGCATGTTCTAGGGATAAAAGGGGGAAGCATGAGAGGCCAGGAGCATCAGAGAGGGGTGGGCTCATCTTCCAAACAGGCAGTTAGGAAGAGCTCCATGAAAGAGACAAGAGCCTTTTCACTCTTTAGACCCAAGGCTCATATCTTTTTTATTTTTCTCGAGACAGGGTCTCCCTCTGTCAACTAGGCTAGAGTGTAGTGGCACAATCATATCTTCCCAGCCTCCACCTCCTGGGCTCCAGTGATCCTCCCACCCCAGCCTCCGGAGTAGCTGGGACCACAGCTGTGCCCCACTATGCCTGGCTAATTTTTTTTTAAATACACATTTTTTATTGCACTTTAGGTTCTGGGGTACATGTGCAGATCATGCAGAATTGTTGCATAGGTACATACATGGCCATGCGATTTGCTGCCTCCATGCCCCTGCCACCTGTATCTGGCATTTTTCCCCATGTTATCCCTCCCCAACCTCTCTACCTCCCGCTGTCCCTCCCCTACTCCCCCTCAACAGACCCCAGTGTGTGATGCTCCCCTCCCTGTGTCCACGTGTTCTCATTGTTCAACACCCACCTATGAGTGAGAACATGCGGTGTTTGATTTTCTGCTCTTGTGTCAGTTTGCTGAGAATGATGGTTTCCAGATTCATCCATGTCCCTACAAAGGACACGAACTCATCATTTTTTTATGGCTGCATAATATTCTGTGGTGTATATATGCCATATTTTCCTTGTCCAGTGTATCAATGATGGGCATTTGGGTTGGTTCCAGGTCTTTGCTATTGTAAACAGTGCCGCAATGAACATACGTGTGCATGTGTCTTTATAATACGATTTATAATGCTATGGATGTATACCCAGTAATGGAATTGCTGGATGCCTGGCTAATTTTTTAAGCCTCGATAGCAGAAACTTTGTTTTGCTCACTGCAACACCCAGCCCTCAAGCAGTGCTGGCACATAGTAAGTGCTTAATTTTTATTTTATTTTATTTTATTTTATTTATTTATTTATTTATTTTGAGCCGGAGTTTTGCTCTTGTTACCCAGGCTGGAGTGCAATGGCACGATCTCGGCTCACCGCAACCTCCGCCTCCTGGGTTCAGGCAATTCTCCTGTCTCAGCCTCCTGAGTAGCTGGGGTTACAGGCACGCACAACCATGCCCAGCTAATTTTTTGTATTTTTAGTAGAGATGGGGTTTCGCTATGTTGACCAGGATGGTCTCGATCTCTTGACCTTGTGATCCACCTGCCTCGGCCTCCCAAAGTGCTGGGATTACAGGCTTGAGCCACCGCGCCCGGTCTATTTTATTTTTTTGAGACAGAGTCTCACTCTGTGGCCCAAGCTGTAATGCAGTGGCATGATCTCGGCTCACTGCAAGCTTTGCCTACCAGGTTCAAGCAATTCTCTGCCTCAGCTTCCTGAGTAGCTAGGATTACAGGTGTGTGCCACCACACCTGGCTAATTTTTGGTTTTGTTTTTGCTTTGATCAGTTTTGAGATGGAGTTTTGCTCTGTGGCCCAGGCTGGAGTGCAGTGGTGTGATCTTGGCTCACTGCAACCTCCACCTCCTGGGTTCAAGCGATTCTCCTGCCTCAGCCTCTCGAGTAGCTGGAATTACAGGTACGCACCACCACACCAGCTAACTTTTGTATTTTTAGTAGAGACGGGGTTTTACCAAGTTGGATAGGCTGCTCTTGAACTCCTGACCTCATGATCCACCCACCTCGGCCTCTCAAAGTGCTGGAACTCAAAGTGCTGGGACTGCAGGCGTGACTTAACTGCACCCGGCAGAAAATGATTTCTTTAGGTGCTACCTCCTTCAAGAAGCTCCATGGCTCCTTTCCCTCCTATCCAAATCGAGGCTGGGATAAGAGTACGATCTCACTGCTTCCATTTCTATTATGGAAACTTATCCATACTGTATTGTAATTGGCTATTTCCTTGTCTGTCCCCACACTGGAGTGTGACCTCTTCAGGGGCTGAGATTGTATCATTCATTTTTGTGTCTCAAGCGCCTAAGACAGGGCCTAGCATATAGTGCAAACTCAAAAGGTTTGGTTAATATCAAATAGCCTTGGCATCCACGGACCCTGCATGTACCTTTTCGCGAGGGGCTGGCAGGAGGTGTGACTTGGTGCGGGTACGGTTTCTGTCGGAGCTGGAGATGGTGGAAGAGAAAGGAGAGGGCTGAGAATTCTGCATTTGAGGATCAGGGCAGAAGAGAATGGAAGTACACAGTTCAAACATCTCCCTGCCCTGCTGGGATGTTGTGAAACCCCTGCTCTCTCCCCTTCAGGCTCCTCATTTCTCTCCCTGGATAAAGAGCATCTCCCTTGAAGCCTCACTCACCGGGTGTCTGTGCCTCGGGTCTTGGTGAAGAATGCTGGAAATAGAGGCCCCAGTCAGAGAAAGGACTATCCCCATGGCCAGGAAGAGAATTTGGACAGGGCAGATGGGGCTAAGGGGATTCTCGGTCAGTAGTGAGGAGTGGGCACTGGGTTAGCGGGTGAGGGGGCGCTTTGCAGGTCCTAGAGCTGGCTGTGAGAGGGGCGAGATGGGCACAGATTCCTGGAGGCCTCAGCTAGGGGTGGGAGGGCTCAGGGACTGGAACCAGGCATGGGGGGAGGAGGGGGCAGTTCTGTAGACAGTGATCCTGAGGCAGGGGTTATACCCTGTGTGGATATCTGAGTCGCTTGGTCTTGTGTCTGCTTTTTTTTGATGGACACAGGGTTCAAATGGCAGCAAGCCATAAATAAAGCCTCCTCCGTGAGTTCTGCACTGATCCGGGACAGGTATTCCTCAGAACTTGATAACGAAGCCTGGGAAAGGAAAAGGCGGGGGGTGGGGGGGGTTCAGCCCGGGAGCTCCCATATGGGAGTGCTGGGTGTGGGAGCTCCTGGGCTGGGGCCTCTGGGTCCAAGGAGCTTGGTCTTGGAGTACTGGGCCCTGAGATTTAGCTAGAAGGCTCTGGATCTGGGGGAGGTGGATTGGGGGGGGGTGTTGCAGAGTCAGGGCCTAGTGCTGAGGGCTATGGGTCTGGGCTTCTGGGCTCAGCGTTGAGATTAGAACCTCAAGGCTAACGGCTCAGACCTGGGACGGGCACCTCTGCCTGGGAGGCCTTCGCTTCCTTACACTCCCACCTCTGCGGTACCCTGCAGCGCTCACCGAACCTCCTCTCGAGGAGGGTGCAGCTTGAGACGGCCAGCTGTCCTTCTTCTCCCCCTCATTCCCCATCGGAGTGGACGCCATCCCCCTGGGAACAGTGGAGACCTGTATTGGCCTGAGAAACCCGCCCGCTTTCCCCAGAACCCAGCCCACCACCATTCCCCGGGCCCAGGTTTAAACAAGGCCTTTCGAGGAAACATCCCGCTGCATTCCCTCTCTCAATAATAATAATAATAATAATAATGTTGCCTTATATCTTCAGGAGAGAGGGGAACCTCCCACAGCCCCCACCTCTTCGCCCGGTGGGGCCTCGCCTTCCTTCTTCCCTCCCAAGCCCTTTCCCAAGGCAAGGCAGCCAACTTGCCGCCCCAGACCTGGCAGATGGGTGGCAACCTTGGGCTACTCGGCAGAAGGAGATTCGGGGAGGCCTAAGGACCTCTGGTATAGGTCGCGGAGGACAGGGAATGGGAGATGGGGAGGAAGGCTGGAAAAGGGGGAGCCGGCTCCGTGATGCTACCGGCCGCTATAAACCCTCGGGATCTGCGGAGGTTCCGCAGCCTCGTTGCTAGGAGATCAGGGGTTCTAGAACTAAAGACAGAGACATTTCCTAGCGCGCCCCGTTTGGTCCTCCAGCCTCCCCTCCATACCCCTCCAGGTGCCTCCTTGGGGACAGTGACCCCAAACACCAGAGGATTGAGAAGCTTGAGAGGATGACGTAGCGGTGGAGCCTGCGACCTAATCCTCCCACCACAAGGGGCAAGCGAGAAGCAACCTGGCTGCCGGGCGATCTGGAGCCTCTCTAGCCACCTGGAGCCTGAGAGAGCAAAGGCGGCTGCAGACTTAGGGGGCGGGGAGAAAAGTACGGGCTGCACCAAAACTCCTGAACTCTCGGGGGTGCAAAAACTCAGGAGGGAGGAATTCTATCGCCTTATCTTTGTCTCAGGAAGCTACATACTCCTCAGAAGAAAATTAGACATTTTTATCCGGCCTCCTTCTCTTTTGCTCCTTCCTTTTCCGTCCCTACCTTTGCTCGACGTCGATAATTCCTTCCTCCCTCTCCCCTTCTGCGTTTTGGTACGAGCCAAGGGAGAGGGGCGGAGGGAGGAAAGGGAAGAGGAAGCAGACAGGTCTTAAAGGGGACGCAACTATTTTTTCTAGCCTTTTTTTCCTCTCTCCAATTTTGCAACGACTGGCCCGGAGGACGAGGTTCCCGGAAGCCCCGCGCATCTGGAGCAGCGGTGACCGCAGCTGGAGGCGGGAGCGTCTGCGGGGCGGGCGGAGGCTAGGGGGCTGCGGGTCAGAAGGGCGGGCTGCGCGCGCCCCCTGCGCCCGGCTCGCCTCGGGGCCGGCCCGTGCTCCCGACTGCTGCGGGCTTCAGCATCTGGTGCCGGGTGAGGGCGGCGGGGTCCAGGGCGCAAGTGACTCGGTTTATGCGCTGGGCCGGAGGCTGAGGCCGCGACAGCGCTGGCATCTCCAGAGCGGGCCCGGGGCGGCAAGGGGGGCGCCGGGATGTCAGACGAAAATATCTTCTTGTTCGTGCCCAATCTCATCGGTGAGTGCTGCCCGGTGCCCCGGATCGGACGGGAGGGCCAGGGGCCTTGGCGGCCTCCCTGATCCCACCCTGTCTCCCCGCGTCCCGTTCCAAGGTTATGCCCGGATTATCTTCGCCATCATTTCTTTCTACTTCATGCCCTGCTGCCCCCTCACGGCCTCTTCCTTCTACCTGCTCAGCGGCCTGCTGGACGCTTTCGATGGACACGCTGCTCGCGCTCTTAATCAAGGTGACAGACACCCCTCCCAGCCAGCCTTGGGGCCCAACAACCCCCTGCCCCCTTCCCCTGCCTCCTTGGGACCTCAGGGTCAGAGGGCTGTCATTCCCATCTCTGAAAAAAGCAGAACAGGATGTTCTGAGGTTTTTGTTTTGTTTTTTGTTTTTGAGACAGGGTCTCGCTCTGTCACTTAGGCTGGAGTGCAATGGCGCGATCATGGCTCTCTGCAGCCCCCATCTCCTGGGCTCAAGTAATCCTTCCACCTCAGCTTCCTGAATAGCTGAGACAACAGGCACTTGCCGCCACACATGGCTAATTTTTAAACTTGTGTAGAGACTGGGTCTTGCAGTGTTGCCCAGACTGGTCCCCAGCTCCTGGCCACAAGCGATCCTCCTGCCTTGCTCCCAAAGTGCTGCGCCCAGCAAGAATAGACTGATTTTGTAGCAAAAACGATTTAAGCTAGCTCTTGAGAATTCTCTGCTTGTGAGAGGTGTGGATCAGCAAGACATGACATGGCCGTGGCGCTGCTGAAGATCTCTCTGAATACAAGTCCATTTAGTCAGTCACAGTGGCTCACGCCTGTAATCCCAGCACTTTGGGAGGCCGAGGCAGGTGGATCACGCGGTCAGGAGTTCGAGACCACCTGGCCAACGTGGTGAAACTTTGTCTCTACTAAAAATACAAAAATTTGCCAGGTGTGGTGGCCTGTAATTCCAGCTACTCGAGAGGCTGAGGCAGGAGAATCTCTTGAACCCAAGAGGCAGAGGTTGCAGTGAGCTGAGATTGCGCCACTGCACTCCAGCCAGGGCAACAGAGGGAGACTCCACCTCGGGGGTGGGGGGGGTGGGGGGGTGGGGAGTCCATTCAACAGGTGTTTACTGGAGGCCTACTGTGTGCCCTGCATAAGCAGTTGGTTTCCAGAAGGCATGTTTAGAGGGAGGATGGAGAAGGAAGGGTGATGGCTTCTAGAGGGTTGACAAATTTTTTCTTTTTGTTCTTTTGTTTTTTGAGACAGAGTCTCGTTCTATTGCCCAGGCTGGAGTGCTGTGGTGCAATCTTGGCACACTGCAACCTCCACCTCCTGGGTTCAAGTGATTCTTCTAACTCAGCCTCCTGAGTATCTGGGATTACAGGTACACACCACCGCGCCCAGCGAATTTTTTGTATTTTTAGTAGATACGGGGTTTCACCATGCTGGCCAGGCTTGAACTCCTGACAGTGTGATCCCCCCACTTCAGCCTCCCAAAGTGCTGGGATTACAGGCATGGGCCACCACACCCGGCTAATTTTTTCATCTGTTCTCCAGAGCCACTTCTAAGGCTTCTCCTGAGGCATCAAGTTTCTTGGTCTAGCCCTGGAGTCTTGGTTCTGGGGTTGATGAGTTGCAGACACAGATTTCCTTTCTCCTACCCTGTTCCCTCCACTCTCATGCCTTCTCAGTCCATGTCATGGTGACCTTTCCCACTGACCTCACACACAGGCTGTTTTCCAGCCTGCGTTCCTCTCCAGGCTGGTGGACACTTTGAGTCTTCACTTACACCCTGGATCAGAGTGATAAACCAAATATGGGCACTTGTCCTGCATCCACTGTACCCTAACAGCCCCTGCCCACCTAATAGCCCCTATCTTCCAGGAACCCGGTTTGGGGCCATGCTGGACATGTTGACGGACCGCTGCTCCACCATGTGCCTGTTGGTCAACCTGGCCCTGCTGTACCCTCGAGCCACGCTGTTCTTCCAGCTCAGCATGAGTTTGGATGTGGCCAGTCACTGGCTGCACCTTCACAGGTGTGTGGAGATTCTGGGGGCCTTGGCCAGTTGGAGACACTACAGTGGGGTGAGGGGAGCCTAGGTGGAAGGGTGTCTGGGATGGCATTAGGTGTCCTGGGAGGGCGCCTTTTTAGCTCTGCTTTGTAGAAGGGCCCCAGGCAAACCTGCCTGTCTTAGAATCAGCTTCAGTCATGTTTACAGTTGCATTAAGCAATTCTTAGGACTCTTCCAGCTGGATATTCTAGGATTCCAAATAGGTGACAGCTTGCAGGAAGGGGCATGGAGGCTTTTGAATGTGGCATTTAAAGCCTGATTCTACCCTCAGATAGGTAACTGTGGCTTTGGGCAGGATACTGGTCCTTAGCCATGCCCAGTTTTCCATCCATACAATAGGGGCTAACATGATCAGATGCAGGGTAGTGGTCATAAAGCTCGTGGGTTCTCCTGTTTTCTTCCCAAGTTCTGTGGTCCGAGGCAGTGAGAGTCACAAGATGATCGACCTGTCTGGGAATCCAGTGCTTCGGATCTACTACACCTCAAGGGTGAGCGTTTCCTGCGTACCTTGCCCCTCATGCTCTTGGCTGTGGGAAGTCCTGGGCTGAACCCTGGTCCTAGGCTAGGAGAAGGCACAGAGCAGGGCCTGCCCAGTCGCTCCAGGAGGGGGGGCCTGTAAGCCTAGGCGTGGAGGAGGAGGATTGGTTGTGGGGGGGGCCTGTGTGAATTACTCCAGGGAGCAAGTATGAGGCCTGCTGAAGAGGAGGGAGTGCGAGGCGGGAGGGAGATAAAGCCAGAGAGGTCTGCAGGGCTGGACTGTGGACTTGATTCCAGGAACACAGGCAGCCTCTGAAAGGATTTTTAAAAAGCTAAGTAATGGCTGGGTGTGGTGGCTCATGCCTGTAATCCCAGTGCTTTGGGAGGCTGAGGTGGGAGGATTGCTTGAGGCCAGGAGTTTGAAACCAGCCTGGGCCACAAAGTGAGACTGTTTCCACACACACACAAAAATCGAATTAGCTTAGCCAGGCACAGTGGTGCACGCCTCTCGTCTCTACTTAAGGTGGAAGGATCGAGTGAAACCAAGAGTTTTTTTTTTTTTTTTTTTTTTTTTTTTGAGAGAGACTTGCTGTGTCACCCAGGCTGGAGTTCAGTGGCACGTTATTGGCTGACTGCATCCTCCATCTGCCGGGTTCAAGCAATTCTTGTGCCTCAGCCCTCGAGTGGCTGGGACCATAGGCACACACCACCACGCTCAGCTAATTTTTTGTATTTTTAGTAGAGATGGGTTTTGCCACATGGCCAGGCTGGTCTCAAAGTCCTGACCTCAGGTGATCTGCCTGCCTCAGCCTCCCAAAGTGCTGGGATTACAGGTGTGAGCCACCACGCCCAGCTGAAACCAGGAGTCTTGAGCCTGCAGTGCTATGATCATACCACTGCATTCTAGCCTAGATGACAGAGCGAGACCCTGTCTCTAAAAAAGAAAAAAGAAGTAATGTGCTGAGATTGCACTCTCCTTAGTGCTGGGGGACGGGGTGGCACACGCCTGCCTCTTGGTAACTTGGCCTGTCTGCTGTGTGTGCAGCCTGTCCTGTTCACCTTGTGTGCTGGGAATGAGCTCTTCTACTGCCTCCTCTACCTGCTCCATTTCTCTGAGGGACCTTTAGGTAGGAGATGAGGGGCTGGACAGAAGGATGGGAGGGGGCTCTGGCCTGCCCCGGGGGACGAAGTTCCCCTCCTTCGGTCCCCAAACTTCCCTGCTGCCTTCCTATAGTTGGCTCCGTGGGGCTGTTCCGGATGGGCCTCTGGGTCACTGCCCCCATCGCCTTGCTGAAGTCACTCATCAGCGTCATCCACCTGGTCACAGCTGCCCGCAACATGGCTGCCCTGGACGCAGCAGACCGTGCCAAGAAGAAGTGACGCTGGAGCCCCCAGTCCTGGCTGCCCACCTGCCCTGGGAGTCGTCGCTGTGCCACACGACTCCCCACCCCCGGCTGGGAGGTCCCAGTCTCACGCCTTCCTCATGTGTTGTCCTACCTGCTGGGATGGGGGTCAGCCTCTCTTTAGTGACGTCATGTACTCTGGGATCCTGAGGACCGGGCCCACCCCTGGGATCCCCAGGGAGCCGGGCCTCAAATCAGGGAGGATACGCAGGAGGCCCCATCCGTATAGGCGGTGCTCCTGGGGTGCCAGGGCCAGGTACTGTCACACCCTGCTGGCTTAGCCCTGGAGTGTGAGATGCTAGGGACGCTTGAGTGAGGGAGATGGTGTGGGGGCTGGGTTTCCCAAAAGCAGGGGAATCAGACCTCTGCCCCCAGCCAGAGCAAGCCTGGGGCACCGTGCTCAGGAGGGAAGATTCCGTCCACAGCCTTCCCCTTCGTTGGCGCCTCTGTCCTGCCTACCCTGGTCCTGGAAGCCTTGATTATAAAGGCAGGAACTTCACTATTTGACTTGCTTTCCTTTCAGACATTCTTGGCTCAGGGCCTGGGTTGAGGGAGCTTCAGGAAGGACGTCCATCTGGGTGCTTTTCCTCCAATTTGCTGGCTGGCTTCTCCATCTGTCCACAGTGACCTCAGAGAGAGGCCACTCACGCTCATGTGGTGTCCCCACCGCCCACTTGTTTCATGTCACTGTCCACATGTATTTATATTCTTGATATTTTCTACCCTCACTAGAATGTAAACTCCATGAAGGCACAGACTTTTCTCATTCCCTTCTCTGTCTCTAGAATAAGACCAACCTGAACCTGGCATATAGTAGCTGCTTAATAAATATTCATCTGTCAATTAGTTGGTTTGTCAGAATATGGTCCTTAGACCACCTGTAGAATATTTGTTTCTCTTTTTTTTGTTTGTTTGTTTTCTTTTTTTTAGAGACAGAGTCCTGCTCTGTCACCCAGGCCAGTGGTGTAGTCCTTCACTGCAGCTCCAAACTCCTGGCCTTCAAATCATCCTCCTGCCTTAGCCTCCCAAAGTGCTATTATTGCAGGCATGAGCCACCGTGCCTGGCTGGATATTTCTTTAAATGCAACTTCGAGCCGGGTGCAGTGGCTCACATCTGTAATCCCAGCACTTTGGGAGGCCAAGGTTGGGTGGATTGCTTGAACGCAGGTGTTGAAGACCAGCCTGGGCAACGTGGCGAAACCCTGTCTCTACAAAAAATACAAAAATTAGCAAGGTGTGGTGGCATGTACCTGTGGTCCCAGCTACTCAGGAGGCTGAGGTGGGAGGAGAGCTTGAGCCTGGGAAGCAGGAGGCAGAGGTTGCAGTGATACGTAATGGTGCCACTCCAGCCTGGGGGCCAGGGCCAGTCAGTGTCAACAAAAAAAAGCAACTTCAGCCCATTGGAGGCTTATGACTGGCCTGTAATCCCAGCACTTTGGGAGGCTGAGGTGGGAGGATCATTTGAGCCCAGGAGTTTGAGACCAGCCTGGGCCGTATTGCCGGACCCTGTCTGTACCAAATATATATATTTTTTATGTATTAGTCAGGTGTGGTGGTGTGTGCCTTAGTCCCAGCTACTGGGGAGGCCAAAGTGAGAATTGAATGAGCCTGGGAGGTCAAGGCTGCAGTGAGCCATGATTGTGCTACTGTACTCCAGCCTGGGTGACACAACAAGTTGTCTTAAAAAGTGAAATGCAAGTTCTTAGATCCTGCAGCAGACCTTCAGAGTTGGAAGCTCTAGGCATGGACAGCTGGACGAGGTGGCTTGCACCTGTAATCCCAGCACTTTGGGAGGCCGAGGCAGGTGGATCACCTGAGGTTGGGAGTTCCAGACCAGCCTGAGCAACATGGAAAAACCCCATCTCTAGTAAAAATAAAAAATTAGCCAGGGGTGGTGGCACTTGCTTGTAATCCCAGCTACTTGGGAGACTGAGGCAGGAGAATCGCTTGAACCTGGGAGGCAGAGGTTGTGGTAAGACGAGATGGTGCCACTGCACTCCAGCCAGGGCAACAAAAGCAAAACTCCATCTCAAAAAAAAAAAAAAAAAAAAGCTCCCAGAAGCCTGCAACTTCAGTGCTGGGGATTCTTCCAGTAATGTTGAGAAACACTGTTCCCTGTCTGTGGGCTCCTGTCAAATATACTAGGCATTGTTCTGGGCATCTATCCCCTACCATCTGTGGTTTTTAAACTACGGTACCGTAGGCCAGACTGTGCTGGGGGTTCTTTGCAGATGTTATTCATTCTATCTGCATAATAGCTTAGCCAAGTGGCCCAAGAAGGCCCCGTGTCTGGGAGAGCGGAAATTTACCAGACATGTAGTGGGTCTCAACTCCTGTGCTAGGCCCAGGGGAGTCACTGGGTACTGGGTGGCTGCTTTCCCTACAATATCACAGGAAAGTGCTCGTTGAGGATGGGAGTAGAAGACGCGCAAGACCTGACTTAGGGTTTGGTGAAAGGGCTGGGTATCCCATGTGGAAGGCTGGTAGGGGTGCGAGAGGAAAGCATTAGTGCAGAGATTGCGTCTTAGCTGAGAGAACGGCACGGGAAGGCAGGGCGGCCAGAGGACCCTGGGTTCTGCAGCTCTTTCTCCTTCCTATCAGCTCTTCCTCCAGCACGGTGCGTCCTCTGAGCACTCTCCAGTCCCAGAGCACGGAACCCTCAGCCCTCCTGGCTCTCATGTCCCTGACTGGCTTCCGGGCTCCTTGGTTCTAACCTGTATTTACAGTGACATCAGAAATTGGAACAGAGGCTGGCGCGGTGGCTCCCACCTGTAATCCAGCACTTTGGGAGGCCAACGGGGTGGATCATTTGAGGTCAGGAGTTGACGACTAGCCTGGCCAACATGGCGAAATCCCAACTCTACTAAAAATAAAAAAATTAGCCGGATGTAGTGGTGCACGTCTGTAGTCCCAGCTACTGTGGAGGCTGAGGTGAGAGGATTGCTTGAACCCAGGAGGCAGAAGTTGCAGTGAGCCGAGGTCATGCCACGGCACTCCAACCCAGTGACAGAGTGAGACTCCCAACTCAAAAAAAATAAAAGGCGGCAGCAGCTATTGGTGTGTTTCCAGCGTGTCAGGCACCCCCCACAGTCGCCAACCTGGCCTGCTCCAGTCAAGGCAGGACAAAAAAACAGATCTAAATCTCGTGGGCTGGAGCACCAAGTCCTGGGGGTTGGGGACTGAGAGAGCTGGGGAGAGGCAAGGAAGAGCCAGCCGGCGCGGCCTAGGAACCCAGAGGACTTTTTAAAATTTTATTTTGGAAATAGGGTCTCTGTCACCTGGGCTGGAGAGCTGTGACATGATCACAGCTCACTGCAGCCTCGACCTCTCAGGCTCAAGCAGTCCTCCTGCCTCAGCCTACTGAGTAGCTGGGACTACAGGCATGCATCACCATGCCCTATTAAATTAAAATTTTTTTTGTACGGATGGGGGGGTCTCACTGTGTTACACAGGCTGGTCTCAAACTCCTGGCCTCAAGTGACCTTTCTGCCTTGGCTTCTCAAAGTGCTAGAATTACAGGTGTGAGCCACTGCGCCCAGCCCATTTCCATGTCTTAACATTCATTTATGGAAAAGGGAAGAGCAGGCATGTGATGTCATTTCCCCTTGCATTTCATTGATGAGAGCAAATCACATCAAAGCCTGATCGCCAATCGACACGTCCATGTGGAGACCTCAAGGCACAGATTGGAAATAAGCCCAGAGCTCTTGGGTAAGGTGAGGGCTGGAGTAATGGATTCTGAGGTCAGTGGTAGAGAGACCACCTAAGGTCATAAGACTGGGCAAGGATGTCGGCATGAGAAGGGGGCCTCAGGGAACCCACAAATCAGAGTCTGAGAGAAGCAAGAAAGAAAACTAGAACAGGTGACATCAGGAAAGCCCAGCATGAGAGGAATGGCCAACTGTGCCAAGTGATAGAGTGGCTGATCAACTACTGCATTTAGCAACGAGACATGACTGGTGACGCCGAATAGAGCAGCTTCCGTAAAGTAAGGGGCGGAGACAGAAGATACCTGGGGTGGGTTTTTTTTGAGTCTGAGTTTTGCTTTTGTTGCTCAGGCTGGAGTGCAATGGCACAACCTCAGCTCACTGCAACCTCCGCCTCCCGGGTTCAAGCGATTACCTTGCCTCAGCCTCCCAAGTAGCTGGGATTACAGGCGCCCACCACCACGCCTGGCTAATTTTTGTATTTTTAGTAGAGACAGGGGTTTCACCATGTTGGCCAGGCTGGTCTTGAACTCCCGACCTCAGGTGATCCATCCACCTCGGCCTCCCGAAGTGCTGGGATTACAGGCATGAGCCACTGTGCCCAGCCCTATCTGGAGTGGTTTGAAAAGATAATGAGAGATGAGGAATGGAAAGTGAGATCACAGAGAACTCTGGAAAAATTTGGCTGTGACAGAAAAAGGAGAGGTGGGAGTTGGAGGGGCTCATAGAGTTACGAGAGTTGTTTTATATGGACAGAGTAGGCATGTCAATATCCTGATGACGATGGTTTGCAGAGAAGAAACTGACGGCGTATCAGCCGGGCACAGAGGCTCATACCCGTAATCCCAGCCCTTTGGGAGGCAGAGGCAGGCGGATCACTCGAGGTCAGGCGTTCATGACCAGTCTGGGCAACATGGCAAAACCCCATTACTAAAAATACAAAATTAGCAGGGCATAGTGGTGCATGACTGCAGTCCCAGCTACTTGGGAGGCTGAAGGAGGAGAATCACTTGAACCCAGGAGGCGGAGGTTGCAGTGAGGTGAGATCACGTCACTGCACTCCAACCTAGGTGACAGAGCAAGACTGTCTCAAAAAAAAAAAGGGAAAAAGAATGATAGCACAGAAGAGGAAGGCGATCAGTGGAGGAACACAGCCCTCCCTCCTAGAGCTGACGGGTGGGGGTGGGGGGGAACCCTGGCCGGGAACAGGAGGGAGGGCAGAGTCCAGATGCCAGCAGTTTGTTAGGTTTGTTGCCGGGAAGGGCCTTCCTACCCAATTTGCTTCTATTTTCTCAAAGAGGTGAGAGAAAGTGGGCAGGGGCGTAGGAGGCTGAGAAGAGAGGTGGTGTGAAGGGTTGTCTCAAAGCAGATCGCACACAAGACAGAGCAGCAGTCACAGGAGCTGTACCTCCCCCAAAGTTTGTGGCCATGAGTTTAAAATAAGATCAGTCAGCTCCAAGGGGTGTTCCTCCTCCAGCAATGTGCAGCTGGCCAGGGGCACTGCAGAGAGGGAGGGAGGTGGTTTAAGAAGGGATGGGGTTTTTAAGGAGGGATGGGGCTTTTTGGAATAAATATCACAGGGAAGGGAAGATCAAGGAGTTAGGGAGGCTTTTAGGGGGTTGTTTTTAATAGAAACAGGGTCTCCCTCTGTTACCCAGGCTGGAGTGCAGTGGTGTGATCATAGCTCACTGCAGCCACCAACTTCAGAGCTCAGGCAGTCCTCTTACCTTAGCCTCCAGAGTAGCTGGGAACTCAGGTGCATGCCACCACACCTGGCAAATTTTTTAAGAGATGGGGGTCTTGCTATGCTGGCCAGGCTGGTCTCAAACTCCTAGTCTCAAGTGATCCTTGTGCTTTGGCCTCCCAAGTCACTAGGGTTTACAGGCCTAAGTCCCTGCACTCAGCCCCTAGGATGTTTTTACTTCCTTGGCAGAGATGGGGCGGGCCTGGCACTTACAACTCTACCTGGCCTGCAAAGGGCTGGTGCACCCAGGCTAACTGCACCTGGATCCTTCTCTCAAACGAGGGCCCCTTACTGCTTGTGGGGCAGAGGGTAGGATGAGGGCATCCCTCCCTCAGTGTTCCCAGAAAACCCAGACCAGAAGCCCAAGGAGATGCCCAATTCCTACTGCCCTGGGCAAGGTCCTCCTCCCCAACCTGACAGCCCCCTCCCGGGAAGGTCCAAGCGTACAGCACGGGGTGCCAGCCTGGCATGCCCACTGGTGCTGCCGGCGCTACCAGCAGGGAGCCTCCCCTATGGGAAGCTGGGCTGCATCTGCTGCAGCTGAAGGGTTAGATGCTGAGAGTCCCAGGGAGCTGGGCTCCTGGAGGCCTGGTGGTGAGATGTTGCTAGTGTGGGCCCCATGCCCCTGCCTGTGGCATCGTCGCTTCTACCAGGGCTCTAGGAAGCCGACAGCTACTCAGTGCACAAGGCTTTGGGGCCACATTCCTCCTGGGTGACTTTCAGTTCATCCTCCCCCTGCCTTGGGGTCCTCTCCCCTTTATAGAGAACAGGCTCCTGTAACTATCTAAATATGTCAGCCAGGCACGGCAACTCAAGCCTGTAATCCCAGCACTTTGGGAAGGCAGGTGGATCAACTGAGGTTGAGCGTTCGAGACCAGCTTGGCCAACATGGTGAAACCCCATCTCTACTAAACAAACAAACAAACAAACAAACAAACAAAAATTTAGCCAGGCATAGTGGCACGCACCTGTAATCCCAGCTACTCGGGAGGCTGAGGCAGGAGAATCACTTGAACCTGGGAGGCGGAGATTTCAGTGAGCAGAGATCACACCATTACGCTCCAGCCTAGGTGACAGAACAAGACTCAGTCTCTAAAAAAGAAAAAGAAAAGATGTCAGGGGCACCTCCCCTCTCCACCATTAAGCTCCCTTGTGACCCCAATTAACGTGAGCCAAGAGAAAAGCGTTTACATTTTAAATGCCCAAAAATGTCCATTTTATTGGTCAGGGGTGCAGTACAGGCACCACGTGGTTGTCCGCAGGAGCTTTGGGGATCTGAGCAGACTGAAGGGATATCCCCTCCCCGGGGCTGGGCCCACTGACCACCCTTCTGCCCAGGGGCTGACCCTCGGGCCCCATCCCCAGCAGCCCAAAGGCCGTGTTGAAGAGGTTGATGGGAGTGGAACCATCGGTAATGAGGGTTGATTTCAGGCCCAGGGACTGCAGCAGTTTGACCTGGAGGGTGAGAACAGGAGGAAGTTGAGATGGGCGTCAAACCCTGGCCACTTCTCTCAGCTCCTGGGCTACCTCTGTAGGGAGCCAAGCTGCAGAGTGACTCTCCTTAAGTCAGCTGGTTTGAAGGGTCACCTCCCCTGCATCTGATCACCCTGTTCGATGGCCTTGGAAGCTCTTGTCACAGACTGGTGGCCCATCCATTTCCTGTCTCCTCGGGAGCCTCGGCTCACTGCTAGGTCTAGTATAGTGCCTGACATTGATGCAGCGTGACACTGCATAAACGACCGGAGATGCAGGGACAGGTTTCCCACCCCTCCTTCCCCCGCCCGCCATCTTTCCAGATGTTGTGTTTTCCCCCTTGATTCTGCCTTCCTGGTTCCAAGGCTGGTCCTGAAAGCAACATGCCTTCCCCTCCCTGCCTTCCCCAACTCTCACCTGCATCTCAGGCCCAGCCACAGCAAGGTCCCTGATGGTGCTGGGGCCCAGGGCCTCTGTCATCTGCTTGAACTTCTTCACCTCCACCTCAGCCAGCTGCTGAGCCTTGCTCACCTCCAGCTCCAGCTGGGCCCGGGCATAAACCAGTTCCAGCTCTCGGACCTTCCGCACCCGCTGGAGCTCAGCCTCCTGAAAGGGGAAAAAATCCACCATTCTTTATTTTTTGACCCAGGCTGGAATGTAGATCAGGACTCACTGCAGCCCTGAACTCCTGGGCTCAAAGGAGTCTCTTGCCTCAGCCTCCTGGGTAGCTTGGACTATAGGCACATGCCACTACAGCCAGCCAATTAATTTTTTTTTTTTTTTTTTTTTTTGAGAGAGGAGGTCTTGCTGTGTTGCCCAGGCGGGTCTTGAACTGCTCTCAAACTGACCTCAGATGATTCTCCCACTTAAGCCTTCCAAAGTGCTGGGGTTATAGGCATGAGCCACCACACCAGGCCTCTTTTTAAATTTATTTTTATTTACTTATTTTTGAGATGGAGTTTTGTTCTGGTTGCCCAGGCTGGAGTGTAGTGGTACAGTGGCATAATCTCAGGTCACTGCAGCCTCAACCTCCTAGGCTCAAGTGATCCTCCTACCTCAGCCTCCCAAAGTGCTGGGATTGCAGACGCTCATGAGCCACTGTGGTTGGCCAAAGCAGAATCTGAACCCAGATCATCCGACCATCTCCAAAGTCCTCCATCCACTGAATGAATTACTTATCAAGCATGTCAGTCACATGAGACATTCGAATGTTTAGCATCCTTTAGATCACATGGTCCCTCAGAACTATCCAGCAAGTCACCCTTACCAGCCAGCCCGAGGGAACTAAGGTGGAGGGATGGAGCTAGAAACATGTAGTCAGTGAGGTGTGAGTCCCGGCTCTTCCACTGTTTAACTGGTGACCTGTGGGGCTCCTGAGCCCAAGCCTCAGCCCCTCGTCTACCTACCTTAATGGGATTTTTGTTTAATTGAGATGGAGTCTTACTATTTTTGCCTAGGCTGGAATGCAGTGGAGTGATCTTGGCTCACTGCAACCTCTACCTCCTGGGTTCAAGTGATTCTCCTGCCTCATCCTCCCGAGTAGCTGGGATTATAGGCATGCGCCATCACGTCCAGCTCATTTTGTATTTTTAGTAGAGCCAGGGTTTCTCCATGTTGGTCAGGCTGGTTTCAAACGCCCAACCTCTGGTGATCTGCCCACCTTGGCCTCCCAAAGTGTTGGGATTACAGGGGTGAGCCACCGCACCCAGCCAATTTTTGTATTTTTAGCAGAGACGGGGTTTCACCATGTTGGCCAAGCTGGTCTCGAACTCCTGACCTCAAGTGATCTGCCTGCCTCAGCCTCCCAAAAGTGCTGGGATTACAGGCGTGAGCCACCATGCCCAGCCTCTTAATGGGATTTCAGGCATTAAGTAAGGTCATTTGTGTGAAGCACACGTGACGCCTGTGCCAAGGTGGATGAGCGCTCAGCTGCAAAATGGGTGTTCTAATCCTTACCTTCCAGGAATGGAGTCAACGAATCCTACAAGGCAAAGGACTTTGTCAACTACAAAGTACTTGGATAGGGCTTTATGCTGGGGTACCTGGTATCCTACGTGGTCTCAGGGACCGGAGGAAATGGGGTTTTCCAGGCCTCAAGGCCACCCCCTTTCTGAGGCATCCCCCCCGACTCACGGTCTCAATGGCCAAGGCCTCTGCTTTCAGCTTGGCCTGCAGCACGGACCCTTCTCCCTCAATCCGGGCTGCCTCTGCACGGGACTCGGCCTCCGCCTTGGCGTTCCCAGTGCTCTCCACGGCCATGCTGGGGAGGAAGCAGAGTTAGGTAAGACCTGGGAGACAGCGACAGCCCAGTCCTCCCACAGCCTTGACTTAGGCCGTAGCCACGCACAGGTGCACGCCGTCTTATCCACGCCCCACCCTGGCGTGCTGCCCACCAGCTGCTGTCCCAAGATCCTCAGCCCCTGCCCGTCTCCTCCTCTAGTTCTCAACCCACCTCAGAGCCTCCAGCTCCAAGAGTTCCTTGCGCGCTTTCTCAGCTTCTGACTGGTCCAGGATCTTCTGCCGCTCAAGCCGGCCACGGGCTTCCTGCTCCAGTCTCTGAGCCTCGTGCCTGGAGGAGACAGAGCACGTGTGACAAGCTGGCATGGGCTGGAGCAGAAACAGGGGCACCAAGGGCAGCGACCAGCAACACTCCGGCCCCTAGAAGGCACTCGACAAGCAAATCAACCCAGAAAGGTGCGTGCACCGTGGGCTGGTGTCGTTCTAGGCCTGGCAACTGCAGGCATCATCGCGGCCCCTGCTTTCACGCCGCTTCCCTTCCAGTGGGAAAGAAACAAGCACACAAGGAGGATTTCAAACAGTGACAAGTACTTTGAAGGTAGCAAAGTGGGAGAGACCAGGCAAAGAGGGTGCTATTCAGCCGTGAGAGAAAGAAAAGGACTTCCTAAGGCGGGAGCTTTGGGCTGAAGCCAGAAGGAGGAGCCTGCCTAGAAGGGAGCTGGGGGCTGGTGGTGGAGGGCAGGGAGGAGCTTCCTGCACAGCCAGAACAGCCAGTGCAAAAGGCCTTCAGGTGGGTCCAAGCTGTGCACTGAAGGAGCGGAAGGGAGCCTGTGGGGCTGGAACACGTTCCAGGGATGAGGAACATGGAAGCGGGAGGGTAGAAGGCAAATCGGGGGAGGCTGGCTGGACCTACAGGAAGGAGTTTGGGTTTTATCACATGCAAGATGGGAGGCTGCAGGAGCCGCATCTGATACATGCCTCCACCCCCAACGCCTGCCCCTGTTCTCTTCTGAGACAGGGTCTGTCTCCCAGGCCTGTTGCCCAGCCTGGAGTACAGTGGCACAATCATGTCTCGCTGCAGCCTCAAACTCCTGGCTTCAAGTGATCTTCCCGCCTCGGCCTCCCACGGCGCTGGGATTACATGCATGAGCCAGTGCGCCCAGCCTGTTTCACATTTTAAGTGGGTCACCTGATCTGTCAGCTAGGGAATAGATCCCTCGGGGTGGGGATGGCAGCAGGCAGTCCATAGGGAACACCAGATTATCCAGGTCCCGGCAGTGGCCTGCCATGGGCATGGTGGGCAGCCAGGTTCCCGGCCTCACTCACTTGGCTGCTGCTTCCTGGGAGTTGGTGGTGATCTCAATGGCCAGCTGGACGCTGCGCTGCAGGGCGTCCCGAGTTCTCTGGTCCACGGGCTCTACTGACTGCACATCCACGCTGCTGACCACCAGCCCATTTTGCGGGAAGACAGCCCGATCCCGGGGCCTGGGCAGGGCTATGCCATCGGGGCCCTTGGTTTCCGAGGTCTCAAAGCCAAAGACGGCAGTGCGAATGATGCGGGCCGAGTTCTTATGGAAGTCATCGAAAGTGACAGAGGCCACAGCCCCCCGCACCCGGGACGCGATGGCCTTGCAGGCGTCGCCTACAAAGTCTGGCACTGAAAAGAGCTTGGCTGTCTCCTGGGGGTCCTTCCGGTCATTCACCTCGAAGTGCCTGTGAACAAACAGGCCCAGAATGGGAAAACCGCTTTCCGCTTTCACCCAGGGATCTTTTTTTTTTTTTTTTTTTAAGAAATAAGGTTTTGCCATGTTCACCAGGCTGGTCTTGAACTCCTGGGCTCAGGTGACACTCCTGTCTCAGCCTCCCAAAGTGCTGGAATTACAGGTGTGATCACATCCGGCCAGCAACTCTCGGAGAAGAACTTCAACACCCACCCTCTATGGCCGGGCAGGGTCTCTCACAATGGAGAATGCTAATGTATGCCTGGCACGGGCCTAACAAAACACATGCTCTCCTTTAATCCACTCAGCCACCCTATGAGATGGTAATGATCATCACCCCCATTTTGCAGATGAGGAAGTAGAGGTCCAGAGAGGTCAAGTGACTGATCCAAGGCCATATAACATGTG
This sequence comes from Saimiri boliviensis, assembly GCF_048565385.1. NCBI lineage: Eukaryota > Metazoa > Chordata > Mammalia > Primates > Cebidae > Saimiri > Saimiri boliviensis. The sequence goes on from NC_133460.1 coordinate 20,856,444, forward strand.
GCAAGCCAGAAAGCTGGACCAGGCAGCTGCCCCAGGGGCCTGTGCTCTCGGCTGTGATGCTATAGTGCCTGGGAATATGTCAGCAGCTGTCTGCCGCCATCCGGACACTGGCTGCTTCCCGCTAAGAGGTGAGGGACATGCTTGGAAGTGTTAAAGATTCTTTTTGGGAGACAGAATCTCGCTCTGTCTCCCAGGCTGGAGTGCAGTGGCATAATCTCGATTCACTGCAACCTCCACCTCCCAGGTTCAAGCGATTCACCTGCCTCAGCCCCCTGAGTAGGATTACAGGTGCCCACTACCGCATCTAGCTAATTTTTGTATTTTTAGTAGAGACAGGGTTTCACCACATTGGCCAGGCTGGTCTTGACCTCAAGTGATCTGCCTGCCTCGGTCTCCCAAAGTGCTGGGATTACAGGCATGAGCCACCGCGCCTAGCTGCTTTTCTTTCTTTTTTTTTTTTCCTTCCTTCCTTCAAGACAGAGTCTCCCTCTGTTGTCCAGGCCAGAGTGTAGCGGCACAATCATAGCTCACTGCACCCTCAAATTCCTGGGCACCCTCAAATTCTTCCACCTCGGCCTCCCAAGTAGTTGGGTCTACAGACAGCTACCATGCGGAGCTAGTTTAAATTTTTTTTTTGTAGAGACAGGGTCTTGCTATGTTGCCCAGCCTGGTCTCAAACTTCTAGCCTCAAGCAGTCCTCCTGCCTCAACCTCCCAAAGTGCTGGGTTCACAGGGCACCGTCCCTGGTCATGAACACTGTTTCTGTACATGACTTATCTCACCTAATCCTAATAGCTGCCACTGAGCGCTGACCATGTTTGGGGCACTGTTCTAATGCTCGTTGCATCCTTTCAACAGCTTTGTGAAGGAAGTAATGCTCTCTTCTTCATGTTACTGATGGAGAAACTGAGGAAAGCACCCTGTCCCTTGCCCAGGTACACAGGCTGCAAACAGCAGGGCAGGGGCACAGGCCAGGGTGGTCAGTTTCAGAGCATGTGTTCTCACTGCCCGCTGGCACCGCCCACTTCCGCTGGGTGTGTCCCTTGCATCTTTTAACAGCCTGGCGTTAAGCATTTGGCTGCAGGCACGAAGGGAGCTTAACTGTGTAGTGTCTTGCTACTGGGTCCCCGAGTCCTGATCCCAGGAGGTGAGCCCAGGCTTCCCTGTATTTTCATGACTTTCCGGGTTCCCTCTTGACCTCGGGACTAAAGGAAGTGTCCTGCTGTCATGAGGAGCCCAGCACTTGACCAGGCACCTCTTTTTCTTGGGGTTCCTGGGCTGTATCCAGCAGGAGCCCTCACCCACTGCTCCCCACTCGGTTTGGTTTGAGACAGGGTCTTGCTCTGTCACCTAGGCTGGAGTACAGTGGGGGCATCATGGCTCACTGTAGCCTGGACCTCCTGGGCTCAAGCGATCCTCCCCCACCAGCCTCCCAGAGTGCTGGAATTTCAGTAGTGCACCCCGCGCCTGATCCCTGTTTTTACCAGTTGTAGGCCAGCTGCAGTTGCAGCCTGGCATGATCCGCCGTTTCAATGGTGATGACGTCTGTGAAGAAGTCAGGCCCCAGCAGCAGGCAGAGCGCACGGCGGGCGTGGGGACGCTTGGGCCGCCCGGCTGAGAGGGACAGCACCGTGAACTGCTCCTCAGGACCCAGCGACACCAGCTCAGGCCCAAAGACCACACTGCAGAGAGAGCTGGGGGTCAGAGCCAGACCCATGGAGAGCCGTCCCCACACCCAGCCGGGCCCCACCGGTGCTCACCGGGCTCGCTTCGCTCGGTAGTCATACACCTGCACGGCAGCGTTGTGGGGCACGCGGTAGCTGACCACGCGGGTCTTGTTCCGGGGCACGGAGGGCTGGAAGCTCTGAGCTGTGCCAGTGTCACCCCTGTCCGCCAGAGGGTCCTGCCCCTTGTTGAGCAGCTCCTCCACCCCGGGAGGCAGCTCCTTCTCCCACAGGACTTCGTCCTCCGTCAGCATGTAGGTGCTTCCTATCACGGCTCGAACCTTGGGGTGAAGACAGGGACGGATGGGGCCGGTGACAGTGGAAGGGAGGGAGACTTGCCCAGCGGTCCCGAAGCTCAGCCCGTCCAGGGAAAGTGCGGTGCAAGGTTAAACATGGCCTCCGTGGGGAGGGCAGGGTCCACCCCACATCTGCCATCTGCTGGCCCCGTAGTTGTGGGCTAACTACCTCACCTCTAGGGCTTCAATTTCCTCCTCTGTCAAGTAGACTTGAGAGTGGCTACTTCCAGGGGTGAAAGGGTGAATGACATCTCCCACATCTACCTCAAACAGCCCTTGCACAGAGAAGGTGCTCAATGTTATTTCTAGAATTTTCTGGCTGGGCGTGGTGGCTCATGCCTGTAATCCTAGTACATTACAGGATTACTCGGCTTTGGGAGGCCGAGGTGGGTGGACTGCCTAAGCTCAGGAGTTTGAGACCAGCCTAGGCAACACAGTGAAACCCTGTCTATTCTAAAAATAAATTAGCTGAACGTGGTGGCAGATGCCTATAGTCCCAGCTACTCAAGAGGCTGAGGCAGGAGAGTCATTTGAATCCAGGAGGTAGAGGTTGCAGTGAGCCAAGATAGTGCCACTGCACTCCAGCCTGGGCGACAGAGTGAGACTCCATCTCAGAAAAAAAAAAAAAAGAATCTTCCTTCAAGGGGCAGTTTGGAGGGCACTCCAGGGACTGTGAAGTAGGCCGTGTACACGGACACTCCCTCGGGTTCCCAGCTGGACTTCCAGCTTGGATTCTTAGGGAAGGCTGGAGATGTGGCCCAAGGTGAAATCAAGGTCAAGGTTTTAGGTGAAGTAGCAAAAATGCAAGATTCTACTGGCATATGGGCATGGGGGAGGAGGTCCTTCCTTCCCTGGCCACTCCATTAGATCTTTATGCTGGGGACCAGGTCTGCTGTGAGACAGGGTCCCTGTCCTAAACCCCTGCTTGTCTTCTTAGGGGAGCTTCTAACTTTTTTTTATTTTTAAGATGGAGTCTCACTCTGTTGTCCCGGCCAGAGTGCAGTGGTGTGATCTTGGCTCACTGTAACCTCTGCCTCCTGGATTCAAGCAATTCTCCTGCATCAGCCTCCCGGGCAGCTGAGACTACTCGGACCACCACCCTGCCTGGCTCATTTTTGTCTTTTTAGTAAAAATGGGGTTTCACCATGTTGGCCAGGCTGGTCTTGAACTCCTGACCTCAGGTGATCCACCCACCTTGGCCTCCCAAAGTGCTGGGATTACAGGAGTGAGCCACCGCACCCAGCCAGTTCTAACATTTCAAACGAGATATTTAAGGCAGGATGGCAAATACTCCATGGAGTGCCCTCCCCCAACCAGACAGCCTACCCGATGCGGCTCTCCATCTGCTGAAGTCCCCACCCACCTCTCCCAGGTATCCAGAGGAAGCCGCCACCAAGGCCAAGGCCACAGCCGCGTGCCAGCACTGCTGCCCACCCCCAGCCATTACCTTTCCGGTCTTGACATCCTGCACATAGATGCCCTCGTTCTCATCTAGAGGGATGGCCTGGCGCTCCTCCACCACCTCCACCTTGGCAGACGGCACATACTCCAGGGGTCCGCGGATGAGCCAGTGGTCCCCAGCCTGGCGCGAGACCTTCTCCACATCCTCCTCCTCTTCCAGGGGCTGCAGGGCCCTCAGCAGCAGCCCCTCCTGCTCCGACAGCACGTACACATCCTGGATGCCTTGTTCCAGCTGCTCTCCTGGCTGGAGGAAAAAAGACTTCTCTCCCTAATGGAGAGACGAGAGGTTAGCGCCAGTGCCTTTAGGCTTGCAGATGCCTCAGATGGCACCTCCCCAGCCCCGTGCTGCCTCAGGCCTGTGTGGAGGACAGGAGCCCCAGAAGCACGCCCCCACCCCCACATCATAATACGGGGAGGCTCTACGCAATGCCTGCCAAATCTCATCTGGTCAAATGGGTCCTTGAAAGATTCCATCAACTGTCAGGTCCTGGATCTGCACAAACGAAACCATTAAAAATCAGCCTCTTTTTTTCTCCTTTCTCCCAGGCTTTGTTTTCTAGAGAGGGTGTAACCTAAGGCTTGACGAGTTCTGGTTTTCAGGCCAAATCTGGATTCCGCTTTTTTCTTTTTGTGGCGGGGGGGTGGTGATAGGATCTTGTTCTGTTGTCCAGGCTGGAGTGCAGTGGCACCATCTCAGCTCACTGCAGCCTCAGCCTTCCAGGCTCAAGCAATCCTGCCACCTCAGCCTCCGAAGGAGCTGGGACTACTGATGCGTGTCACTGCACCCAGCTAATTTTTGTATGCTTGGTAGAGACGGGGTTTCATCATGTTGCCTAGGCTTGTTTCAAAATCCTGGGCTCAAGCAATCCACCCGCCTCGGCCTCCCAAAGTGCTAAGATTATAGACATGAGCCACCAAGCCCAGCATCGCCTGTTTTTTAAAATTTTTATTGAGCTATAATCCACATATGAAATTTTCCCATCTAGAGTATACAATTCAGTTGTTTTAGTATGCTCAAATTTGTCCACCCATCACTACTACGTAAGTCGAGAATATTTCCATCATCACCCTGAAAATAAATCCTGTACCTTCTAGTAGTAGAAGGTACTGCTACTCCCCACCCACCCTACCCACCACTCGTCTATTTTCTTTACCTATTCTGGACATTTCATATAAATGGAATCATGCAATATGTGGTCTTTGATGTCTGTTGTGTTTTTTTTTTGTTTGTTTTGTTTTGTTTGAGACAGAGTCTTGCTCAGCTGCCTAGGCTGGGGTGCAGTGACGCGATCTTGGCTCACTGCAACCACCGTCTCCAGTTAAGCGATTCTCCTATCTCAACCTCCTGAGTAGCTAGGATTACAGGCACCTGCAATCATGCCTGGCTAATTACTGTATTTCAGTAGAGATGGGGTTTCACCATGTTGGCACGGCTGGTCTGAACTCCTGACCTCAGGTGATCTGCCTGCCTCCGCCTCCCAAAGTGTTAGAATTACAGGTGTGAGCCACCACGCCCAGCCAGCTTCTTTCACTTATCATGTTTATCAATTTTAATCCATGTTGTAGCATATATGTCATTTCATTGTTTTCTTTTTCCTAGAGACAGGATCTCAGTCTGTTGCCTCAGGCTGGAGTACAGTGGCACGATAGTCTCCACTTCCTGGAATCAAGTAATTTTCCCACTTCAGCCTCCCAAGTAGCTGAGACTACCAGTGTGCCCCCATGCCTGGCCAGTTTTTAAACATTTTTGTAGAAGTGGGGTCTCGCCCAGCCTGGCCAACATGGCGAAACCCCATCTCTACTAAAAACACAAAAATTAGCTGGGTGTGGTGGCAGGCACCTGTAATCCCAGCTACTTGAGGGACTGAGGCAGGAGAATTGCTTGAATCCGGGAGGAAAAGGTTGCAGTGAGCCGGGATCACGCCACTGCACTCCAGCCTGGGTGACAAAGCGAGATTGTTTCCAAAAAAAAGTAAAAATAGAGTCTCGCTATGTTACCCAGGGCTACTGTCTAACTCCTGGCTTCAAGTAATCCTCTGCCTCAGCCTCCCAAAGAGCTGGGATTATAGTCATGAGCTGCTGTGCCTGGCCTGCCATTACTTTCTTATGACTGAATGATATTCCATTGTATGCATATGCCACAATTTTTTATCTATTCGTTAAATGGTGTACAATTGGGTTATTTCTACTCTTTTTTTTTTTTTTTTTTTCTCTGAGACAGAGTCTCACTCTGTCACTCAGGCTGGAGTGCAGCGGTGCAATCTTGGCTCACTGCAACCTCCTCCTTCCAGGTTCAAGTGATTCTCCTGCTTCAGCCTCCAGAGTAGCTGGGATTACAGGTGCCTGATACCATGCCCAGATAATCTTTTTGTATTTTTAGTAGAGATGGGATTTCACCATGTTGGCCAGGCTGGTTTCCAACTCCTGACCTCAGGTGATCCGCCCACCTTGGCCTCACAAAGTGCTGGGATTACAGGTGTGAGCCACTGCCCCCGGCCTATTTCTACTTTTTTTTTTTTTTTTTGAGACGGAGTTTCGCTCTTGTTACCCAGGCTGGAGTGCAATGGCGCGATCTTGGCTCATCACAACCTCTGCCTCCTGAGTTCAGGCAATTCTCCTGCCTCAGCCTCCTGAGTAGCTGGGATTACAGGCACGCGCCATCATACCCAGCTAATTTTTTGTATTTTTAGTAGAGACAGGGTTTCACCATGTTCACCAGGATGGTCTCGATCTCTTGACCTCATGATCCACCCGCCTTGGCCTCCCAAGGTGCTGGGATTACAGGCGTGAGCCACCGCGCCTGGCTTATTTCTACTTTTTCTGCCTCCTGTTTTTGCAAATAAAATATTCCAGGAATGCAGCAGTATTCACTTGTTTACATACTGCCCATGCTGATTTCCTGACATAACAGCAGAGTTGAAGAACTTTCGCCGGAAATGACTCACGGAGCCTGGAATATCTACCACCCAGCCCCCTTTACAGAACGAGTTTGGCACCTCCTGGTATTCCCACATATAGTTCGGAGAGGGGATAAGGTACGGGGTGGGAGAGGTACACCAAGAGGTCTGTTTTACAAAAGATGACAAAGCGAAGCCAACACCAGAACATAAAAGATGTGAAATAGTCACCGTGTGCTAGTTCAGTCCACTACTGACTGCACAAAGTGGTCCTGTAAGATTATAATGGAGCTTTGGGATTTTCTTGGTTTTTTTTTTTTTTTTTTTTTTTTTTTTTTTGAGACAGTCTCCCTCTGTCACCCAGGCTGGAGTCCAATGGCACAATCTTGGCTCACTGCAGGCTGGACTTCCTGGGTTCAAGTGATTCTTGTGCCTCAGCCTCCCAAGTAACTGGAACTACATGTGTGTGCCACCACACCCAGCACACTTTTGCATTGAGACAGGATTTCCCAATGTTGGCCAGGCTGGTCTTGAAACTGCTGACCTCAAGTGATCCACCTATGTCAGCCTCCCAAAGTGCTGGGATCCACCCAGCAGCCTCCCAGCTGCTGGGTCAGGCATGAGCCACTGCAGCTGGCCTTATACTGTGTTTTTACAGTACCTTTTCTATGGTTATATACGCAAGTACTTACCATTGCGTTCAGCTGCCTGCAGTATTCAGGACAATCACATGCTGCGCAGGTGGGCAGCCTCAGGGCAGGCTACGTCATCTAGCCTAGGTGTATAGTAGGCTGTGCCATCTAGGTTTACGTAAATGTACTCTTTTGCACAAAGACAAAATTATCTAACGACCATTTCTCAGAATGCATCCCCATTGTTAAGTGACACATGACTGTGTCAGAGTTTCAGGGTCTTGGGCTGGGGGGCAGCCAGAAGGCCTTCCCAGAAGGGGAAGTAACTTCAGGTCTGAAGGGTAAGTTGAAGGCTGCCAGGACTCAAATGGGCCAGTGTGTCAGGCGTGCGACAACTAAGCATGCAAAGGCACAGAAGGTGTTCCTAGAACGTGCATCTGAAGGAAAGAAGGGAGAAAGGGCAGAGGGCCTCGTGCCACTCGAGGGCATTCACCTCCCAGGGTCATCCTCTGTAGGGGGTGCCGGGGCCTCACCTTGACCACGCGCTTCTGCCCCAGCTGATTCTTGCCATCCTGTCCGACGGGGTCGAGAATCACACAGTAGTTGCGGGGGCCCAGGGTGGTGATGGGCACAACCCCCAGCACCTCCTCGTGGACATCTGGCACGTGGGCCTCCGTGTCCTGCACTGTCACCAGCCACTCCTCCCCAGTGCGGCGGGACACTCCCCTGAAGTCCTGGAAGTTCTGCCGAGCCCGGAGGTGCAGGGCTGTCTGCAGAGCAAGGTTTGGGTATCTGAGTGACCTGCCTCCAACTTGAGGGTATCTGCGAGCCCATTAGCCACCAAATGCTTCCAGGTCTCAGAGGAAATTTCTACCAATCCAGGCCGTTTTAAAATTTTTTGGTTTTGAGTTGGAGTTTCATTCTTGTTGCCTAAGCAGGAGTGCAATGGTACAATCTTGGCTCACTGCAACCTCCACCTCCTGGGTTCAAGCGATTCTCCTGCCTCAGCCTCCGGAGTAGCTGGGATTACAGGCACCACCACATCTGGCTACTTTTTGTATTTTTAGTAGAGATAGGGTTTTGCCATGTTGGCCAGTCTGGTCTCAAACTCTTGACTTCAGGTGATCCACCCACCTTGGCCTCCCCATGGTCATGCCACTACACTCCATCCTGGGAGACAGAGCAAGACTCTCTGTCTCCCAGGCTAGAGTGTAGTGGCATGACCATGGCTCACTGCAACCTCTGCCTCCCAGGTTCAAGCGATTCTCCTACCTCAGCCTCTGGAGTAGCTGGGACTATAGGCATGCTCCACTACACCCAACTAGTTTTAAAATTTTCTGTAGAGGTGAATTCTCACTATGTTGCCCAGGCTAGTCTCAGACTTCTGGCCTCAAGTAATTCTCCCACCTCAGCCTCCCAAATTGCTGAGATTACAGATACGAGCCACTTCGCCTGGCCCAGGAAGGACTGTTTCACCCTTCAGATGATCCAGAATACTCCTCAGGTAATCTGATCTCTGAATTTTTTTTAAGTGACCCTAAAATTATTACTTCTCTTTTACTCTCATGCCATCCTACCACTATTCTCTGCCTCTCGGAAGGTTCCCTAGCCCCAGGTCCCTTAAACGACAGCCGCCATAGCACCAACCTTTTCTGTAAGGATCACGGCATCCACCAAATCCAGGACTTCCTCAAACACCGCTGGGAGGTACGCCCCCACCGTGGTGACCAGCCATTCTTCTCCTGGGCCGAGAGTGGAGGGTAAGCGACAAGGGTCCCCCAGCCTTCTCCCCACCTGCCTCTCCCACAGCCTAGGCTCAGGGGATTGGCAGATTTCACTGGCAAAGAGACGTCACCAGCCCAGGCTCAAGGTCCTGACTGTGGTTCTCTTATTCACTTCTTTGAAGCCAGAGGAAAACAAACTCCCACCCCAGTTGAATTTTAAAAGCCTTTTTTTTTTTTTTTTTTTTTTTTTTGAGACGGAGTTTCGCTCTTGTTACCCAGGCTGGAGTGCAATGGCGCGATCTCGGCTCACCGCAACCTCCGCCTCCTGGGTTCAGGCAATTCTCCTGCCTCAGCCTCCTGAGCAGCTGGGATTACAGGCACGCGCCACCATGCCTAGCTAGTTTTTTGTATTTTTAGTAGAGACGGGGTTTCACCATGTTGACCAGGATGGTCTCGATCTCTCGACCTCGTGATCCACCCGCCTCGGCCTCCCAAAGTGCTGGGATTACAGGCTTGAGCCACCGCGCCCGGCCCTTTTTTTTTTTTTTTTGAGACAGAGTCTCCTTCTGTCACCCAGGCTGCGATCTCAGCTCACTGCAACCTCAGCCTCCTGAGTTCAACTGATTCTCAAGCCCTCAGCCTCTTGAGTAGCTGGAATTACAGGCACGTACCACAATGCCTGGCTATTATTTGTATTTTTTGTACGGATGGGGTTTCACCATGTTGCCCAAGCTGGTCTCAAACTCCCGGCCACAAGTGACCCACCCACCTTGGCCTCCCAAGGTGCTGGGATTCCAGGCGTGAGCCACTGCACCTGGCCTAAAAGCCTTCCTAAGAGGCCCAAGTTGCTGCTATGCCAACAGCATGCTTTGCCTTCTCTAAGCTCCAAAGACCAACCTTTGTCCTTCTAAAACGGGCAGCAGAACTGCCTCTGGTAGAGCTGTGGATGTCCTTGGGTTTATTGGAGAAGCCAGAGTGCCTGGATGCAGGTCCCAGCCTCTCCCTGCCTGGCCACAACCTAGGACAAGCAACCTGCGTTCTGTGTCCCAGTTTTGTTATACAGAAAATGGGAATGGCAGTGGCTCGAGGTAGTACCTCTGTTGCCCAGGATGGAATGCAGTGGTGCGATCACAGCGCACTGCGACCTCCACCTCCTAGGCTCAAGCAATCCTCCCACTTCAGCCTTCCAAGTAGCTGGGACTACAGACATGTGCCACAATGTCCAGCTAATTTTAAAATTATTTGTAGAGACGGGGTCTCACTGTGTTGCTCAAGCTGGTCTTGAGCTCCTGGGCTCAGGCAATCCACCATCTAGGCGAAGTGCTGAGATGACAGGTGTGAGCCACCATACCTGCTGGCCCACGTTTGTCAACTGTGTTTAACCATGTGCTTTGTTCATTCAGAATCATATAAGACATCGCCACCACCCACAGCTCATGGTGAAGGTCGGGGAAGGAAAAGCTATGTCAGGCCCGATGATCATGGTCACATTTTCCAGCCCAAGTGGAAACAGCATGAAGCGGGGGTGGGGAAAGAATGGCAGTGGGTGGCCCTCAACAGCTTTCAAGAGATACCAGGCCGGGCGCGGTGGCTCAAGCCTGTAATCCCAGCACTTTGGGAGGCCGAGGCGGGTGGATCACGAGGTCAAGAGATCGAGACCATCGTGGTCAACATGGTGAAACCCCGTCTCTACTAAAAATACAAAAAATTAGCTGGGCGTGGTGGCGCATGCCTGTAATCCCAGCTACTCAGGAGGCTGAGGCAGGAGAATTGCCTGAACCCAGGAGGCGGAGGTTGCGGTGAGCCGAGATCGCGCCATTGCACTCCAGCCTGGGTAATAAGAGCGAAACTCCGTCTCAAAAAAAAAAAAAAAAAAAAAAAAAAAAAAAAAAAAAAAAGAGAGATACCAGAAAAGCACCTCTCTCGGGCTACAGGAGGCTTTCCTTAACTTTTCTATGTTTTCCCTGCAGTGGGGGTCCCTCCTGCCCACCTGCCATCATTGCCCCTCAGTGCCCCACCTGTCACCCTTTCCTTGCCATCCCGGTCCCAGCACTCCTTGCGGGCCCTCAGCCGCAGAGCCTGGTTCTGCCTGATGATGGTGGCCTGAATGATCTCCACAACCTCCACTTCCTTCCGGGGGATGTACGTGCCTGGGGAGGGAAGAGGACATGGAAGGTGACGGTCAGAAGGTATCGGGGCTATGGCAGGAAGGCAGGGACCCCCGACCCCGACTTAGGCTCCGTGGAGACAGAACTTACCAGGTCCCTCGAAGAGCCACTCGTCTCCGGCCACCACTTTGTCTCCATCTTTATCCTCAAAATCGAGCAGCGCCTTCAGATGGAGGGCAGTGTTGGGCAGAACCACCTGCAGGGGTGTGATGTCCTAGTGGGAAGGAAGGTGGGGACACAGAACAGTCAGTGCTGTGACACCAGGGCCATGCCTGATACTCTGGAGGCAGGTCCACAGCATCCATCTCTGCATGTCCTGAAATAGGACTGAGGTAGAGGCCAGGCGCGGTGGCTCACGCCTGTCGTCCCAGCACTTTGGGAGGCTGAGGTAGGAGGACCACTTGAGCTCAGACATTAAAGACCAGCCTGGACAACATAGCAAAACCCCATCTCTTAAAAAAAAAAAAAAATTAGCCAGGCATGGTGGTCCACACCTATAGTCCCAGCTACTCGGGAGGCTGAGGCAGGAGGATCACTTGAGACCAGGAGGTTAAAGCTTCAGTGAGCTATGACTGTACCACCGCACTCCAGCCTGTCTCTTTTGAGACAGAGCAAGACCTTGTCTCAAAAAAATAAAAATAAAAGATCAGAAGACATGACCAAGATCACACAGCTTGTGAGAAACAGAAGACTTGAACTCTGGTATTGAGTGAAGTCTGCCCTGCGCCTGACTCTGACGAGGCTGGTCCCAGGCTGGAGGAGCGGGCAGAGTGACTCCACTCCACTCACTGGCCACACACCAGCTAGAGAGCAGGGTGGAGGCTTGCTGCTCTGAGGGCCTTTCCCTGCTCATCCCTTTCCTACAGGGCACCCTGGTTGTGGTGGCGAGAACATATCCCTTCTTCATGAAGTGTAAGTTCCAGCAGGGTGATAACATACAAATGCCAATCATTCTGTCCCAGCAGACTACAGATACTCTCAGGGTGAGAGGTTCTTCAAGGTATTCAGATGAAGGAGAAGTTAGAGAAGGCCCTTTGAATTGAAACTGGGGCTCAAAGGAAAAGCTGGCTTTTTTGGGGGGTGGGGGGCAGGGGACAGAGTCTCTCTGTGTTATCCAGATCCAGGCTGGACTGCAGTGGTATAACCATGGCTCACAGCAGCCTCAACCTTCCAGGCTCATGTGATCCTCCCACCTCAGCCTCCTGAGTAGCTGGGATTACAAGTGTGTGTTACTACTCCCAGCTACTTTTTTTTTTTTTTTTTTTTTTTTTCGAGACAGAGTCTTGCTTTGTCACCCAGGCTGGAATGCAGTAGCATGATATCAGCTCACTGCAACTTCTGCCTCCAGGTTCAAGGGATTCTCATGCCTCAGCCTCCTGAGTAGCTGAGATTACAGGTGCACGCCACCACACGTGGCTAATTGTTGTATGTTTAGTAGCGATGGGGTTTCGCCATTTGGCCAGGCTGGTCTTGAATTCTTGACCTCAAGTATTCTGCCCACCTCAGCCTCCCAAAGTGCTGGGATTACAGGCATAAGCCACTGTGCCCGGCCGAATGTATTCTTTAAAATGAAAGCTTAGGCAGGGCATGGTGACTCACATCTCTAATCCCAGAATTTTGGGAGAACAAGGTAGAAGGATCGTTTGAGTGCAGGAGGTCGAGGCTGAGTAAGCTCTGATCATTCCACCGCACTCTGGTCTAGGCAACGAGAGATCCAGTCTCAAAAAAAAAAAAAAAAAAAAAAAAGTACAAAAATCCCTATATACTCTTCACTTGGATTCCTTAAGGGGTATCATCTTATTCTTCATTTTCTCTCTACACACACGCTTCTTCCCCAAAACTGTCTGCACCTAAGTGGACATGAATGTCCCTAAAAGCTGCCCAGGTCCTGCCATTATGCATTCAGGATCAAGTGGCACAGGTTAGTAAAGTCAGTGAAAAAGCATTGAATGGTCAGAAGGTAAAGATGGGAGAACAGGTAAGGGAATGAAGGTGGGACGCTCACCTGCTCAGGCCCAGGCCTGAGGCCAAGGGAGATAAGAGGCTGGCTACAGGTTCAGGCCGGTGACGGCTTCTCCTAGAATAGGCACAGCCCAGGCCTGGGCTTGTCACTGCTGCTTTGGCACTGCCCACCAGTGTCTGGCACTGGGTGAATGAAGTGCTTAACCTTGGCACATGTTATTTAATGCCAGACTGGCTGGGCACTTCTGGCAGGCGCTGGAGCATGGGAAATTAGCGGATGAGATGGGCTGGCAGTTCTCAGAAAAGAAGCAGGTGTGTTTGGGGCATTTGTGCAGGACGGGGGTGGCTGGAGGTGAGTGGAGGTACAGTGAGTCAATTCCAGCCCTGGTGAGAGCCGGCAAGTGTCTCTGCCCACCCCTCCCGTTGCCCTGGTTTGTTTTCCCTTTAGTATAGGCCAGGTGCAGTGGCTCATGCCTGTAATTCCAGCACTTTGGGAGGCCAAGGTCGGCAGATCACCTGAGGTCAGGAGTTTGAGACCAGCCTGGCCAACATGGTGAAACCCTGTCTCTACCAAAACTACAGAAATTAGCCGAGTGTGGTGGCAGGTGCCTGTAATCCCAGTTACTCGGGAGGCTGAGGCAGGAGAATCGCTTGAACCCAGGAGACGGAGGTTGCAGTGAGCTGAGATCATGCCATTGCACTCCAGCCTGGGTGACAAGAGCGAACCGCCGCCTGGAAAAAAAAAAAAAAAAATTAACAGCATCTAGAAAAAAATGTTTTAAAAAAAAAAGCAGTCCAGAGCCCAGGGCAGGTGGAGCATAGGTAGGGTGGGACAGAGGGAGTGAGGAAGCCAGGTACCTTTTCCAGCACCTCCCCTGGGTACAGGGGGAAAGGGTCCTGAGCCAGCCTGATCTCGAGGTCAGCGTGGCGAAGCCGAACTTGCCCTGTGACATCAAACAGCACCGATCCCTGGGCATCCCGCGACACAGGGTTGGCCACTGTGCAGTAGTGGCGTGGGGGGACGGTCACCATGCGCCTGGGGACAAACAGTACCCTGCAGGAAGATGAGAAGAGGTGTGAGGCGTGAGGACCTGGGACAGGGGACACCAAATGAGAGAGACCCAAGCGAGGGCCACTCCTGCTTAGGAACAGGGAGGAGGAAAAGGATGATCGTGCCAGCCAGACTCATGGGCCCCCACAGCCCTGAGTCTCCCCGACAGCCCCGAGCCTCCCCAACACCCACCTCTCATTGTCCTGCCGGATGTAGGTCTTTGGCCCGACCTCCACACGGGACACGTTGCTGTTCTGGTCCAGCACGTGGATGTAGTGGTATGGGGGGATGCGGATGATGAACTCTTCAGTTGCCATGGTGACTCCTAAGCCCAGAGCTCACCAGAAGATGACTGGCAGGTAACGGAGAGGACACAGGATGAGCCTGGGGAGCCTGGGCTGGGGCAGGCATGAGTCTGGAGACAGGCCCCCGGTGGGATACGGCCCTGCCTCCTCCAGCCAGGCCACCGCACCCTTACCTGTCCATAGCCGCATGCCCACCCCTCCCCATCTTCACCCCACCCAAGATGACACAGCCTATCCTGACCACACCTTTGCCAAGAACTGCTTGATGCAGTGAGCCACAGAGGCCCAGGCTTCCTTGCTCATTCCATTCCCTCACTCCCATCAACTACTTCCCCCTACACTGCTACCAGCACTGCAAAGGGCTTCAGATCAAGGCACTCCCAGTCCCTAAGGTGGAGAAATACAGCAAGCTGGGAGAGTGGGGAGCCACGGAGGCAGTGACGTGGCCTTGTCTAGCACGTAAATGGCAGTGGCTCTGAGGAGCTGTCTGGCTCCTCCGGGGGCAGGGGCAGGCTTTGAGAATCCTGAGTCCCCAGCTGTATTCAAACATCAGCCCATAGCCAAAGAATATCTGTCTGCCTCAGGTAGTGCAGTGGCTAGGATTCCATAACAAACACACACAAGGAAACGTCTGCATGAGCTGTGTCTACAGCCCGGCCCCTGTTCTACACTTTCAGTAATCCTGGGGTGAATGTGAAGACCTGGCCCACCGCATGAAGGGGATCCCAGATGGAACTGAGGCTTCCACAGGACCAGCTGCATTAGTAACTGCAAATCACTCTCACCCCTTCACCCCCAGTTCTCTCACCCTCAGCTTCCGCAGTTGTGAGCAAGGGTGGGGTGGAGAGGAAGGAGACGGGAGATAATTGTCACACTCCACCCATCCCATCCATCTGCTTCTGAATCCTGAGCGGAGTGCCACATGCCCTACCTAAGCCCCATCCCTGGCCCCAGCACCCCTTGCACTTTGGACGTGACCCTTTGAGTCACACAGATGGAACCATTTGCTAGGTGCTCCAGAGCCTCACCCTTAAGAGACTCACGTCAGGCTTCTTTATTTTTTGAGACAGGGTCTCATTCTATTGCTCAGGCTAGAGTGCAGTAGTACAATTATAGCTCACAAAAGCCACAAACTCTTGGCCTCAAGCAATCCTCTAGCCTCAGCCTCCTGAATAGCTAAGACTACAGGTGCACGCCACCATGTCTTTTTATTTTTTATTTTTTGGTAAAGATGAGGTCTCATTATGTTGCCCAGGCTCATCTCGAACTCTTGGCCTGCTCGCCTCTGCCTCCCAAAGTACTGGGATTACAGGCGTGAGCCACTGCACCCAGCTGATGAGGAGGCTCTTTTGTCTGGTTGTGGCCTCAAAAATGTCTGGCCAGGTACAGTGCCTCATCCCTGTAATCCCAGCATTATGGGAGGCAGAGCGAGACTGTCACAAAAAAGTGGCTTTTCATCAATTCCACCATCTGCCCAGCCTCCCACCCCAGGTGAGAAATGCAAGGGGAACAAGGGAGTGGCCTGGCCAAGGAAAAACAGGCAGGAGCCATGAATTACAGAAGAAAGTCTGGAGACAGCCTAAGAGAAGAGTTATACTTGGGTCCTACAATCCGTAAAATTTCAACTTTTTGTTTAGAAATTGTGAATCTTCACAAAATCCCAATTCCTGCTTCACTTGAAGAATTAGAAGACCAGCAATACAGCCTACAGTCAAGCCTCAGCCGCCCCTTTAGATGGAAGACAAGCTTCCCCACCTACCACAGTCCCCATCACCCCATACTGCCTTACGGCCACACCATTGCACTGTCCCCCTTGTTTAAAAACCCTTTAACTCAGCAGTTTCCAATGGAAACTTCTACAATGATGGAAGTATTCTAAATCTATGCTATCTTTGGACTAACCACATCCACACGTGGCTCCTGAACCCTTAAAATGTGGCTAGCAGCTGGGCACTATGGCCCACGCCTGTAATCACAGCATTTTGGGAGGCCGAGGCAGGTGGATCATCTGAGGTCGGGAGTTTGAGACCAGCCTGGTCAACATGGTGAAACCTTGTCTCTACCAAAAATACGAAAATTAGCTGGGCATGGTGGCATACACCTGTAATCCCAGCTACTCGGGAGGCTGAGGCAGGAGAATTGCTTGAACCCTGGAGGCAGAGGTTGCAGTGAGCAGAGATCTAATCATTGCACTCTAGCTCTGGGAGACAAAGCAATACTCCGTCTTGGAAAAAATAAATTAAAATGTGACTGGTGCGTCTGAGGAACTAAATTTTTAAATTATTTTTTGAGACAAGGTCTTGTTCTGTTGCCCAGGCAGGAGTGCAGTGGCACAATCATGGCTCACTGCAGCCTCAACCTCCAGCCGCAAGCAATCCTCCGACCTCAACCTCCCAATTAGCTGGGATTACAGGTACATGCCACCAGGCCTAGCAAATTTTTTCTTTTCTTTTTCCTGCAGAGATGAGGTCCTGCTATGTTGCCTAGGCTGGTCTCGAACTGCTGGGCTAAAGCAATCCTCCTGTCTCGGCTTCCTAAAGTGCTGGGATTAGAGGTGTGAGCTACTACAGCCAGGTGATTTTGCTTTAAATTGCCAAACATGTCTGGTTGATCCCATATTGGACAATGGAGTTCTAAATAGTTGAGCCCCAGATAGGGACAATGAATCCTTCAAGGCCACACAGCAAGTTAGTGGTACTGTTGGGACTAGAACCCTGGTGGGAGGCCTGGTCCTGTCTTTCTAGAGAGGCATCACGGTCCCGTCATTGGGGCACCCATTGTGAACCAAACTGCCGGGGCTTACAATTCTGATGGGCTGTTTTCATGTTTTTATATTGTTTCCTTACTGCCTTGCCTCATTTTGAAAGAGGTTACAGTTTGGATGTTTTCCTGGCACACTCCACATCACAGGTCATTCTGCTGCTCCTTCTTTCATCTTGCAACTTTGTATGAGATCTGAACTTGATACTTTTCTGTTGCTCATTTTTGTTCAAAGTTACTTTCCCTTCATTTGTAGGAGGGTGGCTTGTCTAACATCGGAGTTGCCTTTTTTTTTTTTTTTTTTTTTTTGAGACGGAGTTTCGCTTTTGTTACCCAGGCTGTAATGCAATGGCGAGATCTCGACTCACCAAAACCTCCACCTCCTGGGTTCAAGCGATTCTCCTGCCTCAGCCTCCTGAGTAGCTGGGATTACAGGCACGTGCCACCATGCCCAGCTAAGTTTTGTATTTTTAGTAGAGATGGGGTTTCACCATGCTTACCAGGATGGTCTCGATCTCTTGACCTCATGATCCACCCGCCTCGGCCTCCCAGAGTGCTGGTATTACAGGTGTGAGCCACTGGGCCCAGCTTGCCATTTTTTTTTTACTGAGACAAGTCTTCCTCTGTCACCTGTCGGGGCTGGAGTGTGGTGGCGTGATCTCAGCTCACTGCAACCTCTACCTCCTGGGTTCAAGCGATTCTTCTGCCTCAGCACCCCTGAGTAGGTGGGACTACAGGCACACACCACCACGCCTGGCTAATTTTGGTATTTTCAATGGAGATGGTGTTGGTTGGGTTGGTCTCGAACTCCCCACCTTGTGATCCACCTGCCTCGGCCTCCCAAAGTGCTGGGATTACAGGCGTGAGTCACCACGCCTGGCCCTCCTCTCGCCACTCTTAAGGGGACCTTGTCTTTCCTTCCAATGCCCCGTCCTGCTCAGCTTTGATTTCATTCCCCGGTTGCTCTACAATACTGGGCGCAGTTCTGGAAAGGCAACTTCCTAGAGTCCAGAGGGCTGGGACTGCCTGGATCTGGACCTGTTTTTGGGGGGTGGGGAGGAGGGTATAAATTCTCTTTGTTGCCCAGGCTGGAGTGCAGTGGTATAATCATGGCTCACTGCAGCCTTGAACTCCTCAACTCAAGGGAACATCTCAGCCTCCTGAGTAACTGGGACTGGAGGTACATACCACCACACCTAGCTAATATTTAGTTTTTTTGTAGGTGTAAGGTCTTTGTTGTCCAGGTTGGTCTCAAAATCCTAGCCTTAAGTCATCATCCAGCCTTAGCTTCTAAAAGCACTGGGATTACAGGTGGAGCCACTGCACCCAGCCAGGATGCCTGGATCTTGGCTCTCACCATTATGGGATCGGTGATCTTGGGCAAGTCCCTTGACCACCCCGTGCCTATTTCTTCATCTACAAAATCATCAACTGAGTTAGCAGCCCGGGCGCAGTAGCTCATGCCTGTAATCCTAGCACTTTGGGAGGCCGAGGTGGGTGGATCACCCGATGTCAGGAGTTCAACACCAGCCTGGCCATCATGTTGAAACCCCATTTTTTTTTTTTTTTTTTTTTTTTTTTTTTTTTTGAGATCGAGTTTTGCTCTTGTTACCGTGGCTGGAGTGCAATGGCACGATCTCGGCTCACCGCAACCTCCGCCTCCTGGGTTCAGGCAATTCTCCTGCCTCAGCCTCCTGAGTAGCTGGGATTACAGGCACGTGCTACCACGCCCAGCTAATTTTTTTGTATTTTAGTAGAGACAGGGTTTCACCATGTTGACCAGGATGGTCTCGATCTCTTGACCTCGTGATCCACCCACCTCGGCCTCCCAAAGTGCTGGGATTACAGGCTTGAGCCACCGCGCCCAGCCGAAACCCTATCTTAAAATAAAAAAAAAAAAAAGAAACCGAGTTAGCACATAAAGCACTTGGAACAGAGCCTGACTCTTCATCCACACTGACTGCAGAGGAGGGAAGAGTGCCTGAGGCCCAACTTTCCTATCCAGTGTGGGATCTAGGGAATGTAACCAGTGCCAGGGGCTCCCCACTTGACCTGCCGGGCTGGTTTAAGCCTTGGTTGTTTACTGGTCAGCGGCAAGTCTTGTTTCACCCCAGCTCCAGGGATGGAACAGTGAGTAGGGGCTTCACTGCCAAGCGAAGCTTTTTCCACTGCTCCCTTGGTGGGTTCTCTGCAGGGCAGAAACCTGGCCAGGAAACCAGATGGGAGAAAAGGAAGGGCTGGGGCTCTGAGCGGAGATACGGACAGGGCTCTGAGGCCCCCCCAGGGAAGATCTGAACTCTAGAAGGCCATGCAAGGTTGGAAGCAGGCTCTGGGAACAGCCTCCATTGGCTCATTGACTGATGACCCCCCATACTCCCCACAGCTGAGGCCTCTCCACCATCTGCTGCCCCAGCTGGGCCCAGTCAGGGGGGCTGAGTGCCGCGCCCAGCTCAGCCCGGTGACTCAGCAAGTCATCCTTACGGCTGGACTCCTGCCTTGTTCTGAGGCCAAGCCCTTGCCAACTGCCTCTGCATCAGCACTGGGACCCCACCTCCCTGACCGCCTGCCTGCCTGCCTGCCATACCCCAAACCTGGGCCTTCTGCCTACACCACCTGCCAGGTTCAGCCAGGACAGGTCTTGCCTTCTACCCTCGCCATCCATGGAGGTGAGCCAGGAAAACCCTTTGACTCAGCAGCACGTTCCTGACAAGTCTCAGATTTAGGTTTTTGTAAGTTTCCTTCCAGATGACATGCGCAGTTAGGGCATTTTACTTCCAATAGATCAGGGCCCTCTAAAGACTATGGCATGGATTGTGTTGACCTTTGAAAGGTTCTGCCCAGCCCTCAGGCTTGGCCCCAACTCCCCAAATCCACTCACCCACCCTGCTCAGTCCCTGCTTCTGAAGCCTGCCCTAGTTGAGTCTCAGTGTAGACGCCAGTCCTGCCTGATCACACCTCCCTCAGGTGTCGTGAAGCTCCTATAAGAACCACAACCAGCTTTCACCCAAAATCCCACCAGCGCCTCTCCCACCATGAGGCTAAATGGGCAGAGAACTAAATAGCCTGTCCAAAGCAGAAACCAGGTTCGTCATCTAGTTAAAAGAGGGGCTCTTGGCTGAGAGGGGTGGCTCACACCTGTAATCACAACACTTTGGGAGGCTGAAGGTGGGAGGATGGCTTGAGGCTAGGAGTTCAAGACTAGCTTGGGCAACAGCAAAACTTAATAAATAAATGAGTCATGAGTCACTACTTCCCAGAGATCTTCAGGGTCAACTGTGAGTAGCTGATACAGTGAGTCTTTTTTTTTTTTTAAGACAGACTTTCACTCTGTCACCCAAGCTGGTGTGCACTGGCACAATCTCAGCTCACTGCAACGTCCACCTGCCTTCCGGATTCAAGCAAATCTTTTGTTGTTGCTATTTGGTTTGGTTTTGTTTTCTGGATTCAAGCAATTCTCATGCTTCAGCCTCCCAGTAGCTGGAATTACAGGCATATGCCACCAAGCCTGGTTAATTTTTTGTATTTTAGTAGAGATGGGGTTTGACCATGTCACCCCCAGGGTGGTCTCAAACTCCTGAGCTCAGGCAATCTGCCTGCCTCAGCCTCCCTAAACGTTAGGATGACGGGCGTGAGCTACCACACCTGGCCCATAGTGAGTCTTAACTAGCAATTGACCAAGTGACTACACTGCCTATGGCGTCTGCAGTGAGCAGAGTGGTACCACCTGGAGGCTTGTTAGCAATGCAGCCTTGGGGCCCCACCCCAAAGCCACTGAATCCTCGGCATCATAACTTGACTGCCAACGACTTGCACACACGTTAAAGTCTGAGCAGCTCTGGTCTAAAGCAGAGACTCATGGCTCAGGCTGCACACTAGTCATCTGGATTTTTTTTTTTTTTTTTTTTTTTTTTTTTTTTTTTTTTTTTTTTTTAGATAGAGTTCCGCTCTCGTTGCCCAGACTGGAGGGCAATGGCAACATCTTGGCTCACTGCAACCTCTGCCTCCTGGGTTTGAACAATTCTCCTGCCTCAGCCTCTCAAGTAGCTGGGATTACAGGTATACACCACCACACCCAGCTAATTTCCTATTTCTCTTTTAGTAGAGACAGGGTTTCACCATGTGGGTCAGGCTGGTCTGGTACTCCTGACCTCAAGTGATCCACCCACCTCGACCTCCCAGAGGGCTAGGATAACAGGCATGAGCTGCAGTGCCTGGCCTTCTGGAGATATTTTTTTTTTTTTTTTTTTTTTGGAGACAGTTTCACTCTCGTTACCCAGGCTGGAGTGCAATGTCGCGATCTTGGCTCACCGCAACCTCCACCTCCTGGGTTCAGGCAATTCCTGGAGATCTTTTTTAAAGCCATCCATCTCTGGTGATTCTGTTTAATTGGACTGGGTGAGGTTCAAGCACTGCAATTTTAAAAAGTTCTCCCCTCTGACTCTTAATATATAGCCAGGATTGAGAGCCAGTGGGAAAGTGTCACTCCAGCAGTTTTTAGCACTGGCAGCATGCCCCTGGGCCACTTACTAGCCTCTGAGCCTTCCTCTCCAGTGAAGTGAGAATGAAAGTGACTGTTGACCAGGCTTGGTGACTCACGCCTGTAATCCCAGCACTTTGGGAGGCCAAGGTGGGAAGATCGCTTGAGGCTAGGAGTTCAAGACCAGTCTGGGCAACACAGGGAGACCCCATTGCTACCAAAATCATGAAAAATACTAGCTAGGTGTGGTGGCACACACCTGTGGTCCCTGCTGCTTTGGAGGCTGAGGTGGGAGGATTGCCTGTACCTGGAAGGTCAAGGCTGCAGTGAGCCATAAATGGAGCTCACAAGTGCACTCTAACCTGGGCAACAGAGTGCATGCACTCTCAATGAATTTTTTTTTTTTTTTTGAGACCATCTCAAAGAAAAAGAAAAAAAAAGTGACTGCTTTCTGAAATCAGAGGTATTAGAGGATAGAGGGTCTCTGATGCACAGTAGGACCTGGAAGGAGGATAAAGATCCGTTCCAGGCTTGGCATGGTAGCTGTAATCCCAGCACATTTGGAGGCTGAGGTGGGCAGATTGCCTGAGGTCAGGAGTTCGAGACCAGCCTGGCCAACGTGGTAAAACCCTGTCCCTACTAAAAATACAAAACGTTGGTTAGGTGTGGTAGTGGGCACCTGTAATCCCAGCTACTCAGGAGGCTGAGGCAGGAGAATTGCTTGAACCCAGGAGGCAGAGGTCGCAGTGAGCTGAGATTGTCCCACTGCACTCCAGCCTGGGCAACAGACTGAGACTCTTGTCTCAAAAACAAAAACACACAGCTCCAATTGCAGGCTGCTCGTCAAGGGCAGGGAACTGTACTTCTCCTCCAGCCCATTCCCTTACCCAGGTCCAAGCAGCCTCCTTTGTTCCCAGCCCCAGGGCTCTTGGTTCCGGCGATCCAGAGGTTGGAGGTTGGGTCGGTGACTCAGCCCTGTCCCCAGACCTCCCACAGCTTCAGGTTCAGGAAAAGGCAGGTAAAGTTTGGTATAAACAGGAACACAACTTCATGGAGTTTCTCCTCGCTGATTTAAGTTAAATATTCTAGTCTAGTTAGAGAATGAGTCACATGACTCAGGAATTACCAACAGCCTATTTCCACCCAGTGGCTTCCTGGTTTACCCGCTTTAGGGGATCATTAATGGAAATTGAGAATCTGTCTCACATAAATTGCCTTTTTAAAAAGCCACACAGTTTTAGGAACTTCTCTTCCCAAGGAAATCGTATCTGAGCTCCAGCCCAACTGGGCCACCTTGCGGGAGAGGAAACAGCCTGGTGGCCTTCAGGAGGTAAGGGGGAGACAGAACAGCTCAGCTAGCCCAGATTTTCCACTTGTTCTCCCTCCCCCCTATTCCTGCCAATTAACACCAGTCACTGGAGGCAAGAACCAACTGGATCAGATACGACCCACGAACCAAGCTTCAGAACCCCTCATCTACAGCAATATTTTCTAAACTTGCCTAATCGTAGGAGTGAGCTGGAATTTTTTTTTTTTTTTAAAGAAAAACCTAACCCCCCTTCCCCCCCACCCCACTAAACAGAGACGGAGGTCTCCCCATATTGCTCAGGCTGGTCTGCAACTCCTGGCCTCAAGCCATCCTCCCACCTGGGCCTCCCAAAGTGCTGGGATTACAGGCCTGAGTCACCATTCCCAGCCCTGGGCTGGAATTCTTAACCCCACTCCAGCTGCTTTTTGCAGGCCTCACTTCTGACCCACTGGGTCTAGGTTTCCGGGGGACAGCCTCTGGACCCTGTGTTCTAGGCAAACGCCCCCCCCCTCCCAAGTAACAGCTCTCACTTACTGTGAGCTTAATCTGTGTCAGGCCTCAATTAACTCATGTTATCCTCACAAGAGCCTGAAAGTTAAGAAACTTGCCCAAGAGCACGCAGTTATCAAAGGATGAAGCTGAAAGTCGGCTCTGGGCATCATGACTGCAGAGACTACGAACCAGGAGGGAGTGGCTTCTCAGGCAGAAACAGGAAGATTCTAAACCGAGAACAAGGACTCGAGGACTGGGGTGGGGCTGGGTACTTTCCCAGATGGTGCCAACGGCAGTTCAAAGGTGAATGTTTTCTATAACCCGGGCCAGTGCCCAGCCTCTGTTCCCCCAGAACCTGGGAGGGCAGCACCCAAGGTAACCTGAGCACCCTGTTACCTTGGAGCCCTCAGGCTGTCTCTGGGCCACCCACTCAAGGTGGCCTCCCTACCTGCTCGAGGCTACAGAGGGCTGTCTTGTCCAAACAGCCACACCCCAGGGCCAACCCAGTGCTCTGTGTGCCAAGGGAGTTTCTGGGAGAGCCACCTGACACCCCACGTGACAGCTAGCCTTTCCCCCATCACACAGGGGTCACCCAGGCAAGGAGCAGAGGACATGGGGGCCATCAGCCTGTCACCCCTACCCAAGGGACTGCTCTAAGATCCCCAGAATCTCAGCCTGGTGGGTACAACTAAGCATCCTCCCAAAAAGGGCAAGAACCTTGGTTTCCAAATTCTGTGCCTTCTGGAAATCACTCTAATGACTTCCGGAATGATCGGCTGAGGCCAACATCTGGCCCAGCCCTGCATGGGGCAGTAGGAAAGCTTCCTCTGTCAGAGTTAAGGGTCCTGAATGTGGACAGGTCACATTCTTAGGGCTCAAGGTGACAGGTCAGAGCCCAGGTCCCCAGGACAGTGCAGGTGAGTAGAGCAAGCACCAATCTAGCTCCGAGATGGGGTCTGAATGGACCCTGTGAGGTTGCCCACCTGACGTCTCATGTGAAACCCTGAATCAGAGGCCCGAGAGTTGCAGGGCAGTGGGGGACAGTGTCAGTGAGTAGTTAATCGACTTTTACTTAAAAACCCAGAAAACTCCAATTACTGGAAAGTGAAATCTCCCAAAGCAAAGCCACCACCCATCCTCCTTTCCCACTCTGATTCAGGTTTTCCCTGCCCCCCAGCAGAAGCAAGGCCCTTGTAAACAGGACAGGGTTAGAGAGCCTCAAGGGATACAAAGATCTGCCCGATTTGGGGTTTGGGGGGCCAGTACCGCGTACTCACATCTAGAAGTGGGGCTAGCTGCAACACACGCCTGAGATGGGGAACTCTCACCCAGCCCTGGGGATCACTTCCCGGCAGGCCAAGCCAGGCCTGGCCTGGCCCAGGGGTGGGGCTTGGGAGTTAAAGGGCCCTTGCAGCTGGTTCTCATTTTGTCCTCTGGGCTGTCTCTGCGGCAGCTGAAGGCACACCGAACCCTGCCCGCTAATCAGTTTCTGCTTGGAGCCAGCTGGTGGCACTGGGGTATGGCTGGGAGGGGCTGGAGAGCCCGAGACAAGGCAGGTGCTAACTGAGGGCGCCTCTGCCCATCTGGCTTTCATTTTCCAATCTGGGTGAATACAGTTCTGCCTCTCCCTTCAAGTGGGGCCAAACTATTGAGGCTCCGGCTATAATCACTCCTCTTAAGAGATGATAGCTCTGCATCTTTTATTTCAGACTCAGAAAATTCAGTCCCAGTCTCCAAATAGGTGTTCAGTAGAAAACATGCACACACACACACACACACACACACACACACACTTCCTTTCACACGCACACACACACTCTCTTTTTTCTCTCTCTTCCTCTTTCCTGCAACGTGCTGTTTGGGAGCTTGGGGTTTCTCTCTTCTTTCCAAGTTTCTCAGTGTCTCGGCTGGGGAAGGAGGGCCCAGGCTCCAGCAGGTACAGACGCTGCACCCTAGAGGCAGGAGCAGCAGGAGTCAGTATTTTCGCTGCCGAGGGAAGAGACTGCTCCCTGAAGATCGGAGTGGGGGGCTGGTGGGGCTGGTGTCCTCCGAGTCCAGGCTGAAGAGGTCCCTCCCAGTACGAAGGATCTGCTCCTCCAGCTTCTTGTGTCGCTTCATGTCAGAGAGCACCTTGTCCAGGCGGGCCTCCCGTTTCTGGCTCCGGGCTGAGCTTCCTGGAGAAGGGGAAGGTAAGATACATGGGAAGGATGGAGGCGGTGCGCACCAGACCTGCCTGAACTTCACTCATCACTTGGGGAGCTAGTTAAACATGCAGGTCCCCAGGCCTCCGTCTAGGATGACCTGAGGTTCAGGGTTGGCCCTCAGAAAGGGTGAGTGGCGAAGGTCTTGAATGACAGGATGGCATGAGCATTGTGAAAAGCAGGGAGGACCATATGGGGGAGGGGGGATGGCAAGGGTAAAGGCCCAGGACAAGAACAGAGTTCTGTTCAGAGAAGAGTGCAGAGAGCTGGCATTCTTGCTCTTCCCTGGCAAGACGGAATCCCTTGGAAAATTTTAAGTAGAAAAGTGACATGACTTATGGTCAGGCGCAGGGGCTCACGCTGTAATTTCAGCACTTGGGGAGGCTGAGGCGGGCAGATCACTTGAGGTCAGCAGTTCAAGACCAGCCTGGCAAACATAGCAAGACCCCATCTCTACTAAAAATTACAAAAATTAGCTAGGCGTGGTGGCATGTGCCTGTAATCCCAGCTGCTGAGCAGGCTGACGCAGGAGAATCAATTGAACCCAGGAGGTGAAAGCTGTAGTGGGCCGAGATCGTGCCACTGCACTCCAGTCTGAGTCTGGGTGAGAGACTTCGTCTCAAAAAAAAAAAAAAAAAAAAAAAAGTGACACGATTTATATTTTAAAATGATCATCTGAGTTGCAGAAACTGGAAGCGGAGAGCCCAGTTAGGAGCCACTGCAACTATCCAGGCAAAGATGGTGGCTTGAATGGGGATGTGGTGTTGAAAGTGGAGAGCAGCAGAGGTACTTGGAATGTACATTTTGTAGTAAGCAAGATTTGCTGTTGGTGTGAAAGTGCTGGTAAGAGACAGAAATCAAGAATGGCTCTAGGCTGGGTGCGGTGACTCATGCCTGTAATCTCAGCATTTTGGGAGACCCAGGCAGATGATCATTTGAGCCCAAGAGTTTGAGACCAACCAGTCTGGGCAACGTAGCAAGACCTTGTCTCTCCAAAAAAGAAAAGAAAAAGACATGACTCTGCGGGTAAATTCTAGAAAGGCCTGTGGGGTGGGAAATGGGGTCACTGGTGTGATTAAAGATGTACATGGTAGTAGAGGGATGTGAGTTACATAATATTGTAAGGCCAGGACCTGGACTTCTGGGAATGGGAAACATAATATAATTATTTGTAATTTTCCAGAATCAATGACTAGTTTTTTTGTGTGTGTGTTTTTAAGAAATTATCTGTAATTTTTTTTTTAAAACAGTCTCACTCCGTGGCCCAGGCTAGAGTGCAGCGGCGTGATCTCAGGTCACCGCAACCTCCACCTCCAAGTCTCAAGCAATTCTGCCTCTCCAGTAGCTGGGATTACAGGCGTTGGCTACCACAACCAACTAATTTTTTGTATTATAACAGTCTCTTAAAGGAAGACAAGGGGCTGGGCACAGTGGCTCACGCCTGTAATTCCAGCACTTTGGGAGGCGGAGGTGGGTGGATCACGAGGTCAGGAGTTAAGAGACCAGCCTGGCCAGCATGGTGAAACCCGGCGTGGTGGCTCGAGTCTGTAATCCCAACTACTTGGAGGCCGAGGCAGGAGAACTGCTTGAACCCAGAAGGTGGAGGTTGTAGTGAACTGAGATCGTGCCACTGCACTCTAGCCTGGGCGACAAGAGCAAGACTCTGTCTTAAAACAAAAAAAGGAAAACGAAGTTAGTAGTCTAAGTCATAAAGAGGGTACTACTGGTGAATGCTCTCTCCTGTGGCTGAAGTTATGTGGCACCTGAAGCAGCAAGCAAAGGCCTCTAGGGGAGCTGATCTGGCGTAACTGACACCCTTCACCTCCCCAACCTTCCCCTCTCCTTTGTACCTGGGGTGCGTCGCCGGTCAATCAGGGAGTCCTTCGGTGTCACTGGCTCATCATCAAAATCAAATTCCGTGGGCATGTGTGGTCTGGGACAGGTGAACAGAGTGGAGGGTGAGGGCGGTCCTCCCGGCCACCCACACGTGTGCTTCTCCCCTGCCCACTCCTCCTCCCTCGCTGGCTTCCCTCCCTCCGCTTTCCGGGATCCTGGGTCCCACATTTTCCCCTCCCTACTTCCTCCAGCCATCAGGGGAGCAGCCCCGGGACAAGGTGTACGGGTGTGCCTTTACTTTTCCTCTTCCTCTTCTTTGGCCTCCGGCTCCTCATCGGATCTCTCCTCTTCGCTCTGGGCCTCAGGCGTGGGCGGCCGGCGGGGCAGGATCTCGGCTTGCAGCTCCAGGGTACCGTGGGCAGCCAGCAGTTCATAGAGCCGCTGGATTTCGGAGGGCTGAGGCATCCAGGGCTGCCCATCCGCGGGCAGCTCCACCTCCTCGTCGCTGCAGGGCACACACCAGTCCTCGGAGTCCCCCTCGGCGGGCTCTTCCCCACTGGCACTGGGGACTTCTCCCTGCGCCTCCTCGCCCCCGGACCCCGCACGCTCGGTCTCCTCTCGGCCTCCTTCTCCCTCGTCCTCGGCCTTAGCGGCCGAGGCGGAGGGGCCTCCGGCATCCTCCACGGCCAGAGCCTGGAGGCCGGAGGTCACTTCCCCTTCTTCAGACAGAGGCGCCGCCGTGGTGGCCGCAGTGTCTTCATGGCCCCGGGCAAGGGACATAGGGCCCTAGGGCAGGGACCCCGCGACGACAGATGCTGGAGTCCGAAGCCAGGATCCCTCAGGGATCGGGCTCCCCGGGAGAGTTCGGGACCGTCTTCAGCTCATCAGGATCCCGCAGAGGACTCCGCGGCCACACCGCCCGTCCCCGGGAGGGGGCGCTCAGTCCCCGCCAAGGACCCCGCCCCAGGGATCGAGGTCCGGCCGGGGCCCCGCAGAAACCACTTTCCGAGCCCGAGAAGGGGAAGAGAAGGGCGGGCCACTCGTCCCGCTTCCACGTCGCCCCTCTCCACACCTGGACGCGGCGCCCTCTCTCCGGACCTCGCAGTTGTTGGCCGCGTCAATTCAGCGACCGTACGCACCTGGAGCTAAGACCCGCCTCCCGGGCTGCGCAGGGTCACAGTACGCAGGCGCACAGAAATGGCGCGGGAGGCACCGCTCCACTCAAGGATACTTGAAGAGGAAAGCGAGGGAAGGCTTGCACATGCGCGGGTAGGCGCGCAGGCTTCAGCCCATAGTAAAGATGGCCACCGGGACGGCGCATGCGCATATTACACAAAAAAAGGGTCTGCGGGAAGAGAGGCAGCACCGCCTCGCCGGCGGGACAAACACAGAAACCAACCGAGACTGGAGGCGAGTCTCATGCAGTCTCCGTTTATTGGTGTTTCAGACTCATGCAACATCCGGCATACAAAAAGGGATAAATCAATTTGATATATATATATATATTTTTAAAGAATTTTAGTTTCTTTTTCCCCCATACTTTTTTTTTTTTAAGGAAAAACAAACCAACCAACCCGCCAAATCTGAACCATGCTGTAGCTCGGTCCCCGCCTCCTCAGCGGGCTGTCGCGTGCAACAAACCTCCCCCGTCATCTTAGAAAATAATTATAGAGCTCCCCGCCCCGCCCTCGCTCCTGCCAGTGGGAGCTTTGGTCCTATTTTTTGGATCCTTTCGTTATGAAACACGTGAAGGAATCTACCCCGACACCTTCAAGAAAAACTCGCAGACTGGGGTTGAAAAGCCCAAGTGGGCGAGTCAACTCCAGCTGACCTGGGAAGGGTCAGCGCCTTGTCCCTCCCTTCTCCCCTGCGCGCGTTCGGAACCAGTGCTCGCCACCCTCGCCGAAGTCCCCACACGAGGCCCGGCTTGCCAGCTCTGCGACCTGCAAGGCACCCTTGGGTGTCTGAGCCTGGGCGGTCCCAGCGGAGAACAGTCGGAGCCCGGGGTTGGGGAGCCCTCTCCCAGCACTGCTCCCCACCCCCCAGCCTGATCTAAGTGCTGTCATTTTTGCAGAGGACACGGTGCGGGGAGGGTGGAGAAGAGGATGCCTGAGGGGAGATGAGGAGGCAGGAAGAGGAAGGGGGTGGGAAGTGGAGAGGGAAGGGGAGATGATAAAGAAGGGAAGGAAGAGAGGACTTGGGGGTGGAGAGGATGCCAAGACAATGAAAGTTGGGAGGAGGAGGCCAGGGTGGAGGTCCAGAGAACTGGAGAGGCTGGAAGTGCAGGGAGGCCAGCCGGGTGAGATGCAGGGAGGCTGAGAGCAAAGAGTTGGGGAGGTGTTCAGGGAGGTTTCCAGAGTGCAGGGAGGTTTCCAGAAGTGCAGGGATAGGGGGCCAGGAGGCTGGAGGGGATGCAGGCAGCAGTGCAGGGAGGTTGGAACCAGTGCAGGGATGAGGGAGGCCTACAGTTGGCAGAAGAGCCTGGCAAGATGCAGGAGCAGGACAGAAGCTGTAAACAAGGCCGCTCAGGCTCCCTTGGTCCTTAGGGGTGGGGGCCAGGGCCATCAGTTGGGCTCCCCCCAGGGGAGGGATGGGCCCAAGGCAGCTCCCAACAGGAAGAAAAGTCTTGGGATTCGGGGCAGAGCCCCTCACTTATACACTGTGGGAGAGGAGAGGGAAGGATAGGTTGGTGGGGGGGGACAAGGAGCGACAAAGGAGAGGTAAGGAGGACAGACAGGAGAGAGCAGGGGCAGGGGTTAGTAAAGCTGCCCTTGCCAACCCTTCCACTCCTCCCCTGCCTGTCCCAAGCCCCCACTCACCGCCTAAGTTGATGACGCAGGAAGCGATGATGATGAGGATTCCCCCCACCAGCGCCACGATGCTTAAGAGCTTGGCCACACGGCCCAGACGCTGGGCCCCATCCACGTCCCCCTGCTGCAGGCTGTTCCGGGACTGGGGTTAGGGTGAGGGGTGGAGGCACATGGCCAGGGTCAGGAGAAGCCAGCCCAGAAGGGATCAGGTGGAAAAGTCATCCAGAAGAGAGAGGCCAGCCCCATGGACGGAGGATAAGGGAGGAAGGGGGAGTGGGGGGGCGGGTGGAGGAAGGAGGAGAGGAGGGGCAGAGGAAGGAAGGCACAGGTCAGCAAGGCTGTGTGACATGTGTGTCTCCATATCCCTCCCACCCAAAGGGGCAGGGCAGTGGTGGCTCACAGGGTTAGGTCCTAGGGAGAGGCAAACAAAGGCCCTGGAATTGGGGAGGTGGGATCCATGCAAAGAGAAGGGAGGAAAGGCATGGTTACTCCTGGGCCTCTGTCCCAGCACTGGCGGGAAGCCGGGAGCCACAGCAGGCTTGGGCCAGGGTCCCATGGGGCTCACCATGACAGCATAAGCGAAGGCCACAATGTTGACAGGCCACATAGGGCAGAAGCAGGACAGGATGGCAAGGATGATGTAGTCCCGAGGTTTCTGGGTGCCTTCACCCCCCTCCACCCCAGGACCTGCCAGCTGGGAGCTGGGGTGGCGGCTCAGGCTACCTCGGGGAGATCCCGGATGCCCACTATGTGCTCTTCCCAGTCGATCCTCCTCAACCAGCTGCTGCAGTACTCGGGGGGGAGCCCCATTGGCTGGGGGGGATTTTTTGGACGGTGGTGAGTGAGGCTCAGGAGCTGGGCCCTCTTCCCCATCGCCAGCCTGCAGGGGCACCACTGCCCCATTCTCTTGCTTTTCCGCTACACTCTCAGACAGAATCTCAGGGGTGGGGTCTTCCTCGGTAGGGAGCTCCGGTTGAAGGTCTGGCTTGGGGGTGGGCTGGGAATCTGGCTGGGGGTCTGGCTGGGGAGCAGGCTCTGGGGCTGGCTCAGGTGGGGCTGCAGACTCAAGCCTGGACCCCTGGTCTTCAGTGGTCTCTTTGCTCACTTCTGGTTTGGACACTGTTTCTTGACATGGCTCTTTCGGGCTGCAGTTGGCCTTTGATTCCCCTCCTGGGCTGAAGCTGAGGTCTGCGCCCTGGGCTGTTTCTGAGGCCCCAGCTGGGATCTCTGTGGTTTCTGGAGCCAGCCCAGCCTTGGGCCCTGAGTCCACAGGGGCTGCAGTGGTGTCTGGGCCTGGCTTCGAGGCCTCTGGCTGGTCTGAGACCCCTGCTAGGACCTGGGGAGGGCCAGTTTCAGCTTCAGAACGGCTAGGCCCTTCGCCTGGAACCTGGGGACTCTCCTCAACCCCCTTCATTTCCGAGACCTCAGAGCTAGTGGTTGCCATCTTGAAATGGGAGAGGGGAGAGAACCCCTACAGGGAGGATGGACTAGCAGAGACAGCCGAGAACCCTGGAAGAGGAGAAGACAGGCTTCGGGTGAGGAGGGAGGAGGGCGCTCAGCACTGCAAGCCCAATGGGGCCACATTCCTGTCTCAGGGCCAGGCTTGCAATGCCTCTAGGGAAAGTAAGAAAAGTTGGGGTTTCCTTTGCCTTAGGGTGGGACATCCCTGGGGGTGGAGTGCTCCTACTCTAAGTCTTCCGCTTGGAGAGCCCTGGGGAAGATTAACCCTTTTGTAAACAGGACCTTCTCCATGGTCTCTCCCTGGGTCCATCCGACAAGATCCACACTCTCAGATCCCAGCCGATGCCCCAGCACCCCAAAATCAACGAGCTGTGCAAACACCCAACACTCCGACAGGCAGACTGGGCAGAGAACTCGACATTCGCATTCCACTCCCTCTGCATCCTCCCCTCCTCCCGGGGCGCCCAGGCGGTGCGGGTTTTCTAGCTGCGCGTTTAGGGCGAGGACGCCCCCGCCCCTCCCAGGATCTCCCCGAGGGAGCCTGACTTGGTTATCTCCTCCGGTCCCCTGTCAGCCCCTCTCCCGGGGCTTCCCTCGCCTTCGGTGGGTTGGCGCCTTCTCCCGATGGTTCAGCCCGCCCAGCACCACCACCAGCCCTCTAGACACCCGCATTCCCGTGCAGCCCGCCCGGCGTCGGCCGTCGGTCGGTCCACTCCTACCCGCAGCCTCAGTCTGCCCGGGTCTCACCTCGACGCCGGCCTCCGGACAACTCCCGCTGCCGCTGCTGGCTTTTACAGCAGCCGCAGCCCGGGAGGGAGCAAGTCAGTGAGGGAGGGAGGGAGGGAGGCGGCGGGTCTCCCTCCTCTCCCCTCCCTTGTGCTCATCCCCTCCTCTCCGGTCCCCTCCCCTGCGCTCCTCCGCCGCCGCCGCCGCGCGCCGCCCCCGCCCCTCGCGAGCCTCCGGCCCCTCCCGCCAGCCCAAAGGAGCCACGCGTTACCCAGGCAACCGGCCCGGGGACCACTCGCGCCCCCTCCCTGCCCCTTCCCACGCGCGCCTCCAGGCGGGGCGGCCTCCTTCCTAAGTCCCCGGCCCCTCCCGTCAACGGTCACCGGGATTCCTGGAAGAGTCGGGGGTTTGGGGGAAAACGGAGAGGGTTCTGCGAGGATACGGGACCAGTGAGGCAGGCAGGACCGGGTGGAGGTGCCCCTACGAGGAGGACAAGGAAGATGGGGCAAGACGCGGGGAGGCTGCAGAAGCCGCGCAGGGTGGGGTTTCGAGAGAACGGAGCCTGCAGAAAGCAGCAGCAGCAACGGGCGCTGGAAGGCTCAAAAAAGGGGCCCTGGAAAGGACGAAGCGGGGACAGGAAAGGGAATTCCAAGGGGCAGGGCAGAGGCTGCAGGGCCGGCCTGGAGGAGGGGGCAGGGCAGAGGAGCCCGTGTAAACACGGGGTGGCCCACGCCCAGGATGAGGGACAGGTGCAGCATTCATTCTGAACCTGGCAACAGCCACAGAGCTTGGGACTCCTCAGCCTTTCCGCAGCCCCATCACCCACCGTTGCCTCAGGGCTGTGACGGGAGCAAGGAGGGATGCGGCTGGGGGCTGAGTAGTGGCCACGGGTGTGGACAGAGGGCGGCATTCCAGTCTTGCAGCTGTTTGGGTTTCTAACGGGGCCTCTTCAAACCTGCAGGGGCTATTCTGGGTTTGTCCCGATTGGGAATTCCCCAGAGACCTGGAACTTGCGATCCACAGCCTTGGGAGCCTTGGCCCCACCCTAAATGTGTGCTGCCGCCACTAGGGCTCCCCCTGGGGAAGGCGGACCCAGAACCCCACAGCCGCACAGGACAGAGCAAGGCTGGACTGACACCAGACCGGGGAGAAACCCTTGGGGGTGGGGGCAGTTGCTTGGTGAGGGCAATTCAATCAATCCAGAACCAGAAACAGGATTTTATTTAAAATTTATTGTAATGGGGTCCGCGCAAAAGAAGGGGGCGGAGGGTGGGGTACATGCAGGGGACACAGGAACACGATGACATGGCCAGGGCCACAGCTTCTTCTGTCGTGGGGAAGAGGGATGAAAAGACAAGACCAGGGCTGGAGCTGGGGTGGAAGAGGGGAGGGGGACACTGGCTGCATTCCCCCACCCCCAGGAAGCACCTCTAGGCCCTGGACCCCTCGCTCACCCTGGCCCCTAAAACTCCATCTCTCCTCTGCCTCTGGCCCTCCTGGCTCCTCCTTCTGCTCCCCTGAACTTTTTTTGACAGATTCTCAAGTAGGACAATGTTCAGGGCCTGACCCCAAACTCCCTACCACCTTATGAAGGTACAACCTTTGCGGGCCCTGCTTCTGCCCCTCCTCAAACCTCACCGCTTTCCCTCTCTGGGACAGAAGCTCTGATCTCCCTCCTTCCTCTCCTCCCTCCCCATGGAAGAAAAAAAAGAAAAAGGAAAAGAAAGCACCAACTCCCCAGGGCGGGGCAGCAGACAGCAGGGGGAGAGGATTGGAAGGAGAGGAAGAGAACCATTGAGGGAAGAGGCTCACAAGTCCCTGGGAGGACAGGGCACGGGCTTACAGAGAGGAGAGGGGGTACGGGCAGTGGCTGCTCCTGTCCTCTGCCACCCCTGCCCACTGTCCAGGGGACTTCAACACAACTGAGAGGACAGGTTTGTGTGGGGTCAGGTCTGATAGAAGAGAGGAGCAGGAGAAACAAATCGTTAAAACCTAGCGAATTCTCCTAAAACATTTCTTCCTCCTTTCCTTCCGGAGGCTCCTCGGTTGGTGGGGAAGTAGTGAGGAGTTGGTGGGAAAAGAGCGGGGAGAGGAGCCTGCACCAAGGGACTCTGCTCCATTCTCCCCTCTCCCCCGCAACCAACTTGGAGCTCACCAGGGCTGGGAGGGAAGTGGCTGAGAGCTCACAGGCACCCCCTCTGCCCCCGAGAGGGAGCCCACAGCTGTGGGAGGAGCTGCTACTGCTGCTGCCGCAGCTGCTGCCGCCGCTGCTGCTGCCGCTGCCGCCGCCATTGGACAAACCTCACCTGTACCTGCAGGAGAAACACCACGGATCACAGCGCAATCTGAATGGCAAGAGGCTTGCCCTCACCCCAGACCTGGGTTCCCAGCCTGCTTCCCCTGGGACACAGCCGTTGCTCACTTCCTATCTGGTCCCCAGAGGCCTCAGCCTGCCTCCTCACCCAGAGTTCTCAAGGGTATTCCCTGTGCCTGGAAGTCTCCCTAGCCTGAGTGGCACATGGGCATCCCTTGCCTTCCTGAGATCCCCTATTGGGCCCTTTGAGCCCCCTTGTCCCCCACACCCCCCATCCCGCCCCCTAGCCATGCCCCACGCCTTGCCTGGTGGGTGCGGGGTCCCCCTCAGCAGGTGGGCTGTGGCTGGGGGGCGTCTCCTGGGACAGGGGGGGCGGCCCCCCCCAGATGGGTCTGCATGTGGCCGGCCAGCTGGGCAGGGGTCTTGCAGTGCACGCTGCACAGCTTGCACAGGATGCGGTCAGCCCGCGGGGCCTGGAGCCCGTGGTCCTTCACCGCGTGGATGCGCAGGTATGCTGCCGTGGTGAAGCCTATTAGGGGGTGGATTGGGATGGGGCGGGGGTCAGCCCAGAGACGGAGACCCCAGAGACGGGGCTGATCTCCTAGGCGGGGGACGCCCTCCTCAGATGGCCCTGTCCTCCTCCCACAGCATCCTTGGTAGCCTGGGGCCAACTGCTCTGCTAGGGCTGGTGGGTACAGCCCCTCCCTGAGCCTGGGGCCTGGCTTGCTCGGTGCCTGCTTCTCAGCCTGGTTACCTACAGAGCTCACTCTTTATGGCCGAGAGACCTCTCCCAAGATGACAGGACACTGACTCCTAGCCACTTACAAGGTTGACCCTCAGCAGAGACGGCTGTGTCCCTTTCCCTCCAGTGCCCCTTCCCCCCTCCCCCAGGTAGCCAGTGAGTCTGACTGAAGACAGCTTTCTCTGCTACCCGGGCAGGATGTGTGCTGGTAAAGCCAAGCCCGTGTATTCCACCTGCCCCAGGAGCTGGAGACAAGACCTTGTGGCTGCCTGGCAGAAACCTTGCCTTGTAACCCCTGGAGCTGGCTTCCCTGACTACTCCTTACCCAGAGCAGCCAAGTTCCACTCCCGTTCTCCCTACACACGCCCAGGAGGTTCAACCCCTCCGGTAGATCATCTCCTCCAGCCAGGACTTCTCAGAGCCTAACGACGCTCATTCAGGTGCCCCCCCTCTGCTGCTCCCTTGACCTCTTGGAGAACTCTAGACGCCACGAGCTCTTGACTACAGCACCCTTAATCTGTATCAGTGGCAGGGCGTCTGGCCAGGCGCCCACCCTCTGCCCCTGGCCCTCCCGGCAGCCCTCAGCATGTACCTTTGTTGCAGAGCTCACAGACATGGTGAGGGCCCTGGCTGTGCACCTTCATGTGGTCCGAAATATAAGCCGAGCTCAGCATCTTGCCACACACGTGACATGGCACCTTCTCCTCGTGTCGTACTGTGTGCGCCCGCAGCCGATCCTTCGTGGCGAAAGCTGCCTCACATTTCTGGGGAGGGGGGAGGGGCGTGGGGGGTGTCACAGGAGAGTTAAAGTTTCGGGGGCTGGGGAGGGGGGAGCAAGAGGTTAAAGGAATCAGAGCCTTGGGGATCTTTGATCTGTAGGAAACGAGAGTGAGATGACGAGGCCTTGAAGGAGGAATGAGAAAATGGAGTGAAAAGGCAAAAAGAAGAGAGAGAAAAAGGGGGTCTGAGAGGCTGAACTCAGACAGCTACCATGAGGGTCAAAATCATGAAAAGCAGGACTGGAGGCGGCGGGCGTCCTACCTCACATTTGAAGGGCCGTTCTGTTGAGTGCACTTGTCTGACGTGACTGTTGAGGTGATCCGGCCTGGGGACACGTTGGGGTTGGGGTTAGGGCAGAAGCGGTGAGCTCCAAATCCGCCAAACTGCACCGCAGGCCTTTCCGAGGATCCCTGCGCCTCCTCCCGGAGCCCGGGCCGTCACAGCGCCACTTCGGCAGGAAATCCCTCCCCTCCAGCCCGGCAGCCGAGGCCGCCTCCGCCGCCTCCACCGCCTCCTCCCACGAGAAGCTTCCGTCAACCCCAAGGCCCACCTCCTTGGCAAAGGACCACCCCCTGCTCCCTGGTAACCCGGAGAGGCTTCCTCCCTCCGCCCTGGGAGGGGCTCCCCTTCCCCAGCCTCAGCAGCCACCTCCCTCCCCGCCAGCCACGGCCAGGCCACCTCTGTCGCGTCCCTCCCGCCCCACGGCCTAGTGGGCGGCCAAGGCCCCGTGCACACCGGGAGAAGCTCTTGCCACAGTGGGAGCAGTTGTAGGGCTTGTGTACAGCGCCGTCATGTGAGCGCACGTGGTAACTCATGCGGTCCTTGCGCTTGAAGCGCTGTTGGCACACCGGGCACTGGTAGGGCTTCTCGTCCGAGTGCGACAGCTTGTGTCGGTTCAGGTGGTAGACGTCGCGGAAGGCCTTGCCGCACATCTCGCAGGCGTGGTTCTTCCGGATGCGCTTCCCCGAGGCGGTCGTGGTCACCACGCCACCGGCGGCCACTGCGGCCGCGCCGCCGCCGGCCCCCGCTTCTCCCCCTCCCCCGCCGGCTCCGCTCAGCTGGGGCACGCTCAGGAGGCTCAGGGGCACCATGGTGGGCATCTTCATAGCACCCGAGGGGACCCGGCCGGCCTTGGCTCCCGTGTGGATGGCTTCGTGCCTCCGGAGGTTGTAGCCGTTCTTGAACTCCTTGGCGCACAGAGCGCAGATGTAGGGCCCCTTGCTCTTTGTCTTCTTCTCCAAGGCAGACGCGACTGGGGCCACGGCGACCGTCGAGGTTGGGGCTACGACGGCGGTGGCTGCCGCCGCGGCGATGGTGGCGGCGGAGGCGGGGGGCGCGGCCTCGGCCGCAGGCGCCGACACGGGTGGGGGTGGCGGAGGGGGCGCCGGGGGCTGCTTCAGGGCCGCTGTGTCCACCGTGGAGGCGGCGGCCGGAGCCGGGGGCGCGGCAGCGACGGCGGCAGCAGCGGCGGCGGCGGCCGCAGCGGCCGCGGCGGACTCCTGGGCAGCGGCGAGCACGGGGAGCAAGTCCACCTGGAGGGGCTCGGCCGCCGGGGCCTGGGGCGTGGGCGGGGGCGCCGGCGCGGCCTGCGGAAACAAGGCGCCGAGTGGGCCGCGGGTGCGGGCGGGCGCCCCCCCGGCCCTGGCCGCCGCGGCGGGCCCTACTCACCTGGAATGGACTCTGGGCGCAGCCCTGGGAGGCAAAGAAGCGGGACTGGAGCTCAGCCCCGACCTGCAGGGGGTTCTGGGCGTGACCCTGAGGTGGCGGGAAGGAGTTCATGAGGCCGCCCACCCCCCGGGAGTCCAGGCCCAGCACGGGGAAGGGGGGGGCCAGCAGCGTGCAAGGGAACACCGGGAACATGGCCTCGGCCGCAGCGGGGCCCCCGGGGCTCAGCGGGGGCCGGGGGCGCGGGCCGCGCGGGGCCCAGGCTCGGGGCGCCGCCCCCGGCCGGCCGGCCTGGGCCGCGCCGAACGCATGGCCCGCGGGCCGCCCCGCCGCCCGCGCACCCCGGCCGGCGGGAGGGAAGGAGGGCGCCTTGCGGGCCGCGGAGCGCCGCGGCGACGGCGGCGGCGACGCCCCCTGGGTGGGGGCGGGAGGCCCCGCGGGGCCGGGGCCGGGGCCGGGGGCGGGGGCCCGGGCGGCGGCGGCGGCGGCGGCGGCGGTTGGAGCCTGGCGGGGCGGGGTGGGGGGAGCGAGGGAGCAGCCTCGGCCCCCGCCGCGCGCGCGCCCAGCCGGCGCCTCGGGGAGGGCGGGGGAGGGCGCGAGGGAGGGAGGGGGACAGCTGCGCGCGCACCGGGCGCGCGGAGGGGGGGTGGGACGGGAGGGAGGGCGGGCAGGAGGGGGTGTGGGCAGGGGGGTGGGGGCGGGGGGAGGGGGTTGTTACCTGGAAGATGAAGCTGCTCCAGTTGCTGGGATCCATGGCGAAGGGAGGGAGGGAGGTGGCTCGCGCTCACCCTGGGGCGGGAGGAGGAGGAGGCGGCGGTGGGGGAGGGGGAACCCGGGGAGGAGGCGCGCGGGGCGGGCGGGGGGAGGAGGAGGGTGGGGGGAGCGGAGCACACTGCGCGCGGGGAGGGCGGGCGGGGGGCGCGAGGACACACAAGAGGCTGGAGCGGGCGCGAGCGCGAGCGCGAGCGCGCGCGGGGCCAGCGGGAGGGGGAGGCGCGAGAGGACTCTGGCGGGAGGAGGGACAGGGGAGCCACCCAGCAGCCCGAGTCGCCCCGAGCGCGAGACCCCTGAGACGGCTGCTGATTGGCTGACGATGGCGCAGGTGGTGGGCGCGCGGGAGACCGGCGGCTTCTCTCCTCTTCCCCCTCCAACGATTCCACCCCCCTCCCTCCGCCAGCGGCCGTTATTTCGCGCGCACGCGCACAAGGCTGTCGTCGTTGCTAAGCGGGAGAATGGGGGAGCGCGCGTCGGGGGCACGGACGGGGCGGGGCTAATCCCTGAGCGCGCGCCCGCCTAACGGTTGCGCTCAAGCTTCGACTTTCGCTTTTTGCATCCTGCCGGCCACCGTCCTCCTCGCCCCGCTTCAGACGTTTATTTACAATCCTGCGCTGAGTGGCTCCCCGAAAATGGCGCCCAGCGGAGCTGTCGGCCGCACTCGCGGCCCATCCCGGGGCGGTCACACCCCGGTCCCGCCCCCGCACCCCCAAAAATCAGGCGGAAGCACCGGAGCAAAAACTGTATTTACACAACACGGGGTTATACAAGGATTTAAAGAGGCGGAGTGAGGAAACGGCGGTCAAGACGGGTCACAGCGCTGGCAGGCGGCAAGACCCAGGATGTTCGCCTGCAACACAGGAGGGAGGGCGGGGACAGCGATGTTAGAAGGGCGCGGGGTGCAGGACAGGCAAAGCAGGGGCAGGGCTGTGACCTCACCTTCAGGAAGGACTCCATCAGTTTCCCTGTTATGCCCTCCACGCGTTCTAGGTCCTCCACCTGGCGGGACAGGATCGGTAGGAGATGGTGTCTCGGGGGTGCCTGGTCTCCCCCATCTCCCACCCTCTCCCAGTCCTCAGGGGCCTGCTACCTGGCTGAAGGGGCCGTGGAGCTCCCGCCAGCCCACGATGAGCTGGGCCTTCTTCGGGCCAATGCGCTGA
Organism: Saimiri boliviensis; assembly: GCF_048565385.1. Lineage (NCBI taxonomy): Eukaryota > Metazoa > Chordata > Mammalia > Primates > Cebidae > Saimiri > Saimiri boliviensis. Next base: position 20,896,171 of record NC_133460.1, read on the forward strand.
AGACTGCGGAGGTCCCGTGCTGAGCCTTCATTCAGCAGATCCAGTATTTTTTTGCGCCCATGAGCCAAAAGCTCCGGGCTGATCTGTAACTCCCAGCAGTCCTCTGCCTTCTCCTCAGGCTCTGAGGCATCCAGGGACTCCAGCTGGGAGGCAAAGGGAGGTGAGTGACATGCACGGCAGCCAAGTGCTTTGGGCTCCTCTGCCAAGACTAGCCCAGAACCAGCTACGTCCCGCGCTCCAGCCTCTTCCTCTCAAGTGTGTCCAAAATCCTGCCCTCAGGTCACTCTGGGTTTTCATTATGTTACTAGTGAAAGAGAGGTACTACTTAGTATCCAGCGGTAATACTAGCACCTTTCTCATGGAGTTATTGTGATGATCAAGTGAGTTAATGAATGTAAAGCACAAAATAAGCCATTAAATCTGGTCTCTCATTTCTAAAAAGGAAATAAGCTGATTTCAGAAGTACATGGGAGAAATATGAATAAGTGATACCTCCCTCAACCACCTCAGTTTTTCAGTAGTTGTAGTGTTCAATTCTGGGCATGCCAGTGCGCATGCATGTGTGTGGTTTCATTCTTGAGTGTTTAGGTCATAGTTCCCTAAGTTTTCCTTCTTAAGCTTGTAGACGGCAGAAGTCAGGCTGCACAGTGGACCTAGTGACAGTAGCTATCAGGAAGGGAACACCCACTAGGTACATCCACATCACTGCCTTTCACCCTAAATGCCGTGCAAGGAGCCATCCATCGCCACATTCCAGGGGTAAACAAGTTAAGGCCTGCAAATAGCTGTTGGCCATCGCCCAGTGGGTTAACCCCAAGGTCAATGCTCTTACCCCTAGAGCCCACTCCCCCTTACTTCTGGGGTCTAGGTGCAGCCTAAGCCCCCAGCTACTTTCACCTTTCTCTTCCGGCCTTTATTCTTCAGGATATGGATCTCGACATTTGGGGACGCTGCTTGCGCCTGAACTGAAAGCAGGAATTGATAATTGGAGTCAGGGCAGAGGCTACCTTTCATCCTCCCTGGTAGCCCCTCAGTTCTTCCACTTCTGATTCTCCACTGTGAGTTAACCTGCTATGTCTCCACATGACCTTTTTTATACCTGTATTTGAAGTATCTCAGTCAGTCTTGCATTGTCATCAATCCGATATACTTGTCTGTCCATCCCACTATACTAAACACCTGAGGGCAGAGTACCCCCAGTGCTGCCTCAGAGCTTCCTCAGCCCTCCCTGGGACTGGCATATGGTGGGAGAACATGAATGACATGGAGACAGCTGCTCCTAACACCTTCCTTATGGGATCTCAGCTGCCTTGGCACCCCCAGCCCCTGGAGTCAAACTTACTTAGCTGTAGGGGCATCACCACAGCCCTTTTCAGGGGCTTTGCCACAGTGACTGTGCGATGCGAAAGGGGCCGGAGCATTGTGGGATAATGGTTCTCCTTTTCCTTTGAGTCTTCAGCCTTTTGGGCCAACACCTTGGCCTCCAGTTCTTTTTGCTTCATCTTAAGCCTCTGTTGGAAAGGATCAGGGAGATGTGATAACCCAGACCCAACTCCAGGGCAGCCTGAAGGGCAGTTGGTTACCAGGGTGTATATGCAAGGCCCTGAAGCCCCAGGGGGCAGAGCTAGGACCAATGGGAGAAGTTACCAGGAAACAGGTGAAGCCTACTATAATTAAGGGCTTTCTGTGATCAGGGGGCTACTCAGAGGTGGAACAAGCCTCTTGCAAATATTGAAGGGAATGGCTCTTCAAGCAGAGAGTCCTCAATTAATTGAGCTGGGTTTTAGGAAATGTAATGTTTAACATTTGTTGCTTTTACTTTGAACTTTTTCTTCTCACCCCCTCACATCTGATCTCAATTGTTTGTCTAAAGTTCAGCCACTTTAAGGACATTCAAGCAGAAGCTGGAGAAATTCCAGTGTTGGGAGAAAGCTGGATTCTCCCAGTCCAGCCTGAGTGTCCTTCCCTGTCTGAAGATACAAGGATTGCTTCTCAAGGCCAATAGGAATCCCAGCGCCCACCTCCCTCCAACACCTACCTCAATCTCCAAGTCCCTCTCTTCCACTGTCTTCATAAGCACCATCCGCTCTCGCTTTGGGGTGCTCAACAGAGGGGCCCCCAGGCTCCCTTGGGAGGCCAGCAGACGGTCCAAGCTCAGGAGGCGCTCCAGCATGGCCGGGTCCATGCTGCTTAGCTTCTGTAGGGGGCTGAGCAGACAAAGAAGTTGCTCTTCACCTACCTCCTCCCTCATCACCTTCTACAGCAGCAGGACTCCCCTCACCACACCTTAACTTGGTATATCCTGTAGTTCCAGAACCTAATGTTAACTTGCTAGGTATCCAGTTTCTCTAGGTGCAATGTCTTCATCAGGTGAAGTGACTTCTCAGGGATTTCAGGAAATCAGGCACACATTCGAGTGCCAGGTAGTAGAGATCTAAGACACTACCCTGCCCTGGAAGCACTTGTCTACTGAGGAAATCAAGAGACCATGATAAGGTGACAGGGCAGTGCCTGTCCATTTGTAGTAGTTGGGGAAAACATTACAGAGAATGCCATCTTCAGCAGGGCTTTGAAAGCCACTGAAGACCTCAGAGTCAGTCAGACTCTGAGCACGGCGAGTCTTTTTTTTTTTTTTTTTTTTTTTTTTGAGATGGAGTCTCACACTGTCACCCAGGCTGGAGTGTAATGGTGAGATCTCAGCTCACTGTAACTTCTGCCTCCCGGGTTCAAGCTATTCTCATGTCTCAGCCTCCCAAGTAGCTAGGATTACAGGCACCCGCCACCATGCCCGGCTAATTTTTGTATTTTTAGTAGAGACGGGGTTTTGCCATGTTGGTTAGGTTGGCCTCTAACTCCTGACCTCAGGTGATCCACCTGCCTCAGCTTCCTAAAGTGCTGGGATTACAGGCATGAGTCACCATGCCGGGCTGCATAGTCTTTTTTTTTTTTCCGCCTGCCTTGGCCTCCCAAAGTGCTGGGATTACAGGTATGAGCCACCGCCCAGCCCGCATGGTAAATCTTAGCATTTTTTTTTTTTTTTCTGAGACAGGGTCTTGCTCTGTCACCCAGGATGGAATGCAGTGTTGAGATCATAGCTCACTATAGCCTCGATCTCCCGTGGCTTAAGCAATCTCCCTGCCTCAGCCTCTTGAGTAGCTGGGTCCAAAGGTGCAAGCCACCATGCCCAGCTAATTTTTAAATTTTTCTGTAGAGATGGGGTCTGTATTGCTCAGGCTGGTCTTGAACTGGCTCAAGTGATCCACCTGCCTTGGCCTCCCAAAGTGCTGGGATTACAGGTGTGAGCCACCGTGCCCAGGCAGCAATGTCTAACACTCATTTCTTTTGCCTGGAATCTTGCCCCACACCTCCTCACATCTCTATCAATGAGCTTTCCAGGTCAGTTTGATGCCACCTTTCCATGACACCCAGCTTGACAGTGCATCTTCCTCCCTACACTGTGAACTGGCTCCTGGAGGACAGGGATGCTCCCATGCTTTCCGTACCAGTGCCATGGAAAAACAGGACCAGAACGTATGTGGGCAAACGCTAGAAGCCATCTCTTCTTTCTTGGCTCACAGCAGTAGCAGCTACTCTGACCCGATTCTGCATTTTCCACCTGGCCTCACATACTGATGTTCCCCTCTGACTTCCTCTCCTGTGAGCCCCCCAAGCTCTGGGTCTGCTGGGTTTGATGTGCCCATCTCTGCGCTTCCGCTTTCTCAGAGTGCCCATCTGACAGAGAGCTTACTTGTGTACATTTCTGGGTCTGTGCACACAGGAGAGGGAACTGTTGACAGATGGTTTAGGAAGGACAAGACTGAGAGATGGGGTCATGAGTGCACAAGCATCTTCCTGTGTGGCATCTTCCTTAACTACAGAAGACCCCTGGGACAGAGTAGGCACTAACGCTTGGCCTCCTCAAGTCACCTCTGTTCAGTAGTTCACGGGCTTTATTTGGGCTAAGGGTAGGAACACAGAGCCAAATTAAAACTGCTACTGGCTCCTGGGTGGTGGAAGGGACAGCACAGGGGCTAAGTGGCCAGACACAGAAAGCAACACCCCTGAACTGAGATGATCTGAGGATTAGTATACACTGGGCCATGAGGTGGGGCAATTGGAGTTAGGGAAGGAGGCCACATATACAAAGGACTTAGTTAAGAGGTTCTGTCTGGATTGAGGGCAGAAGCAGTTAGGACAGCAGCTGGCTCCCCAAGCTGTGCCTGACACAGACCAGGTGGTCTCAGAGGGACAGCTCTTCCAAGTCTCCTTTGCTTTGCTTTCATCCTCTGGACCTGAAAGATCTGATCCAGATCACTCCTTGAACCAGAAGCAAAAATGCTCATCCTTGAAACAGCTGTCCCAAAGTGAGAAGTTTTGCTGAGGGCTAAAGAGGTTGGAAAATTGAAAGGATCCCCAGGAGGAGGCCTCCTTAGGTCCCCAAGGCAGCAGCACTGAGGAGCACTTTAATGATTCAATGGAGTAGAATTTGGGGTGAATTTATTTGAGACAGACTCTTGCTTTGTCACCCAGGCTGGAGTGCAGTGGCCACAATCTCAGTTCACTGCAACCTCCGCTTCCCAGGTTCAAAAGGTTCTCCTGCCTCAGCCTCCTGTGTAGCTGGAATTACAGGTGCATGCCACCACACCTGGCTAATTTTTGTATTTTTGTATTTTTTTTTGGTAGAGATGGGGTTTCGCCGTGTTGACCAGGCTGTTCTCAAACTCCTGACCTCAGGTGATCCACCTGCCTTGGCCTCCCAAAGTGCTGGGATTACAGGCATGAGCCACCATGCTTGGCCTAGGGTGATTTTAATGGGAGAGGAACAAGACCACAGCTATCTCTACTGAAGGATCTGACAGGCTAAACCCATTGCAGCTCTGCTGCTAAGCCACACATCAGGAAGAGAATTCACCCAAGGCCCCACTGCTCACCTGAGTTTCTGTGAGGCAGAGGCTGGAGCTGCCATGGGCTCAGGGCTCCCAATCTCCTCTTCCTCAGGGCCTCGGGCTCTCTTTGCCTCTGGTGGACCAAGCAATTCTTTCTGAGACAGCTTCACAGGTGCCAAGACTAGATGATTGGAGGATGGGGTGGAGAGAGGGATGGGGGTGGTCATCCTCTGTGCTGATGCTTGGTGGCTTCAACAAACTCCCTAATTTCCAGACCCAGCCTTTCCACTCCTGCCTCGCCTAGTCCTCACCGGGAGACTGCAGGCTTTCATTGGTAAAAGGCCGGTTGATCACCTCCTTAGACCTGGCAGCGAAGTTGAGCGCGGAGACTGTGTCTAGGTAGAAGCGTCTCTCAGGGGCAATGTTGGCAATAAGGATGCTGTGAGCTGAGCCACCCAGAGAGTCCTGAGGGTGGGACCAGGCAGTGGGTTGGTCAGAAACCTAGCCTTCCTGTGCCTTGACTGCTACTCCCCACCCACCAGCAGACCTGAGAACCTCCTTCTGCAGTCCCTTCTTCCCCGAGACAGGTGGGCCTGACCTGCAGTAGGCGAGTGAGCTTGCTATCTCGGTAAGGTACACGAGGAAGGCCCTGATTCAGCGCATCCACCACCTTGCCCAGGACAAACAGGGAGGTGTTGATGGCTCCGCTCTCTTTTAGCCGAAGGCCCCTGTTGCCTGTGCGACGGTTATCCTCTGACCCAGCCAAGTCAATCAGGTAGAGTTTTCCCTCTCGCTGGCGAAATGGGGCCAAACGTTCCCGCTGGTCCACCTGGGGGTAAGAACAAAAGTCTCGTGCTTATTAGCTCAGGCTCCTGGACCTTCCCAGGTCCTCACCCCAGTTTGCGGCTTTACCTTGACCAGGAGCACAGCATGACTGCGGGAGGAGCGCTGGTTGAGCCGGGTGGCACCTACAGTCCGGTTTCGACTGGCTGGCAGGAAGTGCCGCTCAAAATCAGCAAAGCTAGTGATGGGCTTCTGCGTGAGGCCCGGAATCAGGATGTTCCCCCGGCAGTCTTCTCGTATCACCAGGTCTCCTGATGCAGGGTCCAGGAGGTCTAATACCTGTGTAAGCAGTGAGGGGGAAGAGCAATTCTCCATACAGAGGCTGCTGCTTCCTAGGAATCAGTTTCCTTTCTCTGCTCTATTCTCGGAGTGGTACCTTCTGCTACCCCAGCCTCTGTCTTTCTAGGTCTAGGTCTCCACCTTACCTCCCTGCTAGAGTAGAGCTTTGCATTCTAGAACCGGGTCTTTCTTTGACCCTTTGTTGCTCCTCTCCCAACCAGTGTGGGGCCTCACCTTCTCCTGGTAGATCTCTAAGTAGGACATAGTGACAGAGAGGGCCCATGGCCGGCCCTCGGTGCCCTCCTCCCTTGTGAGCTGCAGGAGGTCCATGAGAGCCCGTGGGATCACCCCAGGTTGCTCTGGGCTGCCCAGCATTGTGTGTGTCTTTCCTGGGGAAAGAGAAGAGAAAGCTGTGAGGTTTTCCTCCCCGTTTTCCCAACCCTTTCTGACCCGTAGTTATTCCTTCTCTGGCTCCCTCACCAGCTCCTGTGGGTCCATAGGCAAGCACACTGGCATTCTGCCCTTCTAGCAAGTGCCTTAGGATGGGCTGCACTGAACCTGTATAGATGTCCTGCTGAGTACTCCTCTCCCCATAGAAGGCATCAAACCTGCAGAAAGAAAGAAAGAAATTAGCGTGTGTGTGTGTGTGTGTGTAAGGGGTGGAGTGGGATGGGGGTGAGCAAGGAATTCTACTGTCATCCAGACCTTGGATTTAAGAGAGTATCTCTGTCCCCTTCCATGTACAAAGACCTTAAAAAGCATCCACCTAACACCTGCTCCATCCTCATCTCTCTATTGGTGTTAGGAATAAAGAGATAGAGCCCATATTTCTGTTCTTGGAGTTTTACAGTCTGGTAGGATACACAGATATACACACTTTGCTGTGATTTAGGAAAAGAAAATGAGAACACACTCTCGAAGGAGTAACTGATTCCGCTCAAGGAAGGAAGACTTCGACCAAAGAGAAAGAAAGAAATTCTAAGAATCAGGAATAGTACAAAAGCAAGACTTCCCAATCTTTTTCACATGGTCACATGTATTTTACACCATAATGAGGAAAATAAAGGATGCTGCTTACAACTGGACTAGACTCCATATACCACTCCTGTATTCATGCATTCTGGTGGAGAAGCTGCAGCTTAAGCCACAGCAGGGAGTGTAGTATATGTTGAGGGAATGAAGCTGGAAAGAAACTGAAGCCAGATTGTGAAGGGCCTAGTATGGGAACTAGCAAACTTCTGTAAAAAGGCAGATTGTACGTATTTTAGGCTTTGTGGGCCATGTGTTCCTTTTACAACTACTCAACTCTGCCACTGTAGTCAGAAAGCAGCTAGAGACAATATGTAAATAAACGATAAAACGTTATGTACTATAAAAAAAAATCTTATTCCTGATCAGATTTGACCTGCAGGCCATGGTATGCCACCACTGGCCTAGAAAAACAGGCCAAATAATTTGAATTTTAAATCCCCAGTGGGATTATAAAGTAACTGCCCTTCTGAGTTCTGTCCCCAAATCTGGGCGATCTTCTCTGACACTACCCAGCTGCAGCTTGGGTAGGTTGGCTGGCTGGTCTGTGTTTCCCCAACTCTCCCCATATGTCCTCTAGCCTCTACTTGGGGCTCACCTGCTCACCCTCGCTGCTCCACCCTCTCTGTGCACAGTAACTATGTCTGATTCAGCCTCTCCTCTTTCCCTACAGTATCCTAGAGGAGGCCCATCACGGGGAGTACCTGTGAACATTTCCTAAGTGAACAGTGAAGGCTCAGGGAACAAAGCGGTGCCAAGGAGGGAGCAAGGATCCTGGGGAGGCAGGTCAGAGAAACTCTCTGGGGAAGTGATAACGGGAGCAGGCCTAGAAGGAGGTGATGGCATGAGGGAAGAGGAGTGGCCTTACTGGTATTTGAGAGTCTCCTGGTGGTTCCTCCAGTTAGCAATCTCTAGAGAGCAGCTGTCTATGCCCCGCACACAGGGGGGATCGCTTGTTCCAGCTGTTCTATCCACAAATGGCCGCAGTCGCACAGCCACCCTTACGCGAGCTGGAGGTGGGCGACGACTAGCTCCTATCTTGCTTAGCCGACAGCGACCAGCTCCTGGAGGAGAGAAGATCACTTTTAGGCATGAAGTACAGTGGTAGCAGAAGCAGCAGGGACCAACTTTTCTGGGAGGGCTGGGGACCACAGCTCATGTTAAAGAAGCTCTTTCTGCCCTGGTCATGTTATGGACACCCCTAAGCTTGGCCTCAGTGCTTTCCCTGCTCTACAAGCAGGTCCAGTGGGGTGGACAGCAGCCTTCTCAGACTGTAATGTATATACAAATAATCTGAAGGATCTTATGAAAATGCGAATTTGGTCTCAGTCTCCCTGGGGTGATGCCCGAGGTTTTGCATTTCTAACAAGCTCCCAGGTGATACTGGGCACTTTTTAAAAAATTAAAAAATAGAGTGAGTCCCAGGCTTGTCTTCAACTCCTGGGCTCCAGCAGTCCTCCCCCGTCAGCTTCCCAAAGTGCGGAGATTACAGGCAGAAGCCACCATGCCTGGGCCAGGACATGTTTTGAATTGCCAAGGCTGAAGTAGACCAGCACCTCACAGGGTTGTTCTAAGGATTAAAAGGGTTGACATCTGACCGAAACCTAAACAGTGAACTGCTAGATTTCTCTGTGCCCTTTTTTTGGGGGGGTGGGAGTGGGAGCAGAGTCTTGCTCTGTCACCCCAGGCTGGAGTGCAGTGGCGTGATCTTAGCTCACTGCAACCTCCGCCTCCCGGGTTCAAGCAATCCTCCCACCTCTGACTCCCAAGTAGAGCTGGGATTATAGGCGCCCATCACCATGCCTGGCTAGTTTTTGTATTTTTAGTAGAAACAGGTTTCACTATGTTGGCCAGGCTGGTCTCGAATTCCTGACCTCAAGTGATCTGCCCACCTCTGCCTCCGAAAGTCCTGGGATTACAGGCATGAAACACCACAGCCAGCCCGTGCCTCTATTTCTTAACTGGGGTTTCTAATATGTACTGAGATGTATGTATAACCACAGACACTGCCCCCCGCCACTGCCCCGCAAACTGTTAATGATGACCTTCTCTTGATGGGGAATTATGTGGGTTCTGTAAAAACCACTGACAGAGTCGGGTGTGGTGGCTCATGCCTGTAATCCTAGCACTTAGGGAGGCCGAGGTGGGTGGATCACCTGAGGTCAGGAGTTCATGACCAGCCTGGCCATCATGGTGAAACCCCATCTTTAAAAAAATACAAAAAAAAAAAAACCAAAAAAACAACCACTGACATACAGTTCTTCTCTCATGTAAACTTACCCCTGAATTTCCTTCAGATGATTAAATTAAATTTTTTTTTTAAATCAAGTCTTTTTTTAAGAATTGGCAACTGAATTATTTTTATCATCAGAAAACACAATGAAGATAAAACTTAGAAAAGGCCTCTATTTTTGTGAGGATTAAATGAGCTGAAAAAATCTAAGGAGAGTATTACTCTATTTTACGTTGGAGGATAACATACTGTAGCTAACAGTGGAATTCAAACCTAGATCTCTTCCCCTCTAAAAATCTGCTTTTAGTAGGATGCCGTATTGCTTCCCTATTATGTAACAACTGGGAAAGCTCCTGGCAGCTCTCTCTCTTCCTTGCTGGTGGTAGCAGCTGGTTGCTGAGAGCCATAGGCCTCAAAGAAGGCAAAAGACTGGCTGGCATACATAACCAACACAGAAACAGCAAGACAAAAGGCAGACAGATGACCCCTAGAAAGAATCTTACATCTAAGTAAGGCATGCCCATAAGCAGATGGCCTGTTTCAAAAATTGAACCTCCATTCCTTCATCTGATAAATGGGGCTACCAATACCATTCCTCTCATTATGGTTGTCAAGCGCTTGCACATCTACTTCTCACCTGTTCCTGAAAGGAGCAAGCAGGTAAAAACTTGCAGATGCACATGTGCAGACAGAAAATTGAGGTGCACTGACTTGTCAAAAATGTGTGCAGGACCCTCCTCTGCCTGCTTTCACAGAATGTTCTGGGAGAACACAGAAAGATGGCTGATGCAGAAGCACAGTTGATCAGTCTAAGGGGAAGGAAGTCAGTGCTGAGCTACAGTGTAAATTCTGGTGAGACAGAACTGGACTTTAATTCCAGCTCTGACATTTATTAGCTTGTGACCTTGGATCTTGGTTTCCTTGTCTGTAAAATAAGGTTGGGAGTGGGCCTTAGAGGGGTCTTTTTGAAAATTTGGCTGGGCACAGTGGTTCACGCCTCTAACCCTAGCACTTTGGGAGGCCAAGGTGGGCAGATCACCTGAGGTCAGGAGTTCAAGATCAGCCTGGCCAACATGGTGAAATCCCGCCTCTACTAAAAATACAAAAATAAGTCAGGTGTGGTGGCATGTGCCCGCAATCCCAGCTAGTTGGGAGGCTGAGGCAAGAGAATTGTTTGAATGCGGGAGATGGAGGTTGCAGTGAGCTGAGATCGCGCCATTGCACTCCAGCCTGGGTGACAGAGCAAGACTTTGTCTCAAAAAAAAAAAAAAAAAATTAAAATAAGTGGCAGCACAGTGACTAGCACATAGTAGGTAGGTTCATTATTCAAGGTAAATTAGCCTGAGTTCAAATCCCAGCTCTGCCACTTACAGCTAAGTAACCTACGGAAATCATTTTCCACCCCAGGGCCTCAATTTCCTTACCTACAAAATGGGAATAAATAAAAATAGCTCCTTGTTAGGTTGTTAGGAGAGTAATTAAGGTGATTCATGTAAAAGTGCATAGAACATTGGTAAAAGGCCAGTAAGTACCTTTTTTTTTGAGATGGAGTTTCTGTTCTTGTTGCCCAGGCTGGAGTGCAACGGCGTGATCTCGGCTCACTGCAATCTCCACCTCCCGGGTTCAAGTTTTTCTCCTGCCTCAGCCTCCCAAGCAGCTGGGATTAGAGGTGCCCGCTACCATGCGCAGCTAATTTTTTGTATTTTTAGTAGAAACAGGGTTTCACCATGTTAGCCAGGCTGGCCTTGAACTCCTGTCCTCAGATATCTGCCTGCCTCGGCCTCCTAAGGTGCTGGGATTACAGGCATGAGCCACCATGCCCAGGGTAGAAAGTGCTTTTTAATGTCCATCTCCCATTTTCCAGATGAGGAAACCTGACTTGCCTAGGGTCATCAGCTAGTGAGTGACAGCTTCAAAAGAAGATCTAACTTCAAAGTGCCCCAGAGGCCCTCAGAATCCTCCTTAGCCCCTTCATCTTTGCATCCCCAGGGGACCTGGAGTCAGAGCCAAACTCTACCGACTAGCCTGTGTGACTTTAGGAAGCTTATTTAACCACTGCAAGCCTCCATTTCTCTTTAATTACAGTGCCTACCTCCATTAAGAATGTGAGGATTCACAATGTTTAGCACAGTGCCTGGCAGCAAGTGCTCAGTCCTTAGCTGTTGTTGTTATTATACCCTTTCTCTTGCTCCCTACTCCTCAATCCTGCAACTTGCTTCTGCCTTCACTATTTGGCAGGGTCACCCATGATCTCCCTACTGCTACATCCAGTAGGCACACTCAGCCTCAATCCTGTTGGACCTCCCAGAAGTATGTGGTGCTCTTGGGAAGCACCCTTTTCCCTTCATTTCCACGCCCCGTACTTTCCTGGTTGTCTTACTGTTCTAGCTCTGTTCACTCCTCAGTTCTGCCAGTCCTCAGGGCTTTTCCTAGGCTTTGTCTATCCTTTCTCTAGACCAACGTTTCTCAGCTTCAGCACTACTGACATTTGGGGCTGGCTAATTCCTGTTAGGGGGCTGTCCTGTGCATTTAGACTGTTAGCACACGCGCCAGTGGCATTCTCCACCCTCACCCTCAAGTTGTAACTACAAAAAATGTCTCCAGACACATCCAAATGTCCTGTGAGGGACAAAGTTGTCCCCAGCTGAGACCACTCAGACTCATTTCATGGGAAGGTCACCCCCCCTCTTGGCTTCAGTATCAACTTACAGCTGATGAGTCCTATTCAAGCTCTGTACAAGAGCTCTCAACTATAGACCTACGTTCGCAGCAACTGGCCTAGCGGCTCCTCTTAAACTCTGCTTGTCCTAAACTGAACCCTACTTCCCCATCTCTCTGTAACCTCCCCATCATTTTATCTCTGATATAAATGAATGGCACCAACCCCAAAAGGGGGTCTTTTTTTTTTTTTTTTTTTTTAGATAGTTTCGCTCTTGTTACCCAGGCTGGAGTGCAATGGCACGATCTCGGCTCACCGCAACCTCCGCCTCCGCCTCCTGAGTTCAAGCAATTCTCTTACCTCAGCCTCCCGAGTAGCTAGGACTACAGGCGCGTGCCACCATGCCCAGCTAATTTTTGTATTTTTAGTAGAGACGGGGCTTCACCTTGTTGACCAGGATGGTCTCGATCTCTTGACCTCGTGATCCACCCGCCTCGGCCTCCCAAAGTGCTGGGATTATAGGCGTGAGCCAGTGCGCCCGGCCCAAGGGGGAGTCTTTAACTCCAAAGTCTCTTACCTCCCACATTGGTTCATCATTAACATCCGTCAAGCCTGCCTCTTTAAATCTCTCTTCAACAAGTCTAATTCTCTTCATTCCCACTGCACTACCTCTGCCCAAGGTCATTCTTTACAGCCGTCCTTGCTGGTGGTAGCAACGTGTCTCCCTGCCCAATAGTGACTCCCTCCATTTCCTTACTTGCCGTCTAAGTTACCAGTCATGATGAATTTCCTTCAGTTCCTACAAAACACCAAGTTCTCTGGCACCTTTGGGTTTTGTCCACATTTATCTCTCTCCCTAGAATATCTGCATTGCTCCCCACCCCACCCTGGAATGACTGAGGTAAACACATCTTCATTCCTCTTAAAAAAACAAAACCAAAACTCTCCCCTGGTAGACACTAAGGCTTTATCAGGTGCACCCACAGCTCTTGTTAGCTCCTCCATAAGCACTTGTCATACCCCACTATTGTGTGTTTGTCACTTTCTCCACTTGACTGCCAACACTGAGAACAATCATCTATCCCGCTCACCTTTCTATCCCCAATACTGGCCCAGAGTAGGCCCTCAGCAAATCTTTATTTGCTGAACAAATTAAGATTTGCTGAATAAACTACTAATCACTGGCTTGTTCAGTTCCATCATGAAAATAGTTCTCTGCCTTTTCTGCCCCAGAGCTCACAGTCCAGGGGAGGAGGAAAGAGAGGAGGGCCACAGGTAAACAACTGTTTATGGCACAAGAGTCTAGCCCTTTCATGAGAAAAGCAACCTTGTTGGACCAGGCTAGCACTTATTTCTAATTTTCCCTCCCACAATTCCTAAAATTCATTCACTCTTCTCCCTTTTATTGATGAGGAAATTGAGCTCAGAGAGCATCTTTGGTCTCTTTTACACCATAAATAAGAAAACACTTGCTGTTCTTGTCTTGTTAGTCAAGGCCTGGCAAACTCCTACCCAACCTTTGAAACCTATCTCAAGTATCACTCCCTTAATGAAGCCCTCTCAGAATACCCAAGGGTTTACTTCAGATTCCTCACATTGTTTATACACCTCTCATTGTTTCGTATTATATCTGGTTATGTGACACTCTATTGAAATAGATTGTAAGTTCCTCTAGGAAGGGACATTTATTCATTCAGGCATTTTCTTATCTACCATGCACCAGACACAATGAATCTTGAAACGGTAAGGGGAGAGTGTGCTCAGCCAGCAGGGATGGCATGTACTTGGGCATAATGGTTAAGAGCAGAGGCTCTAGACTTAGACTCCTTGAGAGCGAATTCAGGCCCCAATATTACTAGTTGTGTTAACTCTAAACAAACTATTTAACATTAGTTTCCTCATGTGTAAAACAAAGACAATAATAGTAACAACCTTATACTGTATAGTATTGTGCGGACAGTAAATGGTTCATCACCATAAAATGCCTACAGCTGTGCCTCGTACACAGCACGGGCTTTAATAGGTGTAAGGCATTCTCCTAAATGTCTGTTTCCTCACGAGGCTAACAAGGGCTCCAATAAATTACTATGGCGCCCACCATCATCACTGACCAGGACTCAGTCTCCCGGGTTAGAGGCGCATGTAAACAAATACTCACATTACGAGATTTTGGGTGTCCTAACAGCCTTTAAATAGCATTCACTTCCACGCTAGAGTGAAAGGAAACTTGAGTCCCTTACCTCCCTTTCCTGTGATCGCAGAGCATCTTACGCTGTCAACTCAAACCCAGCTGCAGTTGGTCTACCCTCAGCCCGCCCTCCGGCGTCTCTCAGGGAACTCCCTGCATCCAAACACCATGTCCCATACAGAACCCTTCCCAAAACACGCGTCCAGCCCCCTTCTTCTCGTTCTCGTGGTTAGAGCGTCCGCCACTCTTCTCTTGCTTCAGGTAATCTTCAGGGATGAGGCCATGACCCCCATTTCAGACTAAGAAACCAAAGCTCACAAAGGAAAAGTCCGTGGGGTTCAAGCCAAGAGCTTGGGCTGGAGACCCGCGTCTACTGACCCGAGGAGAGAGCAGGAAACAAGGAGAAGGCAGGAGCAGGGTGGGCCGACCGGCTCGAGACCCCGCACTCCACCGTCTCCCTCTCCCCGCCCCCACGCCATGGCGGCCTCTCCGCGACAACCCGCGGAACCTAGACCACACTCCGACGCATGACTACCACTAAGGTCCAGACGTCGGTGCCCGCCTTGCCCAAGCCGGCCTCAAGTACCTGAGGTCGCCGTCGTTGCCGCCATCTCGCGTCGCCTCTGAAGCGTCGAGACCCCTGTGGCCATTCCACGCCCTTCTTGGGCCCGCTTCTCCCGTTCGAATTTCCCGGTGCCCCGCCCCCTCTCCAGGCTCCACCAATCATGGCTACGCACCGCCGGAAGCTCCTGCCTGTGGCTCGCCATTGTCCCGCCCCCCCAGCGCCGGCCTCTAGGTCCCCAACGAAAGGTTACCCTGGTCAGGACGCATGCGCGCGCGTGGGCCGCGCAGCCGTTGACTGCTGGACGCGCGTTGCGGTACAAACCCCGACGCGGAGACGTTGGCGACGGTGGCCGTTGGGGGAGCTGCTGAGCGCCGCCCGGCACTGGACTCCCTTTCCCTTCACTTTCTGCAGTTTCTTGCCACCGTGGGTGCTTGGCTTGTCTGCAGAGCCAGGGTCGTTGTGTGGATCGTGGGACTGCAGCCCCAGCTAAGGGGCTGTCACGTCTGGGCGGTTCCGTAGATCTGGGCCACAGGGGCTGGGTTGTGGGCTGTCACGTTGCGCTTGCTGCCTGCTGGGCCCCAGGCCACTGTAGGTCCCCTCTCGTATATGTCAGCCCTGGAGAGCAGCTTGGATCCTGCCTTTATAACTTGGCACTCAGCGCGTCGGGGAAGTATGGAAAACACTTGGTCTGTGACTCAATCCCCCTCACCCACGGTTCCAGTTCCCAGTACTTAAGGGTACAGCGGTCCGTTGAGTAGCTCCTGTCCCTTCTGGAAGGTTGGCCGGGGACGATCATTCCACCTTTGAGCCCCAATAGGTAGGGCCCTTGTTTAGACATTGTGTTCCACTCTACTGAACAACAAAGCGAAACACAGGCCGGGCGCAGTGGCTCAGTCCTGTAATCCCAGGCACCTGTAATCCCAGCTACTCCGGAGGCTGAGGCAGCAGAATCGCTTGAACCTGGGAGGTGAAGGTTGCAGTGAGCTAAGATTGCACTCCAGCCTGGCGACAGAGTGGGACTCTGTTTCGGAAATGTTTCACTTGGGATCCCACTGCAGTCTTTAAAAATGAGTTCTCCAAAGATGTTTTGTGTATATGAGGGTTTTTGCTTTTTTTGTTTGTTTTTGAGACAGTTTCACTTCCGTCTCCCAGCCTAGAGTGCAATGGCACCATCTCGGTTCACTGAAACCTCTGCCTTCAGGGTTCAAGTGATTCTCCTGCCTTAGCCTCCCAAGTAGCTGGGATTACAGGCACACACCACCATGCCTGGCCTCAAGTAATCTTCCTGCACCAGCGTTTCAAAGTGCTGGGATTATATGCATCAACCATCATGCCCCACCTAAAATGGTACATTTTATGTTATGTAAATTATATCTCAATTTAAAAACTGCCAAAAATTACGGTAACAAACCAATTTCATGTAAGTAACATTTAAAACTATTTTCCGAAACAAAAAGTTAGTGAAAAAAGTGGCACAATTTTACATTTTTACAAATCTAATGTCTAGTTTAAGAGAAAATATAACAGCTGGGTGCAGTGGCTCACGCCTGTAATCCCAATATTTTGGGAGGCTGAGCTGGGAGGATTGCTTGAGCCCAGGAATCTGAGACCAACCTGAGCAACACAGTGAGATCTTTCTCTCTCTTTCTCTCTCTCTCTCTCTCTCTCTCTCTCTTTCTGAGATGGAGTTTCACTCTTGTTGCCCAGACCGGAGTGCAATAGTGTGATCTCAGCTTACCTCAACCTCCACCTCCTGGGTACAGGCACATGCCACCACGCGGGGCTAATTTTTGTATTTTTAGTAGAGATGGGGTTTCTCTATGTTGGCCAGGCTGGTCTCAACCTCCCAACCTCAGGTGATCTGCCAGCC
Organism: Saimiri boliviensis; assembly: GCF_048565385.1. Lineage (NCBI taxonomy): Eukaryota > Metazoa > Chordata > Mammalia > Primates > Cebidae > Saimiri > Saimiri boliviensis. The sequence goes on from NC_133460.1 coordinate 20,912,723, forward strand.
TCAGCCTCCCAAAGTGCTGAGATTTTAGGTGTGAGCCACCACACCCGGCCTAGACCTCCATCTCTTAAAAAAAAGAATTAGCCAGGCATGGTGGCACACACCTCATAGTCCCAGCTATTTGGGAGGCTGAGCAAGGAGGACTGCTTAAGCCCAGGAGGTACAGGCTGCAGTGAGCCGTGATGGTGCCAGTGCACTCCAGCCTGGGTGACGGAGACTTTGTCTCAAAGGCAAACAAACAAAAAACTAGATTCTCATATCTTCTTCTGCATTCATGCTGTTGTGATGTCACAATATAGTATTTTGAAAACTCCACTATAATTGAGAAAGAATGCAAGAGAAGTCAAAAGGTATCTAAGTTTTATTATGAAAATAGTTTTGAACTTGCAGACCCACCAAAAGTGTATCAGGGACTCCCAGAAGTCCCTGGACCATACTTTGAGAACCTCCGACATTGACAATTGGCAGTTTGGTCTTCCTTGCCTGTCAAAAAAGGCTGTTCAAGTTTTCATATTTGTTGCCAACTCCAGTATTTGATAAGAAACCTGCCAGAAATAGTGGAAAGACCATAGATCAAAGAGATAGGGCTTCTATGTTTGAATAAATCATTTAGGTACAGGGCCTTGGTGCCACGCCACCAGGGACAGAGATTTAACCTCTTTGTGCCTCCATTTCCTCAGATATTAAAAGGGAATAATGGTTGAAATACCTCCTAGGGTTGTTTTAAGGATCTGCATCTGGCTGGTAGAAATTAGGGTGGTTTGGCCAAGCGTGGTGACTCATGCCTGTAATCCCAGCACTTTGGGAGGCTGAGGCAGGCAGATCACTTGAAGTCAGGAGTTCAAGACCAGCCTGGCCAACCTGGGGAAAACCCATCTCCACTAAAAATACAAAAATTAGGGCTGGGTGTGCTGGTTTACGTCTATAATCCCAGTACTTTGGGAGGCAGAGGTGGGTACATCATCTAAGGTCAGAGTTTGAGACCAACCTGGTCAACATGTTGAAACCCTGTCTCTAGTAAAAACATGGAAATTAGCTGGGCATGGTGGTGTGCACCTGTAATCCCAGCTACTCAAGAGGCTGAGGCAAGAGAATGGCTTGAACCCGGGAGGTGGAGGTTGCAGTGAGCCTAGATAGCACTGCTGCATGCCAGCCTGGGCAACTGAGTGAGACTCTGTCTCAAAAGAAAATAAAAAATAATTAAGTGCCAGATGATTTATATTGATTCCTAGACAGGAGACAGCGTTTGCTGGCATGGTGGCTCTCGCCTGTATTCCCAGCACTTTGGGAGGCTGAGACCGGCGGACAGCCTTAGCACAAGAGTTCGAGACCAGCCTGACCAAGATGGCGAAACCCCGAGTCTAATAAAAATACAAAAAACTAGCCAGGTGCTGTGGTGGGCACCTGTAATCCCAGCTACTCAGATGGCTGAGGCAGAAGAATGTCTTGAACCTGGGAGACAGAGGTTGTAGTGAGCTGAGATTGCACCACTGCACTCCAGCCCAAGGGCTGGACAAGGTGGTTCATACCTGTAATCGCAGCACTTTGGGAGGCCAAGGTGCATGGATCACCTGAGGTCAGGGGATCGAGACCAGCCTGGCCAATGTGGTGAAGCCCTATCTCTACTAAAAATACAAAAATTAGCTGGGTGCTATTCAGGAGGCTGAGGCAGGAGAATTGCTTGAACCCAGGAGGCAGAGGTTGCAGTGAGTTGAGATCGCACCACTGCACTCCAGCCTGGGGGACAGAGAGAGACCCTATCTCAAAAAAAAAAAAAATAAATTATCCAGGCATGGTGGCACATGCCTATAGTCCCAGCTGCTTGGGAGGCTAAGGCAGGAGAATTGCTTGAACCTGGGAAGTGGAGGTTGCAGTGCGCCAAGATCATGCCTGTGCACTCCAGCTTGGGTGATAGAGAAAGGAACGATTTTTTTTTTTTTAAATTAACTTCCAAACTATGCTTTAAAAGAAGGAAGCTGGATGTGGTGGCTCATTTGGGTAATCCCAGCACTTTGGAAGGCTAAGGTGGGAGGATGGCTTGGGCCTAGGAGTCCAAGAGCAGCCTGGGCAACCTAGTGAGACCCCTTCTCTACAAAACATTTTAAAATTAGCCAAGTGTGGTGGTGCATGCCTGTACTCCCAGCTACTTGGGAGGTTGAGATGGGAGAATCACTTGAGCCCAGGAGGCTAGGTTGTGGTCAGCAGAGATCACGCTACTACTGTACTCCTGCCTGGGCAAAAGCAGAACAGAGAGTGTGTGCCATAAAAAATAATTAGTGGGTGAGGCTGATGATTCTGTCCTTCAAGTATATGAAGATTAAATCTGGGACACAGCAGCAGTGATGGAGAAGAGAATGGGGGCTGGATGATAGAGGACCAGACTCAGCCAGGGGTCCAGCTTCACCTTCCCCAGGTAGCTCTCTGTAGAAGGTCCTTCCCTGCAGGAACTGAGCTCAGCGTTTGTAGCTGCTGTGCCTGCATTAATTGATGTCTTCACTGGAATGATGAGGCTGGCTCTGCGGAAGACGAAAAAGTAAAACTGTCAACTAAAGAAAAACTCAGGCTTTGTGTGTGTGTGTGTGTGTGTGTGTGTGTGTGTGTGTGTGACGGGAGTTTCACTCGTCCGTCCCAGGCTGGAGTGCAGTAGCATGATCTCGGCTCACCACAACCTTCAGGTCACCACAACCTCCGCCTACCAGGTTCAAGCGATTCTCCTACCTCAGCCTCCCGAGTAGCTGGGATTACAGGCGGGTGCTACCATGCTCCGCTAATTTTTGTATTACTAGTAGAGATGGGGTTTCACCACGTTGATCAGGCTAGTCTTGAGCTGCCTCAGGTGATCCGCCCACCTCAGCCTCCCAAAGTGCTGGGATTACAAGCGTGAACCACCACGCCTGGCTAACTCAGGCTTTTAAAGAATTAGGTTTGGCCAGGCGCGGTGGCTCACGCCTGTAATCCCAGCACTTTGGGAGGCCGAGGCGGGTGGATCACGAGGTCAAGAGATCGAGACCATCCTGGTCAACATGGTGAAACCCCTTCTCTACTAAAAATACAAAAATTAGCTGGGCATGGTGGCGCGTGCCTGTAATCCCAGCTACTCGTGAGGCTGAGGCAGGAGAATTGCCTGAACCCAGGAAGCGGAGGTTGCGGCGAGCCGAGATCGCGCCATTGCACTCCAGCCTGGGTAACAAGAGCAAAACTCCGTCTCAAAAAAGAAAAAAAAAAAAATTAGTTTTATTCAGAAATCTTACCGAGAATGGCAACCTGGGAGCGACTTTGAGTTTCCGTTAGACTGCTGCAGCCCGTAGTTTGCGTGCCGGTGCTGGTGGATCTGCCCTGCAGAGAGCTGCGTTAGCAACCATCCCCGCCCCCCAGCGCTGGGCTCCGGGTCCCCAAGGAAAGGTTACCCCGATCAGGATGCAGGAGCGCGCCTGGACCGCGCAGCCGTTGGCGACTGAACCCAACGCGGAGACGTCGGCGACTATGGCCGCTGGGGGAGCTGCTGAGCGCCGCCCGGCACTGGGCTCCCTTTCCCTTCACTCAGCAGTTTCTGCCTCCTTGGGTGCTTGGTTTGCCTGCGGAGCCAGGGTCGTTGTGTGGATCGTGGGACTGCAGCCCCAGCCAAGGGGCCGACACGTCTGGGCAGTTGCGTCACTCACGGTTCCGGTTCTCAGTCCTTACCGCTCCTGCCGTCTGTTAAGTAGCTCCCTGTCCCTTCTGGAAGCTTGGCCAGGGAAGATCATTCCATCTTTGAGTTCCAGGTAGGTAGGGCCCTGTTTAGACATTATTATGTTCCACCTGATTGAACAACAAAACAAAACACAAATCTTAGATCAGTGTTTCTCAAACGTTTAGTCTTGGGAGGATCCCGTTACAGTCTTAAAAAATGAGGCCTCTCGGCCGGTGCGGTGGCTCACGCCTGTAATCCCAGCACTTCAGGAGGCCAAGGTGGGTGGATCAGGCGTTGGAGACCAGCCTGGCCAGCATGGTGAAACCCCGTCTCTACTAAAAATACAAAAACTTTAGCCCGGCGCGATGATGGGCGCCTGTAATCCCAGCTACTCTGGAGGCTGAGGCAGGAGAATTGCTTGAACCCGGGAGATGGGGGTTGCAGTGAGCCGAGATCACAGCCACTGCACTCCAGTATGGGCAACAGTGTATGACTCCATCTCAAAAAATAAAATAAATAAAAATGAGGCCTCTAAAGATGCTCTCTGTATATATGGAATTTTTATCCATATTTACTGTATTCAAAATGAAACAAAATTAAAGTAACATTAATGAACTTTCAAGTTACAATAACAAACCCACAGACACAGAAACTACACCTGAGCAGTGGTTGCCAGGGGATGGTGAGGGGCTGAGGAATTGGCACTATAGAGAACAGATATAACTGCTTTCTTTTGGGAGTGGTGGAAATGTTCTGGAATGAGGTAGTGGTGATGGTTGTACAACACAGTGAATATACTACCATGAAAGTGTACACTTGTAAAATGGCAATTTTTTTTTCTTATTAGAGGCAAAATTTCACTGTGTCACTCAGCTGGAGGGTATGAGTACGATCATAGCTCATGGCAACCTCAAACTCCAAGGTTCAAGTGATCCTCCTGCCTTGGCCTCTGGAAGTATTGGGATTACAGGCGTGAGCCACAGCACTGGGCCACCATATCTGTCTATTGAACCAATTGGATGGAGATTTGTGATAAGGAAATCCTTCCTCCTCACCACAGTGCCCCTGTCAAAGAAGAGGCTGGAGCTCTGCAGCTGCTGAAGTCACTGGATAGGCTGGGATAGATAGTCCTAGCACAAGCCAATGGCATTGATTAGGGAATCACGGATGAATCAGAGCGTGATGCCATGTTGGGAGGCACCAGCATTGACATTCATGCCTCTGTGTCTTTCCCAAAAGGAGGCAGTGGCCCTTGACCCTCAGAAAAACCAGCTTCTCAGGTGAGACCTAAACTTTTCAGAAATGACACACTGAGACCTTCAAACTGGTGACAGGAATAACAGATTTCTTGCCGGTCCCACTGCACATGAAGGTTGGGTGAGCCCTAGAAGATCTTACAGGAAACTTCAACTCCTCATTTTGTCTAGAAACATTGCTGTGTTGCCCAGGCTGGCCTGGAACTCCCAGGCTCAAGTGACCCTCCCAACTTGAGCGCCAAAGTGCTGGGATTACAGGCGTGAGCCCCCTTGCCCAGCCATCATATCCTTTTCTTGAGCCAACTGCGTGGAGGTTAATGATAGAGAAGTCTTCATTCCCCACCACAGTGCCCCTGCCAGAGAGGAGGCTGGGGCGCTGCAGCTGCTGCAGTCATTGGAGCAGACGTATTGCCAGCACCGTACTGGCAGTGGTGAGGGATCCAGCACTGTAACTGATGAGTTAAAGCACAGTATTGGGGTGCAAGAGAATGGCACTAAAACTCGTGCCGGCCAGGCGTGGTGGTTTACGCCTGTAATCCCAGCACTTTGGGAGGCCAAGGCGGGCAGATCACCTGAGGTCAGGAGTTCAAGACCAGCCTGACCAACATGGAGAAGCCTAATCTCTACTAAAAATACAAAATTAGCCAGGCGTGGTGGTGCATGCATGTAATTCCAGCTGTTCGGGAGGCTAAGGCAGGAGAATCACTTGAACCCAGGAGGCAGAGATTGAGGTGAGCTGAAATCACACCATTGCACTCCAGCCTCGGGGACAGCGAAAGACTCTGTTTCAAATAAAAATAACAATAAAACTGGTGCCTGTGTTTCCCAAGAGGCAGGTAGCAGCTCTTGTCTGTCACAAAGACCAGCATCCTCAGCTAGTGTGTGAACCTGCCTGATGGGTGATCCTTTTACCTGACCTTGGTCAGCAAACTGCTACTCCCTGCCATTGTCTGCTGATTCTCCACCCAGTCCTCCTAGGTGTTATCAGGTGTGACACTTAATTTAGGTGTCAGTTTGGTTCCATTTTGTTCGAAGATGACATATGTGACTCCATTATGATGCTGATAACATTCTTTAAGAAATTCTTAATTTTTTGAGATGGAGTCTTGCTCTGTCATCCAGGCTGGAGTGCAGTGGTGCTATCTCAACTCATCTCTGCCTCCAGCGTTCGAGCGATTCTTGTACCTCAGCCTTGAAAATAGCTGGGATTGCAGGTGCCTGCCACCACACCTGGCTAATTTTTGTATTTTTAGTAGAGGCGGGGTTTGGGAGGCTGGTCTCCAACTCCTGCCTCGATCTCCCAAAGTGCTGGGATTACAGGTATGAGCCACTGCGCCCGGCCAGATGCTGATAACTTTCACAAAACTAACGTATACCTTCACTTATTTTAATTTTCTTCCCTTCTTAAAATTTCTTGCCCCAACTACATAAATCATCCTCATCCATCTCTTTTGAGACCTTATCAGTGATCTCTTTCCAGAATCTTCAGCCTCTTTTTCTTTGTTCCTCTTTATCGTGTGAACATGCTCATGACTCTCCTGTCTGGGATTTTAAAAAGACACAAAACCCTTTTGCCTTACATTGCCCCCCATAACTGACTTGCCTATTTTCTGGCAGCCCAGACCAAACTTCTTGAAAGATTGGATTCTTGCTGCCTGTGTTTTCTCAACTCCCATTCACTCCTTAATGAGTTCAGCCCGGTGTCAGCCTGCCCCAGTCCACTGTAACCTTCTGATGGTTAAAACCTAAGAGCGTGATATGGGCAGGATTTCCACTGTGGAAAAGGTGGTGGCTTCCTGAGGAAGGAGGAATCCCAGATCTGAGAGGGCTTAGCAGGACACTAGGGCTCATGGGTAGACGGGGGGGAGGAACTGGGCCTGGCGGGCACAGACATCAGTTAAGTTTCAGGAGTTAGGTGAGTTTTGGGAAAGAACAAAGGGGAATGGTCCCGGCTACCCACACATAGCATGTGAGTTCAGCACTTTCTCAAGGGGAGGATCAGGGGTGAAGAGAGCTGGAGGGTGGGACATCTGGGGTTTATAAGCCACAACTAGGCCTTCCTCTAGGTCGAGAGTTTGAGACCAGCCTGACCAACATGGAGAAAACCCAGGAGATCCAGGACTCCTGTTTGGATTAACATTCTGAGGAGCTGTCCTTGAAGAGTGTTGATGCAAGCCAGAATCCCATCTCCTCTTGATAAATCATAGCACAAAGCCCAGGATTCCTACACACCTCTCCCTCATCTTCCCACTCTTCCCAGACTGATGTCCAAAGCCAGCCAGAAGTGAGATTTGCACGTCCCTGGCTGAGTCAGGAGGCAGATCCTAGCTGCAGACGCCCACACACACACCAACCTTAGCCATATTTTTTATTGAGCCATTTGGATGGGGGTTAGTGATAAGTGAGTTCTTACTCCTTATCACAGTGCCCCTGCCAAGGGGAGGGGGCTCAGCAGCTGCTGCAGGTACTGGGGTAGACATCCCAGTGCAGGCCAATGGCATCGATGACGCTACCAGACCGGCCACTGATGAATCGGAGCACGGTGTTGGGATGCAAGGGGACGGCATTGAAACTTGTGCCAGTGTCTTTCCCAAAAGGCAGATAGCGGCCCTTGTCTGTCACAAAGACCAGCTTCCTCAGGTAGCGCTTATACTTCCCAGAAACCTGGATCACAGATTCCCCAGGGTGCAGAAAGATTTCCTCCAGATCTCCTGAGGAGCCACCCACATAGTCGCTCCACACCTTCCCATAACGCACCTGGAGACTGGGGGAGAAGGGAGGAGGGAAGGAGAATGGTGATGACAGGAATGACAGATCTGCTCGTCCTACAGACTGTGAAGCCTGAGTGAGCCCTGCAAGATCCTACAGGGAACTTCAACTCATTTTGCCAACTAAGAGACTCTGTCACCCAGGCTGGAGTGCAGTGGTGCAATCTTGGCTCACTGCAGCCTCAGCATCCTGGGCTCAGGTGATCCTCCCACCTCTCCTTCCTGAATAGTTGAGGCTACAGGTGCTTGCCACCATGCCTGGCTAATTTTTGTTTTTGTTTTTGTTTTTCTTTGGTAGAGATGGGGTCTCGCTATCTTGCCCAGGCTGAGCTAGAACTCCTGGCCTCAAGCGATCTGCCTCTGCCTCCCAAAGCATTGTAATGACAGGTGTGAGCCACTGCACCGAGCCAGGATCTCAAAGAATCTTACCCTATGATGTAGTATCTGCTGACTCGGACCCGAAAGGCGGTGATGGGGCCGTCCAACTGGTTGCCAGAATGAGAGAATCGCTCTCCACCACCCCCTCCATACTCTCCGCTGTAGGAGGAAGACCTGGCCTGAACTGGAGGGGCAAGCAGGAGTTAGAGGGAGAAATCTTCCAGGAGTTCAGTTTCTCTGCACCACCCCTGTTCCTCCCACATCCCAGCTCCCCCACCCCAAGCCAGCCTCCAAAAGCCTTGGCCAACAGCAGTGCTCAAGGCTGCCTTCCCACGTCCCCATTACCAGGCTCCTGGTATCTCACTTACTGGCATTGGCAGAGGCTGAGGCACAGAGAAGAGCTAGGAGAGCAACTGTCAACGTCAACATTTTGGGGCTGCAGTGGAAAGGAAAGAGCCAGTGAACATTCACCTTTTTCTTTGTGGACTTCATTGACCCAGGCACTCCTGACCTGCAGCTCAGACCAAGGTTTCATCCTTCAACTCAGACCTAGCAGACCCAGTCTTGAGCTTAGAAACGTCTGTCCATCGCCTGTAGTCCTTTTGCTCCCCGATTCTACCTTCTATGTCCCTGACCCCTCCAGCTCTTCCTGGTCTGGCTGTAGCCAAGCCCTCCTCTATTCCCTCAAGCCTGAGGGTGAACCCTAACTATCTGGATTAAATCTTACTCCATCTTGGCACAAAGCAGAAACATTTTCTGAAATCAGCCCAGCTCAGGCACATTTGGGTTTGTATGGCCATAGCCAGGAAAGGAGTTTTCTAAGGAGAGAGCAGAGGACGCCTCCCAAGCACGGAGATGGCTGAGTTTACAGAGCCCAGAGTCTGAGCAAAGCCTCACCATCTGTGGTGGATTGGCCTGGCTTATGAGGCACCTGGAGCATGGTTTAAATCCCTAGCATCCACCTGTTGCAAGGAAAGAAGCATTTTAGAGGTGTCTCTGTGTCACCTGGGGAGCAAAGTTGGTAACAGAAGGGGCTGTGCCAGCACCGATATCCAAGCTGTGCTGGTGGAGCTGGGACAGACAGGGAAGTTGCAGAAGGAGTTGGGATCAGCTCAGAATATTAGACCCCAGGTGCCTGGTCTATGTGTCACCATTCTTTTCTCCACTAACACACAGCCGTTTCCATTCCCCTGAACATCCCAGGTGTCCCCAGTCCTTCAGCAGAGACCTAGACAGCTTTGCACCTAAGATTAGTGCACATCCAGGAGCCCAATTAACTCAAGTCTTCCCTGCTACTCCGTCCACACATCCTCTTCTCCAGCTCAGATTTGAATTCCCCCCCAACTCAGATTCAGGCATCTCTGTCACCCCTTACCTGGCAGTCTCAGATGCAAAGCCCCCTGGAAACTTCCAGATGTTTTATACCAGGTCCAAGCCCTCCCCCTGCCCTTTATCGTGTGAACCTCACCTCCTGAGCAAACACGAGCAACCTCTTCGGATCAGGTGTCAGGCAGGGTCCGGAACACCTTATCCTGCCTCTCCCCCATAGTCAATAGACACTACATAGTAGGGTAAGATTCTTCTGAAATCCTGGCTGGGCACGGTGGCCCACACCTGTCATTACAATACTTTGGGAGGCAGAGGCAGATCGCTTGAGGCCAGGAGTTCTAGCTCAGCCTGGGCAAGATATCGAGACCTCATCTCTATCAAAACAAAAAACAAAAACAAAAATTAGCTGGGCATGGTGGCAAGCACCTGTAGCTTCAACTACTCAGGAGGGAGAGGCAGAAGGATTGCCTGAGCCCAAGATGTTGAGGCTGCAGTGAGCCAAGACTGCACCACTGCACTCCAGCCTGGGTGACAGGTATTAGGGTGGAGTCCACTCTGGGCCAAGTGCCATCTATCAGGAGCATAGTAAACTTGAGGTTGCCAATCGAAGGGCCAGCAGCTCCAGGTGGGCAAAGTAGCTTATCACCTCTGGACTTGGTGGTGCTCTCACCCGAAATCTGCCATCTGTCAGGACAAACAGAGCCCTTCCCAGGCATTCAAAATGTGAATTCTCCAAGAAAGGAAGATACTCCCCAAGCCTTATACTTAGGAGTGCCGACTATTCGCCAGACACTTTTTTCTTTACATTTTCTAATATCATGAAAAGTCCAAACACATATAAAAGTTTTTAAAAAATTGTAGAGTGGCCAGGCATGGTGACTTAAGACTGTAATCCATTTTGGGATACTGAGTTGGGTGGATCACCTGAAGTCAGGAGTTCGAGACCATCCTGGCCAACATGGTGAAACTCTGTCTCTACTAAAAATATGAAAAAAAAAAAAAAATAGCCAGGCATGGTGGCTAATGTGCCTGTAACCCCAGCTACTCAGGAGGCTGAGTCAGGGGGATCAATTTAGCCCATGAGGTCGAAGTTGCAGTGAGCCATGATGGAAAGATCATGTCTCAAAAAATGAAAAAAAATAAAATAAAATAAAAAGAATTGTAGGGGTATCCCCTCCAGATTCCCCTCCCACAACAGTGTGGGAGCTCTCAAAAACAAAATAATAAAAAAAAGAATTGTATAGTGAGCACTCATATAACTACCACGTACATTCTACCACGGTTAATATTTTGCTGTCATTGCTTTTTTTCCATCCACCCATCTATCCTCAATACGGCAGACGCTTCCCAAACCGTTTCTTTCTGAGAAGGATGACTTGAGCTGCAGGTGCACAGTGAAGACGTACTGATTCGCCTCCCAGAAACAGCGTCAGTCCGATGGGAAATGGGAAGCTGAGGAACTGGAGGTCTACAGGTGCTCCTCTGGGGGTAATTCTGGGCTTTGGGGACTCCAGTCTCCCTGGCGCCATGGCTGAATCTTCTGGGGCTGTAGGCCACCAGGGCCATTGCTGCTTTCTTAGGTCTGTAACCTCCTCAGGGGTGATGTCATAGATCTGTTTTTCTCTGTAGGCCCTTCACTTTCAGGATTTTCACTAGGGATTCCAGGCTGATTCCTCTCAGCCTAAAACCCCTAAGACCGACTCCTGGGACCTAGTTCCTGACCCCTCTTGGACTGGCCCTCTGACCTCTCTGAATCAGCAGGTCCAAGAAGGGGAACGATGGAGGCCCAGAAGGGGCTGGAATAAGTACTCTCAGTTATGAATGACTAGTCAGGCCTTCAGAGCACCTCACCCCTCACAGGCTCACCATCTGGGCCCGAGAACCCATACCAGATAGCAAAGGCAGTCCTGCCCTGAGTATCCGGAAACGGCGGGGCCCCAGGGTGGTAAGTTCTAGGGAGAAACAGAACAGCAGCCAAAGATGTCATGTTCACTCCTCCCTTCCCCTCTCTTTCACTCCAAGGTTGAGGTCAGCACATCCTGCTGTTATAACTTTCACCTCATTCCAGCCATTTTGTTTTGTGTCTGTCACCCTCTCTCTTTCCCGATGACTCTCCTTCCCTTTATGTCTTGATCTTTCCCTGCTCTGAGGATTTTTTTTTTTTTTTTTTTTTTTGGACAGAGTCTTGCTCTGTCATCAGGCTGGAATGCAGTGGCATGATCTGGGCTCACTGCAACCTCTGCCTCCTGGGTTTAAGCAATTCCCCTGCCTCACCTTCCTGAGTAGCTGGAACTACAGGTGAACGCCACCACACCCGGCTAATTTTTTGTATTTTAGCAAGCATGGGGTTTCATGATGTTGGCCAGGATGGTCTCGATCTCCTGGCCTCATGATCTGCCCACCGTGGCTTCCCAAATTGCCAGAATAACAGGTGTAAGCTGCTGTGCCAAGCCTTTTCTTTTTTTTTTAAATGGAGTCTCGCTCTGTTGCCTAGGCTGGAGTGCAGTGGCGCAATCTCAGCTCATTGAAACCTCTGCCTCCGGGGTTCAAGCGATCCTCCTGCCTCAGCCTCCTGAGTAACTGGGATTACAGTTGCCCATCACCATGACCAGCTAATTTTTGTATTTTTAGTAGCGATGGGGTTCACCATTTTGGCCAGGCTGGTCTTGAACTCCTGACCTCAGATGATCCATCTACCTTGGTCTCCCAAAGTGCAGGAATTACAGTGTGAGCCACCGTTCCTGGCCTGAGTTTTTTTTTGTATTCCTTCTCTCTATGCCATTTTCCTTCTGCCTCTTCTTTCCCTGTCCTTACATCTCCCCCAAGATCTCTCTCTTGCTCTTTCCTCTCTCCTCCGTAATCCTTGTCTGTCTTCTGTTTCGGGACAGACCACCCCTAGTCTGTGACCAAACACAAGAAGTCAAAGATGGAAGCTCAGAGAGGTCGAGGTGAGCACCTTGGAAGGACGCCCTCATGTTTCCAGACATGACACATTTAGGACCCTCAGGACAGAAGGGCCCACACTTGCCAAAGCTCCATCCCATTGCACCTACCCTACCTGTACGGAGATCCAGCGTCTCCATTGCCAGAGACTGCTCCTTGTTCCACTACAGCAAGTCCTCAGTCTCCAGAGTGCAAGAGTCGCCTTCCTGTGGTGGGAGGAATCTCAAGGCCCATTTCTACCCATCCCAGAAACAAGGAAAGTTACCCTATCACTAATGCCGGCATCTCTAGGGTGCACTCTGATGTGGGGACTGCAGCAGAAGGACGAACGTGAAGGCAGTGAGACACCAGGCCCCATCTCTGCTTCTGCCTCATCAGACCCTGTTTGAGCTACTTTACATTTATCCTCTGTACCAGCTGAGGGCCTACCTGCCCCTTAAACTCCAGATGAAGTTGCCTTAAACCTCATTCCATTCCCCGGCCTGCATGCATGAATGTCCAAAGCCCTTCCAACACATGTTTTTTGTTTGTTTGTTTTTGTCTTTTTTTTTTTTTTTTTTTTTTTGGTGAGACGGAGTTTTGCTCTTGTTACCCCGGCTGGAGTGCAATGGCGCAAGGCATGATCTTGGCTCACCACAACCTCCACCCCCTGGGTTCAGGCAATTCTCCTGCCTCAGCCTCCCGAGTAGCTGGGATTACAGGCACGCGCCACCATGCCCAGCTAATTTTTTGTATTTTTAGTAGAGATGGGGTTTCACCATGTTGACCAGGATGGTCTCGATCTCTTGACCTCGTGATCCACCTGCCTTGGCCCCCCAAAGTGCTGGGATTACAGGCTTGAGCCACCGCGCCAGGCCTGTTTTTGTCTTTTTAATTTTCTTTTTCTCAAGATGACAGAGTCTTGCTCTGTTACCCTTTCTAGCTCACTGCAACCTCCACCTCTCGGGTTCAGGAGATTCTCCTGCCTCAGCCTCCCAAGTAACTGGGATTATAGGTGCTCACCATCATGCCTGACTAATTTTTGTATTTTAGTAGAGATGGGGTTTCACCATGTTGGCTAGGCTGGTCTGAAACTCTTGACCTCGTGATCCACCCTCAGCCTCCCAAAGTGCTGGGGTTACAGGCGTGAGCCACTGCGCCTGGCTGAACACGTTTATCAAACATCTCTACGTTGGAGGCACCATTCTAGATGCTGGAGAGACAGCAAGGAGAAGAGTCAGCAGCCGACCTCAAGGAGCTGTAGCGCCAAGGGAAAGCTTCTTCTCTGCTCTCTAGCCCTATAAGGGCTCCCCGAAAAGGAACGGACAGTTGACAAATTAATAGAAGAAAAAGGTGTACAAAATTTATGTCACATGTGCAAGCATGAGGGAACCACAGAAGAACAATGACCTAATAACCCAATGCGGTCCAGACGCTTACGTAGCCTCCTCCTTCACAGGGAGGGGAAATGGGAGTGTAGCGATGTTGAGAGGTGGTATGTGATTTTGTGGGGAAATGAATGGGGCCGGCTGTGGTGGCTCACACCTGTAATCCCAGCACTTTGGGAGGCTGAGGCGGGTGGATCACTTGAGATCAAGCCTGACCGACATGTGAAATCCCATTTCTACTAAAAAAGTACAAAATTAGCCAGGTGTAGTGTGGCTCATGCCTGTAATCCCAGCACTTTGGGAAGCTGAGGTGAGCGGATTGTCTAAGCTCAGGAGTTCAAGACTAGCCTGGGCAACATGGTGAAACCCCGTCTCTATTAATATACAAAAATTAGCCAGACATGGCAATGTGTGCCTGTAGTCTCAGCTACTGGGGAGGCTGAGGCAGGAGAATCGCTTGAACCCGGGAGGCAGAGGTTGAAGTGAGCCAAGATTGTGCCACTGTACTTCAGCCTGGGCGGCAGAGATAGACTCTGTCTCCAAAAAAATATACAAAATACAAAATTAGCTGGGCATGGTGGTACACACCTGTAATCCCATCTACTGGGAAGACTGAGGCCGGAAAATTGCTTGAACCCAGGAGGTAGAGGTTTCAGTGAGCTGAGATCCCACCACTGCACTCCAGCCTGGGTGACATGGCAAGCCTCTGTCTCAAAAAAATAAAAAAATTAAAGAAAAAAAAGAAATGACTGGGCGCGGTGGCTCATGCCTGTAATCCCAGCACTTTGGGAGACCAAGGCAGGTGGATCACGAGGTCCAGAGATCGAGACCATCGTGGTCAACATGGTGAAACCCCGTCTCTACTAAAAATACAAAAAATTAGCTGGGCGTGGTGGCGCGTACCTGTAATCCCAGCTACTCAGGAGGCTGAGGCAGGAGAATTGCCTGAACCCAGGAGGCGGAGGTTGCGGTGAGCCGAGATCGCGCCATTGCACTCCAGCCTGGGTAACAAGAGCGAAACTCCGTCTCAAAAAAAAAAAAAAAAAAAAAAAAAAAAAAAAAAAAAAGAAATGAATGAACCCGAGATACAGGAATTAACTTGTAAATTATTCTATTTGGAATTTGAATGAGCCCAAGAGACAGACAGTCTTGTGAAGAAGTCTGTTTACGTTTGGTGGCATTCTTCCGTTTTTTTTTTTGTTTGTTTGTTTTGTTTTGTTTTTTTAAGACAGGATTTCACCATGTTGGCCAGGCTGGTCTTGAACTGCTGACCTCAGGTGATCCACCCGCCTCAGCCTCCCAAAGTGCTGAGATTATAGGCGTGAGCCACTGCGCCCAGCCGCATTCTTCAGTCTTACTTTCTGCCATAGATAACGAGGTTTCCGTGCGGCGGGGGGAAGTAGAAGGCAATGACGTTCTCTTGGGCAGGTCCAGTCTTAAGGTACATGAGGGAATATCAGAGAAAGCCTCACTCTGTGCTTTGGGAGAGACAGAGGGTTAAGAGACAGAAGCAGAGCAGGGAAGGTCAGAGAGACCTTGAGGCTGCTGCTTTAGCTCAAAATGTCAAAGTGCTGTGTTTTGAGGTATCATTTTCTGAGCCCCAACATAGCTTTCACTTCAGTGGGGGCAGTCAGGCAAATGAATAAATAAGTTACTGCACAGTATGTCAGCAAGCAGTCAGCAGCACAAAATAAGTAGAACAGAGTGAGAGCTCTAAGAGAAAGGGGGAAGCAGCTTTTTTTCTTTTTCTTTCTTTTGAGGCAGAGTTTCGCTCTCGTTGCCCAGGCTGGAGTG
Source organism: Saimiri boliviensis (assembly GCF_048565385.1). Classification (NCBI taxonomy): domain Eukaryota; kingdom Metazoa; phylum Chordata; class Mammalia; order Primates; family Cebidae; genus Saimiri; species Saimiri boliviensis. Next base: position 20,928,225 of record NC_133460.1, read on the forward strand.
CAATGACGCGATCTTGGCTCACCACAACCTCCACCTCCTGGGTTCAAGCTATTCTCCTACCTCAGACTCCTTAGTAGCTGAGATTACAGGCATTCACCACCACACCCAGCTAATTTTTATATTTTTAGTAGAGACAGGGTTTCTCCATGTTGGTCAGGATGGTCTGGAACTCCAGACCTCAGGTGATCAGCCCGCCTCTGACTCCCAAAGTGCTAGGATTACAGGTGTGAGCCACCATGCCCAGCGGAAGCTGTTTTTTTAGCTGAAAGGTGTCTGCTCAGGTATTGTTTGGGAAGAGGCCAGACTAAAGTGATGGAGAGAGCTATGGATGAAGAGCGGTCCAGGCAGAGGCAACAACACCTTTCAAAGCCTTGTGTTGGAAGTGTGAGTGTGATGAATTTGGAAATGATGAAGAGAGGAAGGTGGCTGGAGGGAAGTGAGGGAAGCCGACCCGTGAAGCCTGGGCAACAACCAGTGGGCAGAGGGCGCAGGGCCTGGGAAGTGTGGTCAGGAGTTTGGCTTCCTTCCTCACAGTGAGGGGAGTCATGGAAGGGTTTCAAACAGAGGGGTACATGCTCATATTTGCATTTTAGAAGGATTGCTCTCTCCTGATTTTGATGAAGTGGAGGAGGGACTTGGGCAGGGTAAGAGTGGAGATGGGGGGCCATGGTAGGTGTGGTGTGACCCTCTGCCCTCCCTTCTAGGATTGCCCTGAATGCTCCTCCCTGTCTCATTGGTGAAACCGCTTTGCCCTCTTTTCAAAGTTTTGATGCAGTTTCAGACCTATGGTAAGATCTGCCTCTTCACCTTCATCCGGAAGGTTTCGACCACCTATGGTTCATGCCTGTAATCCCAGCACTTTGGGAGTCCAAGGCAGGCAGATCATTGAGGTCAGGATTTTGTGACCAGCCTGGCCAACATGATGAAATCCCATGTCTACTAAAAATACAAAAATTAGCTGGGCGTGGTGATGGACACCTGTAATCTGCTGCAGCTACTTGGGAGGCTGAGGCAGGAGAATCGCTTGAACCCAGAAGTCAGAGGTTGCAGTGAGCAGAGATTGCACCACTGCACTCCAGCCTGGGCAACAGAGCGAGACTCCATCTCAAAAAAAAAAAAAAAAATTATCTGGGCATAGTGGTGCACACCCGTAGTCTCAGATACCTGGAGGACTGAGGTGGAAAGATTGTTTGAGCCCATGAATTTGAGGCTGCAGAGAGTTACAGTCATGCCACTGCACTCCAGCCTGGGCGACAGGTAAGACCCTGTCTCACAGAAAAAAAAAAAAGAGAGAGAGAGAAAATATTTCAAGCCTGGGCACAGTGGCTCACAGGAGGATTGCTTGAGGACAACAGTTCAAGTCCAGCTTGGGCAGCATAGTGAGACCCCTGTCCCTGTCTGTATTAAAAAATAAAATAATAAAAAAGGCCAGGTGTGGTGGCTCATGCCTATAATCCCAGCACTTTGGGAGGCCAAGGCAGGCAGATCACCTGAGGTTAAGAGTTCAAGACCAGCCTGGCCAACATGGTAAAATCCTGTCTCTACTAAAAATGCAAAAATTAGCCAGATGTGGTGGTGCATTCCACACAGGTGTAATCCCAGCTACTCAAGAGTCTGAGGCAGGAGAATCACTTGAATCCAGGAGGCAGAAGTTGTAATGTGCCAAGATTGCACCATGGCTCTCCAGCCTGGATGACAAGAGTGAAACTGCATCTCAAAAAATAATAATAATAATGTTTCAAAATATATTTCCAAACAGTGGGAGATCTGTTTTCTGATGAGAAAAAAACCTTCTCTACTTCCTAGTTACACTTTGGCCTTGGTGCGTGTTACACATGTTTTCATTTGGATGAAAGGTCTGACTGCAAAAACGAACTTGAGCACTGCTTTTCTGTTCAATCCTAGCTGCTCTAATGAATCAACCGAAGTGCAGTGGGCAGAAGTGACTTCACCAGGTTGCCAAGGGGAGTCCTGCACTCCCCTGCCCGCTACCTCTGTGCCCCACACACCAGCCCTGCAGTGGCTGATCTTCAACTCTGCTCATGCAGAGTCCAGCTGCCTAAAATGCTCTCCTCCTTCTACCCACCTGGCAGCCGCCAGGTTATTCAGAGGGTACCACCACCACCCTGCACCACCACCCAGCCTTCTCACAGGAAGGCCTCAGCTCTTTCCTCCCAGCTCCTCCTCTTCAAATACAATTTATCATTCCTTTCATTGGCTTCTGTGTGCTTCCTACATTACTTTATTATGGTTCTAATTACCCTGCACTATAATTTATCTGTTTACATGCAAGCCTCCCCCCACTAAACCGAGAGCTCATTCGAAGACAGGACCCATGGCTGAGTCATCTTTGTATTCCCAGCGCCTGGCATCACACCTGGCACAGAGTAAATATCCATGGTTGACTGTCCAGTGAATCCAGCACCTTGGGTCCAGGCTACAGCGAAACTTCTACTAACTATTCCTCCTTTGTCTTTCCACGCCTCTATCTCTCTTCTTGCAGCATTTGTATTTGGGTTTTCTTTACTTTCTTATTCACTTTTATTTATTTTTTTTCTTTTGTGAGACAGAATCCGACTCTATTGCCCAGGCTGGAGTGCAGTGGCACTATTACAGCTCATTGTAGCCTCCACCTCCCAGGCTCTATTGATCCTCCCACCTCAGCCTCCCAAGTAGCTGGGACCACCCCCAGCTAATTTTTGTATTTTTATTTTTTGTAGAGATGAGGTTTCACTATGTTGCTCAAGCTGATCTTAAACTCCTGGCTCAAGCGATCCTCCCACTTCAGCTTCCCAAAGTGCTGGGATTACAGATGTGAGCCACCTCACTGGGACACCTCAGGGCAGCTTAGGTGGCCACAGTAGTACAAGAGAGGCTGCAGGGGCCCAGATTCAGGGTAGGTAAGTGCACCTTGTTAATCATTTTTTAAGTCAGAAACCTATAGTCATGTACCAAGCGTTGGTGGACAGAATGCTGTATTACAAAAAGATGGTTTTTTCTTATTTCTTTTTTTTTTCTTATTTCCTTTTTCAATAATAAAGAGATGTTAAATAAAGTTATGGGAGGTTGTTTTTCTGGCCTGAGCTCCTGAACTAGACCCCCAATAGACCAAACCAAAATGGAGTCACCCATGCTACATGCTACATAATCAAACTGAAACTTTAAAGAAAGCAGAGAGACCTCAAAATAGACCAGTGTTTTCCTCCTGAAAACAAGAAATTTCAGCATAACAAGAAACTCCCTTCTGCTCCAACCCTTCCCAAAAAAGGAACCTGAAATAACCAGGTTTTTCCTTACTGTTCTGTTTCCTTACTCCCACCTTACAAAACCCTCTGCTCTGTTTCCCAGTGGGATTTTAGACCAAAAAAGTCCATTCATGATGGTGACAGAGTGATGTCAATGCCTAAAGTTTTGCTCAATCTCTCAAAATTGAGAGTTGGCCAAAAGGAGATCATCGGTTTTCTTTGTTTTGTTTTCTTGAGACTGAGTTTAGCTCTATCTCCCAAACTGGAATGCAGTGGCACCATTTCAGCTCACTGTAACCTCCGCCTCCTGGGCTCAAGCAGTTCTTGGGCCTCAGCCTCGTAAGTAGCTGGGGTTACAGGCTACCACCACCATGCCCGGCTAATTTTTGTATTTTTAGCAGAGACGAGGTTTCACCATGTTGACCAGGCTGGTCTCAAACTCCTGACCTCAGGTGCTCCCCGTGCCTTGGCCTCTGAAAGTACTGAAATTAGAGGCATCAGTCTCCTCACCCAGCCATGATAATTGTTAAATTGAGTTTAGCCTAAAACTGCCTCCTTACATAGGTTTCTCCTGATCTAGTGACCTAACTGGATGTGTAAATAGACTATAACCTCCTCTTACACCAATCACAGAATTTTCACCAATCACAAGTGGTCAACTGTTCACACCATGTTCAAATAAGGCAAATGCCACACCTTAACCAATCTGGCTATTTCTTTATCTCATTTCCATTTTCCATATGTCACTTGCCTTTTTCCGTCTGTGATTATTATCCAACCATGTGGCAGCCCCGTGGTTTCTCTGAGCCTATGCTGGTTCAAGGAGCTGCCTGATTCGTGCATTGTTCTTTGCTCAATTAAACTCTGTTAAATTTAATTAGTCTTAAGTGTATCTTCTAACAGATACATAGGTTTAACCCCTGGCTCCAGCCCTTCCCTACCATGTAACCTGCTGAGCTTCAGTTTTCCCTCTGTAAATTGGAGATCATAAGACCCACCAATTTTGGTCAATCCCCTGGTATAGGCCTGGTATGTGGTAGCTAGGGAGTGAAATGTTTATTCTCTCTTTAGATTTTCACAAAATACTCTGGTCTTTTTTTTCCAGCCTCTTTCAGATAAAGATCTGGACAGCCTTTATTGTGCTCATCTACTATTTCATGGGTTAGCTTTAGTAGATACTAGAGATCTTGTCAAATGCATCGTAAGACTGGAAGAAGAATTTTGTGTATGTTTAATGTGCCTGGGCAACAGAGCAAGACTTCGTTTCAAAAAAAAAAAAAAATATATATATATATATATTAAAGGGCCGTAGTCCCTGGGCTCAGCCCCTGCTGGGAACTCAAAGTCTTTCTCATGAGAGAGTAAAATGGTCAGAGGGTGGAAAATAAAATTCCTAAAACTAAAATATAGAGGTAGATGGGATTAAGAAAGTTGAAATGTTTAAACAGTCTTCACATAAAGTAGTTGTGTCTCCTTTGCCTAAATGTTTTATGGGAATGAACATTGGATCTGACTGGGGAATGTTACCCCTACTTATTCCTGCAAAACAGAAGGCATGTAAATCCACTCTTCAAGCCATATTGATGGGAACTGCTAAATGAGAACCAGTAAGACTGCCCAAGCCCACAGGATGTGGAGTAGCAGCTGGAATAAAGGTTGAAGGAACCCTCTCTATGCAGCTGTTTGTGGAGGATTTACTGCAGTTTACAGCAAAGGCACGTGAGCGTCTCCCCACAATGACAACTGGGACTTTGGAATAGAGAATTCCATTGAAGAGGCATTTATTGCCTTGCTATGGGAAGTGAATGGAATTCACCCTTATGGTAACAGGGTAGCAGTGCCCAGAAGAGTTCCATCATAACACTGAATGGGGCCAGGCGCGGTGGCTCATGCCTGTAATCCCAGTACTTTGGAAGGCCAAGGTGGGTGGATTACCTGAGGTCGAGAGTTTGAGACCAGCCTAGCCAAAATAGTGAAACCCTGTCTCTACTAAAAATACAAAAATTAGTTAGTTGTGGTGGTGTGTGCCTGTAATCCCAGCTACTCGGGAGGCTGAGGCAGGAGAAGCTTGAACTTGGGAGGTGGGGGTTGCAGTGAGCCAAGATCACACCACTGCACTCCAGCCTGGGTGACGGAGAGAGGCTCCATCTTGGAAAAAAAAAAAAAAAAAGCCAAAACATTGAAATGGTTTATATAGGATTCTGCTACCTGGGGAGTGCAAGCCTCTTCTTCCCCTAGAACTGGCTCTGGAACTGTGTGAGGAGCTGCTGGATTCTACAGTGCCCAATAAACAGCTCTCACCTGACTGACGAGCAGCTGCTTGGTTGTGGACGGCAGTTCCAAGGTGAATAGACCTGTTTGGAAGGCTTTACTCTGGTTCAAGAAGATTCAAGAAAATATTTTTTTCCCTTTGAGCTATTTATAGCTTACAATGATTGAGTAACGGATATTTTTGTGAGCAAAATTTGCCTTTCTCTTTACTTGAATTCTCCAAAACTTGGAAACTATTCATGAGTATTCTTATTTTATGGCAATATGGCTATTTGCATAAGTTCAGTAAGAATCTGTTTCTTTTTGCAAAAGGACCCAGTTGGAGACACTGATTATTTTTCCAAGGCTTTGACTGGAATGACTTATTTTCAGATATGATCAGACTGTTTTGAGGAATTGAAGTTGACTTTTTTTTTTTTTTTTTTTTTTTTTTGACAGAGTCTCGCTCTGTCGCCCAGCCTGGAGCGCAGTGGCACAATCTCGGCTCACTGCAACCTCCACCTCCTTGGTTCAAGTGATTTTCCTGCCTCAGCCTCCTGAGTAGCTGGGATTACAGGTGCATGCCACCATGCCCAGCTAATTATTGTATTTATAGTAGAGATGGGGTTTCGCCATGTTGGTCAGGATGGTCTTGGCCTGAAGTTGACTTTATAGAGCTGATCAAAAGCCCTGTGGAATGACTGGCCTGGTACCTTGTCTAAATGGTTCCCTTACAAGGTTCCTGACCTGTGATAAATAATGTCACTTTCTAACACGCCCAGAAACCTCAAGATATTCTGGGACCTTGAGAAGAGAGGAATCTGTACAGGTATTGCAAGCATAGTCTGAAGGCTGTGCTTCTGGCCTTGAGGTTACAGACTAGGCAACATAGCAAGACCCTACCTCTATAAAAATTTAAGAAATCAGCCAGGCATGCTGGCACATGCCTGCAGTACTATCTACTTTGGAGGCTGAGGCTGGAGGATTGCTTGAGCCCAGGACATCAAGGTTGCAGTGAGCCAAGACTGTACCACCACATTCTGGCGTGGGTGATGGAGCAAGACCCTGTCTCAAAAAATAAATAAGAGAGAAAGAAAAAAAGCCAAATCTGAAATTCCTTATAAAAGTTCCAGCAAGTCAGGTGTAGAGGCTTATGCCTGTAATCCCAACACTTTGGGAGGCTGAGGTGGGCAGATCACCCGAAGTCAGAAGTTCAAGACCAGCCTGGCCAACATGGTGAAACCCCGTCTCTACTAAAAATACCAAAAATTAGCCGGGTGTGGTGGCGCCTGGCTGTAATTCCAGCTACTTGGGAGGCTAAGATGGGAGAATCACTGGAACCCAGGAAGTGGAGGTTGCAGTGAGCTGAGATCTCGTCACTGCACTCCAGTCTGGGCGACAGAGTTGAGACTCCATCTCAAAAAAAAAAAAAAAAAAAGGAAAGAAAAAAGTTTCAGCAAAAACAACTTAAAAATCTTACATATCTAGGCCGGGCGCGGCGGCTCAAGCCTGTAATCCCAGCACTTTGGGAGGCCGAGGCGGGTGGATCACGAGGTCGAAAGATCGAGACCATCCTGGTCAACATGGTGAAACCCCGTCTCTACTAAAAATACAAAAAATTAGCTGGGCATGGTGGCACGTGCCTGTAATCCCAGCTACTTAGGAGGCTGAGGCAGGAGAATTGCCTGAGCCCAGGAGGCGGAGGTTGCGGTGAGCCGAGATCGCGCCATTGCACTCCAGCCTGGGTAACAAGAGCGAAACTCCTCCTCAAATAAAAAAAAAAAAAAAAAAAAAAAGAGATCGAGACCATCCCAGTCAACATAGTGAAACCCCGTCTCTACTAAAAATACAAAAAAATTTAGCTGGGCATGGTGGCACATGCCTGTAATCCCAGCTACGCAGGAGGCTGAGGCAGGAGAATTGCCTGAACCCAGGAGGCGGAGGTTGCGGTGAGCCGAGATCGCGCCATTGCACTCCAGCCTGGGTAACAAGAGCGAAACTCCGTCTCAAAAAAAAAAAAAAAAAAAATCTTACATATCTGATATCTATTCTTGCCACAATTTATGTAGCTAACCAGGCCAAATATAATAAGACTAAGATTTTTCTTGCAAGCAAATTGGTTCTGCTATTACTTATACTTGGTAGAAATGGAGAAACTGGAGAGAGAAAAAGTTAGATTCTAGTCCTGATCGTTGTTTTTGAGCTTTTATTATTTGAATACAATTTGAACGAATCCTGAATTATTATTTCCTGGCTGTAACAAGTCTCTAAAGAAGATCTGGGCTTTAATTTTCTTCATGATGCTTTTAGCTGGCTCCCTAATAGGACGAATTATTATTTGGAGGTGTTGTTTTGGCATTAAAATTCTCTTTTGATTGTAATTCTTGTGTGCACTCTATTTCTGCTATAAATGATTAATGTTGTATATCTCTTGTTGTTTTACTTTTGAGTGGTATTTCAGAGACTAGAGATGATTCAACAGAGCCTGTGAATTTGCCTCATTTGGGTTCAATTCCACTGGGCTCAATCTGCTTTCCATCACCAGCTCATTGCTGCTAAAGCGATACTGTATCATGTGTCCTTCCTAAAGGCTCAGGGACCATCATGGAAGAGGAGGGCCCTGAGATTATAAGAGCTGGATTGCAGGGTGGAGTGTGGATGCAAAAGCAACTCCATCTTGGTTGCTAATCTGCCATGTTAGTTTTTTTTTTTTTTTTTTTGAGACAGAGTCTCAGTCTGCTACCCAGGCTGGAGGGCAGTGTCTCGATCTCAGCTCGCTGCAACCTCCATCTCCCAGGTTCAAGCAAGTCTCCTGCCTCAGCCTCCTGAGTAGCTGGGTTTCCAGGCACACACCACCACACCTGGCTAAGTTTTACATTTTTAGTAGACAGGGTTTTACCATGTTAGCCAAGCTGGTCCTTTTTTTTTTTTTTTTTTTTTTTTGAGATGGAGTTTTATTCTTTTTGGCCAGGCTGGAGTGCAGTGATGCAGTCTTGGCTCACTGCAACCTCTGCCTCCCAGGTTCAAGAGATTCTTCTGCCCCAACCTCCCAAGTAGCTGGAATTACAGGTGCCTGCCACCATGCCCAGATAATTTTTTGTATTTTTAATAGAGACAGAGTTACGCCATGTTAGCCAGGTTGGTCTTGAACTCCTGACCTCAGGTAATCCGCCTGACTCAGTCTCCCAAAGTGCTGGGATTACAGGCATGAGCCATTGGGCCCAGCCTGCCGTGTTAGTTTTTGATCAACCTGTTTTAGGAAGGCCTATAAGATTTCAGGTTTATCCTTCGTTCCCTGTGTAAGAGCAGGTACTTGCTGTAAATCCTGCCCTTGGGTCAAATGACCATGTTGTCCTACTTTAGCTACCCTGCACATCCCTTCCAAACCGCCCCTACCCTACAGTCACTAAGCCCTGAGTTTGCAGGGTAATGGTGCCAGGATTCACCGTCTTGTCTTGATGCTGCCCAAGGCACAGACAATTTATAAGTTCCTATTAAATGTTGCTAAGAAACTAGGTTTGTCAGTCTCTTTCTGCAGCATCTCAGGTTCCCTGGACTTAAGGGGTAGGTTTGCATAAAGCCTAGGAGTGTGTGACTTAATCCTTCCTGGCATGGCTGTAAGTCTGGTTTATAATTTGGCGTCTTATTGCCACATAGAGTTAATGCCATCAGTCTTATGATCTGTGTTTTTTAATTTTAATTTTTATTTTTTTGAGACAGAGTCCTACTCTGCTGCCCAGGCTGGAGTACAGTGGCACGATCTCAGCTCACTGCATCCTCCGCCTCTCAGGTTCAAGTGATTCTTGTGCCTCAGCCTTCCTGATAGCTGGGATTATAGGCACGTGCCACCACACCTGGCTGATTTTTTATATTTTACTAGAGACAGGATTTCACCTTGTTGCCCAGGCTGGTCTCGAACTCCTGATCTCAGACAAGTCTCCCACCTCGGCCTCTCAAAGTGCTAGGATTATAGGCACGATGATCTGTATTTTAACAAAGGGATGAATTCCCCATCTATCCAAGCGTTTAGAATCAGCCATATCTAGTGCACAACTATGCTGGGTACGCAGCTGTCAAAGTGAGAAGGCGGTGAAGTCCTTCCACCAGGATGCACCTATTCTTGCTTTGTGTCAGGAAGAATTCATCTAAAAATATGAGCAGATGTGGTTTCCTTCCTAAAGCACACAGGTTCAGGCAGTCATCTGCTCTCATGCATGAGGTGTTTTGCAAATGCGTCAAGACAGAGGCGGTGTGGTGTGCTGGTAAAGAGCACAGACTCTGGAGCCAGGCTGTGCTGGAATCCAGTCTAGTACCTTGGTCACGTTATTTTACTTCTCTGTGCTACTGTAAAGCAGGTGATAGCTGTTAATGACCCCCCGTGTGGCTGTGAGAACGAAACGGCAGTGCAAGGTGCATGCCCGGGAAGTGTTCTCTGGGCATCCGGAGCACACCGGTGAAACAGCACAGCCTCGTGCACTAGGAAGTGGTGCAAGCCGTGGAGCTGGGAAGATCACCAAAAGCCTCATTACTCCTCATATTTTAGGTAATGATGTGCTCCTGGCCTTCCACATGCCGACTTCCATTTTGTTCTTTTCCTTCCCAGTCGAATGCTCTACAGGGCAACCGAAGCTCCCAGGGTATGTCCTGCTGAAGCCAGAATCACTGATTTCGGCATCCACTGCGCTTCTCAAGTTTGCCCCAATTGCACCAAGTTTGGGAGATTTATATCTTTTCTATCACCATTTTGTTCATGCCCAGTCCTATTTTTTTTTTTTTTTTTTTTTTTTTTGAAATGGAGTCTCACTCTTGCCGCCCAGGCTGGAGTGCAATGGCACTATCTCAGCTCACTGCAACCCCTGCCTCCTGGGTTCCATCAATTCTCCTGCCTCAGCCTCCCAAGCAGCTGAGATTACAGGCATGCGCCACCACCCCTGGATAATTTTTGTGTTTTTAGTAGAGATGGGGTTTCACGATGTTGGCCAGGCTGGTCTAGAACTCCTGAACTCAGGTGATCCGCCTGCCTCAGCCTCCCAAAGTGCTACGATTACAGATGTGAGCCACTGTGCCAGCAAGTCCAGTCATTTTTTAAAGGAACGAGTGGTGGCTCCCACCCCCACCCTCCGCGTGAGAAGAGCTGTCCCTGCCAGCTCACAGGTTGGGTTCCCAGTGATGGAGGGAGTTTTGTGTCTCTGGCCCAGTAAAGGAAGCAACCAAGGGAAAGATAATCTTGCTGTCCCTCATTTTGTAAAAGAATAAGGACACAGGCAAAGACAGCTTCAGCTTCATGCCATCAAAAGCTCTTGCTGAGGGCACTAGGAAGATGGAAATGAAGTAAATGTTTTCTGCCCTGGAGGGGCTCACAGCTTCTGAGGGACAAGCATCAAGGAACACTTCTTTGCAGTTCAGTGAGTACAACGGGGCCTTTCCCAACACGGTCAAGCAGAGAGGAGGGATGGGGACCCTGCCTGTGGCCAGGGAAGTGTGGTCGCCGATGTCAGAACTGCAGAATGAAAAGATTTCAGCCTTCGAGATCACAGTGTAGTGAGTTCTTATAATTTTATGTTTCCTCGGCAACTATCTTGAATACAACTTGAGCTTTCTCATAATGGAAGCAGTCTGTTACGGACTGGGGTCTAGTTACCCTTGCCAGTTTCTTTTTTTCTTTTTTTTTTTTTTTTTTTTTTTGAGATGGAGTCTCGCTCTGTAGCCCAGGCTGGAGAGCTGGAGAGTGGTGGAGCGATCTGGGCTCACCGTAACCTCTTCCTCCCGGGTCCCAGTTCAAGCAATTCTCGTACCACAGCCTCCCAAGTAGCTGGGATTACAGGCACGAGCCACCACGCCCAGCTAATTTTTGTATTTTTTAATAGAGATAGGGTTTCACCATGCTGGCTAGTTTGATCTTGAACTCCTGACCTCGTGATCTGCCCACCTAGGCTTCCCAAAGTGCTGGGATCACAGGTGTGAGCCACTGCGCCCGGCCACCCTTGCCAGTTTCAAGCGCTCCAGCTCCTCCCCGTGCCTCATGGTGATCCATCCAATAGCTGTCTGCCTATCTCCCTTCTATAACTACCTCCTGGTAACCACCTGCCTACGAGACAGACGCAAACTGTTTGCCTCTCCCCACTGCCCACCCCCTGCCTCTGCACAGATGCTGCATGTGTGCCACAGTGCCCACCTCTCTGTCCCAGTGTGTCTCCTGAAACTCATGTCTGCTTTTATTTATATATTTTTTTAATCTAGAGATGGAGTCTGTTGCCCAGGCTAGTCCGGAACTCGTGGGCTCAAGAGCGTGAGTCACTGCTCCTAGCCCCTGCTTGCTTTAACCCACCAGCCAGAACCCCCTGCAGGGCTGGGCACCGTGGCTCATACCTATAATCCCACCACTTTGGGAGTCTGAGGTGGAAGGATTGTTTAAGCCCCGGAGTTCTAGCATTCTGGGAGGCTGAGGTGGATGGATTGCTGGAGACTAGGAGTTCCAGACCACCCTGGGAAACATAGTGAGACCCCATCTCTACAAAAAGTAAGAAAATTAGCTGGGCCTTGTGGTACACGCTGTAGTCTCTGCTATTCAAGGGCTAAGATGGGAGGATCGCTGGAGCCTGGGAGTTCAAGGCTGCAGTGAGCTATGATCAAACACTGTGCTCCAGGCTGGGTGACAGAGGAAAACCCTGTCTCAAAATAATAGCAATAATAATAATAATAAAGTAGAACTCTCTGTGGGAAACCTGCCTGGGGAATATCCTGGACTCTGTAAAGGCTTCGGCCCTTGGCCTGGCGTGGTGGCTCACGCCTGTAATCCCAGCATTTGGGGACGCTGAGGGGGGTGGATCATCTAAGGTTGAGAATTTGACCAACATGGAGAAACCCCATCTCTGATAAAAATACAAAATTAGTGGGGCATGGTGGCGCATGCCTGTCATCCCAGCTACTCGGGAGACTGAGGCAGGAGAATCACTTGAACTGGGGAGGCAGAGGTTGCAGTGAGCCGAGATCACGCCTCTGCACTCCAGCCTGAGCGACAGAGTGAGACCCTGTCTCACAAAAACAACAATAACAACAACGACAACAGCAAAAGAACAACAACAACAACAACAACAACAACAACAAAAAACAGTTATGGCCAGGGCAGTAGCACAGGACTGGAGGTGTTTGGACAGAGGAGTGAGATCGGCAGTGGGTACAGAGTGAGCACGTCTTCCTTTGCATGGAGGAAAAGATCAGGGCAGCTGGGGCTGCAGACCCTGGAGGCTCACCACCCTGGGGACGGGACAAAAGGGAGGTGGTTGTATAGATCCAAGGTAGAAGACGGATGGGTAGGGAGTGGCAGACAGACCAGGCTGGCAAAAGTGGTGGACAAAGTCAATATCACAGAGGAAACCAAGTAAGGTCGGGGCAGGTGAGGAGTCCGAGACAGACTCCAGGGTGCAGGCTCCAGTGCCGTCAAATAGGCCAGCAGGTGGAGTGGGAGAAAGGAGAGGCTTAGTGCCTAGGGAACCTGACGGCCAAGGTAGAGCAAGCCTGCATGGACCAGTTTCAAGTGGGTCCGTGAAGTGGAGGGCAGGTCCCCTGATGGTCTTTCAGAGATGACAAGCAATGCTGGGTCAACGTGGGAGGGAACAAACAGTTGCGTGCCCACTACATGAAGTGATTTATCTAAACTAGTATTATTTGGGCCGGGTGCAGTGGCTCACATCTGTAGTCCCAGCACTTTGGGAGGCCAAGGTGGGTGGATCACTTGAGGTCAGGAGTTTGAGACCAGCCTGGCCAACACAGTGAAACCTCGCCTCTATTAAAAACGCAAAAATATTGGCCAGGTGTGGTGGCACACGCCTGTAATCCCAGCTACTTGGGAGGCTGAGGCAGGAGAATCACTTGAACCCAGGAGGCAGAGGTTGTGGTGAGCTGAGATCATGCCACTGCCCTCTAGCCTGGGCAACAGAGGGAGACTCTGTCTCAAAATTAAATAAATAAATAATCCTCCGAACAGCCATTATCCCCCCAACAGCCATTCAAACTGGGAATTCGTGAAAAAAAGAAACTGAGACACAACTAGGTTGCTAAGAGTCTCACAGTAAACAGGGAAGCTCGGATTTAATCTTAGGGCTAACTGGCTGTAAAGCCCAGCTTGTTCCACCCTGGATTTCCTCCAGAGAGGCGGCACTTGGGACCTTTCTAACTCATTCCCATCATTTTTCTCAGCTCTCAAGTTTGGAATATTTGCCAAGGACAGGAGAGACCTGGCCAGCCCAGGGTGGTGACAGAACTCTCCTGAGCTCAGCTCTGATTTTGTTCCCTGTTGGCAGCAAGAAGGCTCTGAGTGAGACTAGAACTTTTAGCAGAGGGGTGAGGGTGATGGGAAGAACAGCAGGAAGCCCTGGACCCTCTTCTTGAAGATTTAAATGTCTCATGGGGCTGGGCGCAGTGGCTAAAGTCTGTAATCCCAGCACTTTGGGAGGCTGAGGTGAGTGGATCACCTGAGATCAGGAGTTCAAGACCAGCCTGACCGACACAGTGGAACCTGTCTCTACTACAAATACAAAAAATTAGCTGGGTGTGGTGGTGGATGCCTGTAATCCCAGCTACTTAGAACGCTGAAGCAAGAGAATCACTTGAACCTGGGAATCAGAGGTTCATGACATTGCACTCCAGCCTGGGCCACAGAGCGAGACTCTGTCTCAAAAAAAAAAAAGTATCATGCGATCGATATGCTTAATAAGTAATTCATTCAGTGGATGGAGGACTTTGGAGATGGTTGGATCTGGGTTTAGATCCTGCTCTGGCCAGGCACAGTGGCTCATGCCTGCAATCCCAGCACTTTGGGAGGCTGAGGTGGGAGGATCACTTGAGCCTAGGAGGTTGAGGCTGCAGTGGCCTGAGATCATGCCACTGCACTCTGGCCTGGGTAACAGAGCAAGACCTTGTCCCTAAAAAATAAAAACAAAACAAAACAAACAAAAGGTATAGTGTGGTGGCTCACGCCTGTACTCTCCGCACTTTGGGAGGCTGAGATGGGAGACTCGCTTGAGCCCAGGAGTTTGAGACCAGCCTGGGCAACATAGGGAGATCACGTCTCTAAAAAAAATTTTTTTCTTTTAATTTACAAAAAGAAAGCAAGCAACAAGTGACCCAGAATTCTGGTCATAAAGGAGGAGATGGTTTGGCTTCAGAGGCATGGGTGGCATGAGTGTGGCAGGAAGAGAGCCAGGTACAGTCTCCTGCAGGACCTGCGGGACCTGTACCTCCTCCATGCCTGTTTTTGGTGCTTTTCCTTTTTTTTTTTTTTTTTTTTTTGAGACGGAGTCTCACTCTGTTGCTCAGGCTGGAGTGCAATGGTGTGATGCAACCTCTGCCTCCTGGGTTCATGTGATTCTCCTGCCTCAGCCTCCCAAGTAGCTGGGACTACAGGTGCATGCCACCATGCCCAACTAATTTTTTTTATTTTTAGTAGAGAACGGGGTTTCACTGTGTTAGCCAGGATGGTCTCAATCTCCTGGCCTTGTTATCCACCCACCTCAGCCTCTCAAAGTGCTGGGATTACAGGCGTCAGCCACTGCGCCCGGCCTCTCCTTTTTATATATTTTTTGAGATGGAGTCTTGCTCTGTCGCCCAGGCTGGAGTGTAATGGCATGATCTCAGCTCACTGCAACTTCTGCCTCTTGGGTTCAGATGATTCTCCTGCCTCAACCTCCCAGGTAGCTGGGATTACAGGCATGCACCGCCATGCCCTGCTATTTGTATTTTTAATAGAGACAGGGTTTCACCATATTTGTCAGGTTGGTCTCAAACTCCTGATCTCAGGTGATCTGCCCAACTCGGCCTCTCTAAGTGCTGGGATTACAGGTATGAGCCACACCACCCGGCCTGTTGGTGCTTTCCTTGCAGGAGGCTGGTGATCTCCAGGCTTTGCCCAGTGGCCCAGTTTTTGGTGGTGCTCAACAGTGTGGACGAGGGAGGTGTGAAAGCTGTCACTGCTGTAGAAGTGTGAGTTCCGAGGAGAAAGTAAGAAGTGGATGAACTTAGTAGTTGTAAATTGGGCCACCCACAGTCCCTCAAAAAGTTAAACATAGACTTACCATATGACCTAGCATTCTACTCCTGGGTATATACCCAAGAGAAACTGAAAATACATGTCCACACAAAAAGTACATGAATTTTCGTAGCAGCATTACTCATAACAGCCAAAGAGTAGAAACAACCCATATATCCATCAGTTGATGAATAAACAAAATGCAATCCATCCACACCATGAAGAAGAACCATGCAGTAGCATGGGTGAAACTTGAAGCATCAGGCCACCTGAACTGAGCCAGGCACAAAGGATTACCGGCACGATTCCACTCATGTGAAATGTCTAGAATAGATACATCTACAGACACAGCAAGTAGATGGGTATTTGCCAGGAGCCGGGGGTAGGAGATCCTGATGTTGTTGCTGATTCCTTTATTTTTGACACAGAGTTTCTTTTTTGTTGCCCGGGCCGGGATGCAATGGTGTGATCTTGGCTTCCTGCTACCTCTGTCTCCCAGGTTCAGGTGATTCTCCTGCCTCAGCCTCCCAAATAGCTGAGATTATAGGCACCGGCCACCACACCCAGCTAATTTTTTTTGTATTTTTAATAGAGATGGGGTTTCACCATGTTGGCCAAGCTGGTCTCAAACTTCCGACCTCAGATGATCTGCCCATCTGGGCCTCCCAAAGTGCTGGGATTACAGGTGTGAGCCAGTGAACCCAGCTTCGATGTTACTGGTTCTAAGACCACACTCTGGATAGTGTTCAAGGTTCTACCCATCAACAATGTCCACCAGAACTTTCTGGAAGAAATGCAGGCAGGCAAGCAAGCCCCAAAATTGGGGCTTAGCCCGAGAGGGCTCTTGGCTTTGCCCAGGAAAGAATTCAGAGGTGAAATCTTCAGCAATCTTTGATTTAACTGGAGCTGCTCCTTGCTAAGGAAGGCTAACTCATAGGCAGGGTGCCCAGAGACAGGCTTGTGGGTTGGTGGCAACTGTATTTATATCCACTTTCAATCACATGCAAATTAAGTGGTAGGTTAATGCAAATCAAGGGGCAGTTTATTTGGAACTTTCTAGGAAAGGGGTGGTAACTTCTGGGTATGGAAAAGGGCAATAGCCTACGGGTCATTGCCATGGCATTTGGAAACCATCATGGCACTGGTGAGTGTCTTACGATAATAAGCAATGAGGGCAGCTAGGGATGGCTTTTTTGGCCATCTGCTGGTTCCTGCTGGTTTTTTCACCTTACCCTTCTGTACCCAGAAATAGCTCCTGCCAGTTTCCTAGTTTCTTTCTTTCTTCTTTTTTCAATTTTTGAGACAGTCTTGCTCTGTTGCCCAGGCTGGAGTGCAGTGGTGCTATCTCGGCTCACTGCAACCTCCATCTCCCAGGTTCAAGCCTTCTGAGTAACTAAGATTGCAGGTGCACTCCATCATGCCTGGCTACTTTTTGTATTTTTGGTAGAGACAGGGTTTCACCATGTTAGTCAGGCTGGTCTCAAACTCCTAAACTCATGATCCGCCTGCCTCAGCCTCCCAAAGTGCTGGGATTACAGGCTTGAGCCACCACACCCAGCAATTTAAAAAATTATTTTGTTAGAGCTGGTGTCTCACTATGTTGCCCAGGCTGGTTGCAAACTCCTGGCCTCAAGTGATCCTCCTCCCTCAACCTCCCAAACGGTTGGGATTACAGGTGTGGGCCACTGCGCCTGGCATTGTTGTTGATCTTTGTTCCTTTACCTCCCTGAATACACACATTGTTTACTATGACATATGTATTCCCATTACACTATTCCCAAATAAACATCATTTCCTTTTAAAGAGCCTCTGTTGTTAGGTAGACATACATGATATATCGATATGTAGAAATGGTACCTTAAAAGTTCACTAATAGAAGGAATCAATGATTCTTGGAACTGGCATGCAGCACTCACTGAACGCTGTGAGCTCTCTGCCTCCACGGCTGGCCTGTTCCACCTTAGGCCAAGCCTCCCTCTTTTTGATAGAAGCTCTTAACTTTATTTGGGATCTGATTTGGATAAGGCTGCCTTAATAAAAGAATATATGCTGAGAGCAAATTCTGATGTGTGTGATGAATTATATTATATTGTTTGCTGAGAGCAGTGGCAAGGAATACAGAGCCCCCACGCCGAAAGCAGAAAACTGCTCAAGGCATTCTAAAACAGTAAATAACATGTATACATCTCACACCAGATGAACTAGTTCTTTGAACACAGGGTATGTGACTCTGCCTCCATTGTTCTCTCGTAAACTATGCTTTCTAGTTTATCTTTAACCTATGCTGAACATACGCTAGCTGCCTGATTAGTTTATCTTTAACCTACGAAAGAACACAGAGCATCTGCTTGTTAAACTTGTCACTGGAATGTAAAGAATAAATACGTGGATCAGTCTGCTCTGGCTCTCAGCCGGGAATGCTGTGAGCCCCCTGAGCCAACCTTTGCTTTCCGTCTCTGTGTCTGTTTCTTAATTCCTTCAGCACCACATAGGTTGGGGTCTCCACGACCAAGCTGGTCTCAGCAAATAGACATCTCTCTTGGGATGATAAAAGACCTTTTCTTGAGACAGAGTCTCACTCTGTTGCCCAGGCCCAAATGAAGTGACGTGATTGCAGTTCACTGCAGTCTCAAACTCCTGGGCTCAAGTGATCCTCCTGCCTCAGACTCCCATGTAGCTGGGACTACGTGTGTGTGCTACCACACTTAGACAATATTTTTTATTATTTTTGTGGAGATGGGGTCTTGCTATGTTGCCCAGGCTGGTCTTGAACTCATAAACTCAAATAATTCTCCTGCCTCAGCCTCCCAAAGTGTTGGGATTATAGGCATAAGCCACGCCACCCAGCTGATAAATGACTTTTTGTCTTTTCTGATAAATTCTTTCTCATGTACAGACAGGTGTCTTTTAGGTTGAGTACTCTGATCTTTACAGAATTTACATTCTGGGCTGGGCACCATGGCTCGCACCTGTAATCCCAGCACTTTGGGAGGCCGAGGTGTGTGGATCACCGGAGGTCAGGAGTTCAAGACCAGCTTGGTCAACATGTTAAAACCCTGTCTCTACTAAAAATTACAAAAATTAGCTGGGCGTGGTGGCACATACTGGCAGTCCCAGCTACTTGGGTGGCTGAGGCAGGAGAATCGCTTGAACCCAAGAGGCAGAGGTTGCAGTGAGCCAAGATCATGCCCCTGTATTCCATCCTGGACAACAGAACGAGACTCTGTCTGAAAATAAAAGAAAAAAAAAATTTAGATTCTGTTTGTGAGGGGTATCTTCTAGTAAATTTACGTTTGCTTTGGTCTACCTGCCCAGTTTGGGTTAAAATTTTTGTGATTACTGTTACCTTGGTTTTTTGGATTTAATTTGACTCTTTTCTTGTTTCTAAGAATCTCCCAAGAGCAAAATAAACATTCCAACCAGTGGGTACAGGATGGCTGACATGAGCCACTAAGGTGGTTGCTGCCGTCTAAAACACCAGACTAAACTCCTAACATCCCTTTACAGCATTTATAGAGTTGTCTTTGCTCTCAAGAGATTAATACAAAATGGAATGGAGCTGGCGCAGTGGCTCACACCTGTAATCTCAGCACTCTGGGAGGCCGAGACAGGTAGATCACATGAGGACAGAAGTTCAAGACCAGCCTGGCCAACATGATGAAAACCCGTCTCTACTAAAAATACCAAAAAATTTTTAGCTGGATGTGGTGGCAGGCACCTGTAATCTCAGCTACTTGGGAGGCTGAGACAGAAGAATCACTTGAATCCTGGAGGCAGAGGTTGCAGTGAGCCGAGATCACACCATTCACTGCACCCTAGCCCAAGCAACAGAGCAAGACACTGTCTCAAATAAAAAATTTAAAAAAAAAAAAGATACATAAAGAAATGGAATGGGGATTCTCAAACATGAAAGCATGCCAGGGTTTCCCTTTTTTTTTTTTTTTTTTTTTTGGGAAAATTTTTTTGTTGTTCCCCAGGCTGAAGTGCAGTGCAACTTTGGCTCACTGCAACCTCAGTCTCCTGGGTTCAAGTGATTCTCCTACCTCAGCTTCCTGAGTAGCTGGGATTACAGGCACGCACCACCATGCCTGGCTATTTTTTGTATTTTTTAGTAGAGACAGGGTTTCACCATGTTGACCAGGATGGTCTTGAACTCCTGACCTCAGGTGATCAACCTGCCTCAGCCTCCCAAAGTGCTGGGATTATAGGCGTCCACCACCATGCCTGCCCGATGCCAGGATTTCTAGGACTCCAGCTGGCTACACATCATGGCTTGTTCTTGTGCACATTTTAAAACTGATGAGCAAAACTACATCAAGGAAAATTCGGAGCTCAAATGGTCATTATTCATAAACCTGCAACTATAGAGTTAACATGGAGAGCCTTCTAAGCTCTCTACCTCTCGCTCCCTTTTATTTATTTATTTATTTATTTATTTATTTATTTATTTATTTATTTATTGTCTGCCTGCTTTGAATCTGCTAACCTTCCCCCTAGTCTTGAGATAAAACTAACTGCTTATGGCATTATTCAAGCCAAGATTAAATAAAAGTCTTAATGGGCTTTCAAATTACAACTCCACGGTAACTAACAACCTAGAGAATTTTTTTTTTTTTTAAGATGGTATCTTGCTATGTTGCACAGGCTGGAGTGCAGTGGCATGGTCGTAGCTCACTGTGACCTCAAATTCCTGGGCTCAAGCAATCCTGTTTCCTCAGCCTCCTGAGTAGCTAATACTAACAGGTGCACAATATTCAGACCAGCTAGCCCCTTTTTAAAAACACAAATCTAGGTTTGCGTAACAATTGCTTACAGTGATGAAACACTTAATTAAAAATTAATAATGTAAAGAAAAAGGCTGGGCATAGCAGCTCACGCCTGTAATGCCAGCACTTTGGGAGGCCGAGGTGGGCAGATCACTTGAGGTCAGAAGTTGAAGACCAGCCTGGCCAACAGGGGTTTTAGTAGAAACCCCATCTCTACTAAAAATACAAAAGTTAGCCAGTGTGGTGCTGCATGCCTGTAATCCCAGCTACTCAGGAGGCAGAGGTGGGAGGATCCCTTGAACCTAGAAGGTAGAGGTTACAGTGAGCCGAGATTGCGCCATTGCATCCCAGCCTGGGCGACAGAGTGAGACTCTATCTCAAAAAAAAAAAGAAAGAGAAAGAGAGAACAGAAGCCAGGCACAGTGGCTCACACCTGTAATCCCAGCACTTTGGGAGGTAGAGGTGGGTGGATCACCTGAGGTCAGCAGTTCGAGACCAGCCTGGCCAACATGGTGGAACTCCGTCTCTACTAAAAATAAAAAATTAAGGCCAGGCGCGGTGGCTCATGCTTGTAATCCCAGCACTTTGGGAGGCTGAGGCAGATGGATTATCTGAGGTCAGGAGTTTGAGACCAGCCTCACCAACAAGGAGAAACCCCGTCTCTACTAAAGGCAAAAAATTAGCGGGACATGGTGGCGGATGCCTGTAATCCCAGGTACTCGGGAGGCTAAGGCAGGAGAATCACTTGAACCCAGGAGGAGGAGGTTGCAGTGAGCCGAGATCGTGCCATTGCACTCCAGTCTGGGCAACAAGAGCAAAACTCTGTCTCAAAAAAAAAAATTAGCCAGGTGTAGTGGCACGCGCCTGTCGTCCCAGCTACTCAGGAGGCTGAGGCAGGAGAATTGCTTGAACCCAGGAGGCAGAGGTTGTGGTGAGCCAAGATCGTGCCACTGCACTCCAGCCTGGGGGACAGAGTGAGACTCCATCTCAAAAAAAAAAAAAAAAAAAAAAAAAAAAGGGAGAAAGAAAGAGAGAAAGGAAGAAAAAAATAACTAGATAAACATTTATAAAAGTTAGGCTCTCTCAGATCAAACAGGTGGAAACCTTGAGCCAGGGCAATGATGCAAGATATCTCTGTCCAGCATAAAAATGTTGACTTTTTCTGCCACACAGAGGCCAAAAAGCAAAAACAAAAACAAAATATAACGAAACACCTGCTAAAATTCTTTCTTGCCCACATTTGCTAATCAAATCAGACCAGTAAACAAAAGGTAGATGCCTTACTAGTTCCAGGGTACTTGAGATTTTGTTTTTCTTACACAGTTTGGCCAATCCTGGCTAAAATGTAAACAATGGAAAATGTAACCCTAGACTCATTTGAAACTGAGGGAAAAAAAAGATTTTTTGAAACAATCTCACTCTCATACCCAGGCTGGAGTGCACTGGCAAGAACACAGCTCATTGCAGCCTCAATCTCCTGAGTTCAAGCAATTCTCTTGCCTCAACCTCCCCAGTTGAGTCCTGAGTTGGGACTACAGGCATGTGCTGCTATGCCCAGGTAATTTTTCTTTTTTCTTTTTCTTTCTTTCTTTTCTTTTTCTTTTTTTTGAGCTGGAGTTTAGCTCTTGTCCCCCAGGCTGGAGCGCAGTAGGGTGATCTCAGCTCACTGCAACCTCCACCTCCCCAGTTCAAGCGATTCTCTTGCCTCAGCCTCCTGAGTAGCTGAGATTAGCCCACCAACACGCCCAGCTAGTTTTTGTATTTTTAGTAGAGACGGGGTTTCACCGTGTTGGCCAGGCTGGTCTAGAACTCCTGACCTCGGGAGATCCACCTGCCTATGCCTCCCAAAGTGCTGGAATTACAGGCGTGAGCCACCATGCCCAGCAATTTTTTATTTTTTGTCCAGGTGAGGTCTCACTTTGTTACCCAGAATTATCTTGAGCTTATGGGTTTAGGCAATCCTCCCACATTGGCCTCCCAAAATGCTGGGATTACAGGCATGTGCCACCACATCCTGCCGCCACCCTCCATTTTTTTTTTTTTTTTTTTTTTTTTGAGACGGAGTTTCACTGTTATTGCCCAGGCTGGAGTGCAATGTCTCGATCTCAGCTCACCACAACCTCTGCCTCCCAGGTTTTCTTTCTTTTTTTTTTTTTTTTTTTCAAGAAAGAAAAAAAGAATAATAAAAAGAATAAAGAAGAGAAAGAAAGAGAAAGAGGAAGAGGGAGAGAGGATGGGGGTATTGCTTTATTGCCCGGGCTAGAATGCAGTCTAAATATGGGTATGCCTGTAATTGTCCTTAATAATGGAGACATAAAATAAAATGAGGGAAGAGAATAACAAACAAGGAGCCAACCAACATTTCGTTTAAACTTCTAAGTTGATATGATGTGGTACTGATAAGAGTGTATATTTTGTGTATTTAAAGTGGAGAGTTCTATACATGTTAATTACGTTTACTTGTTCCAGATCTGAGTTCAAGTCCTGGATATCGTTGTTAATTTTCTGTCTCATTGATCTGTCTAATATTAATGTCGAAGTCTCCGACTATTATTGTGTGGGAGTCTAAGTCTCTTTATTAGTCTTATATGTCTGGGTATTCCTGTATTGAGTGCGTACATATTTAGGATCTTTAGCTCTTCTTGTTGTTGCATTGATCCTTTTATCATTATATAATGTCCTTCTTTGTTTCTTTTGATCTTTGTTGCATTAACGACTATTTTATCAGAGGCAAAAATTGTAACTTCTGCTTTTTATTTATTTATTTTAGCTCTCTGTTTGGTTGGTAAATCTTTCTCCATCCCTTGTTTTGAGTCTTTGTGTATCCTTGAATGTGAGATGGGTCTGGATGCAGCATACTGATGGGTTTTAGTTTTTTATCTAAATTGTCTGTCTTTGGATTGGGGGATTTAGTCAATTTAAATTTAGAATTAACAATGATATATGTGAGTTTAATACTGCCATTTAATATTAGCTGGCTATTTTGTCCATTAGTTGATGTAAATTCTTCATTATATTGATGCTCTTTTTGGTATTATTTAGAAAGGGTGATACTGTTTATTCCTTTCTATGTGTAGTGGTTCTTTCAGAAGCTCTTGTAAAGCAGGCCTGGTGGTGATGAATTCTCTGAGTGCTTGCTTGTTCACAAAAAACTTTACTTTTCCTTCACTTATGAAGCTTAGCTTGGCTGGATGTGAAATTCTGGGTTGAAAGTTCTTTTCTTTAAGGATGTTGAATATTGGTCCCCACTCTCTTCTGGCTTGTAGGGTTTCTGCTGAGAGATCTGCTGCAAGTCTGATAGGCTTCCCTTTGTGGGTAACCTGACCTTTCTCTTTGACTGCCCTTAGTATTTTCTCCTTCATTTCAACCCTGGTAAATCTGACGATTATGTGCCTTGGAGTTGCTCTTCTTGAGGAATATCTTTGTGGTGTTCTCTGTATTACCTGGAGTTGAATATTATCTTGCCTTACTAGGTTGGGAAAATTTTCCTGAATAATATCCTGAAGCGTATTTTCCAGCTTGGATTCATTCTCTTCGTCACATTCAGGTACACCTATCAAGCGTAGATTAGGTCTTTTCACATAGTCCCATATTTCTTGGAGACTTTGCTCGTTCCTTTTTATCCTTTTTTCTCTAATCTTGTCTTCTTGTTTTATTTCATTGAGTTGGTCTTCGACCTCTGATATCCTTTCTTCTGCTTGATCAATTTGGCTGTTAAAACTTGTGCATACTTCATGTAGTTCTTGTATTGTGTTTTTCAACTCCATCAATTCACTTATATTCCTCTCTAAATTGTGTATTCTTGTTAACATTTTGTCAAACCTTTTTTCAAAGTTCTTAGTTTCTCTGGATTGTGTTAGAACAAGTTCTTTTAATTCACAGAAGTTTCTCATTATCCACATTTTGAAGCCTGCTCCTGTAATTGGAACACACTCGTTCTCCATCAAGCCTTGTTTCGTTGCTGATGAGGAACTGTGATCCCCTGCTGAGGGAGAGGCGTTCTGATCTTGGGTATTCTCAGCCTTTTTTGGCTGTTTCCTTCCCTTCGTTGTAGATTTATCCATGTGGTCTTTATAATTACCGTCTTTGTAATTGGGTTTCTGAGTGGACGTCCAACTTATTGATTCTCAGCGCCGAAATCTGAGCAACCCACTGCGCCGACTCAATCAGCGGCGTTAAGATTGATGGTGCTTTTCCAACTCTGCACCAAGAACCGACGCTCCGAGGCGCCGGCAAAACTGCCTCGCCGGTCAGAAGAGTCGCGCTGGCGACCCGTGGGGCTCCTCCGCTGGGAATCTCCTGGTGCGTGAGCAACAAGAATTCATGTGAAGGTGTGGTGTCCTCTCGTTCTTTGCGTTTTCACTGGGAGCTACAATCCCGAGCTGCTAGTGATCAGCCATCTTGGATCTCTCCGCCTCCCAGGTTTTCAAGTGATTCTCCTGCCTCAGCCTCCAGAGTAGCTGGGATTACAGGGATGCGCCACCCAGCCTGACTAATTTTTGTGTTTTTAGTAGAGACAGGGTTTCTTTGTGTTGGTCAGGCTGGTCTTGAACTCCTGACCTCAAGTGATCCACCTGCCTTGGCCTCCCAAAGTGTTGGAATTACAGGCGTGAGCCACTGTGCTCGGCTACTAATTTCCTTTGAAATTTACACATATCTGTAGGGAGATACAAGACTAGGTAAACAATTTTTTTTTTTTTTAGACGGAGTCTTGTTCTGTCACCTAGGCTGAGCCACCACACTCAGCAATAATTTCTTTTTTTTTTTTTCTTTTTTTTTTTGAGACAGAGTTTCGCACTTGTTGCCCAGGCTGGAGTGCAATGGCGCGATCTCGGCTCACCGCAACCTCCGCCTCCTGGGTTCAGGCAATTCTCCTGCCTCAGCCTCCTGAGTAGCTGGGATTACAGGCACACACCACCATGCCCAGCTAATTTTTAGTATTTTTAGTAGAGACGGGGTTTCACCATGTTGACCAGGATGGTCTCCATCTCTTGACCTTGTGATCCACCCGCCTCGGCCTCCCAAAGTGCTGGGATTACAGGCTTGAGCCACTGCACCCAGCGTAATAATTTCTTATAAATAAACTTTTCATGTAATTTTTAATCTTCAAGTATGTTTTATTAAATTAACTATTAGATATTCATTAGGTATGTGGATTATCTCCAAGTAAGAAGAAATAACTGAAATAAATTGCTGATCATAAATATGTTTTGCCTGTGCCTGTCTTCTTAAATTTTACAGAATAACTAAGTATAGCTGGTCTTTTTTTGTTGTTAAGTGACTGTCACTTTGCAAAAGAAAATATGGACAGCTATTAAGAGCTGTGTAGTGTACCGGGAATGTTCCAGCCCAGGGATTTCTGTCTCTCTCTCTTTCTCTCTCTCTCTCTCTCTCTCTCTCTCTCTCTCTCTCTCTTTTTCTGAGACAGAGTCTCACTCTGTTGCCCATGCTGAAGTGCAATGGCACGATCTCGGCTCACCGCAACCTCTGCCTCCCAGGTTCAAGTGATTCTCCTACCTCAGCCTCCCTAGTAGCTGGGACTACAGGCCCCTGCTATTACACACAGCTAATTTTTGTATTTTTAGTAGAGACAGGGTTTCACTGTGTTGGCCAGGCTGGTCTCAAACTCCTGACCTCAGGTGACCCACCCGCCTTGGCCTTCCAAAGTGCTGGGATTACTGGTATGAGCCACTGCACCCGGCCAAGCCCAGGGATTTCTGTCTATTCTTCCGCCACCCGGCTGACACATGCTCACCCACACATACATTGGTCATACGACTTTGGGCACGTCACCTCCTTTCTTTAGGCCTTACTTTTGTCATCTGTGGATGAATGAGTCAAACTAGAGAATCGCAGAACGTCTCCCAGACTCCAGAGCCTGATGACATCTCGTCACACTGCTCCAGGCTCCTCCCACCCTCAGCCCCAGGAGAGAGGGACAGACATGGTGAGCAGGTAGGATGACTGGGGTTTTTATACCCAGGACTCCTCCCATTGGCCTGACGTTTTTGTTCCCCAAGCTCACCTCACTGATATTTCCAACCAAAATGGAGGCTAAATGGTCTGAAGAGAGAGACTTATGTTAATTAAAAGTCTGAGGCAAGGGCCAGCATGGTGACTCACACCTATAATCCCAGCACTTTGGGAGGCTGAGGCAGGAGGATCTCTTAAGGCCAGGAGCTCGAGACCAGCCTGGGCAACATAGCAAGACCCCATCTCAACCCAACAAAAATTAAATTTAAAAAAAAGTGTGAAAGAGGCTGGCCAAGCAGGGGGTGTCTGAGGGGGCTGGATGGCAGGAGCAGATCTGGGAGGCACTGTGGATTGGACAAGGCAGGACGGGGCGGGGCAGCCTCCCAGGAGGAGCAGCAGGGGAGGCACCATGGTTCTCTGAGAATGTACAGGCCAAAGCCTCTGTGTCTTTTTTTATTTTGAGATGGAGTCTTGCTCTGTTGCCCAGGCTAGAGTGTGGTGGCTGGATCTTGGCTCACTGCAACCTCCATGTCCTGGGTTCAAGTGATTCTCCTGCCTCAGCTTCCCGAGTAGCTGGGATTACAGGCGCCCGCCACCACACCCAGCTAATTTTTGTATTTTTTAGTAGAGATGGAGTTTCGCCATGTTGGCCAGACTGGTCTCGAACTTCTGACCTCAGGTGATCCGCCTGCCTTGCTCTCCCAAAATGCTGGGATTACAGAGATGAGCCACCGCGCCTGACTCCTGTGTCCTCTTTCTCAGCTTCTGTGTGAATGTTCTGGGGCCTGGGCCTGGCTATAGGGTGACACTAAGTTCAACAGAGCCACTGCCCATTCCAGCCCCACCCTACCCCAGGAAACGCCTCCTCACCGCAGTGACCACATCCCCTTGGGTTGCTTTGGAAACAAACACTCCCCGGGGGCAGGCAAGTTGGGGCACAGTTGCTCAGCAACAAGCTGTGCCCTCCCTTCCGCCCTCATCGGAGTCCGGGCCTCTAGGTCTGAAAGGCGACCGCCCTGCTCCCTCCGAACCTGCACCTTCCAGTCTGGCACCAGGAAAAGTGGTTCCAGGAGGGAGAGGAGCCCGGGGACTGATCCAAGGTAAGCTGAGGGGTGCAGGAGGCCCCTGTAGATGGAGGATGTGGGGGACAGAGGGAGGTGCGCAGAGACAAGCGAGAGAGAGAGAGAGAGAGAGAGAGAGAGAGAGAGAGAGAGAGAGAGAGACAGCGCCGAGCCTGGGCAAAGCTGGAAAGCCCGGGAGGGTGCAAAGGCGCCTCCGGAGGACCAGCCACCCAGCAGCAGATTCCATGGAGCCTATGAGAGCAAGATCAAGTCGGAGGAGAGTGCTGAGGGGCGAAGGAACCCCAAGGGGCCAGCGGAGCCGCTGGTGGGAGGTGGTGGGGGTGTGGGGTGGGGGAGCCCGCGCCCAGAGGAGCCGGTGGGACGGGAGGTTCTCGTTTCTTTACCCACCACTTCCTCTCTAGGTCTGAGCAAGGCTTGAGGGGGCCAAGTGGGGAGGAGAGAGGCCCTGGAGGCCTTTCTTGTCTGTGGCACCCTGGGGTCCGGGCAGGAAATGGGGCTTGTGGAAAGGCTGGAGGGACTGGCTGCGCGCCCAGGTAGGCTGCCCGTTCTCCGGCCCCACCTGGCTCACGCTTACCCTTTCTGGTCCCGCTTGCTCCTCTGTCTCTCCAGAACGTTCTTTTTCTTTTTTGAGAAAGGGTCTTGCTCTGTCACCCGGGCTGGACGACGGTGGTGCAATCTGGGCTCACTGCAGCCTTGAACCCCTGGGCTCAAGTGATCCTCCCACCTCGGCTTCCTGTGTAGCTGGGACTACAGATGTGAGCCACCACACCCAGCTAGTTTTTAAATTATTTGTAGAGATGGAGTTTCACTGTGTTGTCCAGGCTGGTCTTGAACTCCTGGGCTCAAGCAATCCTCCCGCCTCAGCCTCTCAAAGTGCTGGGATTCCAGGCATGAGCCCCCCGCCCTGCCCCTCTCCCAGGCTTTCCTGGACACCTAAGGCCTCTCTCTCATCCTGGTTGTGCCCTCTCTGCCTCATTTGCTTCCTCTTCTCACCCCTGTGTCTCCCAGATGCTGTTGACTCCAGAGCTACCCTCTGGGCACGTGGAGGGGACCCCCACGTGGGAGGCAGCCCCGGGGCCCTCAGTGCCCTGTGGGCCCTGCATCCCTATCATGCTGGCCCTGGCCGCCCTGGCCGCGCTCTTCATCCTCACCACTGCTGTGTTGGCTGAACGCCTGTTCCGCCGCGCCCTCCACCCAGATCCCAGCCACCGTGCACCCACCCTGGTGTGGCGCCCAGGAGGAGAGCTGTGGATTGAACCCATGGGCACCCCCCGAGAGCGCTCTGAGGACTGGTACGGCTCTGCAGTCCCCCTGCTGACGGACCGGGCCCCTGAGCCTCCCACCCAGATGGGTGCCTTGGAGGCCCGAGCGACCGCCCCACCTGCCCCCTCAGCCCCGCACTCCACTCCCAGCTCCTTGGGCCCCCAGACCCCACCAGAGGTCCCAGCCCGGAGCACCTTCTGGGGGCCCCAGCCCTGGGAGGGGAGGCGCCCTGCCACAGGCCTGGTGAGCTGGGCTGAATCCGAGCAGGGACCAGAGGCCAGTGCCCAGTTTGGGAGCCCCCAGGCCAGGAGACAGCGGCCAGGGAGCCCGGATCCTGAGTGGGGCCTCCAGCCACGGGTCACCTTGGAGCAGATCTCAGCGTTTTGGAAGCGTGAAGGCCGGACCAGTGTGGGGTTCTGAATCCCCAGGGTCCCCCAGAGACCCTCAAGGAAGACACTGCCTCAGTGGGACCACGGACCCCAGGATCTAGCATTAGGGTTGAGCCTGAGGCTACTACAGGGAAGATGTGCCTCCCAGGCCCCTTCCATCTGGATTCCCTGTCCCTGGGTCCAGGTGGTGGCCAGGCTGTGGGACCAGGGGAAGCCCAGCAGTGCCTCTGCTCAGCTGCCTGGGCTGTGGCTCAGAGACCTGGGGGTGGGGCCAGCTCCAGGCCAGAAGCCTTCAAGATCGCATCCGGATGAAGCAGCGAAGGTACCAGCCAGGCAGGAAATGGCATCGACCAGCCACCTCCACCTCCCTCAGTGTTTACCGAAGCCCCAATACCAGAGCGAAAGTGTCCCGCGGTGCTGAACAGCCTTGGCGTGGCGATGACAGCTGTCAGTTGTGCTGGCGGGAGATGGCAGGGATCCAGCTTCCCAGAGCCACGGATCCTGTTCTCCCTGGCCACTCACCCCCTGTGAGGTCCTCCAGGAAAATACACAAAGAGAGGACCAGACCAGGCAGAGGAGCATTTTATTACAAATGAACTGTGACTTTGACCCTCAAACTGCAAGGGGGAACTTGCTGAGCCAAGCTGGAGCGGGGCTGTCTTGCTGGAGTGGGGACCTGGAGTCAGGAACCCACAGGCTCCTCTGTCCATCCTCCTCCATCTGCACACACTCAGCTTTCGACTCCCACCACTCCATGACGAGCAAGATCCCAGCCAGGGAGAACTGAGTTTCGTCCAATGTGGAGAGGAATGTTGTCCCAGAGCAGGGCAGCTCCCAAACGGTGCCCTCCGGTCATCATCCCTCCCAGCTTGCCGGAGTATCCAGAGAAACAGATTTGCCACAGCTAGGCTTACTTATCATGTCCACCCCATAGAAATGGGGCCCCGAGTACCCTGATCTCCCCTTTAGGAGAAACGGGCAGATGAGCGGCAGATGGAATTTCCATTTTCCTGGGAGTCTAATTTCCCAAACATCATCCTTTTTCTTTTCTTTTCTTTTCCTTGAGACAGAGTCTCATTCTGTCACACAGGCTGTAGTATAGTGACACAATCTCAGCTCACTGCAGCCTCAAACTCCTAGGCTCAAGCGATCCTCCCATTTCAACCTCTAGAGTAGCTAGGACTACAGACGCACACCACCACACCCAGCTAATTTTTGTATTTTTTTGTAGAGACAGGGTCTCACTATACTGCCCAGGCAGGTTTCCAACTCCTGGGCTCAAGTGATCCAGCTGCCTGAGCCTTCCAAAATGCTAGGACTACAGGCATGAGCACTGCATCTGGCCATTTTTTTTTTTTTCTTTGAAGTGGTCTCACTCTGTTGCCCAGGCTGGAGTGCAGTGGAACAATCAGCTCACAGCAGCCTTGAACTCCTGGGTGTAAGCGATCTTCCCAGCTCAGTCTCCCCAATAACTGTAGTTATAGATGTGTGCCACCATACATGGCTTTTTTTTTTCTTTTTTTTTTTTTTTTAATAGAGATGGGAACTTGCTATGTTGCCCAGGCTGGTCTTGAACTCCTAGGCTCAAGAGAGCCACTCATCCCCACCTCCCAAAGTGTTGGGATCACAGGCATGAGCCACATGCTTGGCCAAACTTCAGCCTTGAATATTAGTAATTTTGCCATATTGGTTTACCACCTGTACTATTACTTGCTTTAGGTTTTTCTTTAAAATGGCTCGTTATTCACTTAATAAAATTACTGTAATAGGAATCTGTTTGGTATCACTTCTGTAAGTGGAAAACCAGTCTCGTTTGCTATCAGTAGAAGGTAAAACATGCAAATAAATGCAATGTAAACAAAACTCTTGAGATCTAAATTCGGTTCCCTGCTGGATGCATTGGTCTAAAACTCTGCTCTTGGTTAACAAGAAAAGGGAGTGATGATCTGCAAGTCAGTAAGTGTTAGATACTCTAGCACCACACTGAGACTTTCTTCCGGAAGTGCCGAGGCAGGCAGGCAGTCCCACACAAGGGGCAGGATGCTGTGTTGTTTAACGCTGGCCAGGAAGTTCACCCACAGCCAGGAAACATGCACTCCTTCCTGCACAGAGGGCTGAGGAACACTTGAGCCTCCTATCCAATCCCTTGACCTCCCCTCTAATTGTTGGGATGTTGGAAGCTAGAAGCACCAGGCAGAGGAACCGAGAGCCTGGTCCAGGCTTTTCCCCAAGGTGTACTCACTGGCCAGCAGCCTAAGCACCATCTCTGAGCTGGGCACTGGGAGGGGAGGAATCAAACCTGGGGCCTGCCCTCAAGGAGCTCACAGTCTCTCTAGTGACAGGATGGAGGATAGAGATAGGGGTGAGCTACGATATGGACACAGAACTGACACCAGGTAGAGACCAGGGCCCTGTCCCACCTCTGTCACTCATGAGCTGGGTAATGACATCGTTATCATCATCACCATCAGCTGACAGCACTGGGTTGTGGAGACTGCCCACAACCCAGGAGTGAACAGACCTCAGAGAAACAGAAGATAGAGACAGGTGTTCAGAGCTTAGATGCTTCCATGCCATGGGCTTAGGAGAGGCACTGCAGTGTGGAAGGAACACAGGGACAAGGCCCCCATTTGTGATCTGGCTCTGTCACCTTACTCAGAAACTTCAGCAAAGGGAATGTTGTATTATGGGGCCTCATGTCGTTTGTTCATGTACAAAAAGAGAGCTGAAAATTGAAGAAGATGTTCTATCGGGACTTTTCTAGTTGTGACATTTGAGGATGCTGTAAAATGAAAGATGGTCGGATGGATGGATGGATGAATGGATGGATGGATGGATAAATGGATGGATGGATGAATAGATGGGTGAATGGATGGATTATGAATAAATGGATGAATGATAAATGAATGGATGAATGGATGGTGGATGGATAAATGGATGGATGGATTATGAGTAAATGGACAGATGGATGATGGATGGATGAATGGATGGATGAATAAATGGATGGATGGTTGAATAAATGGATGGATGGATGGGAGAATGGATAGGTGAAGGGATTGGATGTGTGGATAAGTGCATGGATAGATAGACGGATGCACTGATACATGGATTTGTGCATGCAGTCTTCCTAAGGCAGAGTCTAACTTGCTGTCTGCAGAGTCATCTTTATATTCCCAGACCACCTGGGAGTACAAAGCGCTCTCATCACCCAAGCTGGAGTGCAGTGGCATGATCTCAGCTCACTGCAACTTCTGCCTCCCAGGTTTGAGCAATTCTCCTGCCTCAGCCTCCTGAGTAGCTGGAATTAAAGGCATCCACCACCATACTTGGCTAATTTTTGTATTTTTAGTAGAGGCAGAGTTTCATCATGTTGCCCAGACCAGTCTTCAACTCTGGACCTCAGGTGATCCGCCTGCCTTAGCCTCCCAAAGTGCTGGGATTTCAGGCATGAGTCTCTGCACCTGGCCTAATTTCTAATTTTGTTTTGTTGTTGTTGTTGTTGTTGTTGTTGTTGTTGTTTTACTAGAGACGGGGTTTCACCATGTTGATCAGGCTGGTCTTGAACTCCTAACCTCAAATGATCCACCCGCCAAAGTGCTGAGATTACAGGCATGAGCCACCGCGCCAGGCCCCCATTGCTATCTCTTACCCTAATGATCCCCGTGTCTCCATCTCCAACAGTGGCAGATGCGGTCCTCCTAAATCTATTCTCCCATTATTCTAAAGGAACAGCACTAATTCTGATATGGTTTGGCTGTGTCCCCACCCAAATCTCATCCTGAATTGTAATTCCCATAATCCCCATGTGTCCTGGGAGGCAACTGAATCATGGGCACGGTTACCTCTATGCTGTTCTCATGATAGTAAGTTCTCACAAGATCTGACGGCTTTATAAGGGGCTTTGCCCCCTTTTGCTTGGCATTTCTCCTTGCTGCCACCATGTGAAGAAGGCCATGTTTGCTTACCCTTCTGCCATGACTGTATAAGTTTCCTAATGCCTCCCCAGCCATACTGAATTGTGAGTCAATTAAATATCTTTCCTTTTTAAATTGCCCAGCCTTGGATATGTCTTTATTAGTAGCATGAGAATGGACTATTCTTTTTTGAAATGGAGTCTCACTCTGACACCCAAGCTGGAGTGCAGTGGCGCAATCTCAGCTCACTGCAACCTCCGCCTCCCAGCTTCAAGCAATTCTCTGCCTCAGCCTCCCGAGTAGCTGGGATTACAGGCGCCCACCACTGCACCTGGCTAACTTTTATATTTTTAGTGGAGATGGGATTTCACCATGTTGGCCAGGCTGCTCTTGAACACCTGACCTTGTGATCCACCTGCCTCGGCCTCCCAAAGTGCTGGGATTACAGGCGTGAGCCACTGCACCCGGCCTTTTTCTTTTTTGAGACAGGGTCTTGCTCTGTTGCTGAGACTGGAGTGCAGTGGTGCAATCACAGCTCACTGCAGCCTTGACCTCCTTAGGTTTGGGTAATCCTCCCACCTCAGCCTTCCAAGTAGCTGGGACTACAGTGTGTGCCACCACACCAGGCTAATTTTTGTATTTTTTGTAGAGATGGGGTCCAACCATGTTGGCCAGGCTGGTCTTGAACTCCTGGGCTCAAGTGATCCACCTGCCTCAGCTTCCCGAAGTGCTGAGATTCCAGCCGTGTGCCATGAACTTGGCCAGCACCATTCTTTCTTTCTTTTCTTTTCTTTTTTTAGTACCTTCCACAAAGCTTCTAGAACCCAGCCATTTCTCTTTTCTTTTTCTTTCTTTCTTTCTTTCTTTTTCTTTTTTTTTTTTTTTTTTTTTTTTTAGATGGAGTCTCACTCTGTCACCCAGGCTGGAGTGCAATGGCACGATCTTGGCTCACTGCAACCTCCGCCTCCCAGGTTCAAACGATTCTCCTGCCTCAGCCTCCTGAGTAGCTGGGATTACAGGCATGTGCCACTGCGCCCAGCTAATTTTTGTATTTGTATTTTTAGTAGAGACAGGGTTTCAACATTTTGGCCAGGCTGGTCTCGAACGCCTGATCTTGTGATCCACCCGCCTCGGCCTCCCAAAGTGCTGGGATTACAGGCGTGAGCCACCGCGCCCGGCCAGCACCATTCTTTTTAACTGGGCTTGTGGCTACACAGAGGAAAGGCTGCATTTCCCAGACCCCCTTGAGGCTAAGGGCGACCATGCGACTGGTTCTGGCCCCTCTTCCCCACTCCCCTTTCCTCTCCTGCTGTTTAGAATCCAGACATGATGGTGAGACAACGTGGATGAGGGCAACATCCCAGGGTTGGCTGAGCCAGAAGATGGAAGGAGCCTGAATCTCTGTGGCCAGCACAGAAGCCCTGAACTGCCTGCTTTGGTGTAATTACATGACAGAGAACCACCGCCTTCTTTTGTATAAACCACTGTCGTCCTGGGTCTCTGTAACATGAACCCAAGCCTATCTCTTCACCTACGTCTCTCTCCTGACTTCAAACCCTATCTAACAGCCATCTTGATATCCCTCATGAAGACCTCAAAATTATCTTAGAATGTGTGACCACCCCCACCAAGCCTGATCCTCTCCCCACTTTCTCCTCGGCTCCTTTCTGTCTCCTCTCACGCCCCTGACTTCTGCCCACTTTTCCTCATGCTTACTTCTCCCATCCTGGTTCTGCTCCACTCATTGCTCCTAAACTGCACCTAAGTGGTATCCCTGTCTGCATGTCCCATATTGTACCTGGAGTGAACCTGCAAAAAAAAAAAAAAAATGCTTAAAAGGGTCAAACGTGGTGGCTCACACCTGTAATCCCAGCTACTCAGGAGGCTGAGGTGGGAGGACTGCTTGAGACCAGCCTAGGCAACCTAGCAAGGCCCATTCTCTACCAAAAAAAATTGTACTTATTTATTTATTTTATTTTATTTTTATTTTTTGAGACAGAGTTTTGTTCTGTCACCCAGGCTGGAGTGCAGTGTTACACTCTCAGCTCACTGTGGCCTCTGCATCCCAAGTTTAAGCAATTTTCCTGCTTCGGCCTCCCAAGTAGCTGAAATTACAGGTGTGAACTATCACACCTGGAAAATGTTTGTATTTTTAGTAGAGATGGGCTTTCTCCATGTTGCCAGGTTGGTCTTGAACTTCTGACCTCAGGTGATCCACCCACCTAGGTCTCCCAAAGTACTGGGATTACAGGCATGAGCCCCCGCACCTGGCCAGGTTTATAAAAAAACTTAAAAAATAAATTAGCCAAGCATGATGGCTTATGCCTGTAATTCCAGGAGGCTGAAGCAGGAGGATCCCTTGAGGTTAGGGGTTCAAGGCTACACTGAGCTATGATCACACCACTAAACTCCATTGTGGGTGACAGACAGAGAATCCATCTCTAAAGAAAAAAAAATTGCTTAAGATTTTCCAACTCCTGATCATTTCAACAAACACTCCCTCTCTTTTGGAACATCCGTATTCCTCCCTCCCGTTACTTGGTCTTGGCTAACTCTAGGTCTCAACCTAGCTGTCAATTTCTAGGGCTGTCTTCCTCACAGGCAAAACTTGCAGAAAATGAGGCCATCTGTAAAGTCTAATGTGGACCCCGAGTCATTAGGAATGCCCTAGGCTGCATGTAACAGAACAATGACTAAAGCAATGAAGTCATACAGCGTGGAGAGCCGATACACAGAGCATGGTGGAACGGTGGATTGGAAGGAGTTTAGGGGCCAGGCACAGAGGTTCATAGCCTATAATCCCAGCACTTTGGGAGGCCAAGGCTGGAGGATCACTTGAGCCCAGGAGTTTGAGACCAACCTGGACAATATGGCAAAACCCCATCTCTAAAAAAAAAAAAAAAAAAAATTAGCTGGGCCGATGGTGTAGTCCCAGCCACTTGGGGGGCTGAGGTGGGAGGAATACCTGAGTCTGGGGGTCAAGGATGCAGTGAGCTGTGATCACACTATTGCACTGCAACCTGGGCAATAGAAGGAGAATCTGCCTGAAAAAAAAAAGGCAGGGCATGGTGGCTCATGCCTATGATCCCAGCACTCGGAGAATCCTCCCGGAAGCTGAGCAGATGCTTCCTTTACAACCTGCAGAACTGTGAGCCAATTAAACCTCTTTTCTTTATAAATTACCCAGTTTCAGGTATTCCTTTATGGCAGCGTGAGAATGGGCTAATGCAGCGTGCAACCCACACACATCTGACGTCAGAGCAGGCTGTGAGAGTTTCAAGAGAAACTGAGCTTGTTGTTTGTACTCATTTACTTTAGAAACCAAACTTGAAACTGAAAAATCTAAAACATAAATTAGTAATATAATAAATGATGAAGATAGTCTATCATAAAAACAAACGTGGGGCCGGGTGTGGCTCACACCTATAATCCCAGTCCTTTGGGAGGCCGAAGCAAGCAGGTGAGGAGTTCAAGACCAAATAGGCCAGCATGGTATAACCCCATCTCTACTAAAAGTACAAAAAGTTAGCAGGGTGTGGTGGCACATGCCTGTAATTCCAGCTACTCCGGAGGCTGGGCAATGAGAGTGAAACTCCGTCTCAAAACAAAACCAAACCAAAAACAAATGCGGAGATTTTAAGTGAAATGAGAATACTCTTTTTGACTTGATGTTAGCCAAATCCTTGGTGAGTTTCATAACTTCTCTTTCTTTGCCCACCTCCAACCCAGCTATTGGGTTTCTCTGTTGAACAATGTCAGTACTTCACTAAACTCTGTTGCCTGGATGTGAGGGCGATCTGGCTGCAACATCTGTCGCCCCATTGATCACCAGGTTGATTCAGCTGATCTGGCTGGCTAGATGGGTGTCCCCTTCCTCCCTCACTGCTCTATATGTGTCCTCCCAAAGCTGTGCGCTCAGTTGAATAGGATGACCATCCCCGATAGATGAGGACCGGTCTTCAGTCAAGGGCATATGCACAGCTGCCCTCCCCTGCTAGACCCTCCCAACAAGCTCTCAAGACTGCTGTCTACCAATCTGTATCCAGAATTGGAAAAAAGCAAGAAAAAAAAAAAAAAAAGACTTGTCCCAGTGTGTTCCTCACCAAGTTATAAATTAGTTTTCATTTGGAAACGGAAGATTCTGTGGTAGATCATGATGAAAAATTCAAAAACCAAAATAATAAAGGATGTATTTTCTGAGAAAGCTTGCACTCACATTGTAGTTTGATTTCTGTTTTTGTTTTGAGACAGGATCTTGCTCTGTTGCCCAGGCTGTAGTGCAGTGGTGCAATCTTGGCTCACTGCTGCCTTGAGCTCCAGGGCTCAAGCAATCCTCCCACCTCAGCCTTCTTAGTAGCTGGGACCACAGATGCACACCAGCATGCCCCACTAATTTTTCATTTTTGTAGAGATGAGGGTCTCATTACATCACCTAGGTTGGTCTTGAACTCTTGGGCTCAAGTGATCCTCCCATCTCAGCTGCACAAACTGCTGGGATTACATGCCTGGCCCAGAACAAATTTAAAAAATTTTTCTGTCTGTTTTTCAATACCTCATGATGCAACAGTACAGAGCAAAGGGAAGGGGAGGGAGGGGGAGGGGAGGGGAGGGGAGGGGAGGGGAAGGGAAGGACACCTTCTTATTTTATATATATGTACATCATATATATACGCACACACACACACATATCTATGTGTGTGTGTATATATATATATGTTGTTCATATATATATATATATATATATATATATATTTATAGGGAGATATATATCTCCCTATAAAAGCAAACCAGACAAGCCTGGGCCACATGTGGCTCATGATCCGTCAGTTAGAGGTGTCTTCTAAACACAAGTGAGGCCAGGCACAGTGGCTCACACCTGTAATCCCGACACTTTGGCAAACCAAGGCAGGTGAATCACCTGAGGTCAGGAGTTCAAGACCAGCCTGGTCAATATTATGAAACGCCTTCTCTACAAAAAAATACAAAAGTTAGCTGGGTGTGGTGGCAGTTGCCTGTAATCCCAGCTACTTGGGAGGCTGAGGCAGAAGAATCGTTTGAATCTAGGAAGCGAAAGTTGTAACGAGCCAAGACTGTGCTATTGCACTCCAGCCTGGGCGACACAGCAAGACTCCATCTCAAAATAAATAAATAAAATAAACACAATTGAACATGTTCCCTTGGAAGGTTCCTGAAGTGAGTGTAAGGGACCCTCCTTATTTGGCCTTTGGTGGTGAGAGCTGGGGAGCCCGCTGTCAGATGGCCTTAAATCCGGGTGTCTCGGGCCTGGCGTGGTGGCTCATGCCTGTAATCCCAACACTTTGCGAGGCCGAGGCAGGCAGATCACCTGAGATCAGGAGTTCAAGACCAGCCTGGCCAATATGAGGAAATGCATCTCTACTAAAAATACAAAAATTAGCTGGGTGTGGTGGCAGGCACCTGTAATCCCAGCTATTTAGGCAGGAGAATTGCCTGAACCTGGGAGGCAGAGGTTGCAGTGAGCCAAGACTGCACCATTGCACTCCAGCCTGGGCAACAAGATGAAGACTTCATTAAAAAAAAAAAAAAAAAAAAAAAAAAATCAGGATGTCTCTGACCGCCTTGCCTTTGACATGTTGGGACAGCTGATTGTTAACTGTGAGCAGCTCTCCCGCATGTCCTAGGATACTTAGCGGCCCACTAGGTGTCAGTAGGAACCCCCTAGCTGCCATAACCAAAAATATCTCCCAACATTCCCAAATGTCCCCTGGGTGGGGAGAAGGGAACAAAAACCACTTATCTGATTGAAGCATTTTAACCAATTAACAGACCTGCCCATGAAGCTTGCAGCCAGTTCAGGAACAGGCTTCCTGGGGAACCAGACCCACCTGGCTACCAAGGAGATCCACTTGGGCCTCCTCTTAATTTCAGTGGCACCAGAGAGGAGTTAAGATGAATAGCAGATGGCCGGGCAGGTGACCCATGCCTGTAATGCCCGCACTTTGGGAGGCCAAGGCAGGAGGATCACCTGACGTCAGGAGTTCCAGACCAGCCTGGCCAACATGGCGAAACTCCATCTCTACTAAAAATTCAAAATTAGCCTGGCGTGATGGCGCATCCCTGTAATCCCAGCTACTCGGGAGGCTGAGGCACAAGAATTGCTTGAACCCAGGAGGCAGAGGTTGCAGTGAGCCAAGATCTCACCATTGCACTCCAGTCTGGGCAACGAGAGAGAAACTCCATCTGAAGAGAGAGAAAGAAGAAGGGGTGGGGGGAGAGAGAGAGAGAGAGAGCGAGCGAGCGAGCGCAAAGCAAGGCAGAACACTAGCCTTGGAGGAAAGGAATTAATAAAATAAAGCATCACAAACCAAGGAGAGCCTTCCAGGAAGATGCTGCAATTGGAGAACAAGACAGAGTTCTGGAAATTACAAATATGATTGACCAAATTGAAAAATCAGTCACAGCCTAGGCAACATGGCAAAACCCCATTTCTACAAAAAAATAAAGTAGGCAGGTGTGGTGGCATGCATCTGTACTCCCAGCTACCCAGGAGGCTGAGGTAGGAGGATCACTTGAGCCCAGGAGGTCAAGGCTGCAGTAAGCTGAGATTGCACTACTGTACTCCAGCCTGGGTGACAGAGCGAGACCCTGTCTCAAAAATTAATTAATTAAGGTAAATAAAAATTAATCAAAGGAAAGTTTGGGTGGAAAAGTTTTGAAACACCTCTCAGGATGTACAGCAAAATGACCAAAAAAAGGAAAGAAAGAAAGAAAGAACAGAACAGAAAGGAAAATATGAAAGAAAAGAGATGGATGATCAATTCAATCCATATTTGTTTAACAGAAGTTCCAGAAAGAGAATATAGCTAGATGTTGTGGCACATGCCTGTGCTCCCAGCTACTCAGGAGGCTGAGACAGGAGGATTGCTTGAGCCCAGGAGGTCAAGGCTGCAGTGTGCATTCCAGCCTGGGTGACAGAGTGAGACTCTGTCTCAAAAATTAAGTTAAAGAAATTAATTGGCCAGGTGCAATGGCTCACGCCTGCAATCCCAGCACTTTGGGAGACAGAGGCAAGTGAATCATCAGGTCAGGAGTTCAAGACCAGCCTGGTCAAAGATGGTGAAACCCTATCTCTACTAAAAACACAAAAATTAGTCGGGGGGGGGGGGGTGGCAGTCGCTGTAATTCCAGCTATTCGGGAGGCTGAGGCAGAGAATTACTTGAACCTGGTAGGTGGAGGTTGCTGTGAGCCGAGATCATGCATCTTCACTCCAGCCTGGGCGACAGAGTGAGACTCCATCTTTAAAAAAATCAAAATAAGGTATGAGTGGAAAAGTTTTGAAACACCTCTTAGGATGTAGAGCAAAATGTCACCAAAAAAAAAAAAAAAAGTGAAATAAAAGAGAGGGAGGAGCAATTCAATCTATATTTAACAGAAGTTCCAGAAAGGGAGAACATAAGAACATAGCCAGACAAGGTGGCATGTGCCTGTGGTTCCAGCTACTCGGGAGTCTGGGGCAGGAGGATCGTTTGAGCCCAGGAGGTTGAGGCTACAGGGAGCCCTGAGTGATGGCACCGCTGCACTCCATCCTGGGCAACAGAGCACGACCTTGTCTCAAAAAATCAAGAGAAAGCCCAGAAAGAGAGAACAGAGAAAATGAAGGGGAGGGAATCACCAAAGAAGATTCCATTTGATTGAGAGAGAATTTCAAGCAGAGGAGTCTGCAGGTGGTCCTCACCTCGGCGGCTCCTGGAATCATCTGAGGAGCTTTGAAACACTGATGCTGAGATTCCTGCTTCCAGCCAAGATGGAGTCACAGGGGCTGGGTCTGCCCTCCCGTCTGAAGCAATCACCACCACCACCGCGACAAGAACAGACCCAATACGTGGGTCTTCAATCCAGCGTCTGAACACCGCGGTGTTCAAAACGTTGAACGTCAAGCTGGGAGAGAAAGTAACGAAGGCAGTGAAATCCCAGAGAGAAAGGACGTCAACAGCCCTTTTAGCACTGTGCAGCGCACTGCTTCGAGAGTGTTTCAAAGTGTGGGGCAGGGCAAGGGGCATGTGGGTTGGTGCCCAGAGGACTCTCGGAGTTGAGGAAATGGGTGAATGAAACCACGGAGCCCACAGCAGCTCGAGCTTAGAGGATGGAATTCTTGACAAGACAGAGCTGCACAGAGAGAGAACTCCGAAGAACTTCAGAGGATTCAGCAAAGAAAGAATCAGCACAAGTGTGTGAAGAAGCTGCCCAAGGCCAGGGAAAGAACCAGCTGAAAGGAATTCAGGAAACAACACTCAGGACTCACAGGAGGCAGGGCCAGGGCCTTTTCCCACCCGCCAGCTGGAAAAACTGATCATTCACTAGGCGCAGGGTGGAGCGCTCAGGAAGGTCTTGGCTCAGTAGTGGGGAATAATTAAACCTAGACTTCCAGGCATATGCCTGAAATCCCAGCACTGTGGGAGGCTGAGATGGCTGGATCACTTGAGGTCAGGAGTTTGAGACGAGCCCAGGCAACACAGCAAGACCCCGACTTTTAAAAAGGCCAGTGGGCACAGTGGCTCACGCCTGTAATCCCAGTACTGTGGGAGGCCAAGATGGGCTGATCACTTGAGGCCAGGAATTAGAGAGCAACCTGGCCAACATGGTGAAACCCCCCTCTCTACTAAAAATACAAAAATTAGCCGGGCATGGTGGAGCATGCCTGTAGTCCCAGCTACTCAGGAGGCTGAAGCAGGAGAATCACTTCAAACCAGAGGCAGAGGCTGCAGGGAGCCAAGATTGTACCACTGCACTCCAGCCTGGACGACAGAGCGAGACTCCATCTCAAAAAAAAAAAAAAAAAAAAAAAATTAAACCTACAATGAGCATTGCTCTGGACCTAACAAATCATAAAGATTACACAAATATTTGGTGTTCTACAAGGTAAAATTTACAATGTCTGATAAGCAATCAAAGATTACCAGGCATGAGGAAAAAATTAACAGAATGAAGTGATAACTTACAGACTGGGAGAAAAAATTGGTAAGCAATCCACCCAATAAGGTGTTAATATCCAAAATATGTAAGAAATTCAAAAAACTCAGAGCAAAAAAACAAGCTGATTTAAAAATGGGCAAAGGACCTCAACAGATATTTTAAAAAAAGGTGGGGGAGGCAGGCTCAGTGGCTCACGCCTGTGATCCCAGCACTGTGGGAGGCCAAGGTGGGTGGATCACCTGAGGTCAGGACCAGTCTAGCTAACATAGTGAAATCCTGTATCTATTAAAAATACAAAAATTAGCCATATATAGTGAAGCACGCCTGTAATTCCAGCTAGTCGGGAGACTGAGGCAGGAGAATCATTTGAATCAGAAGTGCAGTGAGCCAAGATCACACCACTGCACTCAAGTCTGGGCAACAAAAGAGACTCTGTCTCAAAAAAAAAAAAAAAAAAAAAAAAAGAGCATCCAAAAGCCTGGCACGATGGCTCATGACTGTAATCCCAGTTACTCGGGAGGCCAAGGCAAGAGGATCACTTAAGGACAGGAGGTCAGGACCAGCCTGTGCAACATAACAAGACCCCCATCTCTCTCTCGAAAAAAGAAAAAATCCAAGTATCTAGAATAATGCAGCTTGTGGGATAGCACTTTCTTGTTGCTGTCTAAGGCCTCGAATCTTTTAGCTGAAGAACTAGCAGAGAGGAAAGAGGTTATCCAAGGACCCACT
The DNA here is from genome assembly GCF_048565385.1 of Saimiri boliviensis. NCBI lineage: Eukaryota > Metazoa > Chordata > Mammalia > Primates > Cebidae > Saimiri > Saimiri boliviensis. The sequence goes on from NC_133460.1 coordinate 20,970,816, forward strand.
GAACTAGAGGTATGTATTATGATTTCTTTGCCCTAGATCATTTTCTGAGGGTGTTGTACTAGAGTCCCATGATCTTAAGCGCAAGGCATACCTGAAATAAATAAAGCCTGTGTGTGTTGTCTGGCCTGAATCTGATGTGCACAGTGACGGATAGAGATGTTATTCACAGCCACACAGGCAGCACTTTGGTCTCACAATGCTGAGCTATTAGGGCCTCCGGAAGCAGGTCTTAAATATTGCTGAGTAATTGGCAAAACAATCTATTACTCAGAGAATTACTGGAACAAAGCATAGAAGCACTGAACATTTATATCATTTCACCCACTCGGGTGTCTTGAAGGACTAGCCATAAATTAATGTATGTGTCCACAGCATAATGCCACAGCGGGATTTTTTTAAAGATCCGACGTTGAATTGTTTGCAGATACGGTTGGTTTGCTAAGAATGTCTCACTGCTGTGTTTTTTCTTTATTTGGTTGGTTTTTTGAGGGGACAGAGTCTCTCTCTGTCACCCAGGCTGCAGTGCAATAGTGTGATCTCAGCTCACTGCAACCTCCACCTCCGGGGTTCAAGTGATTCTCATGTCTCAGCCTCCCGAGTAGCTGGGATTACAGGTACCCGCCACCACACCTGGCTAATTTTTGTGGGTTTGTTTTCATTTTTGTTTTTTTGAGATGGAGTTTCAATCTTGTTGCTTAGGCTGGAGTGCAATGGTGTGATCTCAACTCACTGCAACCTCTGCCTCCTGGGTTCAAGTGATTATCCTGCCTCAGCCTCCCGAGTAGCTGGGATTACAGACATGTGCCACCATGCCCGGCTAATTTTGTATTTTTAGTAGAGATGAGGTTTCACCATGTTGGTCAGGCTGGTCTCGAACTCCTGACCTCAGCCCCCCAAAGTACTGGGATTATCGGCATGAGCCACCACACCCTACCAACTTTTGTATTTTTAGTAGAGACAGGATTTTACCATGTTGGCCAGGCTGATCTTGAACTCCTGACCACACCTGCCTCAGCCTCCCAAAGTGCAGGATTACAGGTGTGAACCCCCGCACCCGGCCGGCCTTGCTGTTTTTAAATGCTTTTACTGTTCACAGCCTCAGCATACTGAAACTCATATCCACTGAGGCAACTCACTGACTGTCAATCTACTTTGACTTCTTGCCATCTTTGACCTCTAGTTGAAGTGCCCCAGTTCTGGGCTTCGTAGCATAGCATCCATTGGTGGGTGGGTGGACGGGTGAGGGATGAGTGGATGGAAGCACAAGGGGGTGGACAGGATGGGTGGGGGGTGGACAGGATGGATGGGGGTGGGCAGGATGGGTGGGGGGTGGACAGGATGGGTGGGGGATGGATAGGATGTGTGGGTGTGTTTCCAAAATGCCAGGGGTTCAGTGTAGGCCCCATTGCTGACCGCACAGAAAGCGGATCTGGGATCCTGGGACAATCAGTATTGCCAGGGAAGAAGGCTTTATTCGGGTGACATCAGCCAAGGTGACAGGAGATAAGTCTCAACTCCATCTCTCCAACAAACTACAATTGGGGGGTTATATAGCGGGGAGCAAATGTAGCTGCATGCCGGAAAACAGGAATTCGAGTGGGGTAAGGGAAAGGAGTTTCAGTTCCTTGATGCTGTCTGGGAGGCCGGAGGGTCAGTTTCCTAAGGAAAGAACTCAGATAAGACAAATTTAAGTTTCAGGCTTTAAGACCAGGGGCATCAATTTTTGTGTTTATCAAAAAATAACCCATCTATGGGACAATTTGGCGAGTTTCAGGTGGGCAGGAGAGCAGTTGGAAGGGGCGTGGGTGGGTGGGCCAGGAGGAGGAGGCCTTATTTGCCACTCAGGTATCAGCTGAGTGGATGGATGGGGCTGGTGAGTAACCCAGAGAGTATCTGGGAGGGGATGGGTGGCTGGGAGTGAATGTGTCTCTGGTGAATCTGGAGTACGCGGGGCTTTGAAAAGTCACTGGGGTACCCTGGGCAGTTGGATGGGGGGGGGGTCTGATGAGGAGATTAGGCTGGAAAAGTGGGTGGAGAAAAGAACTGCTGCCAAGGCTTCCCCGTGTTCATTCTTTTTTTTTTTTTTTTTTTTTTGAGACGGAGTTTCGCTCTTGTTACCCAGGCTGGAGTGCAATGGCGCAACCTCGGCTCACCGCAACCTCCGCCTCCTGGGTTCAGGCAATTCTCCTGCCTCAGCCTCCTGAGTAGCTGGGATTACAGGCACGCGCCACCATGCCCAGCTGATTTTTTGCATTTTTAGTAGAGACGGGGTTTCACCATGTTGACTGGGATGGTCTCGATCTCTCGACCTCGTGATCCACCCGCCTCGGCCTCCCAAAGTGCTGGGATTACAGGCTTGAGCCACCGCGCCCGGCCCCCGTGTTCATTCTTGAGCAGATGTGTTAATCCTTGGCCATTGTCTTCGGAATCCAGAAAGGGAGCTGGAATCAGAGGGGAACGGAGGGCCACGTGGTTGCAGTGCCCTCTGGTGGCTGGGAGGGGAGTTGACAGTTGGTGTCTAAATATTTTCCTTAAGTATTTTTTTCATTGTCTATTCTTCCCCGCCCCCACCCCCACCCCAAAATACAGACTCCCCAAGGACAGCGATTTTTATCTGTTTACTCTTTGTATGTCCACTGTCTACAATAGTGCCTGGCATATAGTAGATGCTCAGTTAAATACTGAATGAGTGACAGATTTCAAACAAACTGCTCCACCACTAATACATATATATATGTGTATATATATTTCAGCTGCCCAGGCTTAAGCAATCCTCACACCTCAGCCTCCTGAGTAGCTGGGACTACAGCTGTGCACCACTACAGCTGGATAATTTTTTAAAATAGAAATGGAGTCTCACTATGTTGGTCAGACTGGTCTTGAACTCCTGGGGACTCTCCTCTAATCCCATCTCCACCCTGCCTGTATCCGTCCTTCCTCCAGGGGAAACATGGACACGCCCAGGTGAACCCCAGCTTCTCATGCCTGAACTGGGGAAACTGAAGCCCCATGGGACCAGGGGCGCCACTGGACCTCAAGGCAGGAAAGCCGGGCCCAGAGGTGATCTGGGAACTGGAAGGGAAAACGCATGGGATCCAGGCAGGCGTTGGGGTCCAATAGAGCCAGAGGGAGGAGTGGGTACCAGGGGCTGCAAATTCTAGTGCCTCCAGGACCCATTCGGATAAAATAAATGGGTGGAGCCGGAATAAGACAAAGCAGGTGGTGAGCTGTGGCCAGCTGGAAAATGCTTGTTGCAGCCACAGCACTCCATTAAAAAAACAAAAGCAACCTGCCTGGCTGAGTCTTAAGCTCCCCCTGAACCCAGAGTTGGGTTAGCCCTCCAGGAACCTGCAGATCTGAGAGCCAGGAAGGGCACTCCATCACCGGGAGAACAGGAAATGATCCTGGGCAGGCAAAGGCAAGCCATGCCCTCCTTGCCGGGAACTGGATTTTTAGGCAGGGGAGACGGCATGGGCCAGAGGTAGGAAGCGGCTCGGGTTGTTTGCCCGTAAGATTTCAAGCTGTGATCAGGAGGTGGCTAGGAGATGGGCTGGGTCCAGACCACAAAATGCTAGGTCGGAGGATTTGGACTCTGTCCCAGGAGCAAGCTGGAAATCAAGCTGGAAAATCAGATAAGCCTATTTGCAGTTTCAATCCAGTCTGCTGCAGAAGGATGCATTTGAGGGAGCCAGACCTGCTGTGGGGAGGCCAGGAGGAGCTGTTTTTGTTGTTGTTGTTGTGTTGTGTTGTTTTGTTTCGTTTCGTTTCGTTTCGTTTCGTTTCGAGACAGAGTCTAGCTGTCGCCTAGGTTGGATTGCAGTGGCGCAAGCTCGGCTCACTGCAACCTCCACCTCCCAGGTTCAAGCGATTCTCCTGCCTCAGCCTCCCAAGTAGCTGGGATTGTAGGCATCCACCACCACACCTGGCTAATTTTTGTATTTTTAGTAGAGATGGGATTTCACCTCTGAGCTGTGTTCTGTGGGACTGGCCCCTTTTGTTTAGGGCATCACCAAAGGCAGCATCGAGATCAGCCCAGCATCTCTGCCCAGTGAACCTACGTCTGCTGTGCACTCAAAGCCAGGCTATCCATGCTGGTGTTCAGTACAGGTTGCATGCATGAAGGATGAAGGTCTTGGCCTGTCTGGTGCTTTTGCCTTTTTTTCTTTCTTTTTTGAGATGGAGTCTCACTCTGTCACCCAGACTGGAAGTCCAGTGGCACCATCTCAGCTCACTGCAAACTCTGCCTACTGGGTTCAAGCGATTCTCCTGCCTCAGTCTCCCCAGAGCTGGGATTACAGGCACCTGCCACCATGCCTGGCTAATTTTTTTGTATTTTTAGTAGAGACAGAGTTTTGGCACATTGGCCAGGCTGGTCTCAAACTCCTGACCGCAGGTGATCCTCCCACCTCAACCTCCCAAAGTGCTGGGATTACAGGCGTGAGCCACCGTGCCAGCTGCCTGCCTTTCTTTCTTTCTCTCTTTCTTTCTTCCTTTCTTTCCTTCTCTTTCTTTTCTTCCTTCTCTTTTTCTTCCTTCCATCTTTCCTTCCTTCCTACCTTCCTGCCTTCTTGGGTTCCTCTCTTTCTCTTCTTTCTTTCTTTTTTGGAGACAGCGTCTCCCTCTGTCCCCCAGGCTGGAGTGCACGATCAGCTCAGTGCAACCTCCATCTCCTGGGTACGAGTGATTCTCATCCCTCAGCTCCTGAGTAGCTGGGATTACAGGTGCCGCCACCACACCCGGCTAATTTTTGTATATTTAGTAGAGACAGGGTTTCACCATGTTGGCCAGGCTGGTCTTGAACTCCTGACCTCATGATCCACCCGCCTCGGCCTCCCAAAGCACTGGGATTATAGGCGTGAGCCACTGAGACCAGCTATCCCAGGTAACTTCTGACATTTGCTGACCCCTCACTATGTGCTCATTATCACCTCAAAACCCCATGTAGTTGATCTTTTATTAGACTCATTTTGCAGGTTAGGAAACTGAGGTGAGCAGAGGTGAAGGCCCTGCCAGGTCACAGGAGCAGCAGGTGGCAGAGCTGGAGTTGGGCTCAAGCTAGTGCCAAGTGTGCCCTGTCGGTCACTCACCCTAAAAATGTGTGACCCAGAGGGTCCCAAAGAGCCACATTAACCTCTGGCTGGTGTCATCCTCTTCGGGTTTAGGACCAGCGGGTTTTGGGGACTGGAGCTACCTCTTCGGCAAACAGCTTGAGGGAGAAATCGAGGGCAGGGGCCGCCTGGGTCAGCATCCCCATGGAGATGACGTCTATATTCGGCCCGCAGAACTGGGGGAGGTTGTCCAGGGTGATGCCCCCGCTGGCTTCCACGGCCACACTCGGGAACTGGGTCTTCAGCGCAGCAGCCGTGGGGTGCAGCTCCTGCGGGACACAGGCCGAGGGGAGGTGAGAGCCCACCACAGACCCCATCCCCAGAGGCAGAGCCCACCTCACCTCCGGCTTGAAGTTGTCCAGCAGGACGAGGTCAGCGCCCGCCTCGGCTGCCCGCGTGGCCTCCTGCAGGCTGCTGCATTCCACCTCCACCTTCAGGGCGAAGTCGGCCGCCTGCCGGGCCGCCCGCACTGCCTGCCAGGCAGCCAGGAGGAGGACAGTGAGGACTGGGCCCAGAACCTGGCACTGGGGCTCAGGGAGCCAGGGGGGCCCAGGGCTGGCACAGGGCATGGGGAGCCGGGATTGGCATTTGAAAGGCCCTGGATGGACCATGAGCTTGGGGTTAATAAGGACACCAGACATTGGGGTTTTCTTGTTTTGTTTTGTTTTTGAGACAGGGTCTCACTCTGTCACCCTGGCTGGAGTGCAGTGGTGCAATCACAGCTCACTGCAGCCTCCGCCTCCTGGGATCAAGTGATCCTCCCACCTTAGCCTCCCAAGTAGCTGGGACTACAGGTGCTTGCCCACAAGCATGGCTATTTTTTTCATTTTTTGTAGAGACTGGATCTTGCTATGTGGCCCAGACTGGTCTCAAACTCCTGATCTCAAATAATCCCCCTACCTGGGCCTCCCAAATTGCTGGATTACAGGCATGAGCCACCATGCCCAGCTGGGATGTTTTGTTTTATTGTAGTTTAAAATGACCACTTCTGTGGGTCAAAAAGTGGCTAACTATCAGCCAGGCATTTGGACCTGAGTTCAGTTTGACTCAGAATATTAAAGTTAGAAGGGGTCTTCAAGGAAATGTCACAGATGGGAAATTAGGTGCAGAGGGTCAGAGGGATGGGCTCAAGGCTGTGGTGCAGCAACACTGGCTTCCCCCGGGTTGTCCTTTGCTCTTGAACATCACACCACACAGCAGCAGAACAAAGATAAAGAAGCAACCCCAGAGCCAGGCTCGGTGGCTCACGCCTGTAATCCCAGCACTTTAGGAGGCCAAGGTGGGAGGAATGCTTGAGTCCAGGAGTTTGAGACCAGCCTGAGGAACATAGTGAGACTCCATCTCTAAAATAAATAAATAAACGGCTGAGCAAACTGGCTCATGCCTGTAATCCTAGCACTTTGAGAGGCTGAGGCAGGTGAATCACCTGAGATCAGGATTTTGAGACCAGTCTGACCAACATGGCAAAACTCCATCTCCACTAAAAAATACAAAAATTAGCCGGGCATGGTGGCAGGTGCCTGTAATCCGAGCTACTTGGGAGACTGAGGCAGGAGAATCACTTGAATCCAGGGGTCAGGGGTTGCAGTCAGCCGAGATCGCCTCACTTCACTCCAGCCTGCGCAAAACAGTGAGACTCCATCTCAAAAAAAAAGAAAAGAAAAAATGGCCAGTGGGGTGGAGCATGCCTGCAGATCCAGCTACTCAAGAGACTGAGGCGATGTCTCCAGAAAAACAAAGCAAGCCCAGCTCCCCTTTAATTTAGCTTAACTGGATGAGCTCTACTGAGCCCAGCTTAGAAGGAGGAGCCGAGGTGGGAAGAGTCTTGCATTGCTGACTCTAGGCCATGGCTGTTCACCAGGTCCTGGCTGGGGGCTCTGAGGAGGGGAAGGGTGTGTTGAGGGCGAGGTTGGACCACAGACAGGCAGGACCGGCACCTTCTCCACGCCACCAGCGGCCACCACATGGTTGTCCTTCACCATCACCAGCCCTCCCAGGTCGTAGCGGTGCGAGGCGGCCCCGCCCACCAGCAGCCCATACTTCTCCACGAGCCGGAAGCCTGGTGTGGTCTTCCTCGTGCCGGCCACGTGCCCGGTCCAGCCGGCCCCCCTGGCGGCCTCTACTGCAGCAGCCGCAGCACTGGCAATGCCACTGCAGCGGGCCAGCATGTTGAGGGCCACCCGTTCCCCCAGCAGCAGGCAGTGGGCAGGGCCCCGGACCTCGGCCACCCTGGCCACCGGCACCAGCTTCGATCCCTCAGGGAGGAACCAGGAGACTTGGCAGTTGAGTTGGGTAAAGATGGCATCAAAGAAAGGCCGCCCTGCCAGTACCCCAGGGGATTTGGCCCACAGCACCGCCTGCGAGGGGCCTGCTCCGCTGACCAAGGCTGCGTAGTTGAGCCCTGGGCAGTCCTCTCGGAGCCAGCTGTCCACCAGGGCTGCCAGGGTGACGGGCGGCAGCAGCAGCGCCAGGCCTGAGGGGGAAAGAGAACAGCTGTTGAGTTTGGCTGCCTCTCCTGCTGTCAGGGGTCATTGTCAAAATATTTAACAAGCAGTGAAACTGGGCACTGGACCATCAGCCTCAAGATTGAGGAGCCCCAGGGGAGAGGCTGCGTGAGGAAGGGGGTGGAAGGGGAAAAGGGGTTGTGGGGGCAAGGGTGGGAGAGCGTTGTGGGCTGGATGAGGTCACTGAGCACCTAGTATAATTTAAACCTCTGTCCAGGCACGGTGATTCATGCCTGTAATCCCAGCACTTTGGGAGGCAGGCAGATCACTTGAGGTCAGGAGTTCGAGACCAGCGTGGAGAACATGGTCTCTACTAAAAATACAAAAATTAGCCAGGCGTGGTGGTGGGCACTTGTAATCCGAGCTACTCGGGAGGCTGAGGCAAGAGAGTTGCTTGAACCTGGGAGGCGGAGGTTGCAGTGAGCTGAGGTCACACCACTGCATTCTAGCCTGGGTGACGAAGCAAGACTCCATCTAAAAATATATAAATAAATACATAATAAAATGAGGATGATGGGCTGGGCACAGTGGCTCATGCCTGTAATCCCAGCACTTTGGGAGACTGAGGCGGGTGGATCACCTGAGGTCAGGAGTTCAAGACCAGCCTGACCAACATGGTGAAACCCCGAAAAAATATTAGCCAGGTGTGGTGGTGTGTGCCTGTAACCCCAGCCACTCGGGAGGTTGAGGCAGGAGAACCACTTGAACCCTGGAGGTGGAGGTTGAAGTCAGCCGAGATCGCGCCACTGCACTCCAGTCTGGGCAACAGAGCAAAACTTCCTCTCAAAAAAAAAAATAATAATAATAATAAGGATGATGGGGAGGTGGGAAAGGTTAATGGTTACAAAAAAAAAAAAAAGTGGGGGGCCGGGCGCAGTGGCTCAAGCCTGTAATCCCAGCACTTTGGGAGGCCGAGGCGGGTGGATCACGAGGTCAAGAGATCGAGACCATCCTGGTAAACATGGTGAAACCCCGTCTCTACTAAAAATACAAAAAATTAAATGGGCATGGTGGCGCGTGCCTGTAATCCCAGCTACTCAGGAGGCTGAGGCAGGAGAATTGCTTGAACCCAGGAGGCGGAGGTTGCGGTGAGCCGAGATCGCGCCATTGCACTCCAGCCTGGGTAACAAGAGCGAATCTCCGTCTCAAAAAAAAAAAAAAAAGTACATTTCAAAATAAATAAAATAATGCAATTGGATTGTAACACAAAGGATAAATGCTTGGGGGGATGGACACCCCATTCTCCATGATGTAATTTTTATTTTTATTTTTTTAGAGACAGAGTCTCACTCTTGTTGCCCAGGCTGGAATGCAGTGCCGCGATCTCGACTTACTTCAACCTCCGCCTTCCGGATTCAAGTGATTCTCCTGCCTCAGCCTTCCTAGTGGCTGGGGTTACTAGGAACCCCACTAAGCACCCGCCACCATGCTCAGCTAATTTTGTGTTTTTAGTAGAGACAGGATTTCACCATGTTGGCCAGGCTGGTCCCGAACTCCTGATCTCAAGTAATACACCCGCCTCGGCCTCCCAAAGTGTTGGGATAATAGGCATGAGCCACTGCTCCCGGCTACAAACATTTTTTTTTAAATAAGGATGGTGGACATGGTGAAGGTCCCCCGCGCCCTGAGCCGAGCCCGTGATGGGCCCTGCCCGGCTGCCGGGCAGAGGCAGACCCAGGCGTGGTGCAACAGCGCCATCTGTCGGCAGAGAGAAGACCTGCAGCCTCGTGGGCACCCGCCATCCGTGGTCTGGGCTTCCCCTTGAGAGGGACACAAAGCCCGCGAGGGTGTTTGATATATCGCACACACACGTACACGCACACGCATATGCACACGCACACAGCACACTTCTGCTCTAAGTGCAAAAGGAGGCGAGCCATCCTGGCTTGCTCAGCTCTCAGAAACAGGCCCTCTGTCGTCTCCTTCCCCAAGCCAAGCTGCTCAGTCTCCACCCACTCACCACCGCACTTCCCCTCCGAGAGGACTGCACCGGGCTGTCCTTCCCCGCATTCTCTCCCACTTCTGCCCCAGATGGTTCCTGTCCCTCCACTAAGAGCCAGCTGTACCGAGGCTGGGCGCTGTCTCCGTTGATCACATCCAGCTACGGGAAAGGCCTGAGAGCAGATGGGGAGGCAGAGCTTAACCCCCTGTCCCCACTGAATTCAAACTAGGTGCAGTGCCCAGGCTTAAGCAATCCTCTCGCCTCAGCTTCCCAAGGAGCTGGGACTACAGGCGCACACCACCATGCCCTGCTAATTTTTGCACATTTTTTGTTGTAGAATCGGGCGGGGGGGAGGGGGTCTCACTATATTCCCCGGGCTGGTCTCGAACTCTCAGGCTCAAGCAATTCTTGTACCTTCGCCTCCCAAAGTCCTGGGATTGCAGGACTAAGCCACTGTGCCTGGCCTGATTTTTTTTTTTTTTTTTTTTTTTTTTTTTTTTTTTTTTTTTTTTTGAGACAGAGTTTCACTCCTTTGCCCAGTCTGGAGTGCAGTGGTGCACTGGGGTCACTGCAACCTCCATCCCGCGAGGTTCAAGCGATTCTCCTGCCTCAGCCTCCCTAGTACGTGGGATTACAGGCGCCGGCCACCATACCCGGCTAATTTTTGTATTTTTAGTAGAGACAGGGTTTCACCATGTTGGCCAAAATGGTCTTGAACTCCTGACTTCAGGCAATCTGCCCACCTTGGCCTCCCAAGGTGCTGGGATTACAGGTGCCAGCCAGCATGCCCAGCCACTTTTCTAAAGAAGCTATACATACAGCCAAGAATCACATGAAAAAAAGCTCAACATCACTGATCAATAGAGAAATGCAAATCAAAACCACAGTGAGATACCATCTCATGCCAGTCAGGATGACTATTATTATTTTTTTTTGCAGACGGAGACTTGGTCTGTCGCCCAGGCTGGAGTCCAGTGGCACAATCTTGGCTCACTGCAACCTCCGCCTCCTGGGTTCAAGCAATTCTCCTGCCTCAGCTTCCCGAGGAGCTGGGACTACAAGTGTGTGCCACCACATCCAGCTTATTCCACCACATCCAGCTTATTTTTTTGTATTTTTAGTAGAGACAAGATTTCACTGTGTTAGCCAGGATGGTTTCGATCTCCTGACCTCGTGATCCTCCCCACTCTGCCTCCCAAAGTGCTGAGATTCCAGGTGTGAGCCACTGCGCCTGGCCAGGATGGCTATTATGAAAAAGTAAAAAAACCAAAACAAAACAGATGCTGGCAAGGTTGCGGAGAAAAAGGAACACTTATACACTGTTGGTGGGAGCGTAAATTAGTTAAACCATTGTGGAGGACAGTGCAGCAATTTCTCAAAGACCAAAACCAGAAATATCATTCTACCCAGCAAGCCCACTAAAGGATATGTACCCAAAGGACTATAAGTCATTCTGTTGTAAAGACACATCACAGCACTGTTCCCAACAGGAAAGACATGATTCAAACTAAATGCCCATCAACGGTAGACTGGATAAAGAAATTGGAGTACATATACACCATGGAATACTATGCAGCCATAAAAAATGAGATCACATTCTTTGCAAGGACATGGACAGAACTGAAAGCCATTATCCTCAGCAAATGAACTCAGGAACAGAAAACCAAATGCCGCATGTTCTGACTGATAAGTGGGAACTAAATGGTGAGAACACATGGACGCATAGAGGGGAAAAACACACGCTGGGGCCTTTCAGAGAGGAGAAGGTGGGAGGAGGGAGAGGATCAGGAGAAAGAACTAATGGGTACTAGGCTTAAGACCTGGGCGACCAAATAATCTGTCCAACCCCCATGACACAGTGTACCCATGTAACAAACCTGCACATGTACCTCTGAACTTAAAATAAAAGTTAAATTTAAGGCTGAGCATGGTGGCTCATGCCTGTAATTCCAGCACTTTGGGAGGTGAAGATGGTTGATCACCTGAGGTCAAGACCAGCCTGTCCAAGACGGCAAAACCCCATCCCTACTAAAAACACAAAACGTAGCCGGGTTGTGGTGGCGGGCACCTGTAATCCCAGCTACTTGGGAGGCTGAGGCAGGAGAATCGCTTGAACCCAGGAAGTAGAGGTTGCAGTGAGCTGAGATTGTGCCATTGCAATCCATCCTGGGTGACAGAACAAGATTTGGTCTCAAAAAAAAAAAAAAAAAAAGTTAAATTTAAAAACAAAAAATGAGCTTGAAGTCAGGAGTTCAAGACCAGCCTGCCCAACATGACAAAGCCCCGTCCCTACTAAAAACACGAAAATTAGCCAGGTATGGTGTCAGGCACCCATAATCCCGGCTACTCGGGAGGCTGAAGCACGAGAATCGCTTGAACCCGGGAGGCAGAGGTTGCAGTGAGCCGAGATTGCACCACTGCACTCCAGCCTTGGCGAAGAGTGTCTCTAAATAAATCAATGAAGTTAACTTTTATTGGCTTACTGAGACAGAGCTTCTGTCTATGGCCAAACCCCACTCAGGCTCCCTCAGCTCTTTTCCAGTGAGTCCTTGGCCTTCATGTTCACCTCTGCATCGTCCAGTTTTAACAATCCTGCTAAGTCAGCTTAGCCAGCCCCCCATCCTCCGCATCTGACCCCTCCCCATCCCTGATGCAGGTCCTCATCCTCCACCCTCCCTCAGGTGCTGTCCGACCCCCTCAGCCTGCCTTCAGCAAGAATCCTGTTAGGTTAGTCTTGTCAGAAGCCCCCCAGCCCCCAATGCCTCCTCGTGGTATGTTCCATCCACCACCCCCCACTCCGCTCGTTGGCTATAACCCCCATGCTGTACTCAGAGTTCAGCCCGGTTCTAATCTAAGGTCTCTCCTCCCCTACAGCAGTAGTCTGGAGTACAATATGTTTTTGCTGTTTTAACTATTGTCTAGTTCCGGTTCGTTTTTTTGTTTGTTTGTTTGTTTGTTTGTTATTTTTAGATTGGAGTCTCGCTCTGTTGCCAGGCTGGAGTGCAGTGGCGCAATCTCGGCTCACTGCAACCTCCGCCTCCCAGGTTCAAGTGATTCTCCTGCCTCAGCCTCCCAAGTAGCTGAGATTACAGGCGCGCACCACTAGCTAATTTTCATATTTTTCGTAGAGACGGGGTTTCACCTTGTTGGCCAGGATGTCTCGATCTCCTGACCTCGTGATCTGCCTGCCTCAGCCTCCCAAAGTGCTGAGATCACAGGTGTGAGCACCGCGCCCAGCCTAGCTCTGGTTTTCTTTGATCACTCTCCTGCTGAAAACTGAACTTTCACAGTTTCAGCTCTGGCTCTCTTGACTGTTTCCTTCTTTCTTTTTGAGAAAGAGTGCAGTGCAGTGGTGCAATCACGGCTCACTGCAGCCTTGAACTCCTGGGCTCATGTGATCCTCTCAGCTCAGCCTCCCGAGTAGATGCACCACCACGCCAAGGTAATTTAAAAAATTTTTTTTGTAGAGACGAGGTCTCAAACTCCTGGCGTTTTAAAAGTTTTTTTATTTTTATTTTTTATTTTTTTGAGACAGAGTCTCGCTCTGTTGCCCAGACTGGAGTGCAGTGGCACGCAGCAGAAAAAGGATGGAGCCCTGAACTCTGGCAGTGGCTATAGCCTCACTGCAGCCTCCACCTCCTGGATACTCCTGCCTCAGCCTCCCGAGTAGCTGGGATTACAGGAGCATACATCATACCTGGTTAATTTTTGTATTTTTAGTGCAGATGGGGTTTCACCATATTGGCCAGGCTTGTCTTGAACTCCTGGCCTCAAGTGATCCGCCCACCTCGGCCTCCCAAATTGCTGAGATTACAGGCGTGAGCCACTGCACGTGGCCTCCAACTCCTGGCCTTGTCATCCTCCCACTTTGGCCTCCCAGAGTGCTGGGATTAACAGGCATGAGCTGCCACACCTGGCAATTTCTTTCCTTTTCTCATTGATTCTCTGACACTTTCTCATTGAGCGCCTGCACTGTGCCAGGTGCTAACAATTGCTGGGCATGGAGGCGACAGTATACACAGCTCTTTCTCTTACCTGTCAAGCCTTATCCTATGCAGGACTGTGCCTCTGCCTGGAAGCCATTTCCCTTATCCTCATCCCCAGTCTCCCCCTTCAGCTCTTATTCCTCTTGCAGGTCTTCCCTTAAACATCACTTCCTGGCCGGGTGCAGTGGCTCACGCCTGTAATCCCAACACTTGGGAAGCCGAGGCAGGTGGATCACATGAGGTCAGAAGTTCGAGACCAGCTTGGCCAACATGGTAAAACCCCATCTCTACTAAAAACACAAAATTAGCCGGGCGTGGTGGCGCATGCATGTAATCCCAGCAATTTGGGAGGCCAAGGTGGGCGGATCATGAGGTCAGGAGTTCGAGACCAACTTGACCAACATATGTGGTCAACATGGTGAAACCCTGTCTCTACTAAAAATACAAAAATTAGCCTGGCGTGGTGGCGCGCATCTGTAATCCTAGCTACTCAGGAGGCTAAGGCAGGAGAATAGCTTAAACCCGGGAGGCGGAGGTTGCAGTGTGCCAAGATCGCTCCACTGCACTCCAGCCTGGGTGACAGAGAGAGACTCCATCTCAAAAAACAAAAAAGAAATAACTGAAGCGTTTCTCACGTGTGGCGAATGCACGGAAGAAATGACTAAGTGTCCCCGAGGATGGGCGAGTGACGTTTGCCAGGCAGAGGTGTGGAGTGGAGGCTGACATTTGGGGCTGAGAAAACTGATACGTGTGCAGGCAGACAGTGGTGGGGTGGGGCAGTGTGGGAGTCACCGGTGACATGGCAGGACGGGAGGCCACAGGGAGGAAGAACTAAAGTATTTAGCTGAAGAGTTTGGCCAGATCCCAGGAGCTGTCACAAAATTTCATTTTCTTGGCCGGGCACAGTGGCTCACGCCCATAATCCCAGCACTTTGGGAGGCCGAGGCGGATGGATCACGTGAGGTCAGGAGCTTGAGACCAACCTGACCAACATGGCGAAACCCCATCTCTACTGAAAAATACAAAATTAGCCCAGTGAGGTGGTGCATGCCTGTAATCCCAGCTACTCAGGAGGCTGAGGCAGGAGAATGGCTTGAACCCGGGAAGTGGAGGTTGCAGTGAGCTGAGAGCCTACCACTACACTACAGCCTAGGCAACGAAGGCAAAAGTCCATCTCAAAAAAAAAATCATTTTATTTTATTATTTTTTTATTTTCAAGTAGCGGTGGTTGGGGCGGGGGCGGTCTCACTATGTTGCCCAGGCTGGTCTTGAACTCCTGGGCTCAAGCAGTCCCTCCCACCTCAGCCTCCCAAAGTGCCAGGATTACAAGTGAAAGCCACCAGGCCTGGCCCATCACAGAAATTTAAAAGAGGGACTGATATGATTACAGTTTTGCTCCAGAAGGGCCACTCTGTCAGCCACCAACTGGAGACAAATTAGGAGGTCAAAGAAGGCTGAGGTAGCTTTGGCCAGACAAAAAGTAAGCTGGGGGTTCACACCTGCAATCCCAGGACTTTGGGAGGCCGAGGCAGGAGGGCCACTGGAGGCCTGGGCAACGTAATGGGACCTGTCTCCACAAATAATTTTTTTTTTTTTTTTTTTTTTTTTTTTAGATGGAGTGTCACTCCGTCACCTGGGCTGGAGTGCAGTGGCGTGAGCTTGGCTCACCGCAACCTCTGCCTCCCAGGTTCAAGAGATTCTCCTGCCTCAGCCTCCCGAGTAGCTGGGATTACAGGCATGCACCATCATGCCCGGATAATTTTTATATTTCTGGAGAGACAGGGTTTTACCATATTGGCCAGGCTGGTTTTTGAATTCTTGACCTCAAGTGATCTACCCGCCTCGGCCTCCCAAAATGCTGGGATTACAGGCGGGAGCCACTGCACCTGGCCAACAAATAATTAGCTAATTAGCTAATTATTTGTTGGCCAGGTGCAGTGGCTCCCGCCTGTAATAAAAAAAAAAAAAAAAAAAAAGAGGCTGGGTGCAGTGGCTCCCGCCTGTAATCGCAGCCCTTTGGGAGGCCGAGGCGGGTGGATCACGAGGTCAAGAGATCAAGACCATCCTGGTCAACATGGTGAAACTCTGTCTCTACTAAAAATACAAAAAATTAGCTGGCATGGTAGCGCATGCCTGTAATCCCAGCTACTCAGGAGGCTGAGGCAGGAGGATTGCCTGAACCCGGGAGGCAGAGGTTGCAGTGAGCCAAGATCATGCCATTGCACTCCAGCCTGGGTAACAAGAGCAAAACTCCGTCTCAAAAAGAGAAAAAAAGATGGAGCCCTGAACTTCAGCAGTAGATCTGGGGTAGATTTGAGAGCTGTTTCCCAAAGGGAATCTCCCAGAATTTGCAGCTAGGGAGATGTGGAAGCCTTGGGCGTCTGTCCTGGGTAGCTGAGAGCTGCCAGTAGTCATTCCGGGAGAAGAGCAGGCAGGGTGGAGGTGGGGACATCAGGAAGGGAGGTGACCTCGCTGAGTGCCATGGCGTGCCAGCCGTGGCACGCCAGCCAAGGACACCCCAGTTCCCCTCTGTGATCTCATCTGGAACTCACCACAGGTATTCTTCCTATTTCACAAGAACAGAAGCTGAATCCCAAAGTGTTTCCGGAACCATGCCCTGGTGAAACAGCTTAGCATCAGCAGAGCTCGGGCAAAAGAATGGGTTTAGTTTTGCAGAGGTTAAGGCTGAGTCGGCAGCAGGAGATGTGGATGGTGGTGCCCAGAGGGCGGTAGGGGATGGCTCTGGAGGTCAGAAGAGTTGCCGCGGTGAGGAGTGGGGATTGGTGAGCTGCCAGCGCAGGCAGATGGTGACTGTACTTTCTGACAGCAGATGCAATCACACAGAGCAGGGAGGAAGAGGGGAAGGGATTTGGGAAACAGTCGTTAAAGGGCAGGATGAGTGCAGGGCTCACGCCTGTGATCCTAGCACTTTGGGAGGCTGAGACAGGAGGATTGCTTGAGCTCCAGAGTTTGAGACCAACCTGGGCAACAGAGTGAGACCCCTATCTCTACAAAATATAAAAGATGAAAAAGTTTGGCCAGGAACAGTGGCTCACACTCTAATCCCAGTACTTTTAAGAGGCTGAGGTGGGTGGATCACCCAAGGTCAGAAGTTCAAGACCAGCCTAGCCAATATGGTAAAACCCTGTCTCTACTAAAAATACAAAAATTAGCCAGGCATGGTGGTGGGCGCCTGTAATCCCAGCTCTTCAGGAGGCTGAGACAGGAGAATTGCTTGAACCTGGGAGCGATTGCAGTGAGCCAAGATCCCAGCTGTAATCCCAGCTACTCGGGAGGCTGAGACAGGAGAATCGCTTGAACACGGAGGTTGCAGTGAGCCGAGATCATGCCATTGCACTCTAGCCTGGGCAACAAGAGCAAACCTCTATCTCAAAAAAAAAAAAGAAAAAGAAAAAGAAAAAGAAAAAGAAAAAGTTAGCTGGGCTTGGGGGTGCATACCTGTAGTCCCAGATACTTGCCAGCTACTCAAGAGGCTGAGGCTTGAGTCCAGGAGCTGGAGGCTGCAGTGAGCCAGTATCACACCACTGCACTCCAGCCTGGGTGACAGAGCAAGCCACAGTCTCTAAAATAAAGTACTAAGATGAAAAACCCACAAGGGCATGTCCCATAAAAAGAGAAGCAGCGTCAGGAGTGGGTGCCTGGGAAGGAGGGGGGGTTTCAGGAAGTGGGCGGTGAGCAGAAGTAAATAGAAGAAGACTGAGGACGGGTTCTGCATTTAGCAATGTGAGGCCTGTGCCAGAGCGGTTTCAGTGCCGCATGCGGGGACAGAAGCCACACTGCCATGCTTGAGGAGTGCAGGGAGGCGGGGACGTGGCGGTGTGGGTGTGAACCACTCCCTTCAAGAGAAGTGGACACAGCGGGGCTCCGCCTGGGCTGTACACCAGAATCATGAAGAGCTTTTCTTTTCTTTTTTCTTTTTTTGAGACGGAGTCTCATTCTGTCACCCAGGTTGGAGTGCAGTGGCATGATTTCAGCTCACTGCAGCATCTGCCTCCCGAGTTCAAGGGATTCTTCTGCCTCAGCCTCCTGAGTAGCTGAGACTATAGGCGCACGCCACCACACCCATCTAATTTTTTATTTTTAGTAAAGACAGGGTTTCGCCATGTTGGCCAGGCTGGTCTCGAACTCCTGACCTCAGGTGATCTGCCTGCCTCAGCCTCCCAAAGTGATGGGATGACAAGCTTGAGCCACCAGGCCTGGCCAAGGAGCTTTTCAAACTCTCAGATGCTCAGGCTCATTCCAGATCAGTGAACCAGAATCTCTGGGGGTAGTTTCCAGGGATCCAGGTCGGGGAAGAGCCATTCCCCACCCTGCTCTGTGACTCAGACGCACATGAGGATCAAGAACCACGGCTCAGCCAGGGGTGGTTGCTCCCACCTGTAATCCCAACACTTTGGGAGGCCAAGGCAGGAGGACCAATTGAGGCCAGGAGTTTGAGACCAGCCTGGGCAGCATAGTGAGACCTCATCTCTGCAAAAACGATTTAAAAATTAGCCGGGCGCGGTGGCTCAAGCCTGTAATCCCAGCACTTTGGGAGGCCGAGGCGGGTGGATCACAAGGTCGAGAGTTCGAGACCATCCTGGTCGACATGGTGAAACCCCGTCTCTACTAAAAATACAAAAAATCAGCTGGGCATGGTGACGTGTGCCTGTAATCCCAGCTACTCAGGAGGCTGAGGCAGGGGAATTGCCTAAACCCAGGAGGCGGAGGTTGCGGTGAGCCGAGATCGCGCCATTGCACTCCAGCCTGGGCAACAAGAGCGAAACTCCGTCTCAAAAAAAAAAAAAAAAAAAAAAAAAAATTAGCTGGGCATGGTGACACATACCTGTAGTCCTAGCTACTCAGAAGGCCGAGGTGGGAGGATCCTTTGAGCCCAGGAGTTGAAGGCTGCAGTGAGCTATGATGGAGCTACTGCATGCTGGCCTAGGCAACAGGTGAGACCCTGCCTCAGGGAAAAAAAATAAAAAGAACCAATAACCAATGCTCTCATAAGGCCACATATTGGCCGGGTGCAGTGGTCATGCCTGTAATCCCAGCACTTTGGGAAGCTGAGGCGGGCAGATTACCTGAGGTCAGGAGTTTGAGACCAGCCTGGCCAACATGGTGAAACCCCAATTCTACTAAAAAAATACAAAAATTAGTGTGGTGGTGCACGCCTGTAATCCCAGCTGCTCGGGAGGCTGAGGTGAGAGAATCGCTTGAACCCTGGAGGTGGAGGTCTCAGTGAGCAAAGATCATCATACCACTGTACATTAGCCTGGGCAATAGAGCGAGACTCCATCTCAAAAAAGAAAATCTGCCAGGTATGGTGGCTCATACCTGTAATCCCAGCACTCTGGGGCATTTGAGACCAGCCTGGCCAATAGAGCAAGACCCCCATATCTAAATTAAACATTTTTTAATCGAAAAAGTAAAGTTAAAGAAAGTTTCAAAGACTCTTAAAACATATACTAATCAGTCACATAATATAGATTTTACTTGGATCCTAATTCAAACAAACCAAAAGCAAATTAGACTATTTATGAAACTATTAGAATCTGGACATTGACTGGATGTTTGATAACACCAGGGAAAGTTTTAAAGTTTAGTTTTGACCATAGTATTGTGGTTGTAATAAAAAGAAAAGTCTTTATCTTTTAGAAAGAAATAAACATACTGACATGTTCACATATGAAAAAATTTGAGCCAGGCACGGTGGCTCATGCCTGTAATCCCAACACTTTGGGAGGCCGAGGTAGGAGGATCACTTGAGGCTGGGAGTTTGAGACCAGCCTGGGCAACATAGCAAGACCCTATCTCTTTAAAAACAAAAAAATTAGCCAGGTGTGGTGGCACATGCCTGTAGTCCCAGCTTCTGCACAGGCTGAAGCGGGAGCATCATTTGAGCCCAGGGGTTGGAGGCTACAGCCAGTGAGCTATGATCATGTTACTGCATACCAACCAGCCTGGGTGACAGAACAAGACCCTTTCTAAAAAGCAGAAGAGGCTGGGTGCAGTGGCTCACACCTGTAATCCCAGCATTTTGAGAGGCTGAGGCGGGCGGATCACCTGAGGTCAGGAATTCGAGACCAGCCCGGCCAACATGGTGAAACCCCATCTCTATTAAAAATAAAAAATTAGCCAGGGATGGTGGTGCACGCCTGCAGTCCCAGCTACTCAGGAGGTTGAGGCAGGAGAATCGCTTGAACACTGGAGGCGGAGATTGCACCACTGCACTCCAGCCTGGGTGACAGAACAAGACTCTGTTAAAAGAAAAAAAAAAAAAAAGACTATACTGGACGGTAGAGGGAAGGTGGGTGGGGCTGGGCTGGCCGCGCACGGATGCTTGTTGCAGTTGGTGGTTGGGGGTTCAGCATCCTTTCCTGTCTACTCTCCTGTATGTTTGACATTCTCTATAATAAAAAGTGAGAAAAATAAGGAAAGGAGAGAGGTCTCCACTTGAGACAGGGTCACAGAACGTTCTTTTAGGGTGATGTAGATGAAAAAACCAACACTGTTTCTTTTCTGTATGTTCAGTCAACACAGAACACTTCTGCGACCAGTTGTATGGTTTTTTTTTCCCGCACATCAAGCAATTCTCCAACAGTAGCTGTGTGTCCTACAATTCACTTCAATTGTGACTATAACCAGAGTTAGTGCAGACCTCACAGCGAAAGAGCTCAGTCCCACCAGACGGTCCCCCACTTGAGACATCCATCTCTAGTATGAGATTCCCAGGCTACCCACAGCTTCTGTGTGACTTGGCTAGAGATCAGAGGTTCTCATGACTCCTGCTCGGATTTAATCATTGCTAAAGCAGTGATCCCAGGAAAACAGTTTACTGTTGCTGATGTATTACAACACTTTTTTTGTTTGTTTTGTTTTCTATTTTTTATTTTTTTGAGACATAGTCTCACTCTGTTGTCCAAGCTGGGGTGTAGTGGCACAATCTCGGCTCACTGCAACCTCTGCCTCCCAGGTTCAAGCGATTCTCCTGCCTCAACCTCCCGAGTAGCCGGGATTACAGGCACAGGCAATCACGCTTGGCTAATTTTTGTATTTTTAGTAGAGATGGGGTTTCACCCTGTTGGCCAGGTTGGTCTCGAACTCCTAATCTCAAGTGATCCATTCGCCTCCGCCTCCCAAAGTGTTGGGATTGTAGGCATGAGCCACTGCGCCCAGCTTGTTTTGTTTTTTAGATAGGGTCTTTCTATGTTGCCCAACTGGAGTGCAGTGGATATTCACAGACTCGAGGATTGCACGCGAGGCTGAGGTGGGAAGATTCCTTGAGCCCAGGAGTTCGAGACTGCAGGGAGCCATGATCACACCACTGCACCCCAGCCTGGATAGCAAAGTCTTGGGCTCAAGCGATCCTCCTGCCTCAGCCTCCTGAGTAAGGGACTACAGGTGCACCACCACACCTGGCTTACAAAGGCTTTGTCAAATGACACAAATGAACAGCCGGCTTGAAGAAAGGCATAGGGCAGGGTATGGGGAAGGGGCTTCCATGCCCTCTCCTGGGTACCACCCTCCTCCTGGCACCTTTACCTGTCCTATAACACAGAGCTCTCCTAACTTCTTATTTCAGAGGTTCCTGTGGAGACATCATCACGCAGCATGAGAGTTAAGTTAATCTCTGGCCCCTCTCCCCTTCCCAGAAGCTGGAGGATACTCCTGACGGTTCCAAGCTTCTAATCATTGCAGGATCTCTCTAGTGACTGGCCCCCTTCCAGAAGCCCACTGAGAGTCGCCTCATTTTCGAAAGACCCTCTGATCACCCAGAAATTCCAAGGGAGTAGGAGCTCTGTCAGGAACTTGGGTCAAAGATCAAATATTAGGCCTAGCCTGGTGGCTCACATCTGTGTCCCGGCACTTTAGGAGGCCATGGAGGGGGAATCGCTTGAGGCCAGGAGTTTGAGACTGGCCTGGCAACATAGCAAGACTCCATCATTACATATTTTAAAAATTAGCTGTCATGGTGGCTGATGCCAGTAATCCCAGCACTTTGGGAGGCTGAGGCAGGCAGAACACTTGAGCATAGTAATTCAAGACCAGCCTGAGCAACATAACGAAACCCAATCTCTACAAAAAAATTAGCCTGGTGTGGTGGTGCACACCTATAGTCCCAGCTACTGGGGAGGCTGAAGTGGGAGGATTCCTTGAGCCCAGGAGTTCGAGATTACAGAGAGCCATGACCGCACCACTGCACCCCAGCCTGGATAGCAAAGTGAGAGCCCGTCTCAACTTAAAAAACCAACAACGAAGATCAGATATTAGAACAAGAGATTCTCCTTGCACCTCTACTGCTCAGGAAATTCCAAGGATTTTAGGCGCTCTACACCAAGAACCAGGGGTGAAGAGGAAAATACATATTTCTTATTATAAATCACACCGCCAGTGGGTAGGACAGTGGTTCTGAACCTCTGCCGCACAATGAAATCACATGGCAAGCTCTAGGCCCTCCCCCTAGAGATTCTGATATAATTGGTTTGAAATATGGCAAAATAATTCTAACTTTAGAAGAACTGAGAGCTCCTGAGCCACAGGAACACAATAATAGCTACCATGCATTGGTGCCTACTGTGTGCCTGGTGCTTCTCATACCTTGTCCCAAACCTCACCTGCAGGGCCTCACTGTGGATGTTGCTCGTATTTATAGGTGGAAAACCGAGGCCAGGCATGGTGGCTCATGCCTGTCATCCCAACACTTTCGGAGGCCGAGGAGGGAGGATCACTTGAGGTCAGGAGTGTGAGACCAACCTGGCCAACATGGTGAAACCCTGTCTCTACTAAAATACAAAAAAATAAAAAAGAATTGGCCAGGCTCGGTGGTGGGCGCCTGTAATCTCAGCTACTAGGGAGGCTGAGGTAGGAGAATTGCTTGAACCTGGGAGGTAGAGGTTGCAGTGAACCAAGATCGCCACATTGCACTCCCGCGTGGGTGGCAGAGCGAGACTCCATCACAAAAAATAAAATAAAATAAAATAAAATATAAAAAATATAGGTGAAGAACCGAGTCTCAGAAGTATAAAGAGGAATTATCTGGAGAGCAGAGTTAGAAAATGCCACAGTTAGGCAATGATAAGCATGGGCCCGGGTCTTCCCTTTCCATAGCTGGGTACTTTAGAACTTCATAGCTGCTGGCCGGGAATGGCGGTGCACGCCTGTAATCCCAGCACTTTGGGAGGGCAAGGTGGGAGGATCACTTGAGGTCAGGAGTTCGAGACCAGCTTGGCCAACGTGGTGAAACCCCATCTCTACAAAAAAAATACAAAAATTAGTAAGGCATGGTGGTACATGCAGCCTGGGTGACAAAGTGAGACTCCATGTCAAAAAAAAAAAACCATCATAGCTGCGGAGGCCAGGCATGGGGGCACATGCTGCAGTCCTCCCACTTTGGGAGGCTGAGGTAGGAGGATCACCTAAGCCCAGGAGTTGGAAACCAGCCTGACAAACATGAAAAAATCCTCATCTCAAAAAAAAAAAAAAAAAATTTAGCCGGGGACACACACCTCCAGCTGCTCGGGAGGCTGAAGTGGGAGGATCACTGGAGCCCAGAAGGTTGAGGCTGCAGCAGACCAAGACTGTGCCACTGCACTCAAGCCTGGGCAACAGAGGGAGATGCAGTCTAAAAAATAATAGGAAAATAAGTAAAATTAAAATGTAAAAGGTTAGCCAGGAGTAATGGCATGCAGTTGTAGTCCCAGCTACTCTTGGGAGGCTGAGGCAGAAGGATCACTTGAGTCTAGGAGGTTGAGGCTACACTGAGTCCTGATCGCACCACCGCACTCTCTCCTGAGCAACAGAGTGAGACTCTGTCTCAAAACAAAAAAGAACATCAAAGCTGCTTCCATGTGCAGGGCTCCCCGCTTGCCTCCTTCTTGGAGCTCAGTCATTCTGATGTCTAACAGAGAGGGGGACCGTTATACCTTCCACGTTCTCTTTGTGAAAAATAGATAAATACATCTGGGTGTTCCTTTTTTAGCCTCTGACTCTCTCACGCATTTCCAACAAAAGGGATTCCTGTGGGTAGCTTTAAAAATACGGGGCTCCGCTAATTAGCAGCTGTTACTGAATGGCACTTGATAGAGGGGAAGCCGCTTTTGCGGCTGGCAACGGGAGAGTTGGCCCATCAGAGAAATGCCAGGCAGGCTGCCACACGCTCAGAGGAGGCAGCTGCGCCCGCTGTATCCCACAGCCTCCTAGCCTCATGGCTGGACATGTAAAAGGTCTCCCAAGATGCCTGGATTTCAGAGATTAGAGTTTTATCCCGTGGAATATAACCTTGATCTCTCAAGGTGATCCCTTCTTAATTGGTTTCCAGAGTTAATAAAACACTAATAAAATTGGCATCTTTAAGGCTGGGCACAGTGGCTCACGCCCGTAATCCCACCATTTTGAGAGGACGAGGTGAGTGGATCACTTGAGTTCAGGAGTTTGAGACCAGCCTGGCCAACATGATGAAACCCCGTCTCCACTAAAAATACAAAAATTAGCCAGGTGTTATGGCAGACACCTGTAATCACAGCTACTTGGAAGGCTGAGGCAGGAGAATTGCTTGAACCCAGGAGGCAGAGGTTGCAGTGAGCTGAGCCTAAGTAACAGAGCGAGACACCATCTCAAAGAAAAAGGAAAAGAAAATGGCGTCTCTGCTCGGAGGGGATCAGGGCATCTTGGGATATTTGTACATCTTTTCTCTTTTCAAATCATGTAAAGATACAGATTGCCGACAACTCTGACAGAGTAGATGAAGATTTTCCCCCCTCTGGTACTGCTGCTGTTCTATTCTGGATTGTTTACTGATGTGTTGTTGTTGCTGTTTACTGCTTTTTGTTTGGGTTTTGGTTTTAGAGACAAGGTCTCGCTCTGTCACTCACACTGGGAACTTAGTGGTGCAATCACGCCTCACTGCAGCCCCAACCTCTTGAATTCAAACAATCCTCTTGCATCAGCCTCGGAGAAGCTGGGACCACAGGCGCACGCCACCACGCTCAGCTTTTTACCGTGTTTCTGTGTTACACCTAACCTACGGGCTGGATGACCTCCGGCAAGGTGGTAACCTTCCTGAGTATCAGTTTCACGTGGAAATTCCAGGGCTGCTGGGAGGACCAAATGAGGCAATTCACATAAAGCGCCTGAGCCAATGCCTGGCCAGGAGCCTCAACCCAGGGGTCTGATTCTGGCAGCTCTGTTCTTCCATCTGTTCATTTGTTGACTCATTTGGCAAACACCAGGTGGAGACAGAGGCTGGTCAGCACCGCAGGTCCCAGGTGAATGCCCTTTTCCCCTCCGTTCACTCCCGGGAGAAGAGAAGTGACCTCCAAATAGGGCCAAATGTGACCACCTGGCACACCCATGGTAGAAGGAGCCACAGAATCTGAGTGTGGATAGGAGAAGCCGGAAAGCTTGGCTCTGAGAATCGGCTGGAATTGACAGGAAAGGAAGGCTCGCCAGGCAGAGAGAATAGAGAGAGCACAGGCCAGGCAGTGGAGACACAGGGCACATGCAGGGGACGGTGCCCAGTCTTGGGCATGGGGAAAGAAGGTGGCAGCCAGGACTGAAATCCAGGTCAGTGTGGTTTCAAAAGAGAAAGACACAATGGAGACTGAAAGGTGCCTGCGTGCCATCCTGCATGGGACCCCCCTAGAGCTGGTTCCACAGCAAAGCCAGAGGGGCCGTGTATGTGGGACCAGTAGGCACCCCAAAGGTGAGGGTCCAGGCACCCATGCCTCCCATCCTCTGTCCTCCCAACAATCTTGTGAACAGGGAACTATTTTTTTTTCTTTTTTTTTTTGAGACAGAGTCTAGTTCTGTCGCCCAGGCTGGTGTGCAGTGGCCCGATCTCGGCTCACTGCAACCTCTGCCACTGGGGTTCAAGCAATTCTCCAGGCTCAGCCTCCAGAGTAGCTGGGATTACAGGCATGTACCACCACACTCAGCTAATTTTTGTATGTTTAGTAGAGACGGGGTTTCACCATGTTGGCTAGGCTGGTCTCGAACTCCTGACTTCAGGTGATCCACCCGCCTCGGCCTCCCAAAGTGCTGGAATTATAGGCGTGAGCCACTGTGCCCAGCCAGAACAGGGAACTATTATTGTCATTTAACAGATGGAAGAAAACGAGGCTCTGAGAAGCCGCAACCCACCCACGGTCACACAGCCAGCTCCCTGGTGGAGCCTTCTGATCGCAGAGCAGTCCCTGGGTCTGCTCCAGGCAGCACCTAAGCAGGGAATCATGGGACTCAAGCCCCTCCCCCACCCAGCTGCAGATGAGACAGGACTTTGTCTCTGCTTCCCCTGTGCTACCAGCGAGAGCCGAAGTCCAAGGCTGCTCCCCTGCCCAGCCTCCCACTACCGGCCCCCTCAGCCCCTAGGAGATGTCACCTCCTCCAGGCCGCCCTGCCCCTTTCTAGGGCTCAAGCCCCTTCCTTCCCCAGATCTCCTTGGGGACCCAACACAGAAGGAGAAAGAAGAGTCAAAAGGGGCCTCTAGGGGTTGGGCCAGGCTGCAGGGACATGGGGTAGGTACGGGAGTCGATGACGATGACAGGACCAGAGGAGACATGGAGGGATGGCTCCAGAGGAAACCAGAGAGGCTGAGATGAGTCAGGATGGGGGCAGGGGCATGCAGTGGGGGAATGGGTGCAGGGACGCGGCCGACAGTATCCCTTTACCTTCAGCGTCCATGGTGACTTGCAGCTGGCTGGGCTGGTGTGTTGGCTGCTCAGGCTCAGGGCTCCCAGAGGCCCCAGGCCGGGGGGTGGGGCTGTGGAGAGAGGAAGCAGCCAGCCAGTCCTTCCCGGGCTCTCTGGGCCTCCCTCCCGTCCTCTGCCAGGCCTGCACATTCCTCAGGGTGCCCCCCATGGTCAGAGGAGGGGCTCCACTGGGGAACTCAGAAGCCCTGCCGCAGCCAGTGGAGGAGCGGAGCCGGAGGCCCTGTTCTCGCCCCACACCCAGTCCTCCTGGCCCTAACCCAGGATGCAAGGCTGTGAATGTCAACGTGTGCTCCCTGGTGAGTGCGGGCAGGCATTTTGGATGGTGCGCTGGGAAGACCATGGGCCTTGGACCTGGGTTCAAATCTTAACTCCATCCTTTTTGATCTCAAGAACCTTTTTACCTTTTTTTGTGCCTCAGTTTCCTTATCTTTAAAATGGCATAACAGGGCCTGGTGCGGTGGCCCATGCCTCTAATCCCAGCACTTTGGGAGGCCTAGGTGGGTGACTCCCCTGACGTCAGGAGCTCGAGACCAGCCTGGCCAACATGGTGAAACCCTGCCTCTACTAAAAATATAAAAATTAGCCAGGCATGGTGGCGAGCACCTGTAATCCCAGCTGCTTGGGAGGCTGAGGCATGAGACTCACTTGAACCAGGGAGGTGGAGGTTGCAGTGAGCCCAGATCACGCCAGAGTGAGATTCCGTGTGTGTGACAGAGTGAGATTCCGTCTCTAAATAAATAAATAAATAAAATAGCATAACCGGCTGGGTGCAGTGACTCATGCCTGTAATCCCAGTGCTTTGGGAGGCCAAGGCAGGAGGATTGCTTGAGGCCAGGAGTTTGAGAAGTTTGAGACCAGCCTGGGCATCATAGAGACATAGACAGATCCCATCTCTCCCAAAAAAAGGAGAAAAGGGAAAGAAATTCACCAAATACAGTGGTGCACACCTGTAGGCTGAGATGGGAGGATGGCTTGAGTCCAGGAGTTCAAAGCTGCAGTGAGCCATGATCCTGCCACCACAGTCCAGCCTGCGTGACGGAGACCCTGTCTCTAAAGAAAAAAAAATTCATGGCATAACATCTACCTCAGGGGTTCAACTGAGAATGAAGTGAGAAAACTCTGCAAATGAAACAGAGTAGGAACTTGTTGGAAACAGATGCTCGGTGCCGCAGAGAAAAATCAGCATTGAGACAGAGGATCTCTCAGCAAGCAATTTTTACTTCCTAGACTGCAGGAAGGGTACTCTCACTAGCCATCTTGCCACGAGAATATAACGAACAAAGGAAAAGCAGACATAGTTATCCTTTATGCATTTGGGGTCGTCCTTACTGCTGTGTCTGATCTCCGTCGGCTGGAGCCAGAATTCACAATTTAAACTAAAACCCGACTGGCTAACAACTTAAAACTTTTCTAAACAGTTAAAAGCAATGGAGAGCTGGGACATGGCTGTGAGCACATCCAGCACAAATATCTTGGTTAAAGTACAAGGACATAGAATGTACTACATGTCTGTAAGCATGGCATGTTTAACAACTACATAGGATATGGCTTAACAAAGAGTTATTAGCATACTTATGATTTATTCTTTAACAAGAAAGGCAACTTTGAAGAGGAACTTTTACTTCCCACAGAACTCAACTAACATCCACTTCCCTTCCCTTCCCTCTTCCAAAGTAACTTTAAGGGCACAGACAGCTTAGAGCCTGGCTTCTGAACCAGAAAATGGGGAAATCGCAGTCACTGGGACTGGACTGCAGGCAAGTTCCTGTCCAAGAGCTGCCAGGGCCTTCCTTCTTGTTACAGTTGCTCACAGGGACTGCTGGTCGATAAATTCACCGGCATCTTCCCAGCCTTCTCCCTTTTCTTTCTCTGCCACACCTGATCCCTGGGACTGAGGCTGGGTGAAAAATTGAGGCACCCAAGGCACAACATTTAGGGAGGCCTCACCCTCAGGCTCATTTTTTTTTTTTTTTTTTTTTTTTTTTTTTTTTAGACAGGGTCTTGCTCTGTCATCCAGGCTGGAGTATAGTGGCATGATCTCAGCTCACTACAACCTCCGAGCCCTGGGATCAAGTGATCCTCCCACCTCAGCCTCCTGAGTAGCTGGGACTACAGGCACCTACCACTATGCCCAGCTAATTTTTGTATTTTTAGTAAAGACGGACTTTCACCTCATGGGCCAGGCTGGAGTCAGGTTTGTTTTTCACCCCAGCACCTTGCTGGCCTTGCTTCAGTTCTGGGCTTGCTCCTGAGGCTCCAGTGAGATGCAGTAAGCTTTTTTTTTCTTTAGAGACAGGATGTCCAAATGTCATTTTTCTCCTGATTCGTCTTCTTTCTTTCTTTGTTTTTTTTTTTTTTTTTTTATAAGACAGGTGCTGCTTTTGCGGGTGCTTCTTCCTGCATCCAGCCCTCATATTTTGGTGTTGCCTCAGTGTGGCATGGACTATCTCTCTTTTCCTTCTGGGCACCCTACTAAACTACATTTCCCAGCTTCCTTTGTACTGAGGTGGTCTCATTCTGGCCAATGTAGTGTGAGCAAAAAATATTTCCAGACCTGACCCATAGAAATCTTCATCTGGCCGGGCGCAGTGGCTCAAGCCTGTAATCCCAGCACTTTGGGAGGCCGAGGCGGGTGGATCACGAGGTCGAGAGATCGAGACTATCCTGGTCAACATGGTGAAACTCCATCTCTACTAAAAATACAAAAAAATAGCTAGGCATGGTGGCGCGTGCCTGTAATTCCAGCTACTCAGTAGGCTGAGGCAGGAGAATTGCCTGAACCCAGGAGGCGGAGGTTGCGGTGAGCCGAGATCGTGCCATTGCACTCCAGCCTGGGTAACAAGAGCGAAACTCCATCTCAAAAAAAAAAAAAAAAAAAAAA
Organism: Saimiri boliviensis; assembly: GCF_048565385.1. Lineage (NCBI taxonomy): Eukaryota > Metazoa > Chordata > Mammalia > Primates > Cebidae > Saimiri > Saimiri boliviensis. The sequence goes on from NC_133460.1 coordinate 20,999,950, forward strand.
TCTTCATCACAGAATCCTATCTGCCTCTCCCATCCCATCAGCTGCTCAAAAGCAAAGCACTCCGAGGCTCTAGGAGAATGACAGAGCCACAAGGTGGAAAGAAACTGGGTCCTAAAGTGACCATGTGGAAGGTCATGCTCCAAATGTCAGCAAGGAACTGTTACTGTCATAAGCAAGGAAAAAACTTCTCAAGTTATACCACTGAAATGTGGGGGCAGTTTGTTACAGCAGTTAGCCTTCCCTGACTATTACACTCAGATTCTCTCTACAGCTCTCTTCTCAACCTACCCAGTGAATGACATAATTTATGTATATATCCATCTGTACCACTATTTATTTATTTATATTTTCTTTATTTATTTATTTTGAGACAGAGTCTCACTCTGTTGCCCAGGCTGGAGTCCAGTGGCACGATCTTGGCTCACTGCAACCTTCACCTCTAGAGTTCAAGCGATTCTTCTGCCTCAGCTTCCCAAGTAGCTGGGATTACAGGCGCACGCCCCCATGCCAGGCTAATTTTTGTCCTTTTGGTAGAAATAGGGTTTCGCCATGTTGCTCAGGCTGGTTGGGAACTCCTGACCTCAAGTGATCCACACATCTCGGCCTCCCAAAGTGCTGGGATTACAGGCATGAGCCACCATGCTCAGCTGACTCTTTTTGAGACAAAGTCTCATTCTGTCACCCAGGCTGGAGTATAGTGGCGCAATCTCAGCTCACTGCAACCTCCGCCTCCCAGGTTCAAGCAATTGTTCTGAAGTGATTGCCTCAGCCTCCCAAGTAGGCCATGTGCCACCACGCCAGTCTAATTCCTGTAATTTTAGTAGAGACAGTGTTTCGCCATGTCACCCAGGCTGGTCTCGAACTCCTGGGCTCAAGTGACCTTAGGCCTCTATTTCTGTCTCCCAAACATTCCTCCTAACATTTCTAAAAATGAGCTCACTGTTTCCTTGAAAATTGCTCGACCCCTGCATTTCCAGACAATGATATCAGCATCTCCTAAATCTCTAGATAGAAACCTTGATGTCTGGTCTTACTCTTCCCTCTATCACCTCAATAGCCAATTAGTTCTAAAATCTTGTTTTCTGAATAAATCTTTTTTTTTTTTTTTTTTTTTTTTTGAGAGAGAGTCCCACTCCATCGCCCAGGCTGGAGTGCAGTGGTGCAATCTTAGCTCACTGCAACCTCTGCCTTCCAGGTCAAAGCGATTCTCCCACCTCAGCCTCCCGAGCAGCTGGGACTATAGGAGTGCGCCACCACGCCCAGCTAATTTTTGTATTTTTAGTAGGGACCAGGTTTCGTCATGTTTAAAAGCTCAAGCAATCCTCCTGCCTTGGCCTGCCAAAGTGCTGGGATTACAGGTGTGAGCCATCCCACTTGGCCAATAAATCTATTTCGAACCCAACCTCTTTTACCCTCCAAACTGCCGCTGTATCTAGAGTGGACTAGAAAGAATATTATTATTTCACACTTGTTCACAACATCCTCCTGGATGACAAGTTCAACTCAAAAGACACAACTGGGCCAGGCGCTCTGGCTTGTCCCTGTAATCCCAACAGTTTAGCAGGCTGAGGCAAAAGGATCATTTGAGGCCAGGAGGCAAGAGAGTGAGACCTCCCATCTGTACCAAGATAAACAAATAAGGCCAGGTGTGGTGGCTCACACCTGTAATCCCAGCACTTTGGGAGGCCAAGGCAGGCAGATCACCTGAGGTCGGGAGTTCGAAACTAGCCTGGCCAACATGTTGAAACCCTGTCTCTACTAAAATTACAAAAATTAGCCAGGTATGGTGGCGGGCGCCTGTAATCCCAGCTATTTGGGAAGCTGAGACAGGAGAATTGCTTGAATCCAGGAAGTAGAGGTTGCAGTGAGCCATGACTGCAGACTGGGCAACAGAGCGAGTCTTTGTCTCAAAGACAATAATAAATAAATAAAACTATTATTTGTACCTGAGTTTTTTCATCCCTCCATTCAGTAAATACATACAGATACTGCATGCTGGGCCCTGGACTCGGGACCCACAAACAGGACACGTGGTCTTGGAGGGGATCACAGGCTGGTGATGAGTGACACCCTCACATCTGGACAATGCGGTAATTCACGCTGTCGCTCGAGGTGCTGCAGGAGGGAGAAGGAACACAAAGCTGCACGGGGTGAGACAACCAGGGCAGCTGCACTGAGCCAGTGGCATCTGTGCTGAATCTTGACGGTTGAGGAAGAGTTGGCGGGAAGTCAAGGCGTTTGTTGTGGGCCAGCTCGGGGAGGGCCGGCTTCAGGCAGAGCTCAGGCAACGCAGCGGGAGTCCATGGTTCTCTCCAAGCCCAACTCAGAGCCCACACGGTTTGACTGAAACCCTCGTTCAGCCAGGCTGGTGATGGCGCAGTGGGGCAGCCAGGCTCCGAGCTCCAGACTGGGCTGAGCACACAGGCACCCGCTTGCAGCTCATTTTGGGGAGCAAGTTGATTGTTTCCAGAATAAACTGGGTTTCCATTGTCTAATGGCCCTGCCCCAAACCTCCCACAACTAGCCAGACACCACTGGGTGGGCTCCTCTGTCTAAATCACCTCTTAGGGTTTAAAGGTTTTCTCTCTGCTTTTGTTATTACTTTGGGAATTTAGAAACTTTTGATTTTCTTCTTCTCCTCCTTCTCCTCCTTCTCCTCCTTCTCCTTCTCCTTCTCCCTCTTCTTCTTTGGAAGACAAGGTCTTGCTCTGTTGACCAGACCAGAGTGCAGTGGCGCAATCATAGCTCACCACAGCCTCGACCTCCCAGGTTCAAGCAAGCCTCCTACCTCAGCCTCCCAAGTAGCTGGGACTACAGGTGTGCATCACCAGGCTCAGCTAATTTTTTTTGTTTGTTTGTAGAGATGGGGTCTCTCTATGTTGGTCAGGCTGGTCTTGAACTCCTAAGGTCAAGCAATCCTCTCACCTCAGCCTCCTAAAGTGCTGGGATTACAGGTGTGAGCCACTGCGCCCTGTGTTGTTTTGTTAATAGTGCTGTATGATCTGTCTCCTGCCACACGAGTCTGAGCTTGGTGGCTCAGAGATGGGATCTGCTTCTGTTCTATTCCCTCTGCCCAAGGGCTGAGTGCTGTGAACTCACAGGCATCACCTCTGCCTGCAGCCCTCAGGTAGCCCGTCCTCCCTTCCCTGGCTTCCCCTGCCCACTTGAACATGGACAAGGGTCAGAAATGAGGATGCAGGCTGGGCTAGGTGGTTCATGCCTATAATCCCAGCACTTTGGGAGGCTGAGGCAGGGGGATCACTTGAGGTCAGGAGTTCAAGACTAGCCTGGCCAACATGGCGAAACCATGTCTCTACTAAAAATACAAAAATTAGCCAAGCATGGTGGCACGTGTTTATAGTCCCAGCTACTTGGGAGGCTGAAGCAGGGTCATTACTTGAACTTGGGAGATGGAGGTTGCCGTGAGCTGAGACTGACTACACTCCAGCTTGGGGGACAGAGCAAGACTTTGACTCGAAAAATCAAAAAAAGAAAGTGCAATGTGCTGATAATTAACTTTTGCAAAACAGGAAAAAGTGTTATTTGACTGTCTGGAAAAAATAAGTATTTTCAACATTTTAAACTGCCCTTCCTCACCCCTCACCTCCAAAAAAAAAGTGCATGGCATATTTAGGGAGCAACAGGAATTTGATGGGACCGGATAGCATAGACTGTCTGTACCGATGGCTGACTGGGCAGGGGTGGTCAGAGGAGAGATATGGCCAGGTCCTGAGGGTCTTATATGCCATGCTAAGGAAGGAGGGCTCCAACCTGACAGCCTTGGGGGTACAGGAATAGCACCTAGACACAGCAGCCTTTGATTTTATTTTTTAATTTTATTATTACTATATTTTGAGACAGGGCGTCACACAGGCTGGAGTGCAGTGGTGCAATCATGGCTCACTGCAGCCTGGACCTCCTGGGCTCAAGTGATGCTCCTACCTTATCCGCCTTAGTAGCTGGAACCACAGGTGCGTGCCACCACACCCACCTTTTTTCTTTTTTTGAAACGAAATCTCCCTCTTTCGCCCAGGCTGGAGTGCAATGGCATGATCTCAGCTCACTGCAGCCTCCACCTCCAGGGTTCAAGTGATTCTCCCGCCTCACCTCCCAAGTAGCTGGGACTACAGATGCATACCACCATGCCCAGCTAATTGTTGTATTTTCAGTAGAGGTGGGGTTTCACCATGTTGGCCAGGCTGGTGTCGAACTCCTGACCACAGGTGATCTGCCTACCTCGGCCTCCCAAAGTGCTGGGATTACAGGCATGAGCCACTGCACCTGGCCCATAGTGACCTTTTAGAAGGGTCCCTCGGACAAACACTAGCAGACAGTGGAAGGGATTGGGGTCAGAAAATCAAAAGAGAAATGTCAATAGGATCCTAGTAAGGTGCGATGAGGCCTGAGGAGAAGGAAGGGATGCAAGGGCCAGGGGGAAGAAGAGCCAGCTGGACTTGGCACCTGGGGAGCAGGAATGGGGAGAGAATGGGGCTGCAGGATGGTCCTAAGGAATCTTGCCTGGCCCACCAGAAAGAACAATGCTACTCACTGCTACTGGGGAACAGGAGAGGAGAGGAGCAGACAAGAGCGTTGACTTCACCACTACTTCCAGAACTCAGTTCAAACTCTCAGCCAAGCATGGTGGCTCCCACCTGTAATCCCAGCACTTTGGGAGGCCGAGGCAGGTGGATCACTTGAAAGTAGTAGTTGGAGACCAGCCTGGCCAACATGGTGAAACCCCGTCTCTATTAAAATGTGAGCCAGGCGTGGTGGCTCATGCGTGTAATCCCAACTCCTTGGGTGGCTGAGGCAGGAGAATTGCTTGAACCCAAGAAGCAGAGGTTGCAGTGAGCCAAGATCACACCACTACACTCCAGCCTGGGCAACAGAGCAAGACTTCATCTTAAAAAAAAAAGAAAGAAAAGAAAAGAAAGAAACTCAATTCAAACTCTTTTTTTTTTTTTTTTTTGAGACAGACTCTTGCCCTGTCACCCAGGCTGGAGTGCAGTGGCACAACATTGGCTCATTACAACCTCTGCCTCCGGGGTTCAAGCTATTCTCCTGCCTCAGCCTCCCAAGCAGCTGGGATTACAGGCACATGCCATCATGTCCTGCTAACTTTTTGTGTTTTTAGTAGGGACAGAGTTTCACCATGTTTGCCAGCCTGGTCTTGAACTCCTGACCTCGTGATCTGCCCACCTCGGCCTCCCAAAGTGCTAGGATTACAGGCATAAGCCACTGAACCCAGTATTTTTTTTTTCTTTTGAAACGAAATCTTGCTCTGTCAGCCTGGCTAGAGTGCAGTAGCGTAATCTCGGCTCACTGCAACCTCCTCCTCCTGGGTTCAAGCAATTCTCCTGCCTCAGCTTCCTGAGTAGCTGGGATTACAGATGCGTGCCACCATGCCCAGCTAATTTTTGTATTTTTAGTAGAGATGGGGTTTCACCATGTTGGTCAGACTGGTCTCAAACTCCTGACCTCATGATCCGCCCACCTAGGCCTCCCAAAGTGCTGGGATTACAGGCGTGAGCCACCGAGCCTGGCCTAATTAAAAGTCTTGAACCTTTCACAGCATGGCTCCAACCTCCACCTGCAGCCTCATCCCCCATCGCTCTCCTCAAACCAGACACCCCCAGCCACTCCCTTGAACACCTTTTGGACCACTATTTTTTCATAATGTAAAAGTAACATATTTATTGTATGAAATTTGGAAAATACAGGAGAACATAAACAAAATAAAAATTACACATAAAGTCATCACTTTAGAGATAAGCATGGTAAACATTGCGATGGGTTTTTTTCCTTACAAGTGCATATATGTTTGCGGATTTTTATTACAAAACTAGAATCATATGTATTTACAGAGGAGTAGCTTACTTAACATTATATTGCTGGCATTTTCCAAAATCATTACATAATTTTCAAAAACATGATTTTTAGTGACTATAAGTTTAATAAGCCATTTACAATTATTTTCATAACTGATATATTTAATCTTATACCATACTTTATATATTTTTTTGTTTTTTTTCCAAGACGGAGTCTTGCTCTGTCGCCCAGGCTGGAGTGCAATGACACGATCTTGGCTCACTGCAACCTCTGCTTCTGGGGTTCAAGCATTTCTCCTGCCTCAGTTTCCCAAGTAGCTGAGATGAAAGGTACGTGCCACCATGCCCAGCTAATTTTTGTATTTTTAGAAGAGACAGGATTTCACCATGTTGATCAAGCTGGTCTTGAACTCCTGACCCCATGATCCGCCCACCTTGGCCTCCCAAAGTGCCGGAATTACAGGCGTGAGCTACACACCACCACGCCTGGCTAATCTTTTACGATTTTGTAGAGACAGGGTCTCGCTATATTACCCAGGCTGGTCTTGAACTCCTGGCCTCAAGCCATCCTCCCTCTTCGGCCTCCCAAAGTTCTGGGATTACAGGCATGAGCCACAGTACTGGATCTGCTCTACTTTCTTTTTCTTTTTTTTTGAGACGGAGTTTCACTCTTGTTACCCAGGCTGGAGTGCAATGGCGTGATCTCAGCTCACTGCAACCTCCACCTCCTGGGTTCAGGCAATTCTCCTGCCTCAGCCTCCTGAGTAGCTGGGATTACAGGCATGCGCCACCATGCCCAGCTGATTTTTTGTATTTTTAGTAGAGACAGGGTTTCACCATGTTGACCAGGATGGTCTCGATCTCTTGACCTCGCGATCCACCCGCCTCGGTCTCCCAAAGTGCTGGGATTACAGGCTTGAGCCACCGAGCCCAGCCTTCTTTTTTTTTTTAATCATGCATTTCCACCTGCTATCCCCTCTGGTGGGAATGTCTTTTCCTTTTCCCAGCTTGGTAAAATCCTTCCCAGCCTTAAATCTCTGAGGGAAGGTTGGGCACGGTGGCTCACACCTATAATCCCAGCACTTGGGGAGGCTTAGGTGGAAGGATCACTTGAGCCCAAGAGTTCAAGACCAGCCTGGGCAACATAGCAAGACCCTGTCTCTACAAACTAAACATTTTTTTAAAAACTTAGCCTGGTATGGTGGTGCACGCCTGTGATCCCAGCTGCTCGGAAGGCCCAGGAGGTTGAGACTGCAGTGAGCTATGATTGCACCATTGCACTCCAGCCTGAGTGACAGAATGAAACCTCATCTCAAAAAAGAAAAGTCTCTGAGTATAGGTAATGGGGAGGAAGGCAGCAAATCACACTGCCATGTGTGTACTTATACAACAATCTTGCATGTTCTTCACATGTACCCCCAAACCTAAAATGCAATAAAAAGAAAAGTCTCTGATGCGTCATCTCATCTCATTCATTCATTCATTCAAACGCATATTCTTGGAGGATCTGCAACATACCAGGCACAGCAGCCACCAGGAATAAAGCAGTGGTTGGATGCAGCGGCTCATGCCTATAATCCCAGCATTTTGGGAGACTAAGGCGGATAGATCTCTTATGCCCAGGAGTTTGAGACCAGCCAGGGCAGTATGATGAAACCTCATCTCTACAAAAAACAAAAATTAGCCAGATGTGGTGGTGCTCATCTGTAGAAAAAAATTAAAATAATTTTTTTTAAAAAGGAATCAAACAGTAAATATGACAAAGGCCGTGAAGCACTCTCAGGTAAAGCCTTCCAACCTTTCCCCAGGGCAACGCAAGTCCTTCTGCTCCGCCACTGGAATCCCTTCCTCAAAGTCTTCCTTACCGCAGTACACATGCATGTGTGAACACAGATGCACGCATGCACACACACACACACACACATGCACGCATAGCATGGCTTGGAAGGCTTCCCCTGAGAGTTATGAACACATGGTTTTCCTTGGAGCATTCATAACACTGTTTGTGCCTCTCTTTAATTTTTTATTTTCATTTTTATATTTTGAGCCAGAGTCTCACTTTGTCACCCAGGCTGGAGTGCAGTGGCATGATCTCGGCTCACTGCAACCTCCGCCTCCCAGGTTCAAGCAATTCTCCTGCCTCAGCCTCCCAAGTGGCTGGGATTGCAGGTGTGCACCACCACACCTGGCTAATTTTTGTATTTTTAGTAGAGACAGGGTCTCACCATGTTGGTCAAGCTGGTCTCGAACTTCTGACCTCATGATTAGCCTTCCTTGGCCTCCCAAAGTGCTGGGTTTACAGGTGTGAGCCACTGCACCCAGCCTGTGTCTCTCTTTTAACACTTATATTTTGATACTTTCTGCACTGTGAAAACCATGTTGGGTGCCTTCCTGACCCCTACCTCTTTGTTTCAGGATTCTCCCAGGACCCAGCTGAAACCAGTCCTGGCTCAGAAAACAACCACATCTGTCAAAGGAAAAGAAGGCAGAGCTGAGGGCAGTGGCATTCGGTGACAGTATTTTTGAAAGCGGATATGGGGGCATTTATTTTGACAGTTCTAAGACAACAGTGTCTCTAAGGGATTTTTGGACGTGGCCTCTGTCGTTCTGCAGGTGCAGTGAGTCCAAACAGCAATAGGAAAAGGCCTACAGGGCGGGAGGCTGTAATCAGCGACTCGGGAGGCTGAGGCAGGAGAACCGATTGAACCCGGGAGGTGGGAGGTTGCAGTGAGCCAAGATCACGCCACTGCACTCCAGCCTGGGAGGCAGAGCAAGACTGTCTCAAAAAAGAAAAGAAAAGGCCACCAGATGCAGTTCAGTGGGTGCCCAGCCTGGCTGGTAGAAGGCCAGTTCCTTCCCAGCTCACCCCTTCCCACCCACCAAGCAAGCCCCTTTGCCACCCCTTCCCTCCCTGTCCTCTCCCACTGCACGAGCCCATCGGCCACCTGACCCTTTCCCCGATCTCCTGTCCAGCCACAGAGCAGGACTGTCACGCTCACATGCTTCCCCTAGTCTCTTTCTGCAGGTCAACCTGTCTGCTCTCGGCCACCGAACCCTCTGACTCAACAACTTCCTCTTTGCAAATTTCCTCTTTGCCCTCGGGAAATACCAACTGCCCTGGCCCCTGTGTGCTCCCGGACTGTAGCCTGGGCTGGTCTCAGAGGCAGCACCGTTGGGTCCTCTCCTCTCCACCCAGGCCGCACGGGGTAAGTCCCTGGCTCTGGGGCCCGTTTCCTCCCCTCCCTTCACTCACTCTCACTGGTTCCTCTTGGACAAGGGTAGGGGCTCAGCCCCTGGGATGGAAGAGGAGACACAGACAAACTAAACCTGGAACCGTGCAGTGGGGAAGCTGCAGCAAGACCAGTCTCCGCTACCAGGGCGGACCCCTCTGTTTTTGCGCGCCTCTGTTCGCACACCGACCCTCTACCTATTTTCGTGCGCGTGCACATGTGTGCAGTCAAGGAGACCTCGAGGAAGGGATTACTGTGGCTGAGTTGAAGAACTCACACTTGGGTCACGCACGTGATCTTTACGTGAAGCCTGGCTTTCTGTTTCTTTCAGACAGGGTCTTGCTCTGTTGCCCAGGCTGGAGTGCAGTGGTGCAATCACAGCTCACTGCAGGCTCAAACTCCTGGCCTCAAGCGATCCTCCTGCATCAACCTTCCAAAGTGCTGGGATTAAAGGCACCAGCGCCTGCGCTCACCCTGGCGTTCTGTATCGGGATACAGACGGAGTTAGATTTTCTGCTAAGTCCACCCCATCAGAGCAAAGATGGCACACATGTGCTCAGCAGTCCCTGCTTTCCCCCGCGCTCAGGTTGACTCTCCAGTCTCTGCACCACTTCCCACCCCCACACCATCTGTACTCACCACTACCCCTCCCAAACCTCGCCAAATCCTCAGCTCTTGCACACAAACCACACCCATGAGTGGATTCACGCAGGCACTGGGCTTCTGAGAACTACACCCGTCAGAAACTCCGAGGAGAAACCACGAGGCCTCCGGCTGCCTCCGTCCATGGGTGGGGAGAGTGTGATTGCATGGGCCAGGGCCAGCCTAGAGTCCAGGTGCCTTGGGAAAGATGAGAGGCCACAGGCCAGTGGCCCCACCTAGTCATGCTCCAGGCCGCCCCTGGGGCCCAGAGCGAAAGGCAGTTTGGGGCTGCCAGATTTCCATACCCCTTGCAGATACTGGGCAAGGCTGCTTTACAAAGTTAATCCCAGGAGGGAGTTTGCCAGGTTCTCCTGTCCTTCTTCTTCCCAGACTCTGGTCAACCCGGGGTGTGGGGGGTGGGGGGTGAGGAAGGGAGTATCCTTGAAGAAATCACAGGTCAGGTAAGTTTGGTGGATGGAGCCTCAGCAGCCGGTTCCAAGAACAAGAAAGAGCGGGAAGCGGCGATGGGGAGAAGTAGGGGTGGCTGAGGAGGATTTAGTCATTCATTCCACAGATGTGAGCCTGTGCCGGCCCTGCCCTGCCCAGGTGCTGGTTGTGGGCACTGGGTGAGGACGCCGGCAGGAAATCCTGGGCTGAGAAGCCTGATGAGAATTCGGAGTGAAGATGCAGGTGAGGAGGCCAGGCATGGTGGCTCATGCCTGTAATCTCAGCACTTCGGGAGGCCAATGCGGGTGGATCACCTGAGGTCAGGAGTTCGAGACCAGCCTGTCTAACATGGTGAAACCCCCCATCTCTACCAAAAATACAAAAAAAAAAAAAAAAAAAATAGCCAGGTGTGGTGGTGGGAACCTGTAATCCCAGCTACTCTGGAGGCTAAGGCAAGAGGATCGCTTGAACCTGGGAGGCAAGGTTGCAGTGAGCTGAGGTCATGCCACTGCACTCAAGCCTGAGCAACAAGAGTGAAACTCCACCTCAAAAAAAAAAAAAAAAGAGTTGGGTGAGGATGGGGTGCCAGGTGGAAACGTGGGGGTGAGGTGGCAGAGTGATGGTGAGAGGGAAGGTGCTGGAGGCTGGCTGGGATTCCTGCCTCCAGCCTCACTATTCGCCAGCACTAAGGGGCAGCCCCGTCTCCAGCTTCCGGCTCATCAGGAGCGGGGGCGTCCACAGCCCCATCCTCACCACCCACCAGCGGCTCCTCTTCCCCCTTGAGGCTGGGGCCTGACCCAGACTTCAGCTCTTCCATCGCCAGGGAGCCCTGGCGTGACTTCCGTCTGCCAAAGAAAGTGGTGAGCGTCGGCCGCTGGCCAGATCCTCCCCCATCAGGGACCCCAGAGCCCTTGTTACCCCCAGACCCTCCCACGGTCACTGTCACGGCCCCCTCCTCAGGGACCTGGGCTGGCCCAGCCCAGGCATCCACCACCCCATTGCGCTTGCCACCCCCACTCAGCACCAGGGCCCCTGTCCGCCGCTTCTGCCGCCGGCGCCACAGCAGGAGGAGAGCCACAAGGACCATGACCACCAGCAGTGCCACAAGCACCGCCACCAGCAGCATGCTTCTCGAGTCCTTATCTGGTTGCGGGAAGGACCCAGTGCTTGTGTAGGTGGGGGTCGTTGGAGTCATCATCGTGGATAGCTTTATACTAGAGACCTGGGGTTCACTGGCCCTGCTGGAGGGCTCCAGGGAGCCAGCTGCTGTGGTAACAGGGGCTCGAGTGGTCCCAGCAGAGGTCTCCAGAGAGCTAGCTGCCATGGTGACAAGAGATCCAAAGGTGTCACTGGAGCTCTCCAGAGATCCAGGTGGCTTGGTAACAAGGAATCCAGTGGTCCCATTGGAGATCTCCTGAGAGTCAGTTGTCATGATATGAGAGGGTCCCCTGGTCCCACTGACAATTTCCGGAAAGTTTGTTGTCACGGTTTTATCCGTCACAGTGTGGGATCCTAGAGAGCTTGCTGTTGCGGGAGCAGGAGGGTGACTGATTGCACTGGTGGTTTCCAGGGGCATTGATGAATTATTGACAGAAACTTTCTCCAAGGTCATTGGCTCTGGTACAGTGAAAACAGCGCTGGCACCAAAGGAAGTCCCAACAGGGGATCCCTCATTGACGGATGTTGCAGGAGGTGGGGCTGAGGTCTGGTCCCCGGTGCTGTCGTCTTTAGCGTCACTTAGTGAAGTGATGTCGACGGTTGAGTTGAGGCTCAGGCCCTCACTAGTAGCGACCAAAGGAGCAGAAGACCCTCCGGGGGTGGGTGTCTGCACAGCTGTCCTGTTCGCCAGAACCTCTGGGCTCACCACCAGCACCCCGAGGAGGAGGAGAAGCGCAGCCATATCCAGGCAAACAGGCACAAGCAGGAGCTGGACCTGCAGGTGGGCAGCCGGAGAACAGAAGACACGGGAGTTGCCAGAGCACCTTGGCAGACCTCCCCTCTGCCCACGTCCCCTCCAACAGCCAGGCCCAACCTGCGGTTTAACGGCTTTTTCCATTCTAGCTTTTACTGTTATCAGTCCTGACAGAGGAACAGATGTGGGCAGTTCCCCCATCAGCCCCATCCCGAGGCTTCCTCCAGCCTCAGCAGCTCAGACTCCAGCAGTGACCACCCGCCCCAGGCTTTCGCTGACCCTGAGCAACCCACTGGCTCCCGATCTCTTCCTATCATCACCATCATCACCTGTCCCTGTCTTTTCAAGCCTCAGGCACATTCCCAGGCCCACTGAGGCCCCTGCCCCACCAAGTCTCACCCTCTTACCGGCTCCACTGATAAGGACGCAGCGCTGGGGCCAGGGCACTCCACCACCTCCCAAGGCTGGGGCAAGACTGGGGCGGACAGGGCCCCAAGGGGAAAGGAAGTGGGCCCTGGCTCCACCCACCCACCCCTCCATCCTGCCCCACCCGCCCTGCTCCCACAGCTGTTGGGCAAAAACAGCATTCTTCAGGGGCCCGAGTGGTGCCTGGGGGTCTGGGGCTCACCTGAGGCAGGCAGGGAAGTGTGGGGTCTGGAATCGGGACTCCTGGCTCTGGGCTGAGGAATGGGATGGAAGGGGTGATGCTGGGGAGGGCGGGGCTCAGAGGCAGGGTGGCGGGAATGTGCGCCTGAGAACTCGAGGGTGCAGAGGAGGAGGTGGGAGGGGAAGGTGGTTTCCTTTGCATTTGTGGTCCCGAAGCTGTTAGGCCAGGAACTGAGTGGTGCCATTTCCTGCCCTCAGAACTCCCAGGAAGTAGCAGGGCAAGAGGAAGCCCCCAGTCCGGCTAGGGGCCGTGAAAACCTTTGCAGGTTGGTGAGCTCCTGATTCTATCATGGGGAGCTGGGGGTCACCACAGAGACCCCCAGTGGGGGAGGCTTGGCTAAACCAAGGTGGTTCCTACGCTAGGATCTTATTTCTTCAGACTAGTAAAGATGTGGGAATCTATATGGAAAACCACCTGGAAGGATATCCACTAAGGGATTAACCTAATTGTCTTTGGATTGGTGAGAGTAGGGGATGGGGGGATTTTCTTCTTTGAATTGTTGCCGTTTCCTGACTTTCCTCTAATGAGCAAGCTTCAACTCTTGGTTTGTGTATGTTTTTGGTTTTCTTTCTTTAAAAACGAAATTCAGTGCTGGGTGTGGTGCTGCAAGCCTGTAGTCCCAGCTGAGATGGGAGGATCCTTTGAGCCCAGGAGTTCGAGACCAGCCTGGGCAACATAGCAAAACTCCTGTCACTAAAAAAAATAATAAGTTTTTTTTGAATCAAAACTGATTTGTATATTGTAAGAGCAATGTGTGCATGATAGAAGATTCTAACAGGCCCATGGGACTGTGTCCTATCTACAAGCTGATGAGTTTGTCTGACCCAAACACATGAGACTCCTGGGTGAGAGCTGCAGGAATTCATTGCTCACAGCAAGCAACAGCAGCGTGATGTTTGCATCAGTTCCCTTTAGCGAAGTCCTGAGGGGGCAGCATGGAAGAGCCCAGACTGACATCATAGCTGCAGAGCGCTGAGCGTGGGAGATTCCCCTCCTCTAGGGCCCCTGGTGAGCCCAGTGTCCCGCAGGGGAGCTTGCTGCAAGCACAGCACTGGGAAATGGCTTGAGTACCAAGTGCTCAGAGACCCGGCATGGTAGCTCACGCCTATAAGCCCAGCAATTTGGGAGGCTGAGGCGAGCGGATCACCTGAGGTCAGGAGTTCTAGAGCAGCCTGGCCAACATGGTGAAAACCCATCTCTACTAAAAGTACAAAAATTAGCTGGACATGGTGGCGGGCATCTGTAGTCCCAGCTACTCAGGAGGCTGAGGCACAAAAATCACTTGAACCCGGGAGGTGGAGGTTGCAGTCAGCTGAGATGGTGCCACTGCACTCCAGTCTGAGTGACAGAGTGAGACTCCATCTCAAAAAAAAAATTTTTTTTTAAGTGCTCAGGACGTGGCATTCTTTTTTTTTTTTTTTTTTTTTTTTTTTTTTTTAAGTAAATAGAGACCGGATTTCATCATGTTGGTCAGGCTGGTCTCAAACTCCTGACCTCGTGATCCTCCAGCCTCGGGCTCCCAAAGTGATGGGATTACAGGTGTGAGCCACTGCACCCAGCCAACCTGGCATTCTTGATGCACCCTAGACAACAGATAGAAAGGCTCCATACCCACCACCTCCAGATAAATATTCCTGACAATGCCTGTGTCTACACAAGCAGGTATTTATTGATTTTCGTGTTTCGTACTTTTCCTTTGTTACTGAACAATGCTTGGGAACACACGCACACACACATATAACAGTTGCATAATATTCCAAGTAACACACTATAATTTTTTTTTTTTGAGACAGAGTCTCGCTCTGTCACCCAGGCTAAAGTCAGTGGCACAATCTTGGCTTACTACAACCTCCAACTCCCGAGTTCAAGTGATTCTCCTGCCTCAGTCTCCCAAGTAGCTGAGACTACAGGTGTGTGCCATTATGCCCGGCTAATTTTTTGTATTTTTAGTAGAGACGGGATTTCACCATGTTAGCCAGGATGGTCTCAATCTCCTGGCCTCGTGATCCGCCCCCATCAGCCTCCCAAAGTGCTGGGATTGCAGGTGTGAACCACTGTGCCCGGCCAGAAATATACTATAATTTAAGTATTCCCTAGTGATGAGCATCAGATTGTTTTCCAACATTTCATTATTACTAACAGTGCTGCAGTAAATATCCTAGTTTATTTTACTACAATTATTATGCATTTCTGCTTTAACAAGACAGAAAAAAGAGGAAAAGAAAGAGGTAGAGTGAAAGGGAAGGAGAGAAGGAAGGAAGGAAGGAAGGAAACCAGACGCATGCAGTGGTTCACACCTGTAATCCCAGTGCTTTGAGTCTGGGACTGTACCCTACCTCCTGCCTCCAGAGGCGGGAGGATCACTTGAGGCCAGGAGTTCAAGCCTTGCCTGGCCACACAGTGAGACCCTCCTCTCTACCAAAAAAGAAAAAGAAAAGAAACCATTCTACTGTCAGACAGCTAGGAAGTTGTTTCAATCTTCTACTATTGCAAATAGATAAGAATAACTGGCTGCAAAGTAATTGGAAATTATGTTTGGTTTTTTTTGTTGTTGTTGTTGTTGTTTTGAGACAGTTGCCTAGGCTGGAGTGCAGTGGCATGATCTCAGCTTACTGCAACCTCCACCTCCTGGGTTCAAGTGATTCTCCTGCCTCAACCTTCCAAGTAGCTACCACACCCAGCTAATATTTTGCTATGTTGCCCAGCTGGTCTTGAACTCTTGGGCTCAAGTGATCCACCCACCTTGGCCTCCCAATGTGCTGGGATTACAGGCATGAGCCACTGCCCCTAGCCTACATTTTTTTCATTCTAGAAAATAGAAATGGGCCAGGCACGGTGACTCATGCCTGTAATCCCAGCACTTTGGGAGGCTGAGGTGGGTGTTCACCTGAGGTCAGGAGTTCGAGACCAGTCGGACTAACATGGCGAAACCCCTTCTCTACTAAAAATACAAAAATTAGCTGGGCATGTGACGGATGCCTGTAATCCCAGCTACTTGGGAGGCGGAGTGAAACACCAACCAAAAAAAAAAAAAAAAAAAGGCAACACTTGGAAGACTTTGATTGCAGCAGTCACGGACTGATTCTCGCCATCTTCCAGGCACAGCACCAAAGGATCTCTGTGTTCGACCCCAGCGGCTCCCCAGAGCAAGGCTATTTTTTTTTGAGTCGGAG
This sequence comes from Saimiri boliviensis, assembly GCF_048565385.1. NCBI lineage: Eukaryota > Metazoa > Chordata > Mammalia > Primates > Cebidae > Saimiri > Saimiri boliviensis. Next base: position 21,015,849 of record NC_133460.1, read on the forward strand.
TTTCGCTCTTGTTACCCAGGCTGGAGTGCAATGGCGCGATCTCGGCTCACCGCAACCTCCGCCTCCTGGGTTCAGGCAATTCTCCTGCCTCAGCCTCTTGAGTAGCTGGGATTATAGGCACGAGCCACCATGCCCAGCTAAGTTTTTGTATTTTCAGTAGAGACAGGGTTTCACCATGTTGACCAGGATGGTCTCGATCTCTTGACCTCGTGATCCACCCGCCTCGGCCTCCCAAAGTGCTGAGATTACAGGCTTGAGCCACTGCACCCGGCGAGCAAGGCTATTTTATGAGTGAGGAAGCCAAGGTGTAGAGAGGCTAAGCCACCTGCCCGAGGCATTTTGAATGGGCCAGCCTCAGCACCAAGTGCTTTCCATTCACAGAGCATCGATTCCTCTGGACAGCGCTGTGAAACACGTATCACTACCCTTATTTTGCAGGTGAAGAAACTGAGAACCGAATCTGAAAAATAAAACCATTGAGAGATTTGGCCAGACTCATACAATCAGTAAGTGCTAGAGATGAGACGCAAAGCCAAGTCTGTCTAAGGGCCAAAGGCCAAGGATAAAGACCTCTTAGGTTGGCCGGACACAGTGGCTCACGTCTGTAAAACCCCAGCAATTTGGAAGGCCGAGACAGGCAGATCATTTGAGGTCAGATGTTCAAGACCAGCCTGGCCAACATGGTAAAACCCCGTCTCTACTAAAAATTCAAAACTTAGCTGGGTGTGGTGGCACACGACTGTAATCCCAGCTACTCAGGAGGCTGAGCCACGAGAATCATTTGTACCCGGGAGGTAGAGGCTGCAGTGAGCCAAGATCCTGCCACTGCACTCCAGCCTGGACAACAAATCGAGACCCTGTCCCAAAAATAAATAAATAGATACATAGATAGATAGATAGATGGAAAGATAGATAGATAGATAGATAGATAGCTATGCTGGGTGTAGCGTCTCACACCTATAATCCTAGCATTTTGAGAGGCCACAGCAGGTAGATTGCTTAAGCTCAGGAGTTTGAAACCAGCTTGAGCAACATAGCAAAACTCTGTCTCTACTTTTTAAAAATTAAACAATTAAAATAAAAACCTAAAGGGAATAGGGACTCCTCTCCTTCTCTTATACCCCATATCCAATCTATCTGCAAATTCTACTGTTTCTACCTTCAAAATGGACTCAGCCAACTGACATCCAGATCTTGGCTTCTAAATACTACTCGGCCGGGTGCAGTGGCTCACACCTGTAATCCCAAAACTTTGGGAGGCTGAGGCGGGTGGATCACTTGACGTCAGGAATTTGAGACCAGCCTGACCAACATAGTGAAACCCCATCTCTACTTTAAAAATACAAAAATTAGGCCGGGCGCGGTGGCTCAAGCCTGTAATCCCAGCACTTTGGGAGGCCGAGGCGGGTGGATCACAAGGTCAAGAGATCGAGACCATCCTGGTAAACATGGTGAAACCCCGTCTCTACTGAAAATACAAAACATTAGCTGGGCATGGTGGTGCGTGCCTGTAATCCCAGCTACTCAGGAGGCTGAGGCAGGAGAATTGCCTGAACCCAGGAGGCGGAGGTTGCGGTGAGCCGAGATCGCGCCATTGCACTCCAGCCTGGGTAACAAGAGGGAAACTCCATCTCAAAAAAAAAAAAAAAATACAAAAATTAGCCGAGTGTGGTGGCAGTCACCTGTAATCCCAGCTACTTGGGAAGCTGAGGCAGAAGAATCCCTTGAATTCCGGAGGTAGAAGTTGCAGTGAGCCAAGATCACACCATTGCACTTCAGCATGGGCAGCAGAGCAAGATTCTGTCTCGATAAATATATAAATAAATAAATAAGTATCACTCCCCTTGAAGGAACAAGGGTTCCTTGGGAAGCAGCTGATTCCACGGCTGAGCCAGGGAAAGTAAGAGATGAGCCTGGAAGTTGTTTTTTTTTGTTTTTTTGTTTTTTTGTTTTTTGAGATGGGGGTTCTCACTCTGTCTCGCAGGCTGGAGTGCTGTGGATCACTCGGCTCACTGCAACCTCCTCCTGTTGGGTTACAGCAACTCTCCTGCCTCAGTCTCCTGAGTAGCTGGGATTACAGGCACGTACCACCACGCCGGGCTAATTTTTTGTATTTTTAATTGAGACAGGGTTTCACCATGTTGGCCAGACTGGTCTCGAACTCCTGAGCTCAAGTGATCCATGCTCCTCGACCTCCCAAGGTGCTGGGATTACAGGCATGAGCCACCATGCCTGGCCTAATTTAAAAATTTTTTATACAGATGGGGTCTTGCTTTGTTGCCCAGACTGAATTCAAACTCCTAGGCTCAAGTGAACCTCCCACTAGGCTCAGGTAAACCTCCTAACCCCCTCCGTCTGGACTGTAACCCCTCTCCTTGCTTTCTCTGCATGGCACTTCTTGTCTTCTAACTCTGTAATGGACCTTCTTATTTTGCTTCTGTCGCTCTCCCCACCTGGAATGCCAGCCCCGTGGCCTCATGGCTATGCGTGTGTGCTTGCACGGGGCTCCAACACCCAGGAAGTGCTTGATACACAGTATGCACTGGATGATGTTTGCAGACTTCTCTGGTTGAGAGAAGGAAGAGGGTGTCAGGCTGCAGAACTGTGGACAAAGGCAAGGAGACCAAAGGGTGGAGAGCAGAGAAGGGCGTGGTGAGGCCAGGGACAGGGAGGCTGGGTGTGCCTAGAGCTGATGTGAAGGGCCTGCCTACCCAGCCTTCAGGTCATCAGCGGTCACCAGAGGTTTGCCTGCTTCTCCTGAGATAATAGTTTTGCCACCCCAGGCCCCAGTTCCTCCTACAGCTCTCTCTCTCTCTTTTTTTTTTTTCTTTTTCTTTTTTTTTTTTTTGAGACAGAGTTTCGCTCTTGTTACCAGGCTGGAGTGCAATGGCGCGATCTCGGCTCACCACAACCTCCGCCTCCTGGGTTCAGGCAATTCTCCTGCCTCAGCCTCCTGAGTAGCTGGGATTACAGGCACATGCCACCATGCCCAGCTAATTTTTTGTACTTTTAGTAGAGACAGGGTTTCACTATGTTGATCAGGATGGTCTCGATCTTTTGACCTCATGATCCACCCGCCTCGGCCTCCCAAAGTGCTGGGATTACAGGCGTGAGCCACCGCACCCAGCCCTTTTTTTTTTTTTTTTTTTTTTTGAGATGGAATGTCTGTTGCCCAGGCTGGAGTGCAGTGTCTCGATCTTGGCTCACTGCAACCTCTGCCTCTGGGGTTCTCAAGCGATTCTCCTGCCTCAGCCTCCTGAGTAGCTGGGATTACAGGTGCCCACCATCATGCCTGGCTAATTTCTGTATTTTTAGTAGAGACGGGGTTTCTCCATGTTGGTCAGGCTGGTCTTGAACTCCTGACCTCAGGTGATTCACTCACCCCAGCCTCCCAAAGTGCTGGGATTACAGACATGAGCCACAGTGCCCAGCTCCCTGCAGGTCTTTGAGGGGCTGTTCCTACTTCAAGGTAGACAGGGGCCAGGAGAAGCCCAGGGGGCAGGGAGGCCACAGAAGCAGGATGAGGGATGCGGGGATACCTGAGTTTGACTCCCGCCTGCGTAGCCTGCCATCTAGATGGCCCTGGGTCAGGCATTTAATCTCTCTGTTTTAGTTTCTTCATTTGTGAAATAGGAATAATAATAGTATTCTTCAAAGTTCCTGGGAGGGTTGTTAGACAGTGTGAGAGGCCCACAGTCAACGCCTGATAAGGACTACCTGATAAGAGAGAGGCCCCAGTGCGGTGGCTCAGGCCTGTAATCTATAAAAAATTTAAAAATTAGCCAGGCCGGTGTGGTGGCTCATGCCTGTAATCCCAGCATTTTGGGAGGCCAAATGCAAGAGGATCACCTGAGGTCAGGAGTTTGAGATCAGCCTGGCCAACATGGTGAAACTAATTAAAAAAAAAAAAAAAACTAGCTGGGCCTGGTGGCTAGTAGTCCCAGCTACTCGGAACTGTAGTCCCAGCTACTTGGGAGACTGAGGTAGGAGAATCATGTGAACCTGGGAGGTGGAGGTTGCTGTGAGCCAAGATTGTGCCACTACCCAGCCTGGGCAACAGGGTGAGACTCTGCCTCAAAAAAAAAAAAAAAAAAAAAAATTAGCCAGGCGTGGTGGCAAATGCCTGTGGTCCCAGCTAACTCAGGAGTCAGAGGGAGGAGGATTGCTTGAGCCTGGAGTTCAAGGCTACAGCAAGCCGTGATTGTGCCACTGCCCCATCTGAGCAACAGATACAGTCACAAGCCTGGGTGACAGGGCGAGACCCTATCCCAAAAAACCAATTAATTAATTAAATCCCCAAATCACCTCTGCACAAATCAGAATGGAGCTCAGCTGTTTCCCCTGCTGCAAGTACTTACTGAGTAAAATCTGTTTTCACCACTGTTGCTACTGTCTGGCTGTGTTTTTCTTTGACACGTAATTACCCCTTCTCATCCTCCAGGGCCACAAAATTGGGGCTTGCTTGGGGCCAGGGACCCCTTTCTTCCCATCCACAGTGCTGCCAACAAAAAGGACTGACAAGTCACACCACCCTCTTCTTCTGGGTAATTTCCATCTGGTCAGAAAAGAGAAGTTTACATACTTATTTATTCATTGAGAAGCACCAGGCCAGGCACGGTGGCCCACGCCTGTAATCCCAGCGCCTTGTGGGGCCAGGAGGCAGAGGTTGCAGTGGGCCGAGATCGAGACACTGCATTCCAGCCTAGGTGACAGAGCAAGACCTTATCTCCAAAAAAAGAAAAAAGGAAAAGTGCTGTTTCCTTAGCTAATGCATATTACAAGCACAGAAGTGTTTGTCATGAACAATGAGAAGTCTGCCCTCTCCTCGCAGAGCCATGGTCTCAGAAAGAGACCACTTCTAATGCTTTTAACTTTTTCTGCTCTGAATTCTACCAGTGGGTCCACATTCCTAAAGAGTGGGCTAATTCTGTTATTCCTTTTTTTTTTTTTCTATTACCACATGGAGATGCTATAATTCTATTTCTTCATGTATCCATTTTGCCTGGCATAATCATACATGAGTGCTTGACACACTGGCCCCGCTCTAGCCATCCCACCTTGCAGGTCAGTTAAATCCCTCTCTTCTGGTTCTTTGTAACAAACTAAAGTTGCTTTTGTTACTTTATTTATATATCTATGTTTGTTTTTTGTTTGCTTGGGTTTTTTGTTTGTTTGCTTGTTTGTTTTTGAGACAGAGTCTCACTCTTTTGCCCAGGCTAGACTGTTAGAGTGCAGTGGCCTGATCTCAGCTGGCTTCTGGGCTCAAGTGATCCTCCCACCTCAGCCTCTTGAGTAGTTGGGACTACATGTGCACCACCATACCCAGCTAATTGTTAAATTTTTTTGTAGAGACAGGGATCTCATTATGTTGCCTAGGCTGGTCTTGAACTCCTAGGCTCAAGCAATCCTCCTTGCCTCAGCCTCCAAAAATACTGGGATTACAGGCGTGAGCCGCAGCTTCCAGTCTAAATTCTTATCACTTGGGGACATGAAGATAGAGGCTTTCCTTTATCTCTTCTGCTCATTTCTGTTAGCTGTACATTTACTTTTCTGTGGTTAAATGTAGATAATATTGGCATTCTCCTGTTCACATTGCTTAGAGCTGCATTGCTTAATATAGAAGCCACTGGCCACAGGAGGCTACTTTAACTTAATTAAAATTAATGAGATTTAAAATGTAGTTCCCCAGTTGCATCTAGCTAGTCACATTTCAAGTGCTCAGAAACCACATGTGGCTAATAGCTATGAAATCAAATAACACAGATAAAGGATATTTTTTTCATCTCAGATAATCAAGATCAGCACTGTCTGGTCCAGAGTTTTGAGTCTAAAATGGAAAACTATTAATTTTCTTTCTTTCTAAGATTATGGGGCTGGATGTGGTGGCTCATGTCTGTAATCCCAGCACTCCGAGAGGCCAAGGTAGGAGGATCACTTGAGGTCAGGAGTTCGAGACCAGCCTGGGCAACATAGCAAGACCCATCTGTATGGAAAAAAAAAATTTTTTTTTTAAATAGCCAGGCATGGTAGCACATGTCTGTAGTTCCAGCTACTTGGGTGGCTGAGACGGGACAATCACTGGAACACAGAAGTTCAAGACTGCAGTAAGCCATGATGATGCTCCTGCACCACTGCAGCTAGGTGGCAGAGGGAGACCCTCTCTCTAAAAAAAAAAAAGCATTATATAACTACTGTTCAGTGCACAGCCAAGCATTTACTATGATTACCTACCCTTTGTTATACATCTTTTCATTTGACCTAGCTGATTGCTTCTCTAATCCCTCGCTCCAGTGTGACCTACCTCCTCTCCTCCCACTCCCTGTTGCTACACAGCTACATCTTGGGGCCACAGGTTAATTCTCTCTTGGGTTGGATCTCCTATTTCCTGTACTCTGCACCCTCCTATGTCGTGGTTTACCCCCTCAATTTTGCAGGAGCACATTTTCAGGTCAAATCCAAAGAAAGTGAGCTCCCTAAGAAAAAGATAAACTTTTTTTTTTTTCTTTTGAGACACGGTCTCACTCTGTCACTCAGGCTGGGTGCAATGGGGCAATCTCAGCTCACTGCAACCTCCGCTTCCTGGGTTCAAGTGATTCTCCTGCCTCAGCCTCCCGAGTAGCTGGGATTACAAGTGTGTTTTGTACCCAGCTAATTTTGTATTTTTAGTAGAGAAAGGATTTCACTATGTTGGATAGGTTGGTCTCAAACTACTGACCTCAGGTGATCTGCCCCCCTCGGCCTCCCAAAGTGCTGGGATTACAGTCGTAAGCCACCATGCCCAAAGTAATCTTGCAACTAAACAGGTCTTTAGTTTATTCTCACGCTTGATATGAAAGCCAGCCCTCAAGTTGGAAAGCCGAACTCCAGCACCAAAAGCCCCAGTTAGCCTTTTATTGGCTCACTCTGAAGTATCATCAGACTTGAAAGAAATACCAACTTTTTTTTTCTTTTTTTAAACAGGGTTTCACTCTGTCGCCCAGGCTGGAATGCAGTGGCAAAATCATAGCTCACTACAGCCTCAACTCAACTTTCCAGACTCAAGTAATCCTCCCAGCAAAGCTGGGACTACAGGTGCACACCACTATGCCTGGCTAATTTTTGTAGAGACAGGGGTCTACCTCTGTTGCCCAGGCTGGTCTGGAACCCCTGAGCACAGGAGATTCCACCTACCTCCACCTCCCAAACTACTGGAATTACAGCCAGAGCCACTGCGCCCGGAAAATATCACTATTCAAAGGAACCCTGCAGTATGAAAGGAAGGCACCAAGATAAACCAACCTCATCGTCCATTCTGCCTCCTTCTTTCCTGGGCACTGACCCCTTCCTTCTGCAGCTCGAGCAAAGTCTGACTAACCTAAAGTAACCACTCGGGAGAGTGACTACTGCCCACGATTGCATCACATCAGGAAAGGGCACATGCCCCAATTCTAGCCGCTGAGATAAAAGGAAGAGAAGCTTCTTAGAAAGGCTCCTTCCTTTTAAAAGAGAACCCAGGGGCAGTGACTTCTGCCTCCCACCAATCATGATTAAGGACACATCCTAGAACTCTGAGAACTGGCCCCCGGATGAAAACATTGTAAGATTGCAGAGGAGGAGGAGGAAGAGCGCAGGATTCCAAGGCCTCCCAAATGCCTAATCAAGGGGCCCTGTATCCCAGCCACTCACTTCTGTGAGCCTCCTCTAAGTCGGTTGTTTAGTTATTTGTAGCCAAACGCATCCTAAGTACATGTTTTTAAAAAATGAAAAGTAGGCCGGGCGCAGTGGCTCATGCCTGTAATCCCAGCACTTTGGGAGGCCGAGGCGGGTGGATCATGAGGTCAAGAGATCGAGACTATCCTGGTCAACATGGTAAAACCCCATGTCTACTAAAAATACAAAAAATTAGCTGGGCATGGTGGCACACACCTGTAGTCCCAGCTACTTGGGAGGCTGAGGCAGGAGAATTGCCTGAACCCAGGAGGCGGAGGTTGCAGTGAGCCGAGATCTCGCCCTGGCACTCCAGCCTGGGCAACAAGAGCGAAACTCCGTCTCAAAAAAAAAAAAAAGAAAAGAAAAGAAAAGAAATGTAATCCTGGAAGAAACAAAATTTAGGTTAAAAAAAAAAAAGAAGAATTTTAAAAAGCTGGGCAAGGTGGTGCATGCCTGTGCCTGTAGTCCCAGCTACTCGGGAGGCTGAGGCTGGAGGATCACTTGAGCCCAGGAGTTCTGGATTGTAGTGCGCTATGCCAATTGGGTGTTCCCACTAAGTTTGGCATCATTATGGTGACCTCCAGGGAGCAAGGGACCACCAGGATGCCTAAGGAGGAGTGAACCGGCCCAGGTCAGAAATGGAGCAGGTCAAAACTCCCATGCTGATCAGTAGTGGGACTGCGACTGTGAATAGCCACTGCAGTCCAGCCTGGGCAACATAGTGAGACCCCATCTCTAAAAATAAATAAATAATAATGATTTTTAAAAATCTGGTATTCTTGGGCTGGGCGCGGTGGCTCACGCCTGTAATCCCAGCACTTTGGGAGGCTGAGGTGGGTGGATCATGAGGGCAAGAGATCGAGACCATCCTGGTCAATATGGTGAAACCCCATCTCTACTAAAAATACAAAAAATTAGCTGGGCATGGTGGCATGTACCTGTAATCCCAGCTACTCAGGAGGCTGAGGCAGGAGAATTGCCTGAACCCAGGAGAAGGACGTTGCAGTGAGCTGAGATCGTGCCATTGCACTCCCGCCTGGGTAAGAAGAGCAAAACTCCTTCTCAAAAAAAAAAAAAAAAAAAAAAAATCTGGTATTCTTAGAGACATTTGAGAAAATACTGCTTCAGGCCAGGCATGAGGCTCACCCCTATAGTCTCAGCAATTTGGGAGGCCAAAACTGGAGAATCACTTGAGACCAGGAGTTTGAGACCAGCCCTGGCAACATAGTGAGACCCTGTCTCTACAAAAAATTTAAAAATTAGCTGGGTGAGAGCTGGCCGGGCCTCGGCGAGTACATGCTAGACCACGGCTCCAATCTCTTCTTCCTGTGCCTCTGACCCCGGCGTCGCCTTTCCCCACCGCCACCAAAGCCCCTAATAAATGAAGCTGCTGCCTCCAAAAAAGAAAAAAGAAAAACAGTTAGCTGGGCAGGGCGTGATGGCACGTGCCTGTAATCCCAGCTGCTCTGGAGGCTAAGGTGGGAAGATTGCTTGAGCCTGGGAATGTGAGGCTGCAATGAGCTGTGCTCATGCCACCGCATTCTGGCCTGGATGACAGAGGAAGAGCAAGAACCCATATCAAAAAAAAAAAAAAAAGGTATTGTTGGCCGGTCACAGTGGCTCACACTTGTAATCCCAGCATTTTGGGAGGCTGAGGCGGGTGGATCACCTGGGGTCAGGAGTTCAAGAGCAGCCTGGCCAACATGGAGACACCCTGTCTCTACTAAAAACACAAAAAGTAGCTGGGCGTGGTGGCGGGTTCCTGTAATCCCAGCTACTTGGAAGACTGAGGCAGGAGAATCATTTGAGCTGGGAGACGGAGGTTGCAGTGAGTGGAGATCACAGCACTGTATGCCAGCCTGGGAGACAGAGTGAGACTTCGTCTCAAACAAACAAAAAAGATATTGCTGTGCTATATTACAATAAAAACAGGGTGCTATAAACAAGAAATAGAGCACAAGACTGAATTCTTAGAAATTAAAGCCATGATACTGAATTACAAATTTTACATTGGAATAAAGAAGCTGGGTGGTGGGGGGGAGGAGTCAAGAAAAAAAAGCTGGGCACAGTAGCTCGCTCACTGGTATAATCCCTGCAGTTTGGGAGGCCAAGGAGGATGGCTTGATGCCAGAAGTTCAAGACCAGCCTGGGTAACATAGCAAGGCCTCATCTGTACAAACACAAAGTGTTGGAATAAAATGTTAATAAATTATATTAACATTTATATATCCCAGAAAACCACCAGGCGAGGCAGCTCATGCCTGTAATCCCAGCACTTTGGGAGACTTAGGCAGAAGATCACCTGAGGTCAGGAGTTCAAGACCAGCCTGGCCAATATGGCAAAATCCCATCTTTACTAAAAGTATGAAAATTAGCCAGGTGTGGTGGCAGGCACCTGCAATCCCAGCTACTTGGGAGGCTGCAGCAGGAAAATCACTTGAACCCAGAGGTGGAAGTTGCAGTTAGCCAAGATCCTGCCATTGCACTCCAGCCTGGGTGACAGAGCAAGACTCCATCTCAAGAATAAAAAAATTTAAAAATAAATAAATTATCCCAGAAAATAGAACTCCAAAAAGTTTAGGGGTGGAGAAGAATGAGTGAAAATACATGAAACTGCCGCTGTAACATAGAGATCCAGTAAGTAGTGGCATAAAGAAGAGATGTGTCCGCCAGGTGCAGTGGCTCATGCCTGTAATCCCAGCATTCTGGTAGGCAGAGGCGAGTGGATCGCAAGGTCAGGAGTTCGAGACCAGCCTGGCCAAGATGATGAAACCCCATCTCCACTAAAAATACAAAAATTAGCCGGGCGTGGTGGCACATGCCTGTAATCCCAGCTATTCGAGAGGCTGAGGCAGGAGAATAGCTTAAACCCGGGAGGCAGAGGTTGCAGTGAGCCAAGATCACTCCACTGTCCTCCAGCCTGGGACAGAGTGAAACTTCATCTCAAAAAAAATAAATAAATAAACTAAAAAGAGAGGCGTCTGCAAAACAAGCAAAGGAAAGAAGAGGCATGTCCAAGTAAAGCGGTGGTAGGAAGGCAGCCCTGCTTCTCTCATCGTTCAGGGACCCAGGTCCCTTCCTCATTATTGTTCTGCCATCCAGTATAGCACTGTTTGTCGCCTGCACGTTTGAAACTGTTGTGTGGGGGATCCAGCCACCAGGAAGGGAGAGTATGGAGCTGCCCTGCTTCCTAAGGCCGAAGACCGGAAGTCACATATATCACTTCCTTACATTCTATTGGTGGAAACTTAGTCACATGACCACGCCTACTGCAAGAGAGGCTGGGACATGCAGTTCAGCCATGTTCCTGGAGAAGGAGGGATCACTGGATTTTGGATAATGAGTAGCCTTCCACAGAGACACCGCAGAGCAATCCAAGAGGCCCAAAACCAACCAGTAGGAGTGCCAGGAAGAGAGAACCAAGAAAATGGAAGGAGGAGAATTATCAGAGAAATATCGTAAGACAACCTCACTCTGATGAAAAACATGCATCTTCAGGCTGAAAAGCCACCTAGTGCCTGCCCAATGAAAGAAAGCCCATGCCGGGCACACTGGAAGCCCAAAAATGTCATGTATGACGTACCTCTTTCCTAAGGAACAGGAAGCAGCTGGTAATTAGGTTAACATAAATGAAAGGGAAAAAAAAATCCCAGCCTAAGAAAGAATTAATAGAGTGACCAACCCCACATTAGGCTCTGAGCTTCCTGGGGCTGGCCCCAAAAGGGAAAATTTTCATAAATCGTTACAGTCAAAAAGGAAGAAACACAGTAGTTCCTCACAGATGGTCAGTATTTCCTAGCACTCCCTTGTAAAATTAACTTTCATGTGAGAACATATCTCATGTCAGTTGACGTCATGGATAAAACAGCTCATGGGCAACTCACCAGTCCTGAGTAAAGGCTTGGGCATTGGAATCAGACAGACCCACCTGAAGGCAGCCACCATTCACTGTGTGCTCTTGGAAACATTTCTGAGTCTCAGTTTTCCTCACCTTTAAAATGGGCATAGTAAGAGAAAAAGAGTCAGGCAGGGTGGCACAGTCCTAGTAATCCCAGCTACTCAGGAGGCCGAGGCGGGAGGATTGCTTGAGCCCAGAAGTTTGAAGCAATCCTGGGAAACATAGCGAGACCCTGTCTCTAGATTTAAGAAATATACTAAAAAGTAAAAATAGAGAAAAATGGGAATAGAGTATCTATCTCACAACACTATTAATTTGTTCTTTAATTCCACAAATATTTGTTGAACACTAACCATGTGTCTGGCATAGGATTGTGACAATGAGTGAAATCAAGGCCAGTTGCCTTTCCTCTTGGGATAGCCTTCTCTGGAGTGAGACAAAATCTACATAGGTAGGAAGCAGGCATCATGGAGAAACATCACGCAGGGAAGTGTTCATTTCTACAGGCTGAGCGGAGACATGAGGAAAGAGAAAGAATCAGCCATGCGATGTTCCTAGGGAATTCTAGAGACAAACAAAGCCAGTTCAAAGGCCCTAAACAGGGTCCGGCTTGGCGTGTTCTGGGAAGCCCAAGGAAGCCGGTATGGCTGGAGCAGAGGGCATGAAAGGTCAGGTCAGAGAGGAAAGGGGCCATAGAGCATGGTTTTAGTTAGCACTTTCACTCTGAGTCAGTGTGAAGACTTTAAAGAGCTTCAACTGTGTTTTTCTCTGTTTTTTAGAGACAGAGTTTCATTCTGTGGCCCAGGCTGGAGTGCACTGGTGCAATCATGGCTCACTGCAGCCTCCATCTTCCAGGCTCAAGCAATCCTCCCACCTCAGCCTCCTGAGTAGCTGGGACCACAGGTGTGTGCCACCATGTCCAGCTAAATTTTTTTTTTTTTTTTTTTTTTTTTTTGTAGAGACAGGGTCTTGCTATGTTGCCCAGGTTGGTCTCAAACTCCTGGGCTCAAGTGATCACCAGGGTTTCTTGACAGATTGGATTTGGGGACGGGTGAGAGAGGATTGAGAACAACACCAAGGTTTTCGGTCACACCTACTGTAAGACTAGAACTGTTGTATTCTGAAATGGGAAGGCTGCAGAAGGAGCAGGTTTGGGGGAGAATAAAGAGTTCATTTTGGGGCTGGGCGTGGTGTCTCACACCTGGAATCCCCAGCATTTTGGGAGGACGAGGAGGGCAGATCACTTGAGCCCAGGAGTTTGAGATCAGCCTGGCCAACATGGTGAAACCCTGTCTCTACTAAAAATATAAAAAATTAGTCAGGCATGGTAGTGCGCCTGTAATCCCAGCCTCTCGGGAGGCTGAGGCAGAATCACTTGAACCTGAGAGGCAGCTGTCGCAGTGAGCCAAGGTCATGCCACTGCACTTCAGCATGGCGACAGAGCAAGATTCCATCTCAAAAAAAAAAAAAAAAAAAAAAAAAAAAAGACAGAGAGACAGTTCATTTCGAGAAATGTTAAGTTTGTGTTGCCTGTCAGACACTCACGAGGGAGTTTCAAGTGAGCAGTTCTGGAGCTCATAGAAGAGGTCTGCAGTGAAGATGAAAACTTGGGGGACATCAACATTTAGATGATATTTAAAGCCAGGGGTCCGTGTGAGCTCACCTTAAGAGACTGTCACCAGGCACCGTGGCTCACTCCTGTGATCCCAGCACTTTGGGAGGCCAAGGTAGGAGGATCACACGTGGGTTCAGGAGTTTGAGACCAGCCTGGGCAACACAGTGAGACCCTATCTCTACTTATCAATTTAAAAATTAGCCAGGCACGGGGGCACATGTCTGTGGTCCCAGCCACTCAGGAGGCTGATGTAGGGGGATCACTTGAGCCCAGGAGTTTAAGCTTGTAGTGAGCTAGGATCACACCACTGGACTCCAATCTGGGCGACAGCACAAGACCCTGTCTCAAAATTTAAAAAAAGAGTCGTGTCAATTAGAATAGGACCAACACAGACATATGAGATGGGTGCCACTTCACCTACAGAGAGGGCAATGACAGCTCAGAGAGGTTTCCCGTCTTGCCCAAGGTCACACAGCTGGTAAGGGGTAGGATCAGAATTCATAGCAAGGTCCTAGTTCAGATCTTTTTGCACTCCATCAGAGTAATCCATATAGGTTTCTGTTGATCTAAGGTGACCCATGGCTATAATTGGAAATAGAGAACTTAAGGTGTGTTCACTCAACCCTCAAGCCCTAGGCTATTTCTCAGCTCGGCTTTTTTGTTTGCTTTTTGAGATGGAATCTCACTCTGTCGCCCAGGCTGGAGCGCAGTGACATGATCTCAGTTCACTGCAACCTCCGCCTCCCGGGTTCAAGCAATTCTCCTGCCTCAGCCTCCTGAGTAGCTGGGATTACAGGCGCATGCCACCATGCCTGGCTAATTTTTGTATTTTTAGTAGAGATGGTGTTTCGCCACATTGGCCACACTGGTCTCGAAGTCCTGACCTCAAGTGATCCGCCTGCCTCAGCCTCCCAAAGTGCTGGGATTACAGGTGTAAGCCACCACGCCCGGCCAGCAGCTGGGCTTTTGAGAAGATGTGGAGAATCAAGAGTCCACGATTCTTGATTCTCAGTGTGGGCCTGGAGGTTGCATGGGATTGCAACACATTGAGTATGGGATGTGTGCACCTAGCAAAGCCAGAGGTGGTAGCAGCCATCACAGTTTCCAAAGCCGGAGGCCCTGGCCACCGAGTATCAGCCAGTACAGACACAACTTTAAATCTGCCCCAGACCCTGAAAAACTGCTGGGGCACTGAGTATCACACCTCAATCGGCCCCCCTCCATTCATTGGAAGACTGACTTCCATCCTCAATGTCAAGATAGGTGTCACCCTGTCCCAGCTCTAAATTAAAGGTAATGGTGCTGCCCTCTCCAGGACAGCCATAAAGTTCAACAAGAAAATAGCGAAATTACCCAGCTCACAACAAAGCTTGGCACAGAGTTTACTCTGTTTCTTTTCCCGTCTCAGCCTCTAAGAACTCAGCAAAAGCCGGGTGTAGTGGCTCATGCCTCTAATCTCAGCACTTTGGGAGGCCAGGGTGGGTGGATCACCTGAGGTCAGGAGTTCCAAACTAGCCTGGCCAACTTGGTGAAACCTTGCCTCTACTAAAAATACAAAAATTAGCCAGGCATGGTGGCAGGCACCTGTAATCTCAGCTACTCGGGGGGCTGAAGCAGGAGAATTGCTTGAACCCGGGAGGCGGAGGTTGCAGTGAGCCGAGAACATGCCACTGCACTCTCCAGCCCCAGTGACAGAGTGAGACTGTGTCCAAAAAAAAAAGAAAGAACTCAGCAAAGATCCCTCAGAAAGGACCTCCAGGGGTCCCCCCGCCCCTCTATCTGTTCAGTTCAGTTTCTGTTCAGTTGCATGTCCCACCTAGGAAGTGGTTTCAGACAGGGTTCCTTAGAGCACTGGGGTTCAGAGGTGATATTTTAGGGTTTGTGGCTCTGGGCTGGTTGTCCCCCACTCCCAGACCCATTCTCAGCCCTACCCTCTGCTCTGGAGTTTCCCCCACCCTCTGGACTTCTTTTTTTTTTCAGATGGAGTTTCACTCTGTCACCAGGCTGGAGTGCAGTGGCGCAATCTCAACTCACTGCAAGCTCCACCTCCCCGGTACTAAAGCAGGAGCGGCCATGAGAAACAGACCTCTCAACACAGAACTGGGAAGGAAGAGGTGTTTATTATTATTACAGCCACCAGGACCCAGGCGACAATTTGTCTAAACGACCAAGCTCGCCTAACAAAGAGAAGCTCTGCCTCTATATAGGCTTACACTCTAGATACTACACATGAAAGAATCTTAGGTTCACAGCCTTCGAATTTACAAGTGAAAGGGTCTGGGTTTACAGCTTTAAAAATCACATACGAAAGGGTCTTGGTTGATGGAGGAGTGGGGTGGGGGTTTGATCTTGTTTAAGTAAAAACAATGTCTTCCATGGCTTCCTGCGAGATTCCCCATAGCATGCCTGCAATTTACAGGAAGGTGATTTAGGAGTTGCCAGTCGGCCAGGCTTTTCTTCTATTGGAATGCAGTGTGGAAGGCAAGGGGGAGGTGATCCTAGATGCCTGGGTCTCCTTCCTCAGTACCAGCAATTATTCTGCTTCAGCCTCTCAAGTAGCTGGGATTACAAGGGCCCACCACCATGCCCAATTAATTTTTTATATTTTTTGATAGAGACGGGGTTTTGCCCTGTTGGCCAGGCTGCTCTATGAACTCCCTGCCTTGGCCTCCCAAAGTGCTGGGATTACACGTGTGAGCCACCACGCCCGGTCTGGATTTCACTTGAGTTCAATCAGCTAAAGGGAGGACGGGCTGGAGCTCTGAGGGAGCAGACAGTCAGGACATTTCTGCCCTGCTGTGCCTCACATCTCTGGCAGTGGCTTTGTGGGAAAAGATGGCCAAGGGCAGACCTGTGTTACTTATAGTTAAATTATTACAGAGTTGCTTTGCTTTTTATACACTATTTGTGTGACATGGTGAGGAAGGAGACCCAGGCCTCTGGGATTCCCTCCCCCTCAGTCATCCACTGTGCAGCTCAATAGAAGAGAGAGCAGGCCAGAGGGCGCCTCCTGAATCTCCTTCCTGAAAATAACATGCTTGGTCTTGGGGAAACTCTCTGGAAGACACTATTTTTCCTTAAAACAAGATCAAACCAGAGACCTTTTCACATGTGAGTCCTAAAACTGTAAATGGGAACCCTTTCATATGTGATTTCGAAAGCTATAAACCTAAGATTCTTCCACGTGTAACATCTAAAGTATAAGCCTATATAAAGGCAGAACCTTCCTTTGTTAAATGAGCTGGGCTTTCAACAAATTACTGCCTGGTCTCCCGGCCGAATAAACTCTTCCTTCGTTTATTCGATGTTCGGTGTTCGAGAGATCCATTTCCCATGGCCGCTCCTGCTACAATGGTAATCGCCCCATAAACTGCATACCTCAACCATACCTCGGCTTTCTGGTGAAACTGCTCTCTGTAACCCTAATGTGACAGGCAAGCAGTCCAAACCCAGCCCATCTTGGCCCCTGCGACTTATAAGAAGTAACTAAGGTCTATAAATTACACCCTACATAGACAATGTGTGAACTAACACTTATCTTGACTTCTGTGAACCACTTAAGTAACAATCAGAATGTCCAAAGCCCCTCACTCTCACCCTTGCCCAGGAGGTGGTTTGAGGAATGTCCAAAGTCCACTGGCCCTGGGAATGTCCGAAGCCCCTCGCCCTCACCCCTAACCAGGAAGTGGTTTATAGGCATAAAAGGTCTTGGCACCCTCCTTTCGGGGCCACGGGTTAAAGAGAAAAGAGTCCTCGGTGGCCACCGGCAATAAAGACCCTGTAATTTGGCCCAGTCTTTGTCTCAGTGGTGATTTTGTGCTCGCTCAGTGACATTTGTGCCACGGATCATATCCAAACTACGATGCAGTAAAATAAAAGCAGAGATCCAGCGGTAACAGGAGGGCTATGGGAAAGACCATTTGAGGGCGCCCTAGAACCGTGGAACGCTGCAGTGTGGCTGCACAGTAGAAAAAACTGCTTTGGTCCCACAACTCTTCCCAACACAGAGTTTGTGTGAGGATCTCGTAAAGGGAGCTTATGCAGAAAACTCTGGGAAGTAATGCAACCTCTGCTCACAAGACTCAGGAGGGTCTTTGCAGATGGGTGCTGGTAAGGCCGGAAAGCCTTGAGACACACCAGAACGCCACAGACTATGCCTGTGTTCTCAGATTATGGAGCAATGCCAATTGCTCAGTGTCCACAATGCTCGGGAGATAACAGCCCCTTGATGCATTGCGTGTGGTCAGACCTTATGGTGCCTTATCCACTGCACGTCTTTCACCAAAACACCTGGATAGACAATGGGAGGTTTAAGCTCCGTGTCGGTAGCATTTCTTCAGCGAAACGTGTTTGCTATAGAATACTGCAGACACGTGCTCTTCCTCCGGCTATCTTCCTCCTCAGCCCCCCTCCCCACAGCCTGCAAGATTAACAAGATAATGCACCCAATAAAAGCACCTGAAGCCCAGAGCGCAACGCCAACGAGAATCACCCTGCGAGACTGTGTTGGAACCCTGGACCCATGCTGTAAAATTCTATTCTGTGTCTTTTTCATTTCTTTTCTCACTCCCTCGTCACTGCTGGGACACGGGGCACCCACATACAGGGTTGGGCTGGTTCCCAATAGGCTTCATCTCCCCACCCACATCTGCAATGCCCGTTAGGTAGCCCCTTCTTCTACATTGCCAAGTTTTAATGAGTTTCAGTAACACAGTTTCTCACTGTTACCTCGTCAGTCCTACAAGTGATAACAGGGCCCCACAGTTGCTAACCTCTTAGGGCTTCAGCGTTCCTGTTGCCTCCTTTAACCAGACCCATTTCTCGACGGGGGGTCTCTGTATTAAAGCCTCTAGAACTGCCTATTCCAATAGGTAACCACTAGCCACATGTGGATATTTAAACTTAAATTAGAGCCAGATGTGGTAGCTCACATCTGTAATCCCAGCTACCCATGAGCTGAGGCAGGAGGATTTCATTTCTTTTTCCTTTTTTTTTTCTTTTTTTTTTTTGGTAGGGGGGAACGGAGTCTCCCTCTGTTGCCAGGCTGGAATGCAGTGACATGATCTCTGCTCACAGCAACCTCTGACTCCCGGGTTCAAGCAATTCTCATGCCTCAGCCTCCCGAGTAGCTGGGATTACAGGCACGCACCACCACACTCAGCTAATTTTTGTATTTTTAGTAGAGACAGGATAGTCTCGAAATCCTGACCTCAAATGATCCACCTGCCTTGGCCTCCCACAGTGCTGGAATTACAGGCGTGAGCCACCACACCCAGCCTCTTTATTTTTTTGACTCATGATCAAACTCCAGACTGGAGTGCAGTGGTGTGGTCTTGGTTCACCGCCATCTCAGCCTCCTGAGTATCTGGGACTACAGGCATATGTCACCACGCCTGGGAAGTTTTTGTCTTTTTTGCAGAGATAGAGTTTCACCACTACCTTTATCATTGCTCAGGCTTGTCTTGAACTCCTCGTCTCAAGCAATCCGTCCACCTTGGAGTCCTAAAGTCCTGGGATTACAGGTGTAAGCCACCAAACCTGGCAATAATTTTTTTTAATTAGCTATATGTGGTGGCATGCACTCGTAGTCCCAACTACTTGGGAGTCTGCGGCGGGAGTTTCACTTGAGTCCAGGAGGTCCAGACTATAGTGAGCTAGGATCACATCACTGCACTCCATTCTGGGCAACTAAGCAAGACCCTATCTCAAAAAAAATACAATAAAATAATATAAAATCACTGATCCTCAACTATTCTAACAAGTCTTTGAGACATAATCTAACCCTCATACACTGCTAGTGGGAATGTGTAATGGTGCAGCCACTTTGGAAAACAGTTCAGCACTTACTCAAAATGCTACACATAGAGTTACCATATGACCCAGAAATTCCGATTCTAGGTAGATACCCAAGGGAATTGAAAACATAAAAATGTGGCCGGGCGCGGTGGCTCAAGCCTGTAATCCCAGCACTTTGGGAGGCCGAGGTGGGTGGATCACGAAGTCAAGAGATCGAGACCATCCTGGTCAACATGGTGAAACCCCGTCTCTACTAAAAAAAAAAAAAAAAGGCCGGGCGCGGTGGCTCAAGCCTGTAATCCCAGCACTTTGGGAGGCGGGTGGATCACGAGGTCAAGAGATCGAGACCATCCCGGTCAACTTGGTGAAACCCCGTCTCTACTAAAAATACAAAAAATTAGCTGGGCATGGTGGCGTGTGCCTGTAATCCCAGCTACTCAAGAGGCTGAGGCAGGAGAATTGCCTGAACCCAGGAGGCGGAGGTTGCGGTGAGCCGAGATCGCGCCATTGCACTCCAGCCTGGGTAACAAGAGTGAAACTCCGTCTCAAAAAAAAAAAAAAAAAAAAAAAAAATCAGCTGGGCATGGTGGTGTGTGCCTGTAATCCCAGCTACTCAGGAGGCTGAGGCAGAATTGCCTGAACCCAGGAGGTGGAGGTTGCAGTGAGCCAAGATCGCGCCATTGCACTCCAGCCCGGGTAACAAGAGCAAAACTTCGTCTCAAAAAAAAAAAAAAAACAAAAAAAACAAAAAAAAAAAAAAACATAAAAATGTGTTTGGCCAGGCGCGGTGGCTTATGCCTGTAATCTCAACACTTTGGGAGGCCGAGGCAGGAGGATCATGAGGTCAAGAGATCCAGACCATCCTAACCAACACACTGAAACCCCGTCTCTACTAAAAATACAAAAGAATTAGCTAAGCGTGGTGGCAGGTGCCTGTAATCCCAGCTACTTGGAAGGCTGAGGCAGGAGAATTGCTTGAACCTCGACAACGGAGGTTGCAGTGAGCTGAGATTGCACCACTGCACTCCAGCCCAGCGACAGAGTGAGACTGTCTCAATCGATCAGTCAATCAATAACGTATACAATTGTACACAAGTATTCATAGAATTCTTTATAATTGCCAAAAACCAGAAACAACTCAAGTGTCTATCGGCCAATGAATGGATAAAGTGATACATCTGGCTGAATGTGGTGGTGTACCCTAGTAATCCCAGCCTTGGAAGGCCAAGACAGGAGAATCACCTGAGCCAAAATTGAGACCAGCCCGGGCAACATGGCAAAACCCTATCTCTATGAAAAATGCAAAAATTAGCCAGGTGTGATGGTGCATGCTTGTGGTCCCAGCTACTCAGGAAGCTGAGGTGGAAAGGATCACTTGAGCCCAAGAGGTTGAGGCTGCAGTGAGCCGTGACCACACCACTCCAGTCTGGGCAACAGAACAACACCCTGTTTCGAAAAAAGAAAGAAAGAAAGAAATTCAGTCACAAATGATCACCTTTTTATATAAAATGTCCAGCAAAGCTCTTGGTGCAGTGGCTGACGTCTGTAATTTCAGCACTTTGGGAGGCTGAAGAGGGTGAATCACCTGAGGTCAGGAGTTTGAGACTACCCTGGCCAACATGGTAAAACCCCATCTCTACTAAAAATACAAAAATTATCCAGGTGTGGTGGCCTGTGCCTGTAACACCAGTTACCTGAGAGGCTGAGGCAGGAGAACTGAGTTGGAGGTTGTGGTAAGCCAGGATGGCTCCACTGAATTCCAGCCTGGTGACAGAACGAGACTCCGTTTCAAAAAAAAAAAAAGAATCCAATCACAAAGGATCACATCTACTTATATAAAATGTCCAGAGAAGGACCAGGTGCGGTGGCTCATGCCTGTTATCCCAGCACTTTGGGAGGTGGAGG
The DNA here is from genome assembly GCF_048565385.1 of Saimiri boliviensis. Taxonomy (NCBI): domain Eukaryota; kingdom Metazoa; phylum Chordata; class Mammalia; order Primates; family Cebidae; genus Saimiri; species Saimiri boliviensis. Next base: position 21,036,752 of record NC_133460.1, read on the forward strand.
TGGGTGGATCACCTGAGGTTAGGGGTTCAAGACCAGCCTGGCCAACATGGTGAAGCCCCTTCTCTACTAAAAATACAAAAATTAGCCAGGTAGGGAAGTGCACATTTGTAATCTCAGCTAGCTGGGAGGCTGATGCAGGAGAATTCCTTGAACCAGGGAGGCGGAGTTGTAGTAAGCCGAGAAAGCACCACTGCACTCCAGCCTGGGTGACAGAGAGAAACTGTGTCTCAATAAAAACAACAACAAGAACAAAAAATTAGCTGGGTGTGGTAGCGGGCGCCTGTAATCCCAGCTAACTGGGAGGCTGAGGCAGGAGAATCACTTGAACCCAGGAGGCGGAGGTTGCAGTGAGCTGAGATCCCACCACTACACTACAGCCTTCGTGACAGAGCAAGACCACATCTCAAAAAAAAAAAAAGTCCAGAAAAGGCAGAAAATAAAGAGATTGGTTGTTGCCAGGGGCTGGGGAGGTTAGAGGAGAAACAGGGTATAAGGTTTCTCTTAAAGGTGATGAAAATGTTCTAAAACTGATTGTAGTAATGGTCACACAACTGTGTGAATATACTAAAAAGTATTGAATTGTACACTTTAAATGTGTGAATTATAACTCAATAAAGTTATTTAATTATAACTCAATAAAGACATAACGTGTAAATCTGATTTTCTTTTATTTTTATTTTTATTTTTTAAATTTTCTTAAGAGTCTTTGCCAGGTGGCTCACGCCTGTAATCCCAGCACTTTGGGAGGCCACTGCATTCCAGCCTAGGCAACAGAGTGAGACCATCTTTTTTTTTTTTTTTTTTTTTTTTTGAGACGGACTCTCACTCTGTCCCCCAGGCTGGAGTGCAGTAGAGTGATCTCAGCTCACTACAACCTGTGCCTTCCAGGTTCAAGTGATTCTCCTACTTCAGCCTCCCAAATTGCTGGGATTACAGGTGCCCTCCACCATGCCCAGCTAATTTTTGTATTTTTAGTAGAGACAGGGTTTCACTATGTTGGCCAGGCTGGTCTTGAACTGACCTCAGGTGATCCACCCACCTCAGCCTCCCAAAGTGTTAGAATTCCAGGCATGAGCCACTGCGCCCAGCCAAAATAAACACTTTCAAAAAGGCGCTTCATGAAAGAAAAAAAAAAGCCTCAATACAACTGTTCCAAAAGTTATTTATTTATTAACTTATCTTTAGAGACAGGGTCTTACTACATTGCCCAGGCTGAAGTGAAGTGGTACAATCACCACTCACCGCAGCCTCGAACTCCTGGGCTCAATTAATTCTCCTGCGTCAGCCTCCAGAGTAGCTGGGACTGCAGGTGTGTACCACTTTTTGAAATGTCTTGAATAGATGGGGGTCTCACTACATTGCCTAAGCTGGTCTCAAACTCCCGGGCTCCAGTGATCCTCCCGCCTTGGCCTCCCAAAGTGCTGGGATTACAGGCATGAGCCACCTTGACCAGTCTCCCAGTTGCTAAAATATTGAAATCCCTCTGTGCCTCTTGGTAATTAGCCAGTGGCCCAAGCAACTCCCCAAGCCCTCCCACCCTGGTTACTCTGGCCACTCCTTCAGGAAACCCCAGAAGGCCCCACATTCCAGCTACCAAAGGGTCTCCACCTGCACGACAATCATATCACAAGGACTAGTTGATATGAAACCTAGCCTAGTTCACATTATTCATGTTTAATACATGTTAGGTGCTGTTATTATCCGAAGGTAACTTCAGGAACAAACTAAAGCCTCAGAAGACAAACATTCCAGGGGACCCAGGTAGCTGTCACATGTCCTGCCTCCTCGTGGATACCAGACAAGTTGGTGGCAGTAGGGTCACAGAAAGCCCATAATAATGACATTCAAGGCCAGGCTCCATCCCTGCCCTTCTCCCTCACACCTTCGGCTAGGCCACATTGCACACGTGTGACTGAGCACAGAGAATGGTGCCCCCTACTGACCTTCCTGAAGAATTTCAGCGAGATTTATGGAAAACCAGAAGCTTCCCTGTCAACTTTCTCTGCTGACAGGGATGCTGGGGCACCAGGGGAGGTTGGGTTGGGACACAGCATATTGTAATTGAAGTCTAGGCCGGGCTTGGTGACTCACACCTGTAATCCCAGCACTTTGGGAGGCCGAGGCAGACGGATCACTTGAGGTCAGGAGTTCAAGACCAGCCCGGCCAACATGATGAAAACTCATCTTTACTAAAAATACAAAAATTAGCCAGGCATCTGGTGGGCACCTGTAATCCCAGCTATTGGGGAAGCTGAAGCAGGAGAATCGCTTGAACCTGGGAGTCAGAAGTTGCAGTTAGCCCAGATTGTGCCACTGCACTCCAGCCTGGGCCACAGAGTGACACTTTGTTTCAAAAAAAAAACAAAACAAAACCAAAATTAGCTGAGTGTGGTGGTGGATACCTGTGATCCCATCTACTTAGGAGGCTGAGGCAGGAGAATCGCTTGAACCTAGGAGTCAGAAGTTGCAGTGAGTCCAGATTGTGCCACTGCACTCCAGCCTGGGCCACAGAGTGACACTTTGTCTCAAAAAACAAAACAAAACCAAAATTAGCTGAGCGTGGTGGTGGATACGTGTGATCTCATCTACTTAGGAGGCTGAGGCAGGAGAATCGCTTGAACCTGGGAGGCGGAGCTTGCAGTGAGCCAACATAACGCCACTGCACTCCAGTCTGGCAACAGAGTGAGACTTCGAAAAAAGGTCTAAATGGGGCCATCCAACCAGAAAGTAGTAACGCGGGCCAGATATACCTACCTATCTTAAACAAGTAAAAACTCACCCAAAATCTCAGCCTTTCAGACACTGCACAGCAGCAGTACAAGACAGTGAGCACTAAGAAATGAGAAACAAAGGAGATAGATCTTAGGACTGCCCAGCCTCCTGTCTGGAGAGAATTTCCAGGTCGCAGCACAGGAGAGGAGCTCACAGGGTGCAGCAATCTCCATGAGTGGAGGAGATAGAGGCTAGATTTCAGAGAGGGCCAGCTGAAATTCGCAGGGCAGAGTAATAAGGAAGCTGCGATTTCAGACATTTCATGGTAATGCATTTTTCCCTTCTCTTGGCCAGGCACAGTGGCTCAGGCCTGTAATTCCAACACTTTGGGAGGTGAGGCAGGCGATCACAAGGTCAGGAGTTCAAGACCAGCCTGACCAACATGATGAAACTCCATCTCTAATAAAAATACAAAAAAATTAGGGGGCCAGGCGCGGTGGCTCAAGCCTGTAATCCCAGCACTTTGGGAGGCCGAGGCGGGTGGATCACGAGGTCAAGAGATCGAGACCATCCTGGTCAACATGGTGAAACCCCGTCTCTACTAAAAACACAAAAATTAGCTGGGCATGGTGGCGCACGCCTGTAGTCCCAGCTACTAGGGAGGCTGAGGCAGGAGAATTGCTTGAACCCAGGAGGCGGAGGTTGCGGTGAGCCGAGATCGTGCCATTGCACTCCAGCCTGGGTAACAACAGCGAAACCCCGTCCCCCAAAAAAAAAAAAAAAAAAAAAAAAAATTAGCCGGGCATGGTGGCAAGCACCTAAAATTCCAGCCACTCAGGAGGCTGAGGGAGGAAAATCACTTGAACCCGGGAGGCGGGGGTTACAGTGAGCCAAGATCGTGCCATCGCACTCCAGCCTGGGCGACAGAGCTAGACCCTGTCAAAAAAAAAAAAAAGAAGGACCTACAGCAGTCTGAGAGGCATATATATATGCTTGAAAACTGCTCACCTCTGAGTGAGAACTGTGGGAGTCTGCGGTGTTCTTGCCAGGACGGCTCCCCCTCTTCCCATTCCCAGCTGAGTAGCTGCAAAGGTTCTGCCAAGGTGGGTCCACCTTAAGGGCTGGCAGCTTCACTGCCAAAGGGAACTCATTTGATCGTGAGAAGCAAACGATACCAATGCCCATCAATATCAATGCAAGTGACAATCTTCGTGGCAAGCAAGTAGGTACCTGACGGGCACCATGTCCATTTGCAGCAGAAAGCAAAGACAGCCCAGCATACTCATATGCTCTAGGCTGACCCTAAGGTGGCAAACACAGAAAAGATTCCAAAGCGCCAGGCCTGGCAGGCTGAGAAACAGCCTGAACTTTGTGCTCTCCCACCCACCCCCAGATCCACCGGCAGAGGGCAGAACTCTCCTTGGTTCAAGGGGACGGAGCCCAGCCTCTATCCAGCTGACCTAAGGCTACACAGACACAGGGGTATTCCTAGGAATTCAAGCTTGGAAACAAGAATTTTTTAAAAACGAGGCAGAGACATCAGTGGCCACACACCATGGCACACTATAAAACCAACACAAAGCAAGGACAACAACCACCTTTGGGGGACATCAGAATCCAGTTCAAATGCAAGGGGAAAAAGTAAGCAGTGGAAATGGTCTCTGATCATCCCCAGATGTTACATATAGCAAGACAAAGACTGAGCAGCTGTTAAAAACACATTCACAGCCAGACGAAGTGGCTCACACCTATAATCCCAGCACTTTGGGAGACCAAGGCAGCGGATCACCTGAAGTCAGGAGTTCGAGACCATCTTGGCCAACATGATGAAACCCTGTCACTACAAAAAATACAAAAGTTAGCTGGGCGTGGTGGCACATGCCTCTAATCCCAGCTACTTGGGAGGCTGAGGCATGAAAATCGCTTGAACTGGGAGGCGAAGTTTGGAGTGAGCTGAGATTGCACCACTGCCCTCCAGCCTGGGTAACAGATGGAGAATTTGTCTCCCAAAAAATACATAAATAAAATAAAAATAAATAAAAAATTAAAAAAAAAAATAAAACACACGGCCAGGCGCTGTGGCTCACACCTGTAATCCTAGCACTTTGGGAGGCTGAGGTGGGTGGATCACCTGAGGTCAGGAGTTCAAGACCAGCCTGGCCATCATGGTGAAACCCCACCTTTATATAAAAAAGAAAAAAAAAGAAAAATAGAGAAAAAAAAAAAAAAAACGCATTCACAGAACTAAAATAAACCATGTTTAAAAACTCAAAGGAAAGTGTGATGACAATGAGTCAAAAAAAAAAAAAAGAGGAAAAAAACCTTCCTACAAGATTAATTTGAAGCTCATGCCTAAAGAAAAAGGTTTATCTTTGGAACCAGCACAACCCTCTAGGCATGAAGGGCAAAATTTTTCTTTTTCAATCCCAGAAGTGCCGATTTTTCATTTTATTTATTTATGTATTTATGTATTTGTTTATTTATTTATTTATTTATTTATTTTGAGACGGAGTTTCACTCTTGTTACCTAGGCTGGAGTGCAATGGCGCGATCTCGGCTCACCGCAACCTCCGCCTCCTGGGTTCAGGCAATTCTCCTGCCTCAGCCTCCTGAGTAGCTGGGATTATAGGCACGCGCCACCATGCCCAGCTAATTTTTTGTATTTTTAGTAGAGACGGGGTTTCACCATGTTGACCAGGATGGTCTCGATCTCTCGACTCGTGACCCACCCGCCTCGGCCTCCCAAAGTGCTGGGATTACAGGCTTGAGCCACCGCGCCCGGCCTTGTATTTATTTTTAAAATGAAGTCTTGCTCTGCTGCCCAGGCTGGAGTGCAGTGGCCCAATCGTGGCTCACTGCAACCGCCACCTCTCTGGTTCAAGCAATTCTTTTGCCTCGGCCTCCCAGGTAGCTGGGATTATAGGCATGTGCCACCACACCCAGCTAACTTTTGTATTTTTTGTAGAGACGGGGTTTTACTACATTGGCCAGGCTGGTCTCGAACTCCTGACCTCAGGTGATCTGCTCACCTCAGCCTCCCAAAGTGCTGGGATTACAGGCAGGACCAACATGGCGAAACCCCATCTCTACTAAAAACATAAAAATTAGCAGGGCATGGTGGCAGGCGACTGTAATCCCAGCTACTTGGGAAGTTGAGGCAGGAGAATCACTTGAACCCAGGAGGCAGAGGTTGCAGTCAGCAGAGATCGCACCATTGCACTCCAGCCTGGGTGACAGAGAAAGACTCCATCTCAAAAAAAAAAAAAAAAAAAAATTATAGGCCAGGCGCAGTGGCTCACACCCGTAATCCCAGCACTTTGGGAGGCTGAGGCAGGTGGATCATCCGAGGTGGTCAGTTCAAGACCAGCCTGGCCAACATGGTGAAACCCTGTCTCTACTAAAAATACAAAAATTAGCCGGGCTTGGTGTTGCATGCCTGTAATCCCAGCTACTCAGGAGGCTGAGGAAGGAGAATCACTTGAACCCGGGAGTCGGAGGCTGCAGTGAGCCAAGACTGCACCACTGTACTCCAGCCTGGGCAACAAAGTAAAACTCCATCCCAAAAAAAAAAAAAAAAAAAAGAATATTCTACAAAATACCTAACCAGCATTCCTTGAAACTGTCGAAGTCAACAAAGACATGTGAAGTCTGAGAAGCTGTCAGACTGAGGAAGCTAAGGAGATGTGGCAACTAAATGTAATGTGGTGTCCTAGAAGGGACCCTAAAGCAGAAAGGGACATTACGGGAAAACTAGAAAAATTTTTAAAAAGTGTGTAGTTGGCCGGGCGCGGTGGCTCAAGCCTGTAATCCCAGCACTTTGGGAGGCCGAGGTGGGTGGATCACGAGGTCAAGAGATCGAGACCATCCTGGTCAACATGGTGAAACCCCGTCTCTACTAAGAATACAAAAAATTAGCTGGGCATGGTGGCGCGTGCCTGTAATCCCAGCTACTCAGGAGGCTGAGGCAGGACAATTGCCCGAACCCAGGAGGCAGAGGTTGCAGTGAGCCGAGATCAAGCCATTGCACTCCAGCCTGGGTAACAAGAGCGAAACTCCATCTCAAAATAAATAAATAAATAAATAAAATAAAAATAAAAATAAAAAGTGTGTAGTTGAATCAGTAGTAATGTACCATACATTCACACAATATAGTTATTCAACCATAAACACATGGACTGGGCGCAGTGGTTCACACCTATAATCCCAACAAGGGAGGCAAGCTGAGGCAAGCTGATCACCTAGGCAAGCTGATCACCTAGGTGAGGGGTTCAAGACCAACCTGGCCAATATGGTGAGACCCAGTCTCTACCAAAAACACAAAAATTAGCTGGGTGTGGTGGCACAGGCCTATAAGCTACTTAGGAGGTTGAGGCAGGAGAACCGCTTGAACCCAGAAGGTGGAGGTTGCCGTGAGCTGAGATCAAGCCACTGCACTCCAGCCTGGGTGATAGAGCGAGACTTCATCTCAAAAAAAATTAAAAAAACAAAAAACCATATAGATGACGATATATACAACCATGAGTAGACTTCAAAGCATGATGCCAAACAGAAGCCAGACCCAGGAGACCACATGTGTGATTGCATTTATCTGCAATGCCCAGAAGAGGCAAATCCAGAGGCAAGAAGTAGATGGGTGGTTGCTCGGGCTGGGGTGCAGGAAGGGTGGGGAGAGTGGGGAGGGACTACTCATGGGTAAGGTTTCTTTTATGGTAGGAAAAAAAGGTTTTAAAATTAGGCTGTGGTAATGGTTGCACCACACTGTGAATATACAAAAAACCACTGAAGTGTACTGAAGCGTGGTGGCAGGTGCCTGTAGTCCCAGCTACTCAGGAGACTGAAGCATGAGAATCCCTTGAACCCAGGAGGCGGAGGTTGCAGTGACTGTGCCATTTGCACTTCAGCCTGGGTGACGAGTAAAAACTCCATCTCAAAAAAAAAAAAAAAAAAAAAAAAAAAAAAAAAAAAGCTTACTCAAATAAAAAGTTTATACATATATTACTTACAAACTGTATACATATAAACTGCATATATAGATACATACAATTAAAAAAGAAAAGCAGGCTGGGCCCAGTGGACCACACCTGTAACCTCAGCACTTTGAGAGGCTGAGCTGGGAGGATTGCTTGAGCTCAGGAGTTTGATGCTAGCCAGGGCAACATAGCAAGACCCTGTCACTACCAAAAAAGAAAAAAAAATTTCTTAATTAGCCAGACAAAATGGCTCCCTCCTGTAGTCCCAGCTACTTAGGAGGCTGAAGCAGGAGGAGCACAGCACTTGAATCCAGGAGTTCAAGGCTGCAGTGGGCTGTGATCACACCACCGTACTCCGGCCTGCGTGACAGTGAGGCCCTGTCCCTAACAACAAAACAAAAAGCCAAGGTGTGCGGTTTCAGATGTGCTATAAAAGCCACCCTGACAAGAGGCAGCCATATTTGTTAAGTGCAGAGACCTGAAATAGCAATGTGGTCACAGGAAGGGAGAATTTGGTGGTGACTGGGTGGTTCATGAGGTGTCCTTGGGATGGATGAGTAGTTATTTCCTATTGGGGCTAACAAATTACCACAAACTTAAAGGCTGAAAACCACACCAATTTATTATCTTACAGTTCTAGAGGTCAGGAGTCCAAAATGGTTTTCACTGGGCTGAAGTCATGTGAGTGTGGCTGCGTTTCGCCACCGAGGCTTTGGGGCAGAATCCGATGCCTCTTCCAGCTCCTCCAGGGGCCACCTCATCCCCTGGCCCAGGGCCTCCCTGCCATCTTCAGAGCCAGCAGCTTCCTTGCCTCAGTTGCAGACCCTCCAGACTCCCTTTCCCTTATAAAGGCCCCCATGATTACTCAGGGTCCACCTCAACCGCCCAGGGTCATCTCCCTACCGTGAAATCCTGGGGAGCCATGGTGGCTCAGGCCAGTTGTCCTGGCGCTTGAGGAGGCGAGGGTATGTGTCCAAGGCCAGCTTGGGCAACATAAGAACCTCTCATTCATTCAAAAAAAAAAAAAGGCTGGGCGTGGTGTCTCATGCCTGTAATCCCAGCACTTTGGGACACTGAGGCGTGTGGCACAAGGTCGGGAGATCGAGACCAGCCTGACCAACATGGTGAAACTCCATCTCTACAAAAAAAAAAATTAGGTGGGCGTGCCTGTAATCCCAGCTACTTGGGAGGCTGAGGCAGGATAATAGGTTGGACCCAGGAGGTAGAGGTTGCAGTGAGCTGAAATTTCGCCACTGCACTCCAGCCTGGGCAACAGAGCAAGACTCCCATCTCAAAAAAAAGAAAAAAAAAAAATTTGACATCACCTTGGCCAACATGGTGAAAGCCCATCTCTACTAAAAATACAAAAAATGAGCAAGCTGGGTGTGGTGGTGCGTGCCTGTAATCCCAGCTACTCGAGAGACTGAGGCAGGAGAATTGCTTGAACCCAGGAGGCAGTGGTTGTAGTGATTATGCCACTGCACTCCAGCCTGGACAACGCAGCAAGACTCCGTCTCAAAAAAAAACAAATTCCGAACTGAAGCACTGGGCGCTGGGTCCCTTTTGCTACTATGCAAGGGAACATTCTCAGGTTCTGGGGTTCAGAACCTAGACATCCTTGGAGGCTGTTATTCAGCCCACCACCATCATCAGTGAGGCCGCCTCAGAGGGACTGTGAGGTCAGCTGTGGAAGGGCTGGATTTGAGTGCTTGGAAGACACCCACAGGAGGCCCCCTTGGGCTCCATCCATTTACCACGCACTCACCCAGCACCCCCAAGAGACCATCCCTGGGGCCTACAGGCAAACCCTGTACTCAGCAGCCCTGATACCTGCTTGCTACTTCCGGACCTCTCTGAAATCAACACGTCTTTACATCAATGGCATCTTACTGTGTCACTGACAGGTCTCTTCTTTCTTAGTGATGGTTAAAGAAAGGTATCTCACCTCTGATGGCTTCTTGGAGTCAATGAAATTCCAGTGTGGTCAAGCACTAGAGGGGGCCTCACAAGAGTGTCAGGTACTCCCACTCCACCCTGGCCCCAGGTCTTTGCTAGTTGCTCATCTGGCCCCTTCTGCCCTGGGCTCCCGTGCATCCTACAGCTCTGGTGCCTAGACCTCCGTAACCATGAACCTCATCAGAGTCACACACACTCAGCTCTACAACCATGGTGGGGTCCAGGAGCCACCCCTTCCCCTAGGTTTGCCTCAACCATGGGGGTTAAGCCCAGGGGCTCTTGGCCTGGCTGTGCACTGGAAACACCTGGGGGCTTCTGAAAAATGAAATGCCTGGGCCACAACCTAGACCCACTCAATCTGAATCTCCACGGAGACATTACAGCTCCCCGGGAGACTCCAAGGGGCAGCCAGAGTGGAAAAGTGGAAGAAACCATCTAGCATGGTGCAGGGAGGTGTAAGGCAGTGCTGGTGGGGGGTGGGGGTGCCAGGCCCAGGCTATAGAATTACACTTGTCTGGGCCAGGTGTAGTGGCTCACGCCTGTAACCCAAGCACTTTGGAGGCCAAGGTGGGCGGATCACCTGAGGTCGGGAGTCAAGACCAGCCTGACCAACATGGTGAAACCCTGCCTTAAAAAAAAAAAAAAAAAAAAAAAAAAAAAAAAACCCGGGCACAGTGGCCCACACCTGTAATCCAAGCACTTTGGAGGCCAAGGCAGGTGGATCACCTGAAGTCGGGAGTTCAAGACCAGCCTGACCAACGTGGTAAGACCCCATCTTAGAAATAAAAAAAAATTTTAAGAATTATACCTGTCTGTCTTCCATTCCCCCACCACCAGACTCCTGAATTCCTAGACAGGGACCAGCCCAGCTACCTCAGTTTCCTCAAGGCACTAGCCCTCTGCCAGGCACATAGTGGGGCCCAGAGAATGTAGGCCGCAGGGCCACAAAGGCTAGACAGCAAAGGCTGTGTGCCAAGAAAGGTCTGGGAAAGGGTTCACTGGGTCTGGGCCAGCCCTTCGATTCCTTTGACTTCCAGTGAGTCACTGCCCCTCTGTGCCCGTACAATGCAAGCTTGGCCCATGCTTGGCCACTGAGTTTGCACTTGCCTGAAGGGCTGTGGGAACAACTGCAAGGACAGAGGAAAGCCAGGTTAGAGAAGATACTGGCTCTCAGAACCTCAGGGATGGGCCTTGGTCTTGGGGACTCATCTCACTTCTGCCCAATGTCTAAGGAGCTTGAGAGGGCGGAGCGAGAGTAAGAGGATTCCTGCTCTCCCCTAACAGGGTCCCAATGTCTTCTGGATGCCCAGGTCCTTCTGATCCTAAAAGCTCCCCTTCTGGGGCTCTATTCCCTGGTGGCTGCAAGGACAAAGGATCTGAAATTCTGAAAGCCACAGACCTAAGGAGAATCAAACAAGAAACCTCAGAGAGAACCAGAGAATGACACAGTTGGGGGTGTTTACATAGCAAGCAGAGTCCAGGCATGGAGGCCACGGGACGCCTGACAGGCCCCTCCAAGGAGGATCTTCATGGGAGCAAATACTCAGGGACCAAAGGTGAGTCCAAAGGGGCTGTGGAGAAGACCCCTGTCTTCCGGCCGTCAGCACAGCCAAGGCCCTAATACACAACTAAAGGCTTTTATTGGAAAAGGGAAATTGAAAAATGGCCTCCAATTTCCTCACTGCCTGAGACACTTGGGGGTCTCCTCCACAAAGTCCAGGAAAGAAGGGCCCACCAAACTGGGCCCCCAGTAGGCTCAGGTGTAGAGGTCAAAGTCAATGCGTTTGGAGTTGTAGAACTGACCACCAGGGGGGTCCAACTTCCGGCAATAAACACCGTCCGGGAAGTAGCCTTCGCTCACCCAGGTCTGCAAGGAGAGGGCAGAGCTGGGGAAGGACTGACAGGAGTTGGGGCAGCAGGGACAAGGCAGGAGGAGGAAGAAAACGGCTCACCTGCATCTGGGCGCTGGTGAAGGGCCCATACAGCTCGGCATCCCCTGTGTTCTCCCACTTATATTCCCACATCACATCCACCAGACCATCTCCCGGCGACTCTGCTTCTAAAATAACAGGCAAAGCCATTTGGCCTCCAGTGTCTCTGCTTCCTTCCCAGTGCCCCCTCCTGTGTCCTCCCAAGCTCACCTCCTTTCTGGGTAGGGGTTGGGGTCTCCAGTTCCCCCTCCGCCACTTCCTCAGCGAACATGTCCAGGGAGGGCGGGGGTGTGGGATTGTGGGCTCCCAGGGTCTGGCACCCCAAACCCTTCAGCCGCATGGCCAACCGTTCCCTCGTTTCCTGGTACACACCAAGGTTGCCCCGGGCCACCATCTGGTCGGCCAACCCAGAGAGCCGGTCCAGGCGCTGTGGGGAATTGGGTCGTCCGGGCCCCTTGCTGCTCCCTTTGCCTCCTCCTCGGGCCCCCAGACGCCTCAGTGCCCCAGCTACTGTTTCTCTGGGCAATAGGAGCTCCAAAAGTCCCTCCAAAAGAGCCTGGGCACTCATTGGGGTCTGGCCCAAGCCATCCTCCTCCTCTGAGTCTGAGGTCTGGCGCTGGCCAGGTGGCCGCTCCCGGATCTTCACCTGTAATGGGAAGAGGAGGAGTGATTTCCCACAAACTGCCACGGAAGCAGGACCAGCAGCTCTGCCACTCCCTGGTCCCAGCCATGCCAGCCCCTGGGCCACACCCAGTCAATGTTGTCCAGCCAGCTGTCTCGGATCTGAGCATCCCGGTTCAGGAAGTAGTTGCCATCAGCATCGAAGTGGCCTTCCTCCATCTCCTCCTGCAGGTTAAAGGGTGTGATCCGCACACCCCCCTCGCTGGGGAGTGTGGCTGCCTCCTGACCTGCACCAAAGACAGGGGTGTCCTTTGCTAGGGATTAAAAAAAAGGAGAACGGGGCCTCCCTCACTTCACACCACCAGAGGCCTCTACTTGTTCCTCCAGTAGAGTGTATTCTTGGGTACAGCTCACCTTCTACATCCTCTGAGGCCAAGATGTCATATTTGCTGGACCCCCCATCATCATCATCCTCCTCATCGCTGTCCAAAGAGTGTTTGCCTTTGAAGCGGCTCCCAGGACCCCCTGACCCAGCCACAGGGTCCACCAGCTGTGAGGAGGAGCCAGGAAGTCAAGAAATGCAGGTTACTGGCTACCTCCCCAAATATTTGGGTTCGGATCTGGACCCAAACACTCCCCAAATATTTCAGGATCTCGACTGCTTCCCCAGATATTTCTTTTTTTTTTTTTTTCTTTGAGACAGAGTTCACTCTTGTTGGCCGAGCTGGAGTCCAATGGCTGATCTCAGCTCACTGCAACCTCCACCTCCTGTGTTCAAGTGATTCTCCCACATCAGCCTCCCGAGTAACTGGGACTGGTGCCTGCCACCACCCGGCTAATTTTTTGTATTTTTAGTAGAAACGGGGTTTCACCATGTTAGCTAGGCTTGTGTTCAACTCCTGACCTTAGGTGATCCGCCTGCCTCGGCTTTCCAAAGTGCTGGGATTACAAGCGTGGGCCACCACGCCCAGCCCTACTTCTCCAAGTATTTCAGGATCCACATTGAAGATGCTCCCAATCCACTCCTCAGAGAACCTGGAAAAACTAGGCTTTTCTCTGCCAGCCCGCCCTGCCCTGCCCAGCTTTCTTCCTCCTCAGGCTTCTAGCTCCTCTCTTTCCCCCACACAAAGAAGTTTAGTCCCCTCACCTTCTTCTTGGAGACACTGATATCATCCTCTTCCTCTTCATCTCCCACGCCTTGGAAGGTCACTTTCCTCTTTGGCATGACAGAGCAGAAGAGGCGTTCCTCAAGCTGAGGAAAGGATGCAGAGGAAGAGAACGGGGTGAGGAGGGGACTCGCCGCCAGAGGATTCCCGGCACAGCAAACATTTTTCTTGGTGACAAGTACAGTTTGAGTGGGAAGGGAGCAGGAAAGCAGGGGCGGAAAGGGAGCAGGAAGACAGAAGGCCCCTGGTACTTGGTCTGGCATCCTCGAATTAAATGAGGTGGGGACGGAGGGGCGATCCCTCTGGATTCCCAGACCCCGGCCAAAAGGAGACAGGCTCCACCACGTGACCACCCCCAAGCCCAGCCCCCGCAGTCTCGGTATCACCGGGCTCGACTGGCTGACCCCCGCCTCCCACCCAGGCTCTCTCGGAGCTCGCGGGGCCCGGGCGGACCCAGGACCTGGCGCCCTCGCCGCCCCGCTCCTCCCTGCTCCAAACTCCCAATTCCGTGTGGTGAGCTCCAACTGTCCCGGGTTGTGTACAAATTAGAGGGCCACGGGGATTCAGACCGTCCCACTCCCGCGCGCTTACCTGGGGATCCGCGGGAGGTTGGTGGAAAAGAAGAGATGCTTGCGCCAGGGCTACATCCGGGGCACCCGGACACCATAACCCGGAAGAGGACTGCGGAAGGCGCCCTGAAGGCCGGAAGTGGCTTCGCTCCAGTTAGAAGACCAACTGGAAGAGCGGGCGGAAGTACGCGGTGAGCGAGGGAAGACACCTCCACCCTTTCTTACGCCAGAAGTGACGTCAGTCGCGTGGGAGGAGAGTGGCGAAAAGAGGAGACTTCAGAATTCCTAGACTCTGACCCGGCGTGAGAAATGGCCGGAAGTAGCTTGGATTCCCTCATTGAGCAGTAGAGGCTCTGGAAAAAACGTGCAGCGCATCCACTTAAAGTGTCGCCCAGGGTCAGGATGGAGGAGCAAAGCCTAAGCAGGGCCACTGGTTTGCTTCCCTGTCTTCCCGTCCTGGGTTCGAATCACCCTTCCCCCAGAGCTAAGGGCTCTGTGCCCCTACGGTCTCGTTAGAAATCCTGCCTCCGGCCAGGCGCAGTAGCTCACGCCTGTAATCGCAGCACTTTGGAAGGCCAAGGCGGGCGGATTGCCTGAGCTCAGGAGTTCAAGACCAGCCTGGGCAACACGGTGAAACCCTGCCTCTCCTAAACTACAAAAAAAATGAGCCGGCATACGCCTCTAGTCCCAGCTACTCGGGAGGCTGAGGCAGGAGAATTACAAGAACCCGAGAGGCGGAGGTTGCAGGGAGCCGAGACTGCACCACTGCACTCCAGCCTGGGCAACGGAGCGAGACTCGGTCTCAAAAAAAAAAGAAAGAAAGAAATCCGGACTTCGGGCCGGGCACGGTGGCTCACGCCTGTAATCCTAGCACTTTGAGAGGCCGAGGCGGGTGGATTGCCTGAGCTCAGGAGTTCGAGACCAGCCTGGGGAACACGGTGAAACCCCGTCTCTACTAAAAATACAAAAAATTAGCCGGACATGGCGGCGTGCGCCTGTAGTCCCAGCTAGCTACTCAGGAGGCTAAGACAGGAGAATCGCTTGAACCCGGAAGGCAGAGGTTGCAGTGAGCTGAGATGGCGTCATTGCACTCCTGCCTGGGCCACAGAGTGAGACTCGTCTCAAAAAAGAAAAAAGAAATCATGCCTTCGCACTCCTATGGTCCAGCGGTCAGCAGTCCTAGCCAGAGAAGTGCAGCCTTGCCCTCCCCAAGGGGAAGCCTGGCTCTCCTGATGGCCAGATGGCCAACCTGGGGCCCTTGGATGGCTCTCGGGGCACTTTCTGAACACAGCACTCTTTAGGACACAGGGGAAGTCATGTGTCCCACGTCCATTCCCTGGGCGAGTTCCTGGTTTGAGGTAGGAGAGCCATCACGAGAGGTGGCATTGGCACCAGTACCCAGGTCAGAAGCCCCTTTTGCCCAGCTCTCAGGTAGGCCTGGAAAACGGCAACAGTGCCACTCTGTAGCATGAAGCCCCCCTGAGCAAAAGGGCCTAGCAACTGCTGCCCAGGTAACAGAATGTGGCCCAAGCAGAGGTGGGACTAGGGGAAGTGGGGGAGTCAGCCCCTGTGCTGGGACCTTTAGCTCTTGATGACACTCGGAGCCTGCATCCCCCTAAGCCAGGCGTCCTCAAACCTTTTACACAGGGGGCCAGTTCACTGTCCCTCAGACCGTTGGGAGGGCCGCCACATACTGTGCTCCTCTCACTGACCACCAGTGAAAGGGGTGCCCCTTCCTGAAGTGCGGTGGGGGGCCGCCTGCCCTAAGCCAAGACTGCGCCCAGGCAGCACCTGCTGGAGCCAGATGAGAACAGCATGGGAGTCCCCCCTACTATTCCCCAAGACAACTAGATGGACCACTTCTCTCTCCCTAGGTGTTTCCTCCCATATTGGATGACGATGAAACTGCACAGAAAGTCCATGCTCAGTTTCTTTCACGGTTACAGAACACAGGCCCCAGACCAGGAAGGTATCTTGTTAAAGGGGACCTGAAACCCTAGCTACCAGCGCCAATGGTTCGTCTTCCGGGGAAACCTCCTCTTCTACCTAGAACGTCACACCGACCACACACCCCTGGGCCTCATCCTGTTGGAGAACTGCCAGGTGGAGCCACACCTTCAGGCCACAGAACCCTATGCCTTTACCATCCTGACCCCTGAGGTCAAGGGCACAGGTGGGCGGGCCTACAAGCTGGTGCAGAAACCCAGGAGGAGCTGGAGACTTGGCTGTAGGCACTGGCCAGCGTGAGCTGGAGGCGGCTAGCTGGACTGCTGCCGCCCCTCAAGGCCCAATACCCGGAGCTGTGTCAGACAGCTGGCGCACCCCCAGAGGACCGTGGCCCTCTAGCCACTGTGAGTACCCCCTTCAGCTTCCAGGAGTTGCATGAGCATTTTGGGAAGGAGATCCGGGTGCTGTAGGTGGTACATAGAGGGCTCCAGGCAGTCAGTGACAATGGAGACAGCAAATCCCAGGCAAAGTGCAGCAGAAGCTCAACCACTGTTTGATGAGTGACTGAGAGATTGAACCCAAAGCCAAGAGGTACCTACTTGCCAAGATAGCAGACTGCTTCAACAGAGACCCAGGTCCTGGCTCTGTCCCTCCCTCCCTTGTCCTTCCCCCATCCCCCATCCCCCCATCAAATAACAAGGCAAGAGACAGGCCCAGGTACGACAGCAGGTTCTTTTCCGATTCCTCAAAGCGCTGCATGGGGTGGGGGCAGAGACAGAAGAGAATGTAAACATTGGGTTCCACCCCCTGGAGCTCAAGGGAAGACCCTTACCCAGATAGGGAGTAACTGGAGGGGCAGAAGGGAACAAGGTGAAAGGCAGGGGTCCTGACGAGACAAAGCAGGAGGGCCTGAGAACAGAGCAAGGTGGGTTTGGAGGGAGCACACAGCAGGGTGCAGGAAGGGAAATGGGAGACATTTCCTATTCCAGTGCATGTCCCCTTAAATAAACGGTACAGGAGCATTATGGAAGGAGAACCAAAGGACAGAAGACAAGCGAGACCCCCACTCCCCAACCCGGGGCCAACCCCATCCTCTGTACATAATTACAACACAAAGAGGTCCAGAAGGAGAGCCCTGGCCAGGAAGTGAGGAAGACAGGCAGGGCTGAAGACGGGGAAAAGGAAGCCAGCTCCACCTCATAAGGGGAGCCATGGAGTGTAAGAATCTGAAACTGCTGACTCCCATCACCAGGAGTCACCCCTGGGATGACAACGGGCCAATCAGGACAGCACCTAGGAGGGGACCTGGAGGGAACTGGTGCAGGGGCGACAGAGACCCCAGCTGAAGTCTCATGGGAGGTGAGAAGCTCCAGACTCATTTGCAGCTGCCCATCTGTCCTGCTTGTGTAGGGATCAGCAGCTGGTGAGACGACGGGAAACCAAGCTACTTTCCCCAGTGAGGGACAGCCTGCCGAGGGGCTAGGGGGTGGCACCTCAGGCCAGGCCTGCTCTCGGCTGAGGGAAAGAAGGGGGCCATGCAGTCCAGCCCCAGGGCAGAGGTCAGAAGTAAGCGTCCTGCCGGGCCTCAGCTGCTGAGGGCCTGTCGTCGCCATCGTGGGGGCCTGGGGGCCCATCTGCCTTTCGACGCAGTGAAAGCTTCCGGCCCTGAGCCTTCTTCTCCTGCTTCTGCCGCTCCTTCTCCTGCTTCTCCCGTTCCTTCTCCTGCTTCTCTCGTTCCTTCTCCTGCTTCTCCCGCTCTTTCTCCTGCTTCTGCCGCTCCTTCTCTCGCTCCTTCTCCTGTTTCTGCCGCTCCTTCTCCCGCTCTTTCTCCTGTTTCTGCCGCTCCTTCTCCTGCTTCCGGGTCTCCTTGCTGGAACCCAAAGGGGTGCTGTTGCCAGTGGGTGAGGGAAGGGATGGATGCAGTCCCTCAGCAGTGACCATAGGCCCTGGGGCAGGCCCAGCGCTGGCCCTGCGGGTGAGGGGCGGCGGAGAGGGGGGCCCTCCAGCTGCCCGGGAGCCTCGGCTCTTGAGGCCAGGGAGGCTGAGGAGGCTGGAGGAGGGGCCCAGGGGTGGCTGTTGCCGCCGACGCTCCTCATGGATGGCCCGGGAGCCATGCAGTCGCCGTGAGGGCCGATACTGCAGCTCCCCCCGTGTTTCCCGCCACTTCTTGAGCTGGGCTGCATTCTCCCGCTCAATCAGTGCTTCTGTCACTGGCAGATTGGTCACCTGGACAGAGAGGAAGTGCATAACAGAATGGAGCTGAGGGTGGGAGCGGGCTGAGGCAGGCAGGGAGTGTGCTGAGGCCACAGGCCTACCTCATGCACCAGGAAGTCCTCCTGCATGCACTGCTGGGGCAGGTTGCGCAGCTGCTCCATGGTCTCATACATGCCTTGGCAGGAGCGCAGCTTCTCCACTGAGCCCAGCGTGTGACGCAGCAGCACCAGGGCCACCCGGAAGATGATCTTAACACCTGCAGGGGTGGAGAATAGAGAGCATGGGGGGGGTCAGACACAGCATTGCAGCCTGTCCTGATCAGGACAGACTCACAGCCTCCATCCCCATCTACTGCCAATCTCAGATGAGGAAACTGAGGCCCTAAGAAAGGAAATGAGCTGCCATCGGTCTCAGGCTCCTGGCACGAAGAGCAGGCTCTAGGTTGGTGGCATAACCGAATCAGGAGTTTCTCCAGCCCCCAGCTGCTTATGATGAAACCTCCACTCAACAAGTACCTTTAGTCCTTGGACTACCGGAAACATGACAGGATCCCTGGTAGCCACCATAGAAACCCCAGCTCCTCATGGCCTGGCGGGCCACAGAAGTACCTTCACAGAAAAACATGTCCCAGACGCGCAGCACCGATGCCCAGGGCAGGGTGCGGGCGAAGATGCACATGAACCACTCCGTCATATAGAGCACGGGGTCAATCCGCTGCCGCCGAAGGTGCCGATGTGCCAATGGGGAGGCCCGGCGCAGGAGCGCAAAAAAGATCTCTCCATCCAGCTGAATGGCCTCCTGCAGGTGGAACGAGCCATGAGAAGAGGGCCAAGTCACCTGTGTCCCCCTCAGGAGAACTGGCCCTGTGGGCAGAGGCCCAGAAGGCCGCGGTGGGGCAAGGCAGGCAGGGACCTTCCTGCAGCCTGGAGGAAATGCCACAGCCCCGGATGCACCCAGCCTCCAAACACTCACCAGCCCTGCGCTGTAGTAGCCTGGGAGGTACTTGTCGCAGATCTGCACCAGGCACCAAAAGGCTTGCTGAGAAGAGCAAGAACAAGAGGAGAGGTGGGGCCTGAGAAGCAGGGAGCAGGGAGCTCCCATCACCACTGCAAGCCAAGATCCTCCCACCCCTCCCAGCCCAGGACCACAATGCTGACCTCAGCAGGCATGTGCATGAGCAGGACCGCGGCCACGGGGGCCTGGGCCTGGCAGTAGCCCTCGTCAGGCCGGTAGATGGTGTAGGCCTTCAGGATTCGGTACAGGTCCTGTTGCCTGTGGGGGGTGGGAAAGATGGTGAGGGAAGTCGCAGGGGCCAAGAGCTCTCACCCCAAACCCAGTTCCAGATTCATCCCAGAGCTTTACCACCAGGCTCCTCCATCCACCTGCCCAGGCTTGCTGAGTGAGCACTCCAGGCCCCGGGGCTCCGCCTTTGGCTGCACACTCCACATGCTCCCTGCCATCCCAGCAATGGCTGCGCCCTCACCCTCCTTCCTCTGCCACATCCCAGAAACCTTCAAGGTCATTTTCTCCAGGAAGCTTTCCACAGCCACAGCATCAGCCCTCCTCTAGCACTGAAGGTCTTTGTCACCCCAAAGCAGGAGCTCCCCAGGGCAGAGCCTGCCTTATTGGTTTCACTGAATTTCACAGTTCTTGGGGAAGGGGAAGGCTTGAAAGCCAGCTGTGCCTCAGCCCTTTCTCTTATCACTGCATCCAAAATAATAAAATCTGTACCCTAAACTTGCTCCTCTTCCTTGAGGGTGTCCCGCTGCCATGTCTAGGACTTCTATTCACTCAGCTCCACATCAGAAAAGAGCTCCTGCCTCCAAGCCTAAGCAGTGCTGCACCCTGAATTCCATTCCTGCCTGCTCCCTCTCCACAGCCACTGGCAGCTCAGACCTCCATTTCTTGCCCAGAAAACAATGACCTCCCAAATCCACTCCCTGCCTCCAGTCTCACACATCCCCCTCCTGACCACTGCCTGGAATAGCTTTTCCCAAAACTCCAGGCATTCAAGTGTGATCTTTATCTGTATTTTATCTGCACTGCATATCACCCTACTATTATTTACTTGACATTTTTCCTCCACTTTGCAAAAGCATCCACGAAATGACAGGTTTGATATGGTTACTTTACCTAATGCATATTAAAATAAATACGTAACTTCCACAAGCGCCCACACCCATCACCCACCTGCCGGCTTCCATGTCCCTGCCTTCTCCCTGTTGCTATAAGTGAAGAGTCTGTGATCCTGGCAAGTACTTCCTTTCCACCTGGGCCCAGGATCCCATCCCCTCTCACCTGTACAGGGCACCACTCCAACAACCCTCCCCTCGCTCCTGCACCATCAATTCCTCTCTCTACTATGCCATTCCCACAAGCAAACCCACATGCTGTTATTTCTTTGAGTTTTAAAAAAAAAAAAAGCATCTTGGCCAGGTACAGTGGCTCATGCCTGTAATCCTAGCACTTTGGGAGGCCAAGACAGGCAGATCACCCAAGGTCAGGAGTCTGAGAGCAGCCTGGCCAACATGACAAAACCCCATCTTTACTAAAAATACAAAAACTGGCCAGGTGTGGTGGTGGGTGCTTGTGATCCCAGGTACTTGAGAGGCTAAGGCAGGAGAATAGCTTGAATCCAGGAGGCGGAGGTTGCAGTGAGCCAAGATTGCATCACTGCACTCCAGCCTGGGTGACAGAGTGAGACTGTGTATTTACAAAAAAAAAAAAAAAAAAAAAGGCTGGATGCAGTGGCTCAAGCCTGTAATCCCAGCACTTTGGGAGGCCGAGGCGGGTGGATCACAAGGTCAAAAGATCGAGACCATCCTGGTCAACATGGTGAAACTCCATCTCTACTAAAAATACAAAAAATTAGCTGGACATGGTGGCACGTGCCTGTAATCCCAGCTACTCAGGAGGCTGAGGCAGGAGAATTGCCTGAACCCAGGAGGTGGAGGTTGCGGTGAGCCGAGATCACACCATTGCACTCCAGCCTGGGTAACAAGAGCAAAACTCCGTCTCAAAAAAAAAAAATAATAATTAAAAAAAAAAAAAGTCTTGGGAGCCTGGAAGCTACGTGGTATGGAAAAAAAAAAAAAAAAGTCTCTTTACCCCTCTTCCCTCCAAATACCACAGTCTTTCTTTCCTTACCTACAGACTTGCTGTCTTCAATTTCCTTCCTCCAATTCTCCAGTCGGGGTTTCACCCACTGCTCCACACAAAACTGTTTTTAACATGGTCACTAATCCAGAGGTCAATTTTCAGGCTGGACTTTATTGGACACTTCAGCAGCATTTCACACAGCTGACCCTTGAAACCCCGTTTCACTCTGCTCCCAATCACATGCTCCTGGTCCTCCTCCTCCTCCCTCCAGCTTCTCATTATGAGCTCTTTCTCATCTTCCCATTCCCAAAATATTGGTGCCTCAGGGCTCAATCCTTGAACATTTAGCATCAATTCCTTTTATATCTACACTTGTTGCCTTGGTGACTTCATCCAGTCTCATGGGTTAGTTAATCCCTCTATAAGTTGACGACTCTTAATTTCCAATTTATCTCGTTTATAAACTTCTCCCCTGAAATCCAGGTTTGTGTACATTGTACACTGAACTTTCGTTTCCATCTAGACGTTCAATAAGCATTTTAAACTTAATGTTCCCTGCCAGGTGTGGTGGCTCATGCCTATAATCCTACCTAGCACTTTGGGAAGCTGAGGTGGGCAGATCACTTGAGGTCAGGAGTACAAGACCAGCTTGGCCAACATGGCAAAACACAATCTCTACTAAAAATACAAAAATTAGCTAGGTGTGGTGGCAGGCACCTGTAAGTCCAGCTACTCAGGAGGCTGATGCAGGAGAATTGCTTGAACCCAGGAAGCAGAAGTTGCAGTGAGCTGAGATGGTGCCACTGCATTTCACCCTGGGCAATGAGCAAAACTCCACCTCAAAAAATAATAAATAGCCTCCCAGGCACAGTGGCTCACATCTGTAATCCCAGCACTTGGGGAGGCCAAGACGGGTGGATCACGAGGGTCAGAAGTTCAAAACCAGCCTGGCCAAGATGGTGAAACCCCGTCTCTACTAAAAATACAAAAATTACCTGGGTGTGGTGGTGGGTGCCTGTTATCCCAGCTACTCAGGAGGCTGAGGCAGAGAACTGCTTGAACCCAGAAAGCAGAGACTGCAGTAAGCTGAGATCACGGCACTGCACTCCAGCCTGGGCAACAGAGTGAGACTCCATCTCAAAAAATAATAATAATAATAAACTTAACATTCCAAAACTGAACTCGTGAGATGCCCCCCACAGCTACCTTTACCTCAACTATATTAGTAAACAGCAACTCCATTCTTCTTGTTTCTCAGGCCAAAAACCTTACTCCTCTCCCTCCTCTCACGCTGCATGTCTAATACATTGGCAAATCCCTCTGACTCGACCTTCAAAATATATGCAGAATCCAACCACTTCTCCCCATACTCCCGCTGCTACCATGCTGATCTCTTAGCCCCTCCTTGATTACAGAAAGTCTCCTAAATGGACCATTTCTGTCCTTGTCTCCCTATAGTCTATTCTCAGCATGGTAGCCAGAATGACCCCTTTTTTTTTTTTTTTTTTTTTTGAGACGGAGTTTCGCTCTTGTTACCCAGGCTGGAGTGCAATGGCGCGATCTCGGCTCACCGCAACCTCCGCCTCCTGGGCTCAGGCAATTCTCCTGCCTCAGCCTCCTGAGTAGCTGGGATTACAGGCATGCACCACCACGCCCAGCTAGTTTTTTGTATTTTTAGTAGAGACGGGGTTTCACCATGTTGACCAGGATGGTCTCGATCTCTTGACCTCATGATCCACCCGCCTCAGCCTCCCAAAGTGCTGGGATTACAGGCTTGAGCCACCGCGCCTGGCTAGAATGACCCTTTTAAAACCTAAGTAGCAAAAAAAAAAAAAAACCTAAGTAGCCGGGCGTGGTGGCTCAAGCCTGTAATCCCAGCACTTTGGGAGGCCGAGGCGGGTGGATCACGAGGTCAAGAGATCGAGACAATCCTGGTCAACATGGTGAAACCCCATCTCTACTAAAAATACAAAAAATTAGCTGGGTATGGTGGCGCGTGCCTGTAATCCCAGCTACTCAGGAGGCTGAGGCAGGAGAATTGCCTGAACCCAGGAGGCGGAGGTTGCGGTGAGCCGAGATCGCGCCATTGCACTCCAGCCTGGGCAACAAGAGCGAAACTCCGTCTCAAAAAAAAAACAACAAAAAAACCTAAGTAGGAACAGCCGGGCGCGGTGGCTCACGCCTGTAATCCCAGCACTTTGGGAGGCTGAGGCGGGTGGATCACGTGGTCGAGAGATAGAGACCACCCTGGTCAACATGGTGAAACCCCGTCTCTACTAAAAACACAAAAAATTAGCTGGGCATGGTGGCCTGTGCCTGTAATCCCAGCTACTCAGGAGGCTGAGGCAGGAGAATTGCCTGAACCCAGGAGGCGGAGGTTGCGGTGAGCCCAGATCGCGCCATTGCACTCCAGCCTGGGCAACAAGAGCAAAACTCCGTCTCAAAAAAAAAAAAAAAAAAAAAAAAAACCTAAGTAGGAACAGCCGGGCGCGGTGGCTCACGTCTGTAATCCCAGCACTTTGGGAGGCTGAGGCGGGTGGATCACGTGGTCGAGAGATAGAGACCACCCTGGTCAACATGGTGAAACCTCGTCTCTACTAAAAATACAAAAAATTAGCTGGACGTGGTGGCACGTGCCTATAATCCCAGCTACTCAGGAGGAGGCTGAGGCAGGAGAATTGCTTGAACCCAGGAGGCGGAGGTTGCGGTGAGCCGAGATCGGGCCATTGCACTCCAGCCTGGGTAACAAGAGCGAAACACCGTCTCAAAAAAACAAACAAACAAACAAACAAAAAACCTAAGTAGGATCAAGTCATTTGTAATCCCATCCCCACTCACATTCTCTATTGCCCTCTTGCTTGAAACTCCTCTTTAGGGCTGGGCACAGTGACTCACACCTATAATCCCAGCACTTAAGGAGGCTGAGGCAGGCGGATCGGTTGAGCCCAAGAGTTCAAGACCAGCCTGGGCAACATGATGAAAATCCGTCTCTATCAAAAAAAAAAAAAAGTAAAAAGTAAAAATAAAAATAACTTCTTTATGCTTACCATCATTTCACATACAACATACTTTCCTTTCCCTGATTTATTGTTTGTCTCCACTAAAATATAAACACCATGAGAGGAGTTTGTGTTTTTTTTTTTGTTGTTGTTCACTGCAATTTTTGAGACTAGACAGTGCCTGGCAGATAGCAGATGCTCAATAAGTATTTGCTAAAGGATGAATTATTATTATTATTTTTAAAGATGGGGTTTCACCATATTGGTCAGGCTGGTCTTGAACTCCTGACCTCAGGTGATCTGCCCGCCTCAGTCTCCCAAAGTGCTAGGATTACAGGTGTGAGCCACCATGCCCGGCGTAGGATGAATTACTGATTTTTAAAATGTCTGGCCAGGCATGGTGGCTCATGCTTGTAATCCCAGCACTTTGGGAGGCTGAGGCAAGTGGATTACCTGAGGTCAGGACATCGAGACCAGCCCAGCCAATGTGGTGAAAACCCATCTCTACTAAAAATACAAAAATTAGCTGGGCATGGTGGTGTGCGCCTGGAATCACAGCTACTTGGGATGTTGAGGCAGGAGAATCACCTGAACCCAGGAGGCAGAGTTGCAGTGAGCCAAGATCGCGCCACTGCACTCCAGCTTGGGCAACAAGAGCAAAATTCCATCTCAAAAAAAAAAAAAAAAAAAAAGCCATCTGGCTGGGTAGAGTGGCTCACACCTGTAATCCCAGTGCTTTGGGAGGCCTAGGTGGGCACATCACTTGAGGTCAGAGATTCAAGATCAGCCTGGCCAACATGGTGAAACCCTGTCTCTACTAAAAATACAAAAATGAACTGAGCATAGTGGTGTGCGCTTGTAATCCCAGCTACTTGGGAGGCTGAGGCATAAGAATCACTTAAACCCTGGAGGTGGAGGCTTCAGTGGGCAGAGATTACGCCACTGCACCCCAGCCTGAGCAACAGAGCGAGACTGCGTCTCAAAAAAAAAAAAAAAAGTCCATCTGAGAACCCCCTAAAATCATCTTGCATACTACTAGGGAACAGTATATATTGACATCTGGAGGAAGCTTGGTCTATAGAACAAAATTCCAAATGACTTGGCACAACATTTAAGAGTCCCTGGTGATCTTTTCCATTACCCCTGGGCAGAACCCTGCCCACAATCCCACTCTAGCTCCCACCTCTCCAAAACCCAGCCCAAATGCAAGCTGTTAAAGGAGCCTGTGATGTGCCCCACACATAACCCAAGTCAAGTCTCCTTCCCAGGACAGTTCCTTTGACATGGCTTGACACTTGGTCCATTACAGATCCCTCTTCTACAAGTCCTGGAGGGCAAAAACCGCTTTCAACTCAGCCTTGTATACACCTAGATAACAGGTGGATCCTCCAGCCAGTGTTTGCTGACTGATCCCCATGGCCCAGCCACCTTACCCATGCCCCCCTCGAGCAGCAAACATCTCGTGGAAAGGGAACTGGCGGTGCAGGTCCTTCTCAATCACATCCAGCCACTTGGGGTCCCCAGGAGCCCGTTCCAGCTCCTGCAGTGGGACAGCGGGGATTATACCTCAGGATCTAGGGGAACTGATACCCCTCGCACAGACAGGGCCACATGTCCCCACACCCTGGAGCTGCACGCACCTCAAACTTTCCTGGGTTCTGCTCCAGAAGTTCCTTGCTATTAGACAGGTACTGCCAGGCCTTGGCTCTGAGAGAGGAGGGGATCCCCTTCCGGCAGCGCAGCTTCACCTAAGGCAAAGTGGCAGGTGGGGTACAGCTTCAAGGGCCAGCGTAGCCTACAAGCTTTCCCCAGAAGTCCATAGGCTCCCTGGATACTCCCCGTACATCCCATAAGCTTGGTTCCACTGTACCTGGCCTGGCCTTCTATTTTTAAAGCAACTCCCCCACAAGGCCCAAGTACCATCTATCCCCAGTGTGGTCCAGAGGGCAGATATTATCAGCTTCCAGGGCTTCCCTGGAGCACATGCCACCCCTCCCAGCTTGTACATCACCCTGCCCACCATTCAGCCCTCAAACCTTCTGGAATCGCCGTGACAGCCACTTATCCCAGTTACTGAACATCTCCAGCCATTTGAGCTCCCGCTGCCGAGCCACATCCACGGGAATGGAGCTCTCTCTGCAGGGTGGGGGGAGCACGGAAGGGGTCAGTAGCAGTAGTGTAAAACCTGCATTGCAGGGGGAACTGAGGCAAGCCACCTCCCCAGGCTCAAATGACAAACTGGATAGTCTGTGAGCTACCAAACATCAGAATGTCTGGCCACATGGCCATCCCAGGGCACACTGAAACGGTTTCCTTCCCTGATGTATCTCTATTCAGAAGTCATATTTAAATCTCACTCCCGACACATCCAAATCTGAAGAGAGAGTATGGAGTATTTTAAAGCCACATTTTGCATTAGATCTCAATCCAAGTCCTACCTTTCCCATTTATTCATTGTGTGATCTTGGGCAAATCAGTTAATTTTGCTAAGCCTCAATTTCCTCATCTGCAAGGTGGAGAGAGTAACAATATCTACCCAAAGGGGTTTGTTGAGAGTTTATACAAAATAACACGCAGCAAGGTGCCCATTAAGTAATACCTTACTATCCATAAAATAAAATACAGAGGGCTCATGCCTGTAATCAGGCACTTTGGGAGGCAGAGGCAGGAGGATCACTTGAGGCCAGGAGTTCAAAGCCAGCCTGGGCAACGTAATGAGAGTCTGTCTACAAAAATAAAAATAAAATAATAAAATATGCTGGGTGTGGTGGCTCACCCCTGTAATCCCAACACTTTCAGAGGCTGAGGCAGGCAGATCACTTGAGGTCAGGAGTTCAAGACCAGCCTGGACAACATGGTAAAACCTGTCTCTACTAAAAATACAAAAATTAGCCAGGCATGGTGGCACACTCTTGTAATCTCGGTTACTTGGAGACTGAGGCAGGAGAATCACTTGAACCCGGGAGGCAGAGGGTACAGTGAGTCAAGATTGTACCACTGCACTCCAGCCTGGGCAACAAAGGAAGACTCTGTCTCAAAAAATAATGAAATACAGAACAAATGTACTTTTCTGTCTCCTTAGACGCAACCATGTGAGTTTTGTCCTATCAAATTTTTACGATCCCTTTGGATCACCTGCAATTTACCTCTTCCTCCTTGAAATCACCCTAAGCAAATAAAGGTCTCCCTGCCCTATTTACTCACTGTTCTGTCAGAGCTTCACACTCATAGTGCCCCATCATTCTTCAGTTACTTTAGGAGCCAGTACTAGCAGGTGAGTGGAATGGAAGAAAGCTTGGGTCTTAGGAATCAAACCCACCTAAGTTCAAATTTCAGTTCTGTCTGAGACCCTGGGGAGCCTTGGCAAGGGATGACCTGAGTCCCTTCCTCAGTTATAAAAAGACACCATCACCCACATCACAAAGTTATGAGAAGACTATTGAGAAACTGCATATAAACAACTGTTCGATAGAAGAGGGCTCGTTACATGTTAGTTTCCTTTGTCCTAGAAGCTCCTTAAACAGAGAGACTATCTCTCATTAATTTCTATCACAAATCAGTTCCAAACTCTAGCAAGGGCTGGGAAGAGTGAGATACCTTCTGGCCCTCAAGGTCATGGCCTAAGAGGAGAGATAACTAATGTGGTATGGGAAATGCAATGACAAAGATGCACCAAAGAGGCATCTAATTGGAGTGGGGGCAGTGGAAATCAGGGAAGGCTTCCTGGAGGAGGGGACATCTGAGGTAAGCCATGAAGAACTGAGCAGAACTCAGCAGGCAGGTGAACAGTGTGAATATGAAGGCAAAAGGACTACAACTAGTTTAAGGGCTACAGTGCAAAGCATCCGGTGAGGAGTGGTGGAAAGGTGACCAGAGAGGCTGTGCGCAGGCTGAATAGCCTGGACTGCATCCTGTGGACAGAGTGAGCCACTGAACGATGCAAAAGTAACATGGGTTACAGTCAATCTTGCCCCAGAGGTAAAGCATTGGAAGCTGATCTTAGAGGGACAAAGCTACAAAGCAGAGGAACAGCACCTGGCACAGTGCCTGGCACACAAGAAGGACTCCCTCAAACTGAATTCAGCCCAAGTTCCTTAGGACAGTCTGCTATTGAGGAAAGAGCCACTGGTCACACTGATCCAGATTATTTGAGGGAACAATTCACTCAATTGCGCTAATTCTGTTTCTTCATCTGTAAACCAAGTCCTCATGCCTAGAAAGCACCAGGGTCAAACTTCAGTTGCTTTCCCCTAGAAGACCCTGAATGTTGGTAGCCAATCAAAGGCTTTCTGATTTGGGTTGGCTTATGAACCCTGCCTGGAAAACCCTCCCACAGGACTTACCCCCATCCCGGCACACACAGTCATGACTAAACCCTACTTACTCTCCGTGATTCAGAGAAGCTTCAGCTGATACCCTGCTCTAGGTGCTCAGGAAACCCTCTGGGTACGTCTAGGCTAAACCTGATGTTTCTATTGAAACCAACTGTTAAGTATTTGTCTTTCTCTCCAGATGATTGGCTCTTTGAAAGGACTATTTTATCCTTAATACCTGAGGCCCGACAAGGGGAGGGGGGGCAGGCGATGCTGGAGGCGGAGTGGACCTACAGGTCAAAGGGACATAGGGACAAGGGGCAGGATCCAGAGAGGGGGGAAGGAAGAAGTCAGAGGCAATCACCCCCTACCTCGGGAGTGACTCAGGCCCCGTAGGGAACTAGGAAAGAGTAAGCCGGGCTGAGGAGATGAGGAAATGGGGAAGAGGCCTCTCCCACCCCCTTTCCTTAAGACCGCCCTGTTTCATAGAGGGGTCCTGACTGCGCGGTCTCCCTTACATCAGCCAAACTTCTCCACCTGTATTCCATCCCAGGGACCCAGGGCGATGCGGGAAGGGAGGTGCCTGCACCCCTCCCAGGCTCTCCCCTTAAGAGACCAAGGGTCTCTACCAGAACCCTCGCCCAACCATCCCTCCAAAATATCCTGCCTGAAGCGGGTGTTCCCCATCAAAGAGCTGGGATGACCTCAGGTATCACCTCATTCAACCCACTTTATAGAGGAGGAAACTGAGGCACGGAAATGGAGAAGCCACTAGCTGAAGGGCACACAACCCATCAAAGGCAAGGCCTAAACCCAGACTTCCTGACCCCTGGTCTGAAACTCACTAACATGCCAATGTCAGACACCTCAGGATGCTCGAGGCACGGCAGCTCGTGCTGATCACCCCTTGGATCCTCAGAGAAGGCTGGGCTGCCAGAGTCTGGGCAAAGTGTATCGTTTCGCCCTCCCCCAACCTCTGCTTCCCCAAGGCGGTCCCGCTGGGTGCCCACTGGTACTCACAGGCTGCCCGAGTACTGGCTGCCCCCAAGGAAGCCATATTTGTCCGTCTTGCGCAGGGCCAGCCCGTTTATCTCAGAGTCTGAGCCCATGGAGCTCACATCATCCGCCAAGGACTCCAAGGTCCCAGACATGAGGCTCACGGAGTCCAAGTAGC
This sequence comes from Saimiri boliviensis, assembly GCF_048565385.1. Taxonomy (NCBI): domain Eukaryota; kingdom Metazoa; phylum Chordata; class Mammalia; order Primates; family Cebidae; genus Saimiri; species Saimiri boliviensis. The sequence goes on from NC_133460.1 coordinate 21,066,423, forward strand.
TCAGCGTATCCGGGGCCTGCCCTCGAGGCCCAGAGATGCCAGGTCCCAGGCTGGACGTGGAGCCCAGGTCTTGAGAGTTTTCAGCAGGCTCCGGAGCTGGGGTCACGGTCACGACAGCTACCGGAGCCTCACAAGTCCCCGAGGGGCCTGTGCCAGGGCCTGAGGGGTCCTCAGGAGCCTGTCCTGCTGATGTTGATGTTGCTGCGGCAGCTCCATGCCCACCTGTCACTTGTCCTGATGCACTCCGTGCAGTCACTCCTGAAGCCACTGTGATTCCCGGCTTGGGGGCAAGCGGGGGTTTGGCGGTCAGGGCCCCAGGAGCCGTTCTGGAAGGGGTCCTGGTGGGGGTCCCTGATCCTGGGACGGGAGAGGGTCGAGCCTCCTCTGTCTTCGGAGAGTCTGCCCCTGCGGCCAGAGCCCTCAACGCCTCAGCTCCTGCCACCGCCGCCGGCTCTGGGGGTACAGGGCCGGAGGGAATCTGCGTCTTCGGGGCTTCGGGCGAGGCCTCCAGGGTCAGCACCACTACCGTGCTGCCCGTGACGGCCGGGGCCGGCACGGGGGCCGGGGCCGGAGCAGAGTTCTGGGCCGACCGCGCCTCCCCGGGGGCCACCAGGGTGACAGGGGCCGAAGTGGCCGTAGTCACTGGAGGTCCCGAAGCCACCACCCGGGAACCCCGGGGCGGCGGCGAGGGAACCGCGGGGGCGCCGTGACGGCGCGGCGGGGCCACCAGGGGCGCCGGGCCCGTCTCCATAGCCGCAGGCCGCCCCTCACATCCCCCCGCCGGGGAGGCCGCAGAAGGCGCCGCCCCTCAGGCCTCCCGGCGAGGCCAGCTGAGAAAGGGGAGAAGGCGAAGGGCGCAGCTCGGCCCGCGCCGGGGGCGGGGCGGCCGCCGAGCAAGCAGAGGCGGGGCAGAGGTCCGGGGGCGCAGTGCGCCGGGGTCTCGCTCGTGCCCTCTCACCCTCTCGCGCGCTCTCGCCGCCGCCCCCTCCCCCCCGCTTAGGGCGAGCCGCCGACCTCGCGCCTGCGCACACGCTGCCGAGCCGGCTCCGCGGCCAGCGTCTCGACGTTCCACGCCTGCGCGCGGACTGTCCCGTCGCGCTCCTTTTTTCTCCCGCCTCGTCAGAGGATTTGGACGAATAGTGGGAGAGAGGGAACTGGGCTTCTGCCAATCGTTGGAATCGTGGGCGGGGCTGGAGGCGAAAAGGGGATGGATCATCTGAAAAGAGGAAACGGAGAAGGCGGAGGGCTGTAAGACCAGTCAGAGGGTGAGGAAAGTCAGGAGGAGGTGGCGGGGGGTAGGTGGGACGAAGAAAACAACCATTAGAAGTGCAAGGGCCTGAACCTCCTGGCCAATGAATATGACTGAAGAGTGAATGACCGCGGAAGGGCGGAGGAAGAGGCAGGGGCTGTACGAGCAAGAGGCGGGGCCTGGAAGCTTTTTGACCAATAGCGACGGTAAAAAGGAAGCCAATGAAAAGGGGAGTAGGTGGAGGTCAAATTGACAGGCAAGGATCTCTAGTTGGGCGTTGACAGACAGCATCTGCAGTCAATAGAAGGAGCTGAGGACTACTTTGGGTCTCCCAAAATGGTCAGGAAGGAATGACAGCTGGGGGAGGCGGGGCAAACAGATTAATTCGCCTCCTCAGCCAATGATCGCGTTCTTCCACATTACCCACAGGTCAGGAAGATAGATATCTGTCTCAGCCAATGGGAGCATCCAAAGGGCAAAGATGCTGCCAGCAGGCGGTGCCAGCCCAGGGATAGTCGGTGACAACCGGAGACAACCCCTAGAGGAGGGTGACAGCTGGGGACAGCACGGAGAAGGGGCGGGGGCATTAGTGCAGCCCTCAGCCAATGAGTGCCGCGCTGCCCTTCTCGAGTTCTTTCGGGGTCCCTATTTTCCGTTCAATTCCTGAGCCCCCTACTCTGGTGGTCTGTGGGACCCTGAGCCCTACCACAGATCCAGTGCCCTGACCCAGTACTCTCATCCTTCACTCTAATTTTCCAATCCCGTCCCCAACTAACCCTAACACTCTAGGTCCAGCTGGCAATAGCCCGAACCCCAAAATCCTATAAGCAACTCATCTCTCTGCTTCACCCATTTCCTACGGGAATCCCAACCTCCAAATCCCTCTCCTCAGTTCCCATCTGTCTGAGCTCCTCCGCAGAACCCAGCTCCAATTCCTCAGACCTTATCCCTCTGAGTCCGCCCCCTCCATTTCTTTTAGTGAAGATCTCAAACCCCAAATCCATGAATCCTCAATACCATGAACTCCCCGTGTGTGTTACTATTCTTTTGGGGGATTCAAGACCCCAGTTCCATCAACCCCTGTCCCCTCATTGCCACATCCAACTTTGCAACTTTTTTTTTTTTTTTGCAACTTTTTTTTTTTTTTTTTTTTTTTTTTTTTTTGAGACAGTTTCACTCTGTCACCCAGGCTGGAGCGCAGTGGCACGATCTTGGCTCACTGCAACCTCCCGCTCCTGGGTTCAAGCGATTCTCTGCCTCAGCCTCTGAGTGGCTGGTATTACAGGCATGCACCACCACTCCCAGCTGATTTTTGTATTTTTAGTAGAGATGGGGTTTTACCATGTTGGCTAGGATGGTCTCGACCTCCTGACCTCCTGATCTGCCTACCTCGGCCTCCCAAAGTGCTGGGATTACAGGCATGAGCCACCGCGCCCGGCCCAACTTTCCAACTTCTAAAACACCCTCTTCTCTCTCTGACCCCCACAGTCCAATTTCCATATAGCATCCACCATCCTGGAATTCCAGTGAGACCTAGCTCCCGACTTCCCAGCCCCTCCTTGATTTCTGAGTTCTCTAAGCTCCCTCACTGCCAACTCAGCCGAAAGTCCTGTCAATTCCCATTCAGTGTCTCATCTCCTTCTCACCTTCATCTTCCATTTGACCCAAGCTTCCTCAACACTCCTCCCATTCCCCTTTTTGGAGTCCTCCTCCTCTCCCAGAACCCAGTAATAAGTGAACCCCCCCGGCCTCGACCCCCATGGTAACCCTATAAGGTGAGGCAGCTGCCATCTGAGGCAGGGAGGGGCTGGTGTGGGAGGCTAAGGCCAGCTGCTAAGTTTAGGGTGGCTCCTTCTCTCTTCTTAGAGACAACAGGTGGCTGGGCCTCAGTGCCCAGAAAAGAAAATGTCTTAGAGGCACTGGTATGGGGCTGGGGGAGGAGGAAGGGGGAGGCATCCTCCTCAGGACATTAGGTCATAGAGGGAGCAGGAGGAGAAGGAGATGGTTGTCTTTGCCAACCTGGGGCTTCCTCAGCCACTATTTTCTCAGACTTCTGCTGCATGGAGAAGACTGGGCTACTGAGGCCCAGAGGGAAAAGAGAGGGTACATCAAAGTCACACAATCAGCCAAGCTAGCTCTTGGCCAAAATGAAGCAAGCTGCCACTAGCCATCAAGCCACCTCAGAGAAGGTGGTCAGCTGGCTGTCTGATTAGGGTCTTTGCCTCCCTCCTGATTTCCAGCCTCCACACCAGTACCCAGAGAAAAGATTCTAGACTCATACTAGACCATGCCCTTCTGCATGAAACCTTTCCAAGGTTACCCAGGGTCTCCGCCCTGTGCCTGGCTTTCAAGGGCCCTCAGGGGCTGGTCACCAGCCCCATCACAATTCTGGCAACCTGAACACCTCTGATCTTCCACTCTCCAGGCCTCTGCCTAGGCCATGCCCTCTATCGAGCACACCTGTTCCTCCGCCTGCACCTGACTCCCTGGCCCTCGTTAAGCCACTCCCATACTCCTAGACAGGGCCGCCATGCCCTCCACTTCTGCACTCCTGACCAGCTGCTGTGTCCGTTTCTGCATTCATTCCTATCTCTATGGCTAGACTATAAGTTCCAGCAAGGCAGGGATAATTATTAGTTATAATGCAAGTTCTGAGGGATGGGAACTACATCTCCCTTTTACAGAAGGGAAACCAAGGCTCAGCACAAAACCTGAGACCACAGAGCATCTCTCCTCAAAAAATCCCCCTCTTGGCCAGGCACGGTGGCTTACACCTGTAATCCCAGCACTTTGGGAGGCCGAGGTGGGTGGATCACCTGAGGTCTGGAGTTCAAGACCAGCCTGGCCAACATGGTGAAATCTTATCTGTACTAAAAATACAAAAAATTAGCCTGGTGTGGTGGCATGTGCCTGTAATCCCAGCTACTTGGGAGGCTGAGACAGAAGAATCACTTGCCACTGCACTCCAGCCTGGGTGACAAGCAAGACTCCATCTCAAAAAAACAAAAATTCCCCTCTCTTTGAAGGGAGGTAGCTGATCCCCCAGCTTCCACAGATGGCTCTTTCCCACCACCTCCACATATACATACACTTGACTATGAAGTCCACCATGTGGAGGTGGAGGGATTGTGTCTGCCAAAGTGCACCCACAAAGCCTGGCCTAGCACGTGGCACACTGTGTGCATACAATACGTGTTTACTAGGTTTATTTTATTAATTTAAAATAGAGGACCAGGAGCAGTGGCTCATGCCTGTAATCCCAGCACTTTGGGAGGCTGAGGAGGGCAGATCATCAGAGGTCAGGAGTTCGAGACCAGCCTGGGCAACATGGTGAAACCCCATTTCTACCAAAAATACAAAATTAGCTCGGTGTGGTGGCACATGCCTGTGATCCCAGCTATTCTGGAGGCTGAGGCAGGAGAATCACTTGAAACCAGGAGGCGGAGGTTGTGGTGAGCCGAGATCGTGCCATTGCACTCCAGCCTGGGCAACAAGAGTGAAACTCTGTCTCAAATAAATAAATAAATAAAACAGAGACAGGGGAACAGGCACTGTGGCTCACGCCTGTAATCCCAGCACTCTGGGAGGCCAAAGTGGGTGAATCATGAGGTCAGAAGATCGAGACCACCCCGGTCAACACAGTGAAACCTGGTCTCTACTAAAGATACAAAAAAAATTGGTGGAGCGTGATGGTGTGCACCTGTAATCCCAGCTACTTGGAAGGCTGAGGCAAGAGAAATGTTTGAACCTGGGAGACGGAGGTTGCAGTGAGCTGAGATCACATCACTGCACTCCAGCCTGGGCGACAGAGCAAGACTGTCTCAAAAAAAAAAAAAAAAAAAAAGAGACAGGGGTCTCACTATGTTGGCCAGGCTGGTCCTGAACTTCTGGCCTCAAGCAATCCTCTTGCCTCAGCCTCCCAAGGTGCTGGAATTACAGGGGTAAACCACTACACCCGGAAGTTTACTGGGTTTAAATCTGAGCCCCCCCGACCCCACACAGGAGTATAGGATGTGGTTCATTTCTCTCCCAGAACACTGCCTTGGGTTGGGTCCACCCTAAACTCTGGCACATTCCAGCCCCTCTTTGGGAGAAAGAATATCCCTTCTTGCCCAGGCCTCAGTGAGACATGCATCCTAAGACCTGCTTCTCCCCCCACCCCCCACTCCCCCTGGGCTCCAGCTGTTGCAAGCCCTCCAAGAAAGGAGAGGCCCTGAGCTGGGCTATTTTGGTATCTGGGGTGGGTACCCACAGGGCTAAGGTTACCTTGGTATGTTAAGGGCTCCCTGGGGCAGGACTATATAACCCCAGAGGGACTGCCCCATGCTGACTCCCTGCTTCTTTCCCACCGGAGCCGCTGCCTTGCCCCCCGGAGACTGAAGACATGGTGAGTGACAATCCTCCAACCCCTGCCCAAATCCGTTAGACCTCAGGGCAGCCTCACCCTTTGAAAGAAAGTTGCCGGTTCCCAGTCCAACAAAAAGTTAAAAGGATGGTCATCTCTTTCTCAGCATCACTGATGGAAAATAGAATGTGTAATAGCCTGAAGGATCCAATCAATGATAATCTGCCCAGACATTCGACTCACAGGGGCCCAGTCCCTTTCAAAACCTGTTCCATCCTTCCTGCACTCCATTTTCCTAAAGCCCTCTGGCACCACACAGGCAATAACTCATATCCCATTTTACAAATAGGAAAGTAGAAGTTCAGGCCAGGTGCTGTGGCTCATGCCTGTAATACCAGCACTTTGGGAGGCTGAGGTGGGCAGATCATTTGAAGCCAGGAGTTTGAGACGAGCCTGGCCAACATGGCAAAATCCTGTCTCTACTAAAAATATAAAAATTAGCCAGGTATGGTGATGGATGCCTGTAATCCCAGCTACTCCAGAGGCTCAGGGTGTTAGATTTGCTCGAACCGGGGAGGCAGGGGTTGCAATGAGCCGAGATCGAAGCACTGCACTACAGCATGGGTGACAGAGTGAGACTCTCAAAAAAAAAAAAAAAAAAAAACAACAGAAAGACAACACGAAAGAAAGGGAAGGAAGGAAGGAAGGAAGGAAGGAAAGAAAGAAAGAAAGAAAGAAAGAAAGAAAGAAAGAAAAGAAAGAAAAGAAAAGAAAGAAAGAGGAAAGGGCTGGGCGCGGTGGCTCATGCCTGTAATCCCAGCACTTTGGGAGGCCGAGGCGTGTGGATCATGAGGTCAACAGATCGAGACCATCCTGGTCAATGTGGTGAAACCCCATCTCTACTAAAAATACAAAAAATCAGCTGGGCATGGTGGTGCGTGCCTGTAATCCCAGCTACTCAGGAGGCTGAGGCAGGAGAATTGCCTGAACCCAGGAGGCGGAGGTTGTGGTGAGCCGAGATCGCGCCATTGCACTCCAGCCTGGGTAACATCAGCGAAACTCCGTCTCAAAAAAAAAAAAAGAAAGAAAGAAAAAGGAAGAAGGGAGGGAGGGAGGGAGGGAAGGAAGGAAGGAAGGAAGGAAAAGAAAGTAGAGGCTCAAACAGGGCAAATAAGTGGTTGGGGTCACACAGCAAGTCTGGGGCTCAGAGGAACCTGGTTCAGACCACTGAGAAGAGAAGGAAGCTTCCATTCTTTGTGGGGAATGAAGAGATAAGAGGCCCAGGAGCCACCGGTGGGAATTTGGGGAATGCAATCAAAGCAGGTCCCCTCAGCAAAGAGGTCCCCAAGGAAGGGGAGACTCAGGCCAAAGAATTGTTTTGGGAACTAGGACTCAAAGAATTCTGAATCTAATCCATTGCCCCCAGAGAAGTGGAAGGACTGGTCCATGGGCCCCTTTGTTCAACCCTCACCCTCCAGGCACCCAAGAAAGCCAAGAGAAGGGCAGTAGAGGGCGGAAGCTCCAATGTCTTCTCCATGTTTGACCAGACTCAGATCCAGGAGTTCAAGGAGGTGAGTGAGGGGACAGGGGAAACTGAAAGGCTGACCAAATGCAACCCTCACTCCCGCCCTCTCCCTGGAATGTGCACCTGTTTGAAGGAGGGGAAAGGTTTAGAATTCCTTCCTCCCCTCCCTGCTTGGGGTAGAAGAGGACAGCTGGCTAGGAGCCAGCATCTGATCTGCCTGGGGTAGGGATGCTGAGGTTGGGCCATGGGAGACCTAACCCTACCCATCCCGGCCCTGCCCAGGCCTTCACCGTGATTGACCAGAACCGTGATGGCATTATCGACAAGGAGGACCTTCGGGACACCTTCGCAGCCATGGGTGAGCCCACTACCCCAGGTGGGAATATTCAAGGCTGCAGAGTCGAGGAAATTCAGTTGCCTTGCGTTCCGGCCCTGTCAACTCCACCTTGGGCCTCAGTCTACCCAGCTGAAAAAATGGATGGGAACGTCTGAATTAGTGGGAAGCACAGCCCCGGCCTCAGAAGCCTACTCCAGCCTATGCTTCCCCCACCAGGCCGCCTCAATGTGAAGAATGAGGAGATAGATGCCATGATGAAGGAAGCCAGCGGTCCCATCAACTTCACCGTCTTTCTGACCATGTTCGGGGAGAAGCTCAAGGGTGAGTGGAGTGTTCTGTGTCTAAGGCCCCAGCTGCCTTTTCCCCAGACCCTTCAGGGACCCATCAGCTTCATGTGCCCTCTGACCCCCACAGGTGCTGACCCTGAGGATGTGATCACTGGAGCCTTCAAGGTCCTGGACCCTGAGGGAAAGGGCACCATCAAGAAGCAGTTGTGAGCATTGGTCCCCCAACCCTTCCTCCCCTTCCCCTCACTCCACCAGCTGCTCCCACACTGAAAGCCTCCTTTAAATTCCTACCAAGGCTGGGAGCTGTGGCTCAGTATTTTGGAAGGCAGATACAGGAGGATAGGCTTATATAATCTCAGTGGTTTGGAAGGCAGAGGCAGGATTGGCTTGAGGCCAGGAGTTTGAGAGCAGCCTGGGCAACATAGCATGACCCTGTTTCTAAAAGCTTAATTTAAAAATTCGCGGGCTGGCCAGGCGCAGTGACTTGTTTCTGTAATCCCAGCACTTTGGGAGGCCAAGACAGGTGGATCACGTGAGGTCAGGAGTTCAAAACCAGCGTGGCCAACACGGTGAAACCTAGTCTCTACTAAAAATATAATAATTAGCTGGGCATGGTAGCAGGTACCTGTAGTCCCAGCTACTCCGGAGGCTGAGACATGAGAATCGCTTGAATCCTGGAGGCGGAGGTTGCAGTGAGCCGAAATCAAGCCACTGCCTTCTAGCCTGGGACACAATAGTGAAACTCTGTATCCAAAAAAAAAAAAGAAAGAAAGAAAATCGCGAGCGCGGTGGCAAACACCTGTAGTCTCAGCTACTCTGGAGGCTGAAGGAGTTAGATCCCTTGAGCCCAGGAGTTCCAGGTTGCAGTGACCTATGATCAAACCACTGCACTCCAGCCTGGGCGACAGGGCAAGACCCTGTCTCAGAACAAACAAAGAAATAAAAATTCCTATGAAGGGTTAGGCACTGTCAGAGGTAAGGGAGTAGTTGGGATTGTGGTAATGGGCGGTAAGATTGCATTTCCACAGCAAATGTGGGCGGAGAGGGCAAAAGAGAACCTCTGGGAGGGCAATGAGGAAGTAGAGTGACCGGGTTTTGGGGAGGCTGGGGCTAGCAACGGGCATGAGGTGCGGGCATGAGGTGCGAGAGAGTTGAAAGGAACCAGGAATCCAATTGCAACTCCCCGTGTGTCACCTCTCTCCAGCCTGGAGGAGCTGCTGACCACGCAGTGTGACCGCTTCTCCCAGGAGGAGGTGAGTAGGGGCGGGTCGGGCTGGAGAAGTGAAGGGGCAAGGGCCGGGGAGCCTAAGGGCCGGTGCGAGACGCCCCTGCGTCTTTCCCCAGATCAGGAACATGTGGGCGGCCTTCCCACCCGACGTGGGCGGCAACGTTGACTACAAGAACATCTGCTACGTCATTACGCACGGCGACGCCAAGGACCAGGAGTAGGGGCCCCCGCGGGCCTCCCTGGCCGACGCTTCCGGCCGGCCCGACCCCCGTCCGGCTCCCAATAAAATACAACTGGTCTTTCTTTCTTATCGGCAATGCCTTCAGTGTGTTTGCACAAGAGCCTCAGGTTGGAGGCTGGGCCCAGACGCGGCCCACCCCTAAGGGAGCACCCCACAAATGGAGCGATGTGGCCTGGAGGCCTGCGGAGGGGGCGGTCCTACAATCTACGGCTGCCGCCTGTTTCCGCAAGGAAGGAGAAGTCTCGCGTGGCTGCGGGAAGCTGTTTTTATTGAAGACAGAGCCTGGGAGAAGAGGGGCGACCCCGAAAGAGTGCCGCGGTCAGGGACTGAGCCGCAGGCTCTGCTCGGGAAGTGGGCGGGGTCTGTCTGGGCGGGGCAGGGGCGGGGCTTCTGATCCGGGCTCGGAGACCCTCCCCCGAGCCAGAGCGGGGGCGGCACCCGCGGGCGTCCGGGATTAGGCGCTGGGCAGTGTGGGGCGCGGGGATTGGACAAGAGGCCGACTGAAGGCGGAAGCGAGGTAAGGCCGGGCGGGGCGGGGCCTCAGAGGGCGTCTGACTGCTCGCCCTGGGCTTGGCTCTGCTGCATCTGGGCCTGCATCTTCTCCAACATCTCTTGCATGCGGCGCAGCTGTGCGGGGCGAGATTGCAGGCGGTGACCCGGCGAGGCCAGAAAGGGACCTGGGGCCTCGGTCGGGGAGAAGCGAGGTGCGTGCTCACCTCTTCGTCTTTCTCGCGGATCAGCTTCTCGGTGTCCGCCAGAGGCATCATGGGCAGCGGAATCTCCGTGGCGCTCTGGCGGGAAAGCTTGCTGCAGGGCAGTGGGAAGGGGACAGGAATCAGGAACCGGGCCTGAGGTTGTGAGAGAGACCCAGGAGGCAGGGCCTGGGGCGAGGTTGGGGTCTAGGAGGCGGAGCCAGGTCCCTGAGGTTAGGGCCGAAGGCAAAGGGGGTGGGGAGTGAGAGGTCTGAGTGGTGAAGGTGGGGTCACGGGTGGTGAGGACCGGGTCCTGGGTGAGGCGGGACCTTGGAGGCTCCAAGACTGTCGGCCCCGGCTCTCACCTGCGGCTGGCTCGATCGCGAGCCCCAGGCCGGGCCAGGCTCTGTAGGCAGCGGGCCCGGTAGCCCTCGTAAAGCAGATCGTGCGTCACCTCTTTCAGGTCCTGCAGGTGTGTCTGCACCAGCATTCGTCGCAGGTTCAGGAAATCGCAGTGATGTGGGTTCTCCACTGGGAGGTTGGAGGGGGAAGGGGGCGGCGGAGCAGCGAACATCAGGGAGTTTCAAGTCCAACCCACCCGCAGGGTCGGGTCTACAAGGAAGTCCTGCTGCCACTCTATAGGAGGGTCCACAATCTGCAGCCCAAAGACCCCCCCCCTTTCCTCCTAGGATCCACCCCAACCTCACATGTTGAGTGCGCCTGACCCAGAAGCCCCGAGCTCCCTTCTGCCACAGGACCCCTGCTTGTCCTCACTCACCCTCCACGGTCCCCCAAGAGTATTGGCGTCCCCTCACTGGTCGGTTCTTGCCATCCTTCACCACCTCGCAGGAACCCACAACTGCAAAAGGGATGCTTTCCTGGAGGGCAGGGGGCAGGTGTCACTCCTGGCCCACATGGCAGAAACTCTTTCCCAGCTTCAGCCTCCACACCCGCCTCCTCTGCTTCCCACCCCTCCCTTTTTTTTTTTTTTTTCACTTTTTCTTTTCTTTTTTCTTTCTTTTTTTTTGAGACTTGGTCTTGATCCATTGCCCAGGCTGGAGTGTTCAAGTGATTCTCCTGCCTCCGTCTCCCAAGTAGCTGGAATTATAGGCACCTGCCATTATGCCTCGATAATATCTGTATTTTTGGTAGAGGCAAGGGGTCTCAGCATGTTGCCCAGGCTGGTCTAGAACTCCTGACCTCAAAGGATCCGCCCTCCTCAGCCTCCAAAGTGCTGGGATTACAGGCGTGAGCCACCACACCCCGTACCCCCTTCCTTCTTTGTCTCCCACACCTTCATCTCCGCATCCTGCCTCTTGAAGTCTTCATCTTCGTCAGAGTCACATTCAGGGAACTGGTAGATGTGGATCTCCTCTTCCTTCAGCTGATCCCGGATCTCGGGAAACATACAGAGACAGTGTGAAACAGGCCACAATGACAACCATTGCGTGGCCAGAGACAGTGAGACACAGAGATACTGGGTGGTCAGAGATAGAGAGAAAGCCATAAAAGACACAGATGGGGAGAGATGGACGTACAGGAAGACCAAAATTAAAACCTCAGACAGTGAGAAACAAAATTCTAAGATGGGGCAGACATTAAGAGATCAGGAGAAATCTGGGAAATATAGCTAGATCCCATCTCTTAAAAAAATATATATATATATATATTTTTTGAAGCAAGGTTTCACTCTGTCACCCAGGCTGGAGTGCAGTGGCTCCATCTTGGTTCATTGCAGCCTCAGTCTCCCAGGCTCAAGTGATTCTCCCATCTCAGCCTCCCGAGTAGCTGGGACTATAGGTGCACATCACCACACATGACTAATTTTTGTACTTTTTGTAGAAATGGGGTTCTGCCATGTTGCCCAGGCTGATCTTGAACTCTTCAGCTCAAGCAATCCTCCAACCTCAGCCTCTCAAAGTGCTGAGATTACAGGTGTGTGCCACCGTGCCCAGCCAAAAAAATATTTTTTAAGTTAGCCAGGCATGGTGGTGCACATTTGTAATTCCTGCTACTCAAGAGGCTGAGGCAGGAGGATCACTTGAGCCTACAAGTTTGAGGCTGCAGTGGTATGCCACTGTACTCCAGCCTGGGCCACAGAGTGAGACTCTATCTCCAAAAAACAAACAAAAAAGACAGAGGTCAAGAGAGACATAGGCATAAACGGTAGGAAAGGGTGCTGAAGACACAAGGTAGGGGCCAGAGGGAAGTCACCATGTCCTCGTGTCTATGCTTCTGCCCTCAAATAGGCCTTAGCCAAGCATCTATCCCAGAGGCTTCGTATCTCGCCTGTTTTGAGCCTTCAGAGACATGGCTACGCTGGCAGCTTACCACGTGCCTTCCTCAGAAGCTGCTACAGTCTAGCCTGACACACCGTGCTCCAAAAAGGCCACTCCAAGATCAAAGATGTCTAAGCTGAAATCATGTTATGTTTGGTGGTGACTTTTGGCCTCACTTGGGGTTAAAGGTCAGAGGTCATTACTCACACCTTCTGCTTGAGGGCCTGGGTTTCCTGGGGCAGCAGGGCATCCGCTTTGCCAATGACTGGGATAATGTTGACTTTCTCGTGTACTGCCCGGAGGAAGGCCACGTCTAGGGGCCGGAGCCTGCACGCAGGGATTGGTCAGTGCCCAGCCTCAGGGCACAAAGACCCCCAGCCCCTAGGCCTCCCTAAATGCCCCAACCCCCAGGATTCCCCCACCAGACCCCCGGCCGAAGGGTGAGATGAAGTAGAGGCAGCAGTGGACTCGGGAGTCCTGGATGTTCTTCCTGTTCAGGCCACTCTCATCCCTAAGGTACTGCTCAAATTGCTCCTCGATGAATTTCACCACAGGAAGCCAGCTGGGTGTTGGGAGAGGACATGAAGTCAGAGATCAAAGGCCAGAGGGCAGGGGGTGAGGCTAGCCAGGACTGTGAGAGTAAAACATTTATTTGGCTTCATCCAAAGACATTAAAGGGAACTGGTGGGGCCTATGTGAGTCCTCAAGAAGCACAGGGACCCGTGGCCCTCCGAAACAGATACCACCTTTTGGGATAGGGAACCAGAACAAACCAGCTCTATAACTGACCCCTTGGTCTCCAGGGAGTCACCACGGTGAAAGGCTGAGCCTCTGTCTCCTCCTCACCAGTCAGAGCAGTCCACCGAGTCCCCAAAGCCAGGCGTGTCCACCAGGGTCAGCTTCACCTTCACACCCCTCTCCTCGATCTCCACACCCCGGCGCTCAATGGTCAGAGTCTGTGACAAGCGAGCTTTGGGATGGGAGAGAGGTCAGGGATCCAGGGAGGCTCTGAGGCAGGATTAATTTCCTTTGTCAATTTCACAGTTGCCTGCACCCATTTTCCAGGGAAGAAAGGTCTCAGAAAAAAAGTCAGCTACCCGAGTCCCCAGATGGAAAAGACTAGGATGTGACCCAGGAACAGGGGACTGCCTGTAGAGGGTGTCGAGGGACTTACCACTGGCCTCTGGCACCTGGCGATCCTCATAGAGGTTGGTGAGGAACAGGCTGTTGATGAGGGTAGATTTCCCTAGGCCTGACTCCCCTGTGGACAGAACAGGCCCCACTGGTCACGGGAGAGGACAGCAAGGGTCTCCTAAGGACATCCCCTCCACAGTTCCCTCTCCAAAATCCCCAGACCTGCCACCATGAGTGTGAAGTCAAACCCCTTCTTGACGGACTTGCGATGCAGCTGGTTGGGGAGGGCAGCAAAACCCACGTACTCCTTGTCCTGTGGATGGGGGTGCACAATATGAAGCTGTTGGCAATGGCAGGCAGGGTCCCCCAGGATCACTTGAGCTCTTGGGCTAGGAAGAGTCAGCAGGGTCTGTGACCCTGGGTATAGGGGGTTGGGGGCCAAGATGCCCAGGTTTCTGGGCTTAAGGACTTACCATGGCTCCGCCAGCCGTCACTGCACCTGCTGTCTCGCCCCACTTCCTGTGGTGGGGCAGGAAGTTGACTGCGGCTAACAAGGGGGCGGGCAGAAGAGGCAGCTGAGATGCTTAAGCTGGCCCAGTCCCAGAGAGGTAGGGAAGACCAAGGCCAAGAAACTTGGGGTTACCACCTCCTGGACCCCTTGTCCCATCACCCCTCCATGCACCTTCAACCCCTCCATTCTTCACACATCTGGATTCCAAGTCCCACTGCAGCCCCATCACAGTGGTAAGACATGGGATATGTGCAGACGGGAAGAAAGCAGACTGCTTTTGTTAGCAGGTGAGATGAAGGAGGTTTTGGTTTTTTTTTTTTTTTTTTTTGAGATGGAGTCTCACTCTGTTTCCCAGGCTGGAGTGCAGTGGTGTGATCTTGGCTCACTGCAACCTCCACCTCCCGGGTTCAAGTGCTTCTCCTGCCTCAGCCTCCTGAGTAGCTGGGATTACAGGTACTCAGCACCACACCCAGCGAATTGTTGTATTTTTAGTAGAGACAAGGTTTCACCATGTTGGCCAGGCTGGTCTCGAACTCCTGACCTCAAGTGATCTGCCCGCCTCAGCCTCCCAAGGGCTGGGATTACAGGCCTGAGCCACTGTGCTGGTGGAGATGAAGGTTTGGATGAGCTGGTTAAAAAACGGTTCCCACCGGGCGCGGTGGCTCAAGCCTGTAATCCCAGCACTTTGGGAGGCCGAGGCAGGTGGATCACGAGGTCAAGAGATCGAGACCATCCTGGTCAACATGGTGAAACCCCGTCTCTACTAAAAATACAAAAAATTAGCTAGGCATGGTGGCGCGTGCCTGTAATCCCAGCTACTCAGGAGGCTGAGGCAGGAGAATTGCCTGAACCCAGGAGGCGGAGGTTGCGGTGAGCCGAGATCGCGCCATTGCACTCCAGCCTGGGTAACAAGAGCGAAACTTCCTCTCAAACAAAACAAAACAAAACAAAACGGTTCCCATGGGAGAGATCCAAGATGGTTGATCACTAGCAGCTCAGAATTGTAGCTCCCAGTGAAAGCGCAGAGAACGAGAGGATGCCACACTTTCAGACGAATTTTTGTTGCTTACACACCAGGAGATTCCCAGTGGAGGAGCCCGATGGGTCACCAGCACGACTCTTATAGCTGGCGAGGCAGTTTTGCCGCTGCCTTGGTGCAGCGGTCCTTGGTGCAGAGTCAGAAAAGCACCATCAATCTTAACGCTGCAGTTTTGGCTGGCGCAGTGGGTTGCTCAGATTTTAGCACTAGGAATCAACAAAGTTGGACATCCACTCAGAAACCCAATTACAAAGATGGTAATTATAAAGACCACAGATGGATAAATCTAAAACAAAGGGAAGAAACCAGCCTAAAAAGGCTGAGAATACCCAAAACCAGAACACCTCTCCCTCTACAGGGGATCATAGTTCCTCATCAGCAACAGAACTAGGCCTGATGGAGAATGAGTGTGTTCCATTATCAGAAGCAGGTTTCAAAAGGTGGATGATGAGAAACTTCTGGGAATTAAAAGAACTTGTTCTAACCCAATACAAAGAAACTAAGAACTATTAAAAAACGTTTGACGAAATGTTAACAGGAATACACAATTTAGAGAGGAATGTAAGTGAATTAATGGAGCTGAAAAACACAAGAACTTCGCAAAGTATGCACAAGTTTTAACAGCCAAATTGATCAAGCAGAAGAAAAGATATCAGAGGTCGAAGACCAACTTAATGAAATAAAACGAGGAGACAAGATTAGAGAAAAAAGGATAAAAAGGAACGAGCAGGCCGGGTGCAGTGGCTCAAGCCTGTAATCCCAGCACTTTGGGAGGCCGAGGCGGGTGGATCACGAGGTCAAGAGATCGAGACCATCCTGGTCAACATGGTGAAACCCCGTCTCTACTAAAAATACAAAAAAATTAGCTGGGCATGGTGGCGCGTGCCTATAATCCCAGCTACTCAGGAGGCTGAGGCAGGAGAATTGCCTGAACTCAGGAGGCGGAGGTTGCAGTGAGCCGAGATCGTGACATTGCACTCAAGCCTGGGTAACAAGAGTGAAACTCCGTCTCAAAAAAAAAAAGGAACGAGCAAAGTCTCCAAGAAATATGGGACCATGTGAAAAGACCTAATCTACGTTTGATAGGTGTACCTGAATGTGACAAAGAGAATCAATCCAAGCTGGAAAATAAGCTTCAGGATATTATTCAGGAAAACTTTCCCAATCTTGCAAGGCAGGAAAATATTCAACTCCAGGTAATACAGAGAACATCAAAAAGAGAACATCAAAGGGCCGGGCACGGTGGCTCAAGCCTGTAATCCCAGCACTTTGGGAGGCCGAGGCGGGTGGATCACAAGGTCAAGAGATCGAGACCATCCTGGTCAACATGGTGAAACCCCGTCTCTACTAAAGATACAAAAAATTAGCTGGGCATGGTGGCACGTGCCTGTAATCCCAGCTACTCAGGAGGCTGAGGCAGGAGAATTGCTTGAACCCAGGAGGCAGAGGTTGCGGTGAGCCGAGATCGTGCCATTGCACTCCAGCCTGGGTAACAAGGGCGAAACTCCGTCTCAAAAAAAAAAAAAAAAAAAAAAAAAAAAAAAAAAAAAAAAAGAGAACATCAAAAAGATATTCCTCAAAAAGACCAACCTCAAGGCACATAATCGCCAGATTCACCAGGGTTGAAATGAAGGAGAAAATACTGAGGGCAGCCAGAGAGAAAGGTCAGGTTACCCACAAAGGGAAGCCTATCAGACTCACAGCAGATCTCTCAGCAGAAACCCTATAAGCCAGAATAGAGTGGGGGCCACTATTCAACATCCTTAAAGAAAAGAACTTTCAACCCAGAATTTTACATCCAGCCAAATTAAGCTTCATAAGTGAAGGAAAAATAAAATCTTTTGTGAACAAGCAAGCACTCAGAGAATTCATCACCACCAGGCCTGCTTTACAAGAGCTTCTGAAAGAACCACTACACATAGAAAGGAACAACCAGTATCAGCCTTTCTAAAAAATACCAAAAAGTAAAAAGCAACAACATAATCAAGAATTTACATCAACTAATGGGCAAAACAGCCAGCTAACATTAAATGGCAGTATTAAACTCACATTTATTATTATTATTATTATTATTATTATTATTGAGACGGAGTTTCTTTCACTCTTGTGACCCAGGCTGGAGTGCAATGGCGCGATCTCGGCTCACCACAACCTCCGCCTCCTGGGTTCAGGCAATTCTCCTGCCTCAGCCTCCCAAGTAGCTGGGATTACAGGCACACCCCACCATGCCCAGCTACTTTTTGGTATTTTTAGCAGAGACGGGGTTTCACCATGTTGACCAGGATGGTCTCGATCTCTTGACCTCGTGATCCACCTGCCTCGGCCTCCCGAAGTGCTGGGATTACAGGCATGAGCCACTGCGCCTGGCTCACATATATTAATTCTAAATTTAAATCGACTAAATCTCCCAATCCAAAGACACAGAGAGGCAAAAAAAAGCCAAAACCCATCGGTGTGTTGCATTCAGACCCATCTCACATGCAATGATACACAAAGACTCAAAATAAAGGGATGGAGAAAGATTTACCAACCAAATGGAGAGCAAAAATAAATAAATAAAAAGCAGGAGTTGCCATTTTTGCCTCTGATAAAATAGCCTTCAAAGCAACAAAGATCATAAGAAGCAAAAAAGGACATTACGTAATGATAAAAGGATCAATGCAACAAGAAGAGCTAAAGATCCTAAATATATACGCACCCAATACAGGAATACCCAGACATACAAGATTTATAAAGAGACTTAGACTCCCACACAATAATAGTGGGAGACTTCAACATCAGTATTAGACAGATCAATAAGACAGAAAATTAACAACGATATCCAGGATTTGAACTCAGATCTGGAACAAATAAACAATTAACATTTACAGAACTCTCCACTTTAAATACACAAAATAGACACTCTTATCGGTACCACATAACACCTATTTACAGGTTTAAATGAAATATTGGTTGGCTGCTTGTTTGTTATTTTCTTCCCTCATTTTAATTTTTTTTCACGTCTTTATTATTAAGCACAATTATAGGCAAACCCATTTTTAGATTGCATTCTAGCCCAGGCAATAAAGCAACACCCCGTTCTCTCTCCCTCTTTCTCTGCCTCTTTCTTCCTCTTCTTCAGTTTTTAAAATTATTATTTTTCTTTCTTTCTCTTTTTCTTTTTTTTCTTCTAAAAAATAAATAAAAATAAAACCGGTTCCCAGGCCGGGCAAGGTGGCTCACGCCTGTAATCTCAGCACTTTAGGAGGCAGAGGTGGGAGGACTGCTTGAGCCAAGGAGCTCAGACCAGCCTGGGCAACAGAGGGACATGGCCTCCAACCATCTCTACAAAAAATTTTAAAAAATTAGCTAGGCATGCCGGGCGTGGTGGCTCACGCCCGTAATCCCAGAATTTTGGGAGGCCAAGGGTGGATAACTCAAGGTCGAGAGTCCAGGAGTTCAAGACAGCCTGATCAACATGGAGAAACCCCATCTCTACTGAAAATACAAAATTAGCTGGATGTGGTGGTGCATGCCTATAATCCCAGCTATTCTGGAGGCAGAGGCAGAAAATCCCTTGAACCCAGGAGGCGGAGGTTGTGGTGAGCTGAGATTGCACCATTGCACTCCAGCCTGGGCAACAAGAATGAAACTCCATCTCAAAAACAAAAGAAAGAAAAAGAAAAAAGGGAGGCCGGGCGCGGTGGCTCACACCTGTAATCCCAGCACTTTGGGAGGCCAAGGCGGGCAGATCACTTGAGGTCAGGAGTTTGAGACCGGCCTGGCCAACACGGTGAAACCCCATCTCTACTAAAAATACAAAAATTAGCTGGGTGTTGGGGGGCCTGCTTGTAATCGCAACTACTCTGGAGGCTGAGGCAGGAGAATTGCTCGAATCCAGGAGGCGGAGGTTGCAGTGAGCTGAGATTGCGCTACTAAACTCCAACCTGGGTAACAGAGTGAAACTCCATCTCAAAAATAAATAAATAAAATAAAATAAGCAAAGGGCGGGGATCATGGTACCCCTGAGCACTCCACGACTGCCTTCCTCCTGCGTCAGGCTGAGCATCTCTATGGTCTTAGTTAAAATTCTGAACTGCTCCGACCCTCCTCCCCACAAGTGTTTCCAAGTCCCGCCTATCCATCAGACAAATTTGGTCCCCTTTTCTTTACACCCTCCATGACATTAACCCACTTTGGGTTCGGACCCTGATCAACTGTTCTCTGAGTTGTTCAAAAGCCTTTAAAAGAATAACATGTTACAAGAAAAAAAGGCTGGGCATGGTGGCTCACGCCTGTAATCCCAGTGCTGTGGGAGGACTGCTTGAGGCCAGGAGAACAAGACCAGGCTGGTCAACATAGTAAGACCCCATATCTATAAAAATAAAAATAAAAAAGATAAAATAAAAAATAATAAAATAATAAAAATAAAAACATGTAGACCTGGCAGTGGTTCATGTCTGTAATCTCTGCACTTTGGGAGGCCAAGGTGGGAGGATCACTTGAGGCCTGGAGTTTGAGACCAGAGTGAGCAACACAGTGAGACTCTGTCTCTACAAAAAAAAAAAAAAAAAAAAAAAAAAAAAAAATTAGCTGGGTGTTGTCCCAGATAGTTGGGAGGCTGAGGCAGGAGGATCACTTGAGCCCAGGAGTTTGAAGCTGCAGTGAGTCATTATGGCATCACTGCACTTTAGGATGGGTGACACAGTGAGATCTTGTCTAAAAAAGAAATAATGTATCTATTTATGATACAACCAACACATGCCCTCATAGAAAAATTATAAAATGTGGCTGGGGGCGGTAGCTCACAACTGTAATCCCAGCAGATCACATGATCCAGTGGATCACGAGATCAGGAGTTCAAGACCAGCCTGACCAACATGGTGAAACCCAGTCTCAACCAAAAACACAAAAATTAGCTGGGCATGGCGGCACATGCCTGTAATCACAGCTACGCAGGAGGCTGAGGTAGCGGGAGGCAGAGGCTACAGTGAGCAGACATCGTGCCTTTGCACTACAGCCTGGGCAACAGAGCAAGACTCTGTCTAAAAAAAAAAAAAAATAGGGTCGCACCATAACTTTGGAAATCTGCTTTTGTCACTTCTTGTATTCTCTACATCTTCCTATGATACATGTACATGTACTTTTTTTTTTTTTAAGCTGGGACCACAGGTGCACACCACCATACTCAGTTAGCCTTTCTGACTTTTAGTAGAGACAAGTTCTTGCTATGTTGCCCAGGCTGGCTTTGAACTCCTAAACTCACACAATCCTCCCATCTCAGTCTCCCCAAGTGCTGAGATTACAGCCACTGCACCTGACCCAGGAAGTTATATATTTAAGGCATTTGTACATATTATGCCAAGCTGGGTGCAGTGGCGACAGAGTGAGACTCTGTCTCAAAAAAAACAATTTCTAGTTACTTTCTTAAAAAAACAAAAACAAAAACAAAAAACAGGCCGGGAGTGATGGCTCTTGGCCTGTAATCCCAGCACTTTGGGAGGCCAACGCAGGTGGATCACCTGAGGTCAGGAGTACAAGACCACTCTAGCCAACATGGTGAAACCCTATCTCTACTAAAAAAAAAATACTAAAATTAGCCAGGTGTGGTGGCATACACCTGTAATCCCAGCTACATGGGAGGTCGAGGCAAGAGAATCACTTGAATTCGGGAGGTGGAGGTAAAGTGAGCCAAGATCGGACCACTGCACTCCAGCCTGGGCAACAGAGTGAGACTCCGTCTCAAAAGAAAAAGAAAAATAAGCCAGGTGCAGTGGTGCGTGCCTGTAGTCCCAGCTAATCGGGAGGCTGAGGCTGGAGGATCACTTGAGCCCAAGAATTCTGGCCTGTAGTTCGCTATGCCGATCGGGTGTCCGCACTAAGTTCTGCATCGGTATGTTGACGCTCTTGGGAGCGGGGAACCACCAGGTTGCCTAAGGAGGGGTGAACCAGCCCAAGTCGGAAACGGAGCAGGTCAAAACTCCCGTGCTGATCAGTAGTTGGATTGTGCCTGTGAAAAGCCACTGCACTCCAGCCTGGCCCACATAGGGAGACCCCATCTCTAAAAAAAGGAAAAGGTAAAAAACAACAACAACAACAAACCAATTGCCCTGCAAAAAAAGGCTCTTGCTTGGTCATTTTGTTAAATGTAGAGTTTATATGAATTAACAGTGACACCATAATCCATTTACGTGCTTATTTATTTATTTTTTTTGAGACAGAGTTTCGCTCTTGTTACCCAGGCTGGAGTGCAATGGCACGATCTCGGCTCACCGCAACCTCCGCCTCCTGGGTTCAGGCAATTCTCCTGCTTCAGCCTCCTGAGTAGCTGGGATTACAGGCACGTGCCACCACACCCAGCTAATTGTTTATATTTTTAGTAGAGACGGGGTTTCACTATGTTGACCGGGATGGTCTCGATCTCTTGACCTCGTGATCCACCCGCCTCGGCCTCCCAAAGTGCTGGGATTACAGGCTTGAGCCACCGTGCCCGGCCTATTTACCTGCTTATTAATTCCAATTAATCATGGCCAATCATTCACATGATATTTGGGACTCATTTGCTTCAACAAAGGAAGGTTGTACCCTGAGTTTCATATAGGGCAGTGTGTGGTGGACAACTCTCTTCCTATTTAATTATTTAGTAATTTGGATTCGTTCTTTTATTTTTAGAGACAAGGTCTTGTTCTGTTGCCCAGGCTGGAATGCAGTGGTGCGATCATAGCTCACGGTAGCTTTGAACTCCTGGGCTCACTTCTGCCTCCCAAGTAGCTGGGACTACATATTTGCACCACCATCCCTGGCTAACTCTATTTTTTTTTTCTGGAGATGCGTTCTCACTATGTTGGCCAGGCTGGTCCCGAACTCCTGACTTCAAGTGATTCTTCTGCCTGAGCCTCCCAAAGCACTGGGATTCCAGGCGTGAGCTACTATGCCCAGACTGGATTCGTTTTTCTTCATCTTGCCATTATGTTTTCATAGTTACCTCTGCCCCTCCCCCTTGCATCCCTGAGGGACTTCTATATCTTTCTTTAGACATGAATTCAAGTTCAGATCTAATAACTCTAGGCTTTGTCCTCTGAAAGTCAAAGTTAGGTAGCAAGTAAGTACGGCAGGCAGGCTGACCATTTATACTATTCTATTTCCCAGCACAAGTACCTGGTACCTGATGGATACCCAGGAAATGAATAGACATTCTTTTTTTTTTTTTTTTTTTTTTTGAGTCAGAGTCTCGTTCTGTCACCAGGCTGGAGTGCAGTGTCGTGATCTTGACTCACTGCAACATCTGCCTCCCGGATTCAAGCGATTCTCCTGCCTCAGCCCCTCTGAGTACCTGAGACTACAAGCACGTGCCACCATGCCCTACTAATTTTTTGCATTTTTAGTACAGATGGGGTTGCAGCGTGTTTGCCAGGATGGTCTCTATCTCCTGACCTCATGATCCGACTGTCTTGGCCTCCCAAAGTGCTGGGATTAACAGGCATGAGCCACCACACCTGGCCGAATAAACTTATACTCTGTCTTCATCTGTCATTGCTTTCCTATTATGTAAACTCATAGAATATTAAAACAACTATTCAAGCCAGGCGAGGTGGCTCATGCCTGTAATCCCAGCACTCTGGGAGGCTGAGGGCAGACAGATCACCTGAGGTCGGGAGTTTGAGACCAGCCAGACCGACATGGCGAAACGCTGTCTCTACTAAAAATACAAAATTAGCCGGGCATGGAGGGGCATGCCTGTAATCCCAGCTATTTGGGAAGTTGAGGCAGGAGAAATCACTTGAACCCAGGAGATGGAGGTTTCAGTGAGCTGAGATCGTGCCATTGCACTCCAGCCTGGGCAACAGGAGCAAAACTCCACCTCAAAAAAAAAACCAGAAACAGAACTATTCTCTATTTTCCCCTCTGAGAATAAGTCATAATCCATAGTCATCTTTGGATCTCAAGCTTCTAGCACACATTAGGTTTTCTTTTTTTTCTTTTTTTTTTTGAGACAGAATTTCGTTCTGTTGCCCGGGCTGGAGTGCAGTACTATGATCTTGGCTGGCTGCAACCTCTGGCTCCTGCACTCAAGTGATTCTCCTGCGTCAGCCTCCCGAGTAGCTGGAATTACAGGTGTGCGCCACCATACCTAGCTAATTTTTATATTTTTAAGTAGAGATGGGGTTTCACCATGTTGGCCAGGCTGGTCTCGAACTCCTGACCTCAGGTGATCTGCCCACCTTAGCCTCCCAAAGTGCTGGGATTACAGGCGTGAGCCATTGAGCCTGGCCTTAGGTTTTCTTTTCTTTTTTTCTTTTTTTCTTTTTTTTTTTTATAGGATCTTGCTCTGTCTCCCAGGCTGGAGTACAGTGGCATGATCTCAGCTCCCCACAACTTTTACCTCCCAGGCTCAAGCAATCCTGCACCTGAGCCTCCCGAGTAGCTGGGACTACAGGTGTGAGCCAGCACTCCCAGCTAATTTTTCTATATCTTTTGTAGAGATGGGGTTCCACCATGTTGGCCAAGCTGGTCTCAAACTCCTAGACTCAAGAGACCTGCCCACCTCACCCTCCCAAAGTGTTGGGATTACAGGCGTGAGCCACCATGCCTGGCCCATATTAGGTTTTCAATTAGTGTGTGGCCCACTGTTCATTTCATTCCCTCTGCCTGGAGTTGTTTATCCAGCCCCCACTCCAAGCAGACTCTGAACTTTTCTGAAATCAAACCAATTAGAGTAATAGCTGATACTTTTTTGCTAAATGCTTTACACATATTCATCCTCAACCATTCAAAGCAGCTGTTATCATCCCTATGTTACAGTTTGAGAAACAGAAGCGTAAGTAACCTCCCTAAAGTGAAATAGCAGTTGAGTGACAAGGCCAAGAATGAAACTGCATGAATGGTTTTATAAAGACAGCATCTGCAGCCACTGAACTCTACAGAAGGTATCTCTCTCTGCACTACACTCCTATAACATTTTGTTCATACAGTCAATATAGAACCTGTCGCACCATCTGTACAACTCCATCTCCTATTGGGTGAAGAGCTCCCTGAGGAGTTTCTTTGTATTTCCAGGGCCCAGGACGATGTCTAGATATTAGCTAGTGATCAGTAGGTGCTGATTTGTGGTCCCTGTTTCTGTCAGTGTTAACATCCACGCATCCCAGGCACACAGAAACTTATTCCTACAAAGTAGAACCCTTGCTGTTCTCCCACACTATCTTGAATTAGTCAATGTAACTTTTTTTTTTTTTTTTTTTTTTTTGGAGACCAAGTCTCTGTCACCCAGGCTGCAGCGCAGTGGCACGATTTCGGCTCTTTGCAACCTCCATCTCCCAGGTTTAAGCGATTTTCCTGCCTCAGCCTCCTGAGTAGCTGGGATTATAGGCCCGTGCCATCACACCTGACTAATTTTTGTAGTTTTAGTCGAGATAGGGTTTGGCCTGGCTGGTCTCAAACTCCTGACCTCAGGTGATTTGCCTGCCTCAGCCTCCTGAGTAGCTGGGATTATAGGCCCGTGCCATCACACCTGACTAATTTTTGTAGTTTTAGTCGAGATAGGGTTTGGCCTGGCTGGTCTCAAACTCCTGACCTCAGGTGATTTGCCTGCCTCAGCCTCCCAAAGTGCTGAGATTACAGGCAAAAGCCACTGTGCCTGGCCGAGCCCAGTGGCTCTTTAATACCCTTAACGGTCTCTTTTTTTTCAGATAGGGTCTCGCTCTGTTGCCCAGGTTGGAGTATCACAAACGTGGTTCACTGCAGCCTCAACCTCCTGGGCTCAGGTCATCCTCCTGCCTCAATCTCCAGTGTAGCCAGGACCACAGACATGCGCCACGATGTGCAGCTAATTTTTTGTTTTTTTTGTAGAGACAAGGTCTCACTTTTTTGCCCAGGCTGGTTTCGAACTACTGTCCTCAAGTGATCCTCTCACCTTGGCCTCCCAAAGGGATTACAGGCATGAGCCACTGGGCTCAGCCCAGTTTGCCCAGGATGGAGTACAGTGGTATGATCATGGCTCACTGTATCCTTGAACTCCCAGGTTCAGGGAATCCTCCTAGTTGGGATTGCAGAGGCAGGCCACCAGGCCTGGCTAAATTCTCTAATTTCAGTGATTTGTGTACTTGCTCCTTTAAACTAGGAGCTCTCCAAGGGCAAATCTTGCAAGTGTTTCAACAATTTATCCCCAACTCTTGGCTTAGCACTAAGATGCTAATAAGTGTGAATTAATACACAAACCACAGTTACCCCCACCATCATTGGCAGAGGGGCTGAAGACACCTCCAGACACTCCACCCCAAAACTAAGCCCTTCCAGAGTGCGGATACTGGGATCTTGCTCTTGGGGCCTGGGAACCCGGTAACACAGCTCCAACCAGGCCCCACCAGGATGGGAACAGGGCTTCTTCTTCAGCCTCTCCCTGAGCCTGGCCTTTGTAGGGCTGTCGACCTGTCCAGAGTCTTTCCGGCCGCCTCATTCTTTGTGTCTCTGTCTCTTTGTCTCTGCCTGTTTCGCTACCTGCCGTCTTTTGTTCCACTGTTCCTGGGCCTGTTTCTCTCCAGGTTCCCAGCCTCATCTTACTGCTCCTCCGACTCTGCTTCGATGACTTTATCTCTTATCCGTTTCGATACCTCTTTGTCTGTAGCGGCCAATCTTTGGCTGGCCGTAGTTTTGGTCAGCCGCTGTCCCTCGGTCTCTCTGCCCTAGCGTCCTCTGTGATTCAGGGCTCTGATGTGAGTCTCTGGCTCAGGGTCTCTGTTCCGGGCCCCCGATCTGAGTCCATCTCCCCAGCAGCACTTACTTGGCGTCCGCCTCTAGCCTCTGCTTCTGCCTCGATCTCCCCAGCCCAGCCCCCGTTCCACACCCACCCCGGGCCCTCGGCCTCTCGGACCAGCCCCGCTTTGTTTCCCCAGTCTCGGCGCCCCGCCCCGCCCCGTCTGGGGTCTCCGCCGCCCTTTGTCTGCCTTGGTCTCTCCCCCACCCCTTTCCCTGGGTCCGTCTTTGGATCCCTCTTTCTTTGTCTCTCCCAGGCCGGGGTGGCTGGCGCTGTCGGCCAGCCCAGGAGGTCGGCGCGGGTGGCCGGAGACACAGCCACAATTACGAAGAGCCTCGGGCCTCATCACCCAGCTGCAGCCCAGGAGGCACACGGTTAATACCACCGAGTTCGGGCCGCCGGCCTCGGCTTAGAGTAGCCCCTGGACCGCACGCTGCTGCCCGCCGGCTACCGAGCTCCAGCCGACGCGGGCGACCCCCACAGGCGCGCAGCTCCTCCAAGGTCCTAGAGCGGCTCCGTGCGGCCCCGCGCTTCCGCTTCCCGTCCCCGCCCCCGGCGGCCGCCCCCGGGACGCCCAGGTCGGAGCCCCGTCCCGGCTTGGCGCGGAGCCCGCATCCCGGAGCCGCCGGCGGCTCGGGCGCCCGCACCCCGCTGAGGAGCTCCGGAGGGCGCCAGGGTGGCGGAGCCGGAGGCGGCCGGCAAGGTGAGAGCGGCGGCTGCGCGCGGGGAGGAGCAGCAGGTGCAGGGGCGGCCGGCTGCGCGGGCGGGGGGCACCGGGAGCCGCGCCCGGATCTGAGACCCGACGCCGCCCGGTGCCCGCGCCGGCCCGCAGAGGGCAGCGGCCGGGCGCCGCGGGCCACACATGGCTGTGTGACTGCGGGATGCTGTCTGTCCCTTTGCTCAGGGCGGCGTGCCGGCGATGGAGCGCGCGGTAGAGCCCTGGGGCCCAGATCTCCACGGCCGGGAGGAGAGGGAGCAGCTGAGAGGCGCCCGCACAGGTGAGGGCCTCGGCCGTGCGCCGCCACGGACAGGTAACGGCTGGTGGGGACTCCGATGCTGGGCTGTGGCCGGCCGAAACCCAGGAAGATCGGACGTGAGCTGTACCTCCGGGAAGATGGGGGGAGGGGACCAAACTCCTAGGGAGGGAGCCGAGCTTTCGGAGCACCTACCGTGCTCCAGGCCGCAAGGGGCTCCTCATGGGACTCCGTCCCCCTCCCCACGGCCTTCCCTGTCCCCGCTGCCTCTGCCCTACTTCAGACTTCATTCGGTTTCATCCTGGCAATTGCAGTAGCCTCCTCTCTGCCCTTTTCTCTCCACTGATGCATTCTGCCGCCAGATTGATCTAAGTCAGATCTAATCCTATGCCTCTTCTGAGCCTGGCCTTTGTAGGGCTGTCTATAGCGTCCCCCTGTCTCCTAATTAAAAGCCTTAGCTAGTGTCCAATCCAAACTTTGCGTGCTCAGGCTAGTCCCAACATGCTTTCACGCCTTATCTTCCATTCCACTCCATTATTTTCTCTTCGCTCTGCCCTGATGCCGGTTCCTATTTCCTTATCTCCTATCTCTCTTGTGGCAACATAGTTATTCTGAACCCACAATTATAACCATTGATACTTTATCTTATCTCTCCTGCCACCCTAAGCTTCTTGAAGGGATGTGTGACTGGGTCCTCTCAGGTACACACAGGATAACTGATATAAGAAATTACCAAATGGGCTAATATAATAAGATACAATAATAACAGCAAATACCAGGTTTTCCAAATAGACAATATAATATAGGGATTAACATGGGCTTGAGTGTCAGACAGACTTGAGTTAGACACCTGGCTTTGTTACTTTCTCTTTTTTTTTTTTCTTTTCTTTGTTTTTTGAGACAGGGTCTCACTCTGTGACCCAGGCTAAAATGGCACAATCACAGCTCACTGCAGCCTCTACCTCTGGGGCTCAGGTAATCCTTCCACCTCAGCCTCCAGTAGCTGGGACCAGAGATGTGCACCACCATGCCCAGCTTTTGGTATTTTTTTAAATAGAGATGGGGGTCTCACCATGTTGCCCAGGCTGGTCTTTAACTACTGGGCTCAAGGGATCCACCCACCTTGGGCTCCCAAAGTGCTGGAATTACAGGCATGAGCCACCTTGCTGGCCTGGCTTTGCTACTTTATAACCTTTCTAACCTCCAGCAAAGTGACTTAAATTCTTTGAGTCGATTTCCTTGCCTGCAAAATGGGGATAGTCATAGTGTTAGAGTAATGCTCAGTTCAGCTAATGGCATACATTAAGAGCACAGTATAAAGAAGTTTTTATTGAGAGGCACAGACAGTAAGTGCAGCAGAAGTTGAGAGAAGAGAGATTGGGGTTACTGCCACCACGGATTGTCAAGGGAGTCTTCCCTGGAGAGTTTGCTGTCAAAGATAAGGACTGAACTACCATCCCAGCATACAACTTCCTTTTCTTTCCTCAGGTCTAGGGAGTGAGAATGTAGAGATACCTCAGCAGAATGAGTTTGAACATACAGCACAAGAAGATGACTTGGGGTTCAAGGAAGAAGAAGATATGGCCCCAGGTCATGAAGTAGGAAATGCCTCTCTCAAACCCGAAGGCATCCAGACCTGGGATGACTTATGGGTCCAGGGAGAGGGTCTAGGAAAGCCTCAGCCTCGGGACAGAGGCCCCCGGCTCCTGGGTGAACCACGCTGGGGCCAGGCTAGTAGTGATCGGGCTGCTGTGTGTGGTGAGTGTGGCAAGAGCTTCAGGCAGATGTCGGATCTGGTGAAACACCAGCGGACCCACACAGGGGAGAAACCCTACAAGTGTGGGGTCTGTGGCAAGGGCTTTGGGGATAGCTCTGCCAGGATCAAACACCAGCGGACTCATAGTGGGGAGAAGCCCTATAGAGCCCGACCACCAGCTCAGGGTCCCCCAAAGATTCCTCGGTCCCGGATCCCTGCTGGTGAGCGTCCCACTATCTGCGGTGAATGTGGTAAGAGCTTCCGGCAGAGTTCTGACCTGGTGAAACACCAGCGGACACACACCGGTGAGAAGCCCTACAAGTGTGGCATCTGTGGCAAGGGCTTCGGTGACAGTTCTGCCCGCATCAAGCACCAGCGGACACACCGGGGGGAGCAGCCCCCCCGGCCAGTGGTGCCCAGACGGCAGCCATCTCGGGCAGCCACGGCAGCTACCCAAGGACCGAAGGGACAGGACAAGCCATATATCTGCACTGATTGCGGCAAGAGGTTTGTGCTCAGCTGTAGCCTCCTGAGTCACCAGCGCAGTCACTTGGGGCCCAAGCCCTTTAGCTGTGATGTGTGTGGGAAGGAGTTTGCCCGGGGCTCTGACCTGGTGAAGCACCTGAGGGTGCACACGGGCGAGAAGCCCTACCTCTGCCCGGAGTGTGGCAAGGGTTTTGCCGACAGCTCTGCCCGAGTCAAGCACCTCCGCACCCACAGCGGCGAGAGGCCCCATGCCTGCCCAGAATGCGACCGCACCTTCAGCCTCAGCTCCACCCTTCTTCGCCACCGCCTCACTCACATGGAACCCCAGGACTTCAGCTTCCCAGGCTATCCCCTACCTGCCCTGATCCCAAGCCCACCCCCACCTCCTCTGGGCACTAGCCCCCCGCTGACACCTCGAAGCCCCTCACACTCAGGTGAGCCTTTTGGCCTACCTGGCTTGGAGCCGGAGCCTGGGGGCCCACAGGCTGGGGAGCCACCCCCACCACTGGCAGGCGACAAGCCCCACAAGTGCCCTGAGTGTGGCAAGGGCTTCCGTCGAAGCTCTGACCTGGTGAAACACCATCGAGTGCACACAGGGGAGAAACCCTACCTCTGTCCTGAATGCGGCAAGGGTTTTGCCGACAGCTCAGCCCGAGTCAAGCACCTCCGCACCCACCGTGGTGAACGGGCCCGGCCACCACCACCATCCACTCTCCTGCGGCCACATAACCCCCCTGGCCCAGCACCCACAGCCCCTCGACCCCGAGTCCGGGCCCAGCCTTCTGGCCCCAGCCAGCCCCACGTGTGTGGCTTCTGTGGGAAAGAGTTCCCCCGGAGCTCAGATCTGGTCAAACATAGGCGCACACACACGGGGGAGAAGCCATACAAGTGTGCAGAGTGTGGCAAGGGTTTTGGTGACAGTTCTGCCCGCATCAAACACCAGCGGGGGCACCTGGTCCTGAGGCCCTTTGGAATAGGGGATGGTAGGGCAAGGCCCCTCAAGGAGGAGCCACCAACAGTACTGGAATGATGGGGTCCAGGGAGGGTGGAGGCCCAGGAGACCAAAGGGAGGGGCTCTGCTGCTTAGCAGAGAAGAAAGGGCCTGGGAGGTGGTGGGAGGGAGGAGAATAGATAGAAATAGGGATTGGAGACAGTAAGCTTGCAGCTCAGGAAACTGTCCTGGCTGGGCTCAGGACCTTGCCAGGACAGGCTGTACCCCCGGCTTCTAGAAGACTGCCTAGCACACAGGAAGCATTCAATACTTGTTGAATAAGTAAACTGGCTTTCACCCGAGGACTCAACCCTAAATTCCTGCTGCCTCCTCTTTTAAGAACTGACACTTTCCCCTTGCTGGGCAGTAGTACACACCTGTAATTCCAGCACTTTGGGAGGCTGAGGTGGGAGAATCACGAGCCCAGAAGGTTGAGGCTGACTGCACCACTGACGCCTCCCAAGCAAACACCTGAACCACGGTGTGTTAACCTGAGCTGCAGTAATGGGGCTTCTGGAAGTTAAGGTGATGAAATGAGGTGGGGTGGGGGGCAAATGTTGCTGTGTGGCAGGCAGTACCCACCCCTATGGAGGGGCACTCTTGGACAGAGCCCAGACTTTTGTGCCCTAGAGGGAGCTAACCCACCCTGACACAGAGACACTGGCAGAATAGACCAGAGACAGAAGGTGCACTCACGGCATACAGCCTGGTGCCAAGCCCAAGTCCTGGTGGATAGCAGAGGCCAGCTGGCTGGGAGAAGGGCAGGACTGGAGTGAGGAAAAGCCAGGATGCTCCGGGGCCTGGCAGCTACATTTTCATGTGTCTCCTTGCCAATAAGCGGCTTGTCGTCTTATGCTTGGACTGTGTGTACATGCAGGCATGAAAAAGGTGGAGAGGGGCCTCTGTGGGCAAAACTCAAAACTGTAAATTTTGTGTGGTTCTCTTGCTCTCTGAGCCCATTAAATAAAGAGGTTGTCTTGGCGTAGTCAGCGGCTTTCTAGCTCCGATGTCTGGTTCAAAAACGGCCGCCAGCTCCATCAGCCATTGCCCCAGGCCTGAGGCCTGGCTGCCCGCAGGCACCACCTACGCCACAGCATCCAGTGCGACCCTTAAAAGGAAAACCGCGCGGCGCGGCTAAGGGAGGGCAGCGAGGAGGAGGAGGGGGCGTGCGGGGGGCCCTGTTGCTACGGCGACGGCTGCGGGCATGAGGCGGTCCACAGGTCTGGAATCAGCTTGGAAAGCCCGGACGCCGGCGCGCCGCCCACCGGGACCGGGGAAACTCCGCATCCGTGACCTCTTTTTATGCTTCGGGAAACGAGTCATTCGGCTGCACGGCCTAAAGGGAGGGCAAACAGGATGCTCCTTCTGCCCTGGAAAAGCCTGCCGGATTTCCCAGCGCACCGCGGGGCCTCAGGAGCAGGTCTGCAATTCCTAGTGTTTTGTCAGCCACAGGGATTTAACAATAAAGTCCAGGGCGGTTCTCCTCACTGAGCAATGAAGGCAACCAAGCACAGAGTCGCAAGCTCCCGGCCCCGGCTCTCCCGATCGCTGTGTGGGAAGAGTCTCCAGACAGGTTCTCGCGATATCGAAAGCACCGGCCCGGCTTCCCTAGAAACCGACCAGGGCTGGCTGCAGCGTGGCTCCTCCAGCTCTGCCCGCCCCTTCCAAGTTGATGCGCTCTCGAAACCCTAGAACCCTGCGTTCAGGGCTGCGGCTCTTGATGGCTTCTGGACTTAAATGCAAGCGCACCCACTGGCCTGAGCGCAGCCTTTTGGGGGCTTCTGGCAGTTACTTCTCGCTGGTTTCCCTGACTCCCTTCCCTACCAGTGTGCCCTCCAAGTCGGCCTGCAGTGAACTTCCTTTTCTTTCTTTCTTTTTTTTTTTTTTTTTTTTTGGAAACAGGGTTTCACTCTGTCGCCTAGGCTGGAGTGCATTGGCGCCATCTCAGCCAACCTCCGCCTCCCGGATTCAAGCGATTCTCCTGCCTCAGCCTCCTGACTAGCTGGCATTACAGGCGCCCGCCACCGCGCCCTGCTAATTTTTGTATTTTTAGTAGAGATGAGGTTTCACTATATTGGCCAGGCTGGTCTCGAACTCCTGACCTTAGGTGATCTGCCTGCCTCGGCCTCCCAAAGTGCTGGGATTACAGGCAGGAGCCACTGCCCCCGGCCTGCTTTCTAAAATTACATTTGGCCATGTCAGTCTCATTAAAACCCAACTGGATCTCCACATGCTGTCTGTAAAGCCTAACTTTAATTGGCACTCAAGCCCTTCCACTTGTGTAGCTTCAGCCCTGGGCCCCTTAAATGTCGTTTCCTTTACTTGGAATGCTCCACCACTAACCACCCCTTTTTAACCTCCTGTCAAAACACTTCAAGCACTACTTCCCCCAAGAAGTCTTCCCTGACCCTCTAGCCTGGGTTAGTTAGAATCCTCTTCTCTGAGCAACCCCTCTCTGAGCACCTAATACATGAGCTTCTTGAGGATAGTCACTCACTCAACAGCGGCACCTACTGTGTGCTGTGTATTGGGACAGAACGATAAACAAGACGAAGTCCCTCACCTATTTTTATGCAGGACATAGGCATTGAACAAATAATTACAAGTGAGGTGAGAACTGTCCAGCAAACCTACAAGCAGGAGAGAATCCTGTGTGATCCAAAGGCCTCTCCAGGCCAGGTGAGGTGGCGCAGGCCTGTCATCTCAGGAGTTCAAGACCAGCCTGACCAACATGGTGAGACATCATCTCTACAAAAAAATACAAATGAGCCAGGCGCAGTGGCTCACGCCTGTAATCCCAGCACTTTGGGAGGCCGAGGCGGGTGGATCACGAGGTCAAGAGATCGAGACCGTTCTGGTCAATATGGTGAAACCCCGTCTCTACTAAAAATACAAAAAATTAGCTGGGCGTGGTGGCGCGTGCCTGTAATCCTAGCTACTCAGGAGGCTGAGGCAGGAGAATTGCCTGAACCCAGGAGGCGGAGGTTGCGGTGAGCCGAGATCGCGCCATTGCACTCCAGCCTAGGTAACAAGAGCGAAACTCCGTCTCAGAAAAAAAAAAAAATACAAATGAGGCCTGGCACCGTGGCTCATGCCTGTAATCCAGCACTTTCGGAGGCCGCTGCAGTTCAACCGCTGAGGTCAGCAGTTCAAGACCAGCCTGACTAACATGGTGAAACCCTGTCTCTACTAAAAATACAAAAATTAGCTGGGTGTGGTTGCACGTGCCTGTAATCCCAGCTACTCAGGAGGCTGAGGCAGGAGAATTGCTTGAACCTGGGAGGTGGAGGTTGCAGTGAGCTGAGATCACACCACTGCACTCCACCCTGGACGACAGAGCGAGACTCTCAAAAAAAAAAAAAAAAAAAAAAAGAGAAAAAATTTGGTGGAATGCACCTGTAGTCCCAGCAGCTCAGGAGGCTAAGGTAGGAGGATTGCTTGGGCCCAGGAAGTTGAGACTGCAGTGAGCCATGATCATACCACTGCACTCCATCCTGGGCAAAAGAGTGAGATCCTGTATCTAAAAAACAAAAACAAACAGCCGCCCCCACCCCCCACCCCCACCACCAGAAAAACACTGTAATCCCAGCTACTCGGGAGGCTGAGACAGAAGGATCACTTGAGCCTGGGAGGTTGAGGTTGCAGTGAGCCATGACTGCCCCACTGCACTCTAGCCTGGGGGACAGAGTGAGACACTATCTCAAGAAAATAAGTTTGTATTTCCACAAACTACTGCCTCCTTGCCAATCTGGAGGCAGTAGTTCGTGGAAATAGAAACTTATTTTTTTGAGATGGGTCTTGCTCTGTCTCATCTTGTTTTTGTTTGTTTTTTTAGAGATGGGGTCCCACTATGTTGCCCAGGCTGGAATACAGTAGCTATTCAGAGGCACAATCATAGTGCACTACAGCCATGAACCCCTGGGCTCCAGCAGTCCTCCTGCCTCAGCCTCCTAAGTAGCTGGGACCATAGGTGTACATTACCACGCCTGATACTCACTCATCTTTCGAGATCTCTCACAGCTATCTCCTCAATGAGACCTGCACCAGATACCTAATGCCCCAAAGGAGTTGCTCACTTACCCCACCCTTCTTCTGCCAAAACACTCTCTTGTCCTTTTCATATATCACTCGTACTGCATATATATAATATATATATATATATATATTTTTTTTTTTTTTTCTTTTTTGAGATGGAGTTTCATGCTTGTTGCCCAGGCTGGAGTACAATGGCACAATCTCGGCTCACTGCAACCTCCACCTCCTGGGTTCAAGCAATTCTCCTGCCTCAGCCTCCCAAGTAGCTGGAATTACAGGCGTGTGCCACCACGGCTGGCTAGTTTTGTATTTGAAGTAGAAATGGGTTTTCACCATGTTGGCCAGGCTAGTCTCACACTCCTGACTTCAGGTGATCCACCCACCTCGGCCTCCCAAAGTGCTGGGATTATAGGCATGAGCCACGACACCCGGCCAATATTTTTAAATCACAAGGTTTGTTTTTTTTTTTTTTTTTTTTTCAAGACAGGGCCTCACTTTGTCACCCAGGCCGAAGTGCAGCATGCAATATCAGCTCACTGCAGCCTCAACCGCCCAAGTTCAAGCGATCCTCCTGCCTCAGCCCCACAAGTATCCGGGACTACAGGTGTGTGCACCATTATGCTCAGCGAATTTTCTTTAGTAATTTTTGTAGAGATGAGTTTCACCACATTTTCCAGGCTGGTCTCCAATTCCTGAGCTCAAGCAATCTGCCTGCCTCAACCTCCCAAAGTGCTAGGATTACAGGTGAGAGCCACCGCGCCTGGCCCACAAGAATCTTATTTATTTATTATTATTATTTTTAAGACAGGGTCTTGCTCTGTTGCCCAGGCTGGAGTACAGTGGCACGATCTCAGCTCACTACAACCTCCACCTACTGAGTTTGAGCAATTCTCATCCCTCAGCCTCCCGAGTATCTGGGACTACAGGTGTACACCACCATGCCTGGCTAATTTTTGTATTTTTAGTAGAGACAGGATTTTGCCATGTTGGCCAGGCTGGTCTTAAACTCCTGACCTCAAGTGATCTACCCGCTTTGGACTCTGAAAGTGTTGGCATTACAGGTGTGAGCCATCGCTCCCGGTCCCAAAAACTTCTTTTTTTTTTTTTTTTTTGAGACAGAGTTCAAGCGATTCTCCTGCCTCAGCCTCCTAAGTAGCTAGGACTATAGATGTGTGCCACCACACCTGACTAAATTTTGTATTTTTAGCAGACAGGGTCTCACCATGTTGGCCACACTGGTCTTGAACACCGGACCACAGGTGTTCAAGGAGGCCTCTTTTGGTAGAGCCAAACAAGGTTTCACTATGTTGGCCAGGCTGGTCTTGAATCCCTCCCAAAGTGCTGGGATTACAGGCATGAGGCCACCGTGCGTGGCCCAAAAACTTCTTTGCTAGATTATGAGATCCTCGACAGCATGAACTAGATCCTATTGCAAGTAGATACCTGTACATTGTTGCCAGGCAAATTGATGGAAACCTTTCCCTTGTTTTTGCAAGTTCCTGTTTAAAACAGCAGGAGGCCCCTTTCAGTAGGGACTTTCCCTGCCAGAGGCAGGCTCCTGGCGGAGTCGCCTCGCTGATTCTCTCTTAATCAGGGCAAGATGCCTTGCGTTCGCTAGAGGTTAGGTTCTGGCCAAGTTTAGCTCCTGCCTACTTGCCTACCTCTCCTTCACCTTCCCTGCTACATTTCCCCTTCCTCATTCCCTTGGATGCTCAGATTCAGCCACACAAACCTTCTTCCTAATTCTCAAACATATCAAGCTTCTGCCTCAAGGCAGAACACCCTCAAAAAGAATCTCAAACACTCTTCCAGATTTTCTTTCTTTTTCTTTTTTTTTTTTTTTGAAGACGGAGTTTCGCTCTTGTTACCCAGGCTGGAGTGCAATGGCGCGATCTCGGCTCACCGCAACCTCCGCCTCCTGGGTTCAGGCAATTCTCCTGCCTCAGCCTCCTGAGTAGCTGGGATTACAGGCACACGCCACCATGCCCAGCTAATTTTTTGTATTTTTAGTAGAGACGGGGTTTCACCATGTTGACCAGGATGGTCTCGATCTATTGACCTCGTGATCCACCCGCCTCGGCCTCC
This sequence comes from Saimiri boliviensis, assembly GCF_048565385.1. Classification (NCBI taxonomy): domain Eukaryota; kingdom Metazoa; phylum Chordata; class Mammalia; order Primates; family Cebidae; genus Saimiri; species Saimiri boliviensis. The sequence goes on from NC_133460.1 coordinate 21,102,349, forward strand.
CAAAGTGCTGGGATTACAGGCTTGAGCCACCGCGCCTGGCCTCTTCCAGATTTTCGAATGGCTAACCCTTTCTATCGTTCAAGGTTCAGCTCAAATATTGTATCAAGACCAGGTGTGGTGGCTCATGCCTGTAATCCCAGCACTTTGGGAGACCAAGGTGGGTGACTCACTTGAGGTCAGGAGTTAGAGACCAGCAGGGCCAACATAGTGAAACCCTGTCTCTACTAAAAATACAAAAAACTGGCCAGGCGTAGTGGCAGGCACCTATAATCCTAGCTACTCGAGAGGCTGGAGCAAGAGAATTGCTTGAACTGGGGAGGCGGAAGTTGCAGTGAGCTGAGATCGTGCCACTGCACTCCAGCCTGGATGACAGAGTGAGACTCCATCTAAAAAAAGAAAAAATCGGCTGGGTGCGGTGGCTCACGCCTGTAATCCAAACACTTTGGGAGGCCGAGATGGGTGGATCACGTGAGGTCAGGAGTTTGAGATCAGCCTGGCCAACATGGTGACACCCCATCTCTATAAAAAAAAGAAAAAAAGAAAAAAAAATCAAATATTGTATGCTGAGACGCATTCCCTGCCTGCATTAAAGAAGCCCCGGCCAGGCTGGGCTTGGTGGCTCAAGCCTGTAGCCTCAACACTTTGGAAAGCCAAGATGGGTGGATCAGCCGGGCGCGGTGGCTCAAGCCTGTAATCCCAGCACTTTGGGAGGCTGAGGCGGGTGGATTACGAGGTCAAGAGATCGAGACCATCCTGGTCAAAATGGTGAAACCCCGTCTCTACTAAAGATACAAAAAATTAGCTGGGCATGGTGGCACGTGCCTGTAATCCCAGCTACTCAGGAGGCTGAGGCAGGAGAATTGCCTGAACCCAGGAGGCGGAGGTTGCGGTGAGCCGAGATCGTGCCATTGCACTCCAGCCTGGGTAACAAGAGCGAAACTCCGTCTCAAAAAAAAAAAAAAAAAAAAAAAAAAAATGGGTGGATCATGAGGTCAGGAGCTCAAGACCAGCCTGGCCAACATAGTGAAACCGCATCTCTACTAAAAATACAAAATATTAGCCGGAGGTAGTGGTGTGCCTCTGTAATCCCAGCTACTCAGGAGGCTGAGGCAGGAGAATCACGTAAACCCAGGAGGCAGAGGTTGCAGTGAGCTGAGATTGCACTCCAGCCCGGGTGACAGTGCGAGACTCCGTCTCAATAAATAAATAAATAAGCCCCTGCCACCACAGTCACTCCGTTGGATCATCTTGTCTGACTTCCCTCATTGTACCAATATTATCTCCCTTATTCACATGTTTACATTTTTTGCACCCTGAGTAGTGCCACAAGAGCCAAGATTTGTATGTTTTGTTCACGACTAAATCTCCCATACCTAGAATAGTGACAGGTGCAAAGGAGGACTCAATAAATACTCCGAGAATGAACGCAACCAAAGTGGTTTCTGGGGATCTTGTGCGTGAGTACACAGGCATTTGACCGCTTCTTCTAGCTCTGGGAAAGAGCCAATTTTATAACTTCATTCCTGAGAGATAATTTGGTGCAATAGAAGAGCACAAGCTTTGAATCTGCTGCTTGCCAGCTGTGTGACTTTGAGCAAATTACTCAACTTTTCGAAGCTTCCCCTTTTGTCCAATGGAGGTATTATTGATCCCAACCGGGCTGTTGTAAAGGATGGCATAGGACTTGTAAGCACTTACTGAATGTTATTTCTCTTTTCCTTCATGATTTCTGAATCTTAGTTGCCCCATTCATAAAATGGGAGAATTAGATATCTGGTTTTGCAAGGTAAGTGGCTATTTTCGAAGGAAATGGAATTTATGTATTTTCATATAAAAATACAGATTTTTCTATGAAATATTCCAATTAAAAATATTTTTTTCTTGGGACAGAGTTTTGCTCTTGTTGCCCAAGGCTGCAGGGCAATGGTGAGATCTCGGCTCACTGCAACCTCTGCCTCTCAGGTTCAAGCGATTCTCGTGCCTCAGCCTCTCCAGTAGCTGGGATTACAGGCGTGCACCACCACATCAGGCTAATTTTTGTATTTTTAGTGGAGACGTGGTTTCACCATGTTGATCAGGCTGGTCTCGAACTCCTGACCTTAAGTGATCCACGGCCTCGGCCTCCCAAAGTGCTGGGATTACAGCCATGAGCCACCGCACCCGGCCTTGAAACGATTCTTTTAAAGTAAAAATATTCTAAGGGCCAAACAAGGTAACCCTATGGACTGGATTTAGCTCTGAGCTATTTTCCACCTAGGATACTAGATGTATGACATCCTTACTGTGTACCTTAGGGAAATTCGTTTACCTCCTTGAACTTCAATGAGCTCATCTGTAACATGGATCAGGACCCATCGCTGTGCGGATCAAATGAGACCAGGTGTGTAAGATGCTGAACAGCGGTGGCGCACGGTAAGCACCCCCTACATGACGCGACAGCGGTAGCTTGGGTGGATGTTGATTTGGTTAGGACATATTCAAGAAGCAAGATATCCCAGAGGCCAGCGGGATAAGCGACGCCGAGAAAGAAGGAGATAAGACGGCAGAGGAGGTAGAAAGAGGGAAGGGAAGAAGTGAGGAGGCAACAGGGTCCGCCCTCCAGGCGGGGCGCCAGCGAGAGGCCCAGGCCAGGGCGGGAGCGCACGTGGCCTATTTCGGGCGGAGCGGAGGCGCGGGGCGCAGCGGACACCTTCAAGTCAGCCCCCGGAGACGGGCCGCGAGGGTAGGTTGGAACTTGGCTGCGAGGACCTTGAACGCCGCGCCGGGGCGGCTCCAGGTGCTTGGGAGTCTGGGGACTGCGGAGAACGCCAGGTCTGAGCTCGGCGCCCTTCTCGAGCCGTTTTGGCCGGACGCCCGGGTCCTTCGGGCTCCGCCCCAGGGGGTGGGGCTATATGTTCGGACCCATGGCCGGCCGTCTCTGGGGCCCCGCCCCTGCCCCGCCCCCGGAGCCGCGGCCTCGCTGAGTGCCCAACCGCCCGGCGCCCAGGCCTGGGGCACCGCGAGCGCCGAACCTTCGGCTGGTGAGTGCGCACCTCCTCCCTAGGGTTTCCGCCCCGATTCCGCCTCTAGCCCGTGCCCCAGAGCGCCAGGTCGCTGACCCAGGCGCTGAGGAGTGACTCAGCGCAAGGAGGGTGGCGACTTGCGGGGGCTGGAGATTCGAACTGTTCAGGGCCTTGAATGCCGGGATGAGTGGGGTGAACGCGAGCCCCCAGAGCTGGTCCCGGGGCTGTGCCAGAGCGTGGGGCCGGGCCAGAACGTGGGGCCGGGCTGGGGTGGACGGGAGAGGACCAGATTCGGAGACCAGGCAGGGCGGGAGAAGCCACGGCTGCACCGCCTTGCTGGGCCAGGGCCACGGTGGGGGGGCGGGTCCTGAGCTTCTGATCCAGCTCCCCGCCTCAGGACACCAAGATGCCTGGCGAACAGCAGGCAGAGGAGGAGGAGGAGGAAGAGATGCAGGAGGAGATGGTGCTGCTGGTGAAGGGTGAGGAGGATGAGGGTGAGGAGAAGTATGAGGTGGTGAAACTCAAGATCCCCATGGACAACAAGGAGGTATGTGTTACATACACCCTGGGGCCCACTGTCCCCACACCTGTTCCAGGCCCAGCCTCCCTCAGATGGCAGCCAGGGATCTTGCCCCTACTTTTCCCTGAATCTCAGACCTAGAACCTCAGGGTTGGCCCATCCTTCTGCCCCACTACCTGGGCTTCCATCATACAGAAGTCACGCCTACTGTGCCAGGCTTCCCACTGGGTGCAGGAGATTAACTTTGTCCTTGGATCTCCCTTGGAGCTTGGTGTTGGATGGAAGAGTCAGATTGAAGAGTAACCACACAGTTAGAATCCTGTGTGATGGCTGCAAATACAGGGGGTGATGAAGCCTAGAAGTGGGAGCTTAACTCAGATTTAGAGGTGGGAGAAAGGTCAGGTTAGTTCAACAGCCACAGTAACAATAGCTAACCCTTGCCTAGCATTTTCTATGTGCAGGCACTGTTGTAAGCACCTCAATTCTATGATGTCAGTAGCATTTACTCCATTTTACAAATGAGGAGACTGAGGCCCAGGGCAGTTTGGTGATGGCCACAGGTCTCAGTTAGTAAAAGGATGGCTTTTGTGAGAAGAACAGGAGTCTGGGAGAGGAAGTGGTTTGATGGCCCCAGGCAGAGGAAATGGCCCTTTTATTATTATTGTTGTTGTTGCTGTTATTATGGTTTGAGACAGGGTCTCATTCAGTCACCCAGGCTGCAGTGCAGTGGCACTATCACAGCTCACTGCAGCCTTGACTTCCCTGGGCTCAGGTGATCCTCCCACCTCAGTCTCCCAAGTACCTGGGACTACAGGCATGCACTACTACACCTGGCTAATTTTTCTGTTTTGTTTTGACACAGAGGCTCAGCTCTGTTGCCCAGGCTAGAGTGCAGTGGCGCTATCTTGGCTCTCACTGCAACCTCCATCTCCCGGGTTCAAGTGATTCTCCCGCTCAGCCTCCTGAGTAGCTGGGGATTATAGGCTTGTGCCACCACGCCTGGCTAATTTTTTGTATTTTTAGTAGAGCTGGGGTTTTGCCACATTGGCCAGACTGGTCTCAAACTCCTGAGCTCAGGTGATCCTCCCACCTCAGCCTCCCAAAGTGCTGGGATTATAGGTGTGGGTCACCACATCCAGCCAGAAGTAGCCCTTGTAGAGGCTCAGATGAGTGAGTAGGGCACTGTAGCAAGGGTGGGTGGTTCAGCCATGCTGTAGTGTGGATGAGGGCGGGTGGTTGGCAGGTCACACAGAGAGTCAGGCTTTTATTCTGAGGGCATTTGAAAGTTTTGAGATTAGACTATGAATTAAATTTCCCAACTGGAGACCCTAACTGCCAGCAGATACATTTCAATTTCCCAGAACCCCAGAGGACTCTGCCCCCAGCCAGAGCAGACTTGAGTCCCAGCAGAGGGCTTGGGTCCAGGGGGCCCAGCTTGCAGGGGCCCAGGCTCTGATTCTTCCTGCCCAGGAGCCAGTTCCCTAGGAAAGGACGTTCTGCTGCCCCCTAGTGGGCGTGGTGGGTGCTAGCGGGAGGGGACTAGCTCTTCAGGCCTCCCATCTTCCAGTCTAGTAATTATCTGGTTCTGTTTGTTGCAGCACCCCCTGGCCCATTATCTAGCTCTGTCTGCCTCTTCTGACCCTTTGATTGCATGATCTTCACTTTTGGCCTTTAAGTTACAATCAGAGGCTCCAGAGCTTGGAGTGGACTTCCAGCTCCATCACTTACCCATTGTGTGACCTTGGGCAAGTTTCTTAACCACTATATGCCTGTTTCCTCATTTGCAAAAGGAAATTATAACAGCACCTACATCTTGGAGTTGTGAGGAATGAATAAGTCAATACATGCACAGAGTTACAACTGTGTCTGGCACATAATAAACATGGAAATAGTTGCTATTATTATTATTATTTTTTGAGACGGAGTTTCGCTCTTGTTACCCAGGCTGGAGTGCAATGGCGTAATCTCGGCTCACCGCAACCTCCGCCTCCTGGGTTCAGGCAATTCTCCTGCCTCAGCCTCTTGAGTAGCTGGGATTACAGGCACGTGCCACCATGCCCAGCTAATGTTTTGTATTTTTAGTAGAGACGGGGTTTCACCATGTTGACCAGGACGGTCTCGATCTCTTGACCTCGTGATCCACCCGCCTCAGCCTCCCAAAGTGCTGGGATTACAGGCTTGAGCCACCGCGCCCGGCTAGTTGCTATTATTATTTATTTTTCTCCCCAAAGCTTGGGACCTTGGACAAGGTCATCCTTCTGGAGATTTTTCAATTTTTTTTTTGAGATGAAGTCTCGCTCTGTCACCTAGGCTGGAGTGCAATGGAGTGATCTTGGCTCACTGCAACCTCTGGCTCCCAGGTTCAAGCAATTCTCCTGCATCAGCCTCCTGGGTAGCTGGGATTACAGGCGCATACCACCACGCCGGGCTAATTTTTATATTTTTAATAGAGACCAGATTTCAACATATTGGTCAGGCTGGTCTCAAACTCCTGACATCATGATCCTTCCAGCTTGGCTTCCCATAGTGCTGAGATTACAGGCGTGAGCCACTGCACCCGGCTAAAGTCATTTTTATCAAACGCCTTGCTGGGCTGAACTGTGAGAACTGGGGTTGATCAGGGAAGTGAACGTGGAGGCACAGAGGATTGAAGGCAAACAACTCAAGGCATTGGGGAAGGCTTCCCAAAGGAGATAATTTTTGACTTGGGCCTTGAAGGCTTTGTGGGGGGTTGGCACGTGGAGGAGGAGGAAACAGCAAAAGTAAAGACTCAGAGGAAATGAGATTGGAAAGGCAGTCTGGGGGCATAGGGCCCTTGCAAGCTAGGGCAGGACATACTGTGGTAGGTTCTGTGGCACCATCAGAAGCCTTAAATCATGGAAAGGGCCCCACATGGTGGCTCACGCCTATAATCCCAGCACTTTGAGAAGCCAGAGCGGGAGGATCACTTGAGCCCAGGAGCTCGAGACCTCCCTGGGCAACATAGGGAGATCTCATCTCTACAAAACTTTTTTTTTTAATTAGCTGGGCATGGTAGCATTCCTGTAGTCCTAGCTACTCTGGAGGCTGAATGAACTCAGGAGTTCCAGGCTGCAGTGAGCCATGATTGCACCACTGTACTCTAGCCTGGGTGACAGAGAGAACCCTGTCTCAAAAAACAAAAACAGGCCAGGTGAGGTGGCTAACGCCTGTAATCCCTGTACTTTGGGAGACGAGGCAAGCAGATCACCTGAGGTCAGGAGACCAGCCTGACTAATGTGGTGAAACCCCGTCTCTACTAAAAATACAAAAATTAGCCAGGTATGGTGGTGGATGCCTATATTCCCAGCTACTGGGGGTGCTGAGGCAGGAGAATCGCTTGAACCCGTGAGGCAAAGGTTGCAGTGAGCTGATATTGCACCACTGCACTCCAGCCTGGGCAACAAGAGCGAGAATCCATCTCCAAAACAACAACAACAAAAACCCCCCAAAAAATCAGAGGACGGTCATGATTGGATTTTCTGTTTAGAAGAATTATTGGCTGCTACAGGGAGACCAGGCCAGGTAGGGCCTGCTCTAAGGTGGTAGCAGCAGTGATGAGGAGAAGGAACCTGGATGGAGTCCAGGGGTGTGTGTGGTGAAGGTCTGGTAAGACTAGTCATGAAAGGTACGTAGGGCCAGATTGTGAATGGTATCACGCAGTTCTAACTCCACCATTTACCAGCTTTTCTTTGGCTTTCTCATCTGTAAAATAGGGTAATAGAATAACACACCCTTGAATGCCAGTCTGAGAAGTGTCATCAGGGTGACTGGATTTGGAGGAGGTGGGTGGAATCGAGGATTACATACATATATCCCAGGGACGGTTAGCACCGTGCCCACGAGGGTGATCATTAGCTTGCTGTGGGCCTTCCTGAGCCTCATTTCTCCATCTGTGAAATGGTGATCTCGAAAGCGCCTCCCATTGCTGACATTCAGTGAGTCCTAGATAACGCCCAGCCCTGTGGCCACTGTCCAGAAGGGCCTTAATTACGCTGCACGCAGGGGCTGGAGTATTTTCCCTCTGCCATCAAAACCAACTCTATCTTTTAGAAAGATTTTCTCAGAGGGCTCCATGCACATCCAAACCTGCCTTTCCCTGGCTTGAACCCTTGAGTGGTTTTCTGCTTCCCTCAGGGTAAGATCTCAGCTTCTAAACTTGGCACTCAAAGCTCTTTACCATCTGACCTCATGCCATTCTGGCTTCATCCCCTTGACACCTATCCCATGCCCCGCTGTGGTCTCAGCCCACAAAGCCCTCTTCAGCTTTGCTCCCTGCTGTCTCCAGGAGCAGCTCTTTTCTCTTCTAGATCAGTTTCTTAATTTTCAGTATGCACACAGATCACCCATTTCAGTAAGATCTGGAGTGAGACGTGAGATTCTTCATTTCTAAAAAGTTCCCAGTGATGTTGATGTTGCCGATCTGTGGCCCATACTTCCTCTAGCAGGGAACTAGAGGACAGGGGTTGTGTTTAATAGTTTGTACCAAAAAGAAGGAAGATTCTGACCACAAAAATGGGCCAGGGGAGGGATCCAAGCTGTGGAATGGCCTCAAACTCTAGTCAATGAGATTAGAATGCATGATGGAGGCTGGGGACAATGGCTCTTGCCTGTAATCCCAGCACTTTTGGAGGCCGAGGCAGGAGGATTGATTGAGCTCAGGAATTCGAGACCAGCCTGGGCAACATGGCAAAACTCTGTCTCTGCTAAAGTATAAAAATTAGCCAGTGTGCTGGCACACCCTTGTAGCCCCAGCTACTTGCAAGGTTGAGTCAGGAGAATTGCTTGAGCCTGGGAAGTCAAGGCTGCAGTGAGCCGTGATCATGCCACTCCATCCAGCCTGAGTGACACAGTGAGACCCGTTCTCAAAGACAGAAAAAAATAACTGCATCTTGATTAAGAGAATAGGTGTTCTGGAAAATGAATAACAGTTCAAACCCTGGCTCTGCCATTTATTAGCTGTATAGCCTTGTGAAGTCACTTAACTTCTGAGTCTTACTTCCTTATGTATAAAACAGGGCCAAGGTACCTAACCACAGCCATCTGAGAATTTAGAGAGTATTGGTAAAAAGCACTTAGCACAGTTCCTGGCATATGATGAGTGCCCAAAAAGTGGGAGTTATTTTATTAATTAGAGAACTAATGGCAAAGGAGGAAACGGGGATGTTTGCCCTGGTTAAAAAAAAAAAAAAAAAACATTTAAGGCCGGGCGCAGTGGCTCACACCTGTAATCCCAGCACTTTGGGAGGCCAAGGAGGGTGGATCACAAGGTCAAGAGACTGAGACCATCCTGGCCAACAAGGTGAAACTCTGTTTCTACTAAAAATACAAAAACAATTAGCCCGGCATGGTGGGGTGTGCCTATAATCCCAGCTAATCAGGAGGCTGAGGTTGCAGTGAGCCGAGATCGAGCCACTGCACTCTAGCCTGGCGAAGAGGGAAACTCCGTCTCAAAAGAAAAAAAAAAAAACATTTAAGCAGGAAGATAAAAATCACTAACTTCTAATACCTGGTTTATTATATTATTACACTACGTTGTATGTCCACAGTAGCCTCTTGTTACACTGCACATACCACCTATTCTGATTTTTAAATCTAATAGTCATAGAATTTAAGACATGCTTGGGCTATTAATGATCACCTAGTCTGGTATTTGCCAAGTTTCAGTCATATGTGTATTGCTCATATGTTGTACTCACATCATTTATTAATGCTTTTCTTCTGGCACAAAAGTAGTCATGAAAGAAATTAATGCTTTTCTTCAAATAGATTCACATTGTTTTGTTAAATAAATGCACCTTCATCTAAACAATAGTACTGATGAAATTGTGGGTTTCATGTGATCTCTTGCTTTTTTAATATTCATAAAAATAAATACATAACAATTATAATAAGACTTTAGTTGGCCTACATACCACCTCATATCTCATGCTGAGAAATTTTTTTTTTTCTTTTTTTAGAGACATGGTCTTGCTTTTGTCACCCAGGCTGGAGTGCAGTGGCACGTGATCATAGCTCACTGCAGCCTTGAACTCTTGGGCTCCAGTGATCCTCCTGCCTCAGCCTACCCAGTAGTTGGGACTACAAGTGCACCTCACCACACCTGGCTAATTTGCTTTTTGTAGCAACGAGGTCTAACTACGTTGCCCAGGCTGGTGTCCAACTCCTGGCCTCAAGTAATCCTCCTTCCTTGGTCTCCTGAAGTGCTGAGATTACAGATATGAGTCACTGCACCTGGCCTCTTACTGGGGAATTTGATCTTCCTTAGCCTACCTTGCCTTTCTTGGGATACTGAGGCAGGGGAGGTCTTAATGAGATGGATTCAGCTCCTCTTACCAAGATTTTCCCTCAGGCACCCAAGGCCTGGGCTGGAGACATCAACAACACTTGTGTGGAGAATTTCTTTTTCAGAAGTCAGTGAACCCAGCATGAGGAAGGCCTCAGGCTGTCCAAAGTCACCTTAAAGGGTACCAAGGAAAAATGGGCCAGAAAAATGTAGATATGATGAGACAAGTGCTCTCCACAGCGGCTGATGTATTGAAATAAACCAACAGATTTCAAAACCAGAGCAAGACTGGAAAATGTGACCTTGAATTCAGATGGTGCCAAACGTGCTGTGGGGTTTCTCCATTTAAAGTATCAAGTTGTATTTTAACCTTGAATCCTTCTTGGAGTGTGCCAGGGGACTTGGAGTCCAGCCTCTGTCACGTCTCAGCCGTGTGAGTTCAGGACAGTAGCCTGAATGACGGCATGGTCTCATGGGCACCCCCAAGTCCATCCTGGCTCCCAGTGGCCATGTGAATTTCATCGCCCTCAGCCTCAGCTTTCTCAGTATCAAAAGAGACAACACCCAGCTCAAGGCAGGTGACAGGAGGATTTAATACAATAACATACATAAAGTAATGATGTCAAAGTTTAATACTTTGCTATTGATTACTGCTGTTATTGTTATCAGTATAGATACTATTTAAACCAGATTTCCCTTGGTTGGTCACTAATTTCCCAAATTGCCCTAGTTTCTAATTTCCTTTTTTTTTTTTTTGAGACAGAGTTTTGCTTTTGTGGCCTAGGCTGGAGTGCAATGGCGCGATCTCAGCTCACTGCAACCTCCGACTCTGGGGTTCAAGCCATTCTCCTGCTTCAGCTTCCCGAGTAGCTGGGATTACAGGCATGCGCCACCATGCCAGGCTAATTTTTTTTTGTATTTTTAGTAGAAACACGGTTTTTCCATGTTGGTCAGGCTGGTCTTGAACTCCTGACCTCAGGTGATCTGCCCACCTCAGCCTTCCAAAGTGTTGGAATCACAGGCATGAGCCACTGCATTTGGCGTTTTTTTTTTTTTTTTTTTTTTTTTTTTTTTTTTTTTGAGATGGAGTCTCAGTCTGTCACCCAGGCTGGAGTGCAATGGCACAATTGCAGCTCCCTGCAACTTCCACCTCCCAGGTTCAAGTGATTCTCCTGTCTCAAACTCCAGAGTAGCTGGGACTACAGGTGCATGCCACCAAGCCTGGCTAATTTTTTTTTTTTTTTCTTTTGAGACAGAGTTTCGCTCTTGTTACCCAGGCTGGAGTGCAATGGCGCGATCTCGGCTCATTGCAACCTCCGCCTCCTGGGTTCAGGCAATTCTCCTGCCTCAGCCTCCTAAGTAGCTGGGATTACAGGCACGCACCCCCATGCCCAGATGATTTTTTGTATTTTTTAGTAGAGACGGGGTTTCACCATGTTGACCAGGATGGTCTCAATCTCTTGACCTTGTGATCCACCCGCCTCGGCCTCCCAAAGTGCTGGGATTACAGGCTTGAGCCACCGCGCCCGGCAATTTTTTGTATTTTTAGTACAGATAGGGTTTCACCGTGTTAGCCAGGATGGTCTTGAATTCCTGACCTCATGATCCACCCACCTTGGTCTCCAAAATGCTGGGATTTCAGATGTGAGCCACTTTGCTCAACATCCGACTTTTTTTTTCTTTTTTCTTTTGAGATAGAGTTTCACTCTTGCTGCCCAGGCTGGAGTGCAGTGGTGTGATCTTGGCTCAATTGCAACCTCTGCCTCCCAGGTTCAAGTGATTCTCCTGCCTCAGCCTCCTGAGTAGCTGGGATTACAGGCATGAGCCAACACACCTGGCTGATTTTTGTATTTCTTTTTTTTTTTTTTGAGGTGGAGTTTCACTCTTGTTACCCAGGCTGGAGTGCAATGGCACGATCTCAGCTCACCACAACCTCCGCCTCCTGGGTTCAGGCAATTCTCCTGCCTCAGCCTCCTGAGTAGCTCGGATTACAGGCACGCGCCACCATGCCCAGCTAATGTTTTGTATTTTTAGTAGAGACGGGGTTTTACCATGTTGACCAGGATGGTCTCGATCTCTTGACCTTGTGATCCACCCGCCTCGGCCTCCCAAAGTGCTGGGATTACAGGCTTGAGCCACCGCACCTGGCCCTCTTTTTTTTTTTTTTTTTTTTTTTTGCAATGTAGTCTCACACTGTCGCCCGGGCTGGAGTGCAGTGGCTCACTGCAACCTCCACCTCCCGGGTTCAAACGATTTTCCTGCCTCAGCCGGCCAAGTAGAGGGGATTACAGGCGCCCCTCTACCATGCCCAGCTAATTTTTGTATTTTTAGTAGAGACGAGGTTTCACCATGTTGGCCAGGCTGGGCCCAGCTAATTTTTGTATTTTCAGTAGAGATGAGGTTTCACCACGTTGGTCAGGCTGGTCTCTAACTCCTGACCTCATGATCCACCTGCCTCGGCCTCCCAAAGTGCTGGGATTACAGGGGTGAGCCACCCTGCCCGGCCGGATTTTTGTATTTTTAGTAGAGACCGGGTTTCTCCATGTTAGCCAGGCTGTTCTAACTCCTGACCTCAAGTGATCCACCTACCTCAGTCTCCCAAAGTGCTGGGATTACAGGCATGAGCCACCATGCCTAGGCTGTTTTCCAGTTTCTGAGTTGGTTATCACAAAGCCACTACCTTTTGACAAATGATCTTGAAGGCCTTGAAGCTGTCCTCCTGCAGCTTTCAGAAAGAGAAGGCTCTATTATTGTCTGCTATCACCATCTTTTAACCTGTCTCCCCATCTGTAAAACGGGGATGATGATGATCACCTTGTGGAGATCGAATATGGGAGAAGTTGACAGTCTTGTCCTTAATAGTCCCAGGTATTTCATTTGGTCATGAATTAATTGCTTGGCCACGGTGGATACTTGACATCTGTTTTGCTGGAGTTTTGAGCGTTCTCTTTTCTAAGAAGGGAGCAGTGTGCCCTCAATACTCCTCTTCACTCAGTCCAGAATGTTTTTCCTTCATGTGCCTCTTACAAGGCATTTCTTTCCTTTTTCTGATTTTTATCTCTAGAAGGCCAGAACTTGTGAAGCTGGCTCATTTTCAGATTTTTTTTTTTTTTTTTTTTTTTTTTTTCATTTCAGACCTCAGAATAGCATTTGGCTTTTACCCTTGCCTTTTTCTTCACAGCTTAAAAAATGATAGGTGTTTGTTATTCAAAGCTGATTGAAGAGCCTGGACTTGGTCTTCCCCTGGCTTCCAGGATGCCCCTCTCCTGCTTTTCTCCCTCCCTGGCTTCTCTCCATCTTGCTGCTCTAGGTGCTCTCTGCCCATCCCCTGGCTGATCTCATCTATTCATTCTCAAGGCTTCATAAACCATCTATAGGTTGACAGCTTCTCAATTAACATCTTCAGTCTAGGCCTTGCTTCTGCGCTCCAGATATGTCAAGAAGCCTCAACACCGTCCAAACAGATCTCCCCTCTCAACTTCTTCCCCACTGTCCTCATCTCTGTAAATGCAACTCCACCTTTATCGTTGCTAAGCTCAAAAACCTTGAAGTCATTTTGATTCCTCTTTTTCTTTACACCTCACATCTAATCTCTTATTAAATGTATTGTCACTGCAAATAGATCCAGAAGCGCGGCAATTCTCACCACCTCCACCGTCCACTTCTGTTGCCTGGGACTGAGCCACTATCTTCTCTTGCCAGGTGGCTGCAGTGGCCTCCTCACTGGGCTTCTGCTTTCTCCAACTCCATTTGGTTTTCAAACCCAGCAGCCTGAGGGAGGCTTTTAAAATGTGTAGGGTATGGTCACTTCCCTGGTCAAAGCCTTCTGACATCTCCTCTTACTGTTACGTCTCCTTTATATTAAAAGCCAGAGCAGGCACAGTGGTGTGTGCCTGTAACCCCAGCTACTGAGAAGGCTGAGTCAGGTGCACTGCTTGAGCTAGGAGTTTGGGACCAGCCTGGGCCACAGCAAGACCCTGTCAAAAAAAAGAAAGAAAAAGAAAAAAGGAAAGAAAGAAGCCAAATATAGCAAATACAAGGCCCTATACGCTAAGAGATCCCCTCCACCACATCTGTGACTTGTCCCATCATATATTCTGCTTTAACCAATTTTCCTTGCCATTTCTGTAACTCAGCAGGCAACTCCCACCTCTGGGCCTTGCCGTTCCCTCTGCAATGTTCCTCTGAGGGCTATCCACGTTGCCTGCTCTGTCACCTCCTTTAAGTCTTTGCTCATGTTATATCAGTAAGGTGTCTTAACAACCCTGTTTAAATCTGTAGCATCCCCAGTACCGGCACTCCTTATCCATTATTCCCAAAAGCAGGAATTTTCTTTTTAATGCTTTTTAATGAATGAGGAATCCCCGTGCCTAGAACAGTCTAGCACCCTGCACGCGCTCAGTAAATATTGGTTAAATTAATAAAAATAGCTAGAATGCCACTGGGCTTTGTGATGTGTGCGTTACGCGCATTATCTCACTGGATGCGCTGCGACGCAGCACCGAGGCCTTTCTTATTTCAGAGATGGGGAACTGAGACTCACAGAGGGGGCAGCCTGCGGAGACCCAGGTCTCCGGCTCTGGGGACTGCCGCTAAGGGCTGACCTGTCCCCCCTCTCCCTGCAGGTCCCGGGCGAGGCGCCCGCGCCGTCAGCCGACCCGGCGCGCCCCCACGCGTGTCCCGACTGCGGGCGCGCCTTTGCGCGCCGCTCCACGCTGGCCAAGCACGCGCGCACGCACACAGGCGAAAGGCCCTTCGCGTGCACCGAGTGCGGCCGGCGCTTCTCGCAGAAGTCGGCGCTGACCAAACACGGCCGCACGCACACGGGCGAACGGCCCTACGAGTGCCCTGAGTGCGACAAGCGCTTCTCCGCCGCCTCGAACCTGCGGCAGCACCGGCGGCGCCACACGGGCGAGAAGCCTTACGCATGCGCGCACTGCGGCCGTCGCTTCGCGCAGAGCTCCAACTACGCACAGCACCTGCGCGTGCACACGGGCGAGAAGCCGTACGCGTGCCCGGACTGCGGACGCGCCTTCGGCGGCAGCTCGTGCCTGGCGCGCCATCGACGCACGCACACCGGCGAGCGGCCCTACGCATGCGCCGACTGCGGCACGCGCTTCGCCCAGAGCTCGGCGCTGGCCAAGCACCGGCGCGTGCACACAGGCGAAAAGCCGCACCGCTGCGCTGTGTGTGGTCGCCGCTTCGGCCACCGCTCCAACCTAGCGGAGCATGCGCGCACGCACACAGGCGAGCGGCCCTACCCCTGCGCCGAATGCGGCCGCCGCTTCCGCCTAAGCTCGCACTTCATCCGTCACCGGCGCGCGCATATGCGGCGCCGCCTGTACATCTGTGCTGGCTGTGGCCGGGACTTCAAGCTGCCTCCCGGCGCCACGGCCGCTACTGCCACCGAGCGCTGCCCGGAGTGCGAAGGCAGCTGAGCCCCGCGGGGCTGCGGAGGGGCGCGCTGGGGCTTCGACCTGGCTGCACTAACCCTGACTCCTCCTGCACACCGGCCTCCGGGTCTGGGAAATTGAGGGGACGGCAGGCCCGGCTGCCCTGGAACTGGGAGACAGAACCCTCTGCCGGAGTCCCTGGAAACCGTGCTCACCACCCCCACCACCCCATCACTACATTCCCTCGGCCCTTGTTAGTGAATAAAGTATTATATCCTCACCCCACTCGTGCCTGTGAGTGAGGTGGGTGGGGAGAGGAGGAAAGTCGGGGTTCTCCAGGCTCAGGTGTCAAGTGAGTTGTCATGGAACCAAATGGGGACGTAAATCTAAAAGGGGTTCCTGGCCCCTGGATTTGTATTCGGTGTAGAGGGTGATGGCACACTTGGCCCTTGGTTACGTCCTCATAACCTTAGATCTGAAAGGGCCCATAAATATACTATGTTCAAGATGAGACACGCACTGCATTTGGCAGAGCTCCACTGAGCAAGGCAAGCCCCTCACATCTCTGTCTAGTGAAGGAGAGAAAACTGTTAACGCTAGGTTAAAGGTTTTAACTGCTTTGTTACGTAAACTTAATAGCTTATTTTCATCCTCAA
Organism: Saimiri boliviensis; assembly: GCF_048565385.1. NCBI lineage: Eukaryota > Metazoa > Chordata > Mammalia > Primates > Cebidae > Saimiri > Saimiri boliviensis. Next base: position 21,118,224 of record NC_133460.1, read on the forward strand.
AACATCTCAGGCAGGGCGCGGTGACTCACGCCTGTAACCCCCGCACTTTAGGAGGGCGAGACTAGCGGATCACTTGAGGTCAGGAGTTCGATACCAGCCTGGCCAACATGGTGAAACCCTGTCTCTACTAAATATACAAAAATTAATTGGTGTGGCGGGCACCTGTAATCCCAGCTACTAGGGGGGCTGAGGCATGAGTATCACTTAAATTCGGGAGGCAGAGATAGTGCCACTGCACCTCAGCTTGGGCAACAGAGGGAGACTGAGACTGCCTCAAAAAAAAAAAAAAATCACCCAACCCAAATAAAAAAAAATCTCAAATTGAATGGACCTAGCAGCTCATGGCTGTAATCCCCAGCACTTTGGGAGGGGAAGGCAGGAGGATCCCTTGAAATCAGGAGTTTGAGATGAGCCTGGGGAACCACGTGAGACCCCCATCTATTTAAAAAAGAAAAAAGCTGGGCATGGTGACACACACCTGTAGTCACAGCTAATGACAAGGCTGCAGTGAGCTATTATTGTAGCACTGGACTCCAGCCTGGGTGACAGAGCAAGGGTGTCTAAAAAATAGTAAGTTTTAAATCCCATAGATGAATCTTTTTAACCTTTATTTTTTCTTGTTTTCTAGTGTGCAGCCCGCTTCTGTGCCAGCAGGCTACAGGCAGAGGCCAGGCAATGGTTCGGGGCTACGGTTTGATCTGGTATGGGGTACTACGAGAGGCCCAGGGGGACGGACCCATCATAAATCCAAACCCATGCATTGTTTTAAATTTATTTATTTGGGACCAGACACGGTGGCTCACACCTGTAATCCCAGCACTCTGGGAGGCGGGTCATCTGAGGCCTGGAGTTCAAGACCTGCCTTGCCAACATGGTGAAACCCCATCCCTACTAAAAATACAAAAATTAGCTGGGCGTGGTGGCCGGCACCTGTAATCCCAGCTACTTGAGAGGCTGAGGCAGAATTGTTTGAACCCGGGAGGCAGAGGTTGCAGTGAGCTGAGATCACACCATAGCACTCCAGCCTGGGTGACAAGAGTGAGACTGTCTTAAAAATAATAAATTTATGGCCGGGCGCGGTGGCTCAAGCCTGTAATCCCAGCACTTTGGGAGGCCGAGGCGGGTGGATCACGAGGTTGAGAAATCGAGACCATCCTGGTCAACATGGTGAAACCCCATCTCTACTAAAAATACAAAAAATTAGCTGGGCATGGTGGCACGTGCCTGTAATTCCAGCTATTTAGGTGGCTGAGGCAGGAGAATTGCTTGAACCCAGGAGGCGGAGGTTGCGGTGAGCCGAGATCGCGCCATTGCACTCCAGCCTGGGTAACAAGAGTGAAACTCCGTCTCAAAAAAAATAAAATAAAAAATAAAAAAATAATAAATTTATTTATTTTGTAGAGACAGGGTCTCGCTATGGTGCCCAGGCTGGACTCCTACCCTCAAGCAATCCTTTCACCTCCCTCTAGATTTACCTAGCCAGGCATGGTGGCTCGTGCTGGGATTAGGTATGAGCCACCATGCCTGGCTAGGTAAATCTTTTCGGTCCGTTTTTGCCACAGCCAGTGAATGGCAGGGCCAAGAGACAAGTAAACAGGCCTGCAGTCCAGTGTCAACTGGTGCTATGATGGGGGAAGATAGGCCCTTCTCAGAAGGGATGTTTAGGTTGGGTCTTGAAGGTAAGAAAGTTGGGGTTGGGGAAGTATGGAGGCTCTTCTCAGAGGTGATGTTTTAAGTTCGGGCTTGAAGGTGGAGTTCTGGTTGGGGAAATGTGGAGAGAGCCCCTAAAGCTGCATTCCAGGGTCCTTAGAGCTTGCAGATGTTCCCTGGGGTAGAATGGGGGTGGGGGACAAAAAGCAAGAGGATTTTGGAAGTGAGGTTAAAGGACCTAAGGTAGCAAAGCCAGGACAGTGTCACTAAGATGGGGGTGCAGGGTGAAGAGCAAGACAGGAGCTGAAGTGGGGGCAATTGTTACACCCGTCTGGACATGCTGAACATTAGGTCAGCATGAGAAAGGTGATTGGCAATAACAGAGATTATCAGGTCTGGAGTCCATGACACCATGTCCAGAAGAAAGCACACAAGAAGTCTTGAAAGTGGCCGGTGCCGGGCGTGGTGGCTCATACCTGCAATCCCAGCACTTTGGGAGACCCAGGTGGGTGGATCACCTGAGGTCAGGAGCTCCAGACCAGCCTAGTCAACATGGCGAAACCCTTGCTCTCTATTAAAAATACAAAAAAGCCGGGCGTGGTGGCTCAAGCCTGTAATCCCAGCACTTTGGGAGGCCGAGGCGGGTGGATCATGAGGTCAAGAGATCGAGACCATCCTGGTCAACATGGTGAAACCCCGTCTCTACCAAAAATACAGAAAATCAGCTGGGCGTGGTGGCGCGTGCCTGTAATCCCAGCTACTCGGGAGGCTGAGGCAGGAGAATTGCCTGAGCCCAGGAGGCGGAGGTTGCGGTGGGCCGAGATCGTGCCATTGCACTCCAGCCTGGGTAACGAGCGAAACTCCATCTCAAAAAAAAAAAAACAAAAAAAATAAAAAACAAAAAAAATTAGCCGGTGTGCTGGCACACGCCTGTAATCCCAGCTACTCAGGAGGCTGAGGCAGGAGAATTGCTTGAACCAGGAGACAGAGGTTGCAGTGAGCAGAGACCGGCCCAGTGCACTCCAGCCTCGGCGATAGTGAGACTCTGTCTCAAAAAAAAAAAAAAAAAAAAAAAAAAAAAAAAAAAAAAGCAGGCACGGTAGCTCACTTGGTAATCTTGGCACTTTGGGAGGCTGAGGCAGGAAGATCGCCTGAGGCCAGGAGTTCAAGACCAACCTGGGCAACATGGTGAGACCTCCATCTCCACTAAAAATAAGGAAAAATAGCCAGAGGTAGGAAGAAAATCAGGTAAGCATCTTATCTGGGAAATCTAGAGGAAGGTGTTTCAGGGAGAGGGGAGGGTCAGCTGCTGCTCTGATGCCCGCTGCATTTGTAATGAGGGTGGGAATGAGTGGTGAGAATCATTTTAGTGGAGGGGAATCGTGAAAGCCAGCCAGGAGGCAAGGTTGTAAATGGGACAGTCGGGAAGCAGAGTCGGGGAGTATAGACAACCCTCTGAAGAGGCTGCTAGAGGTTTGATGGTTTCGCTTTTGTCAACAGGGAAGGAACTCATATGTCCTTTCTGCACGGGTAGGAAGGGCTAATGAAGAGAAGCTGATCATACAGAAGGGAAACCAGACACCCAATCAAGGAAAGGAAGGAAATCAGGGCTTCATAAGGATGCTGGTCCCATTATCACTGGAGAGCCAGAGGAAAGGCAGGTTTGGGCACATAATCTGAAGCGTTGTTTTACCCGGGATATAAGAATGGGAGTCACTAGCTAAGAAATATAAGACAGCAAGGCCAGGAAAGGAGAATGCCTCAGTTTACTAACGTGGAGACTGGTTCACAGAGGCAGCAAGTCAGCAACCATTGTAGATTCGGAGAATATAGATGTCCCTTGGTATACACAGGGGACCCCACCCCCACCATATACCCAAATCCACATACTAAACCCCCAGTCAGCCCTGCAGAATCCACATATAGGAAAAGCTGGTCCTCCACATATATGGGTTTTGCATCCCACAAATACTGTATTATAGATCCATGTTTGGTTGAAAAAAATTCAGCCAACCAAATGTGGACTCACGCAGCTCAAACCCATGTTGTTCAAGGCTCAACTATAGTTTAAAGGTCCTTTTCCCAGCATTAGCCTACCCTGTGATGGAGGCAGCCAGAGATATCTCAGGAAAAAGTGATGTGCCCAAAGTCACACAACAGGCAAATCTATATATATATAATTCTTTTTTTTTGAGGCAGAGTCTCACTCTGTTGCCCAGGCTGGAGTGCAGTAGCTTAATCTCAGCTCACTGCAACCTCTGCCTCCCGGGTTCAAACAATTCTTCCTGCCTCAGCCTCCCAAGTAGCTGGGATTACAGGTCTCTGCTAACATGCCCAGCTATTTTTTATATTTTTTAGTAGAGACGGGGTTTCACCACGTTGGCCAGGCTGGTCTTGAACTCCTGACCTCAGGTGATCCGTCCGCCTCGGCCTCCCAAAGTACTGGGATTACAGGTGTGAGACACCGTGCCCTGAAACACTATCATTTTTTTTTTTTTTTTTTTTTTTGAGACGGAGTTTTGCTCGTTACCCAGGCTGGAGTGCAATGGCGCAATCTCAGCTCACTGCAACCTCCGCCTCCTGGGTTCAGGCAATTCTCCTGCCTCAGCCTCCTGAGTAGCTGGGATTACAGGCACGCGCCACCATGCCCAGCTGATTTTTTGTATTTTTAGTAGAGACGGGGTTTCACCATGTTGACCAGGATGGTCTCGATCTCTTGACCTCGTGATCCGCCCACCTCGGCCTCCCAAAGTGCTGGGATTACAGGCGTGAGCCACCGTGCCCGGCCCTCATTTGTTTTTTTGAGACAGGGTCTCATGATATTGCCCAGGCTGGAGTGCAGGGCATTATCTCAACTCATTGTAACCTCCACCTCCTGGGTTCAAGTGATCTTCCTGTCTCAGCATCCCTAGTAGCTGCGATTATAGGCCTGTGCCACCATGCCTGGCTAATTTTTGTATTTTTAGTAGAGACGGGTTTTAACCATGTTGGCTGGGTTGGTCTTGAACTTCTGACATCAGGTGATCCACCATGCCCAGCCCTCAACACTAACTTTAGGTGGAGAGGAAAAACAATAAATTGGCCTTGGTGCAGCAGGGTGGGTAGCCTTTACTTTTACCAAGGAGGAAGCCCTATTTCTCCCCAAATCAGAGACCTGACCCTGATTTCCTGCTCTAGGCCCCTGATAGTTGAGAATAAAAAGCAAACAAGGCCGGGTGTGGTGGCTCATGCCTGTAACCCAGGCACTTTAGGCGGCCAAGGCAGGCGGATCACGAAGTCAGGAGTTCGAGACCAGCCTGGCCAACAGAGTGAAACACTCTCTAATAAAATCACAAAAATTACTTGGGTATGGTGGCACATACCTGTAGTCCCAGCTACTCAGGAGGCTTGAGGCTTGAGACTGGAACTTAGGAGGCAGAGGTTGCAGTGAGCCGAGATCATGCCACTGCACTCCGGCCTGGGTGACAGTGAGACTCAGTCTCAAAAATATATATATAAAATAAAAAGGTAAACTAGCCAGGTTCAGTGGCTCATGCCTGTAATCCTAGCACTTTGGGAGGCCGAGGCGGCGGATCACCTGAGGTCAGGAGTTCAAGACCATCCTGGCCAACAATGGTGAAACCCCACCTCTAATAAAAATACAAAAATTAGCCGAGTGTGATGGCGGGTGCCTGTAATCCCAGCTACTCAGGAGGCTGTGTCATGAGAATCACTTGAACCTGGGAGGCAGAGGTTGCAGTCAGCCAAGATTGTGCTGCTGCACTTCAGCCTGGCCTACAAGAGTGGGACTCTGTCTCAAAAGTAAATAAATAAATAACAACAATAAATAAAATAAAGAATTTTAAAAAGGCAAATAGGTAATAACAATGACCACAAACTTACCAAGTATAGTTTACCACGTGCCAGGCCTGCCCTGAGCACTCATAACTCACTGAAACCTCACAACCCTATTGGGCAGGCACTATTTATTTTACAGACAAAGAAGCTGAAGTGCAGAAAGATTAAGTAATTTGAGTAATGTCATCCAGCTTGCAAGTGTCAAAGATGGCATTTGAACCCAGACAGCCTGGCTCCAGCATCTGGACTCTTACAGTCTCCAATCTCTAAAAGGAGAGGAAGGAACTTATATGACATCCTACTGGGAATTTTCTAGAAACCAGATCTTTCTGCCCTACAGGCAGAAGGTACAATAGGGAAACGAGAATGGGGCTCAGAGGCATCCCTGGTCCCCTCACCATCACCTGCTGAGACAGAGAGCCTCCCTTGGCCATCCAGGAAGAATCTAGAAGTTATGACTCAAAACCATTTTACCGGCCAGGCGCGGTGGCTCAAGCCTGTAATCCCAGCACTTTGGGAGGCCGAGGCGGGTGGATCACGAGGTCCAGAGATCGAGACCATCCTGGTCAACATGGTGAAACCCCGTCTCTACTAAAAATACAAAAAATTAGCTGGGCATGTTGGCGCGTGCCTGTAATCCCAGCTACTCAAGAGGCTGAGGCAGGAGAATTGCTTGAACCCAGGAGGCGGAGGTTGCGGTGAGCCGAGATCGCGCCATCGCACTCCAGCCTGGGTAATAAGAGCGAAACTCCGTCTCAAAAAAAAAAAAACCACTTTACTGGGAGAGCAAACATCAGGAGGCAACCTTCTAGAGGCTGCTGAGCTTCAGACCTCAGGAAGTGGAGGCTTCAGGCCCATGATCTATTCGGAAAAGACTAGAAAAAGGCTCCAGGGCCAAGCCACCCTATGTTCCTCAGACACCACCCTGAGTTGAAGTCCTATGGCCATCTTTCTAGGTTGAGGCCTGGCCCGTGGAGTCACAGGGAAGGTCCGCGGGCGCCATAGCCTGGTCTTCAGAGATGGTCCCGTGGGGCAATTCTGTATACTTGCGGGAAGAGCTGCGGGCCAGATGGACTGGGTAGCGTCGCCGGTTGATGTCCATTTTGGAGAGCACTGCTTGGGGCAGATCCACATGGCAGCGGGCTGCTAATGCCACCAGGTAGATGAGGACGTCACTAAGCTCCTCTTGAAGGGCAGCCCGTTCCCTGGAGGACCAGCCTTGGGGGCCAGGCTCCCCATCGGTTTTCCACTGACTAGGGGCAGAACACAGACACACACTCAGATGTAACCTGGGGCTATGGGCTTTGCCAGTCCTTGCAATAACAACACCCACCTCCAAGGACGACCCAACCCATTTGGGCCCTGGGAAGAGTCAGGTGGGGAAGAGACCCCAACAGATGATACCACGATGTCTGTGTCTCTTTGTGGGCCAAGGTGTGGCCAAATGAACATTTCATTTGTTAAGACAAAGCTTTGAGACAATTCTAATTCTCCCCAGCCCTAGCCATCACCACCCCAGACCAAACCTCAGACCAGGACCGCTGCAGAAGCCTCCCCACTCATCTCCCTGCTAACTCATCTTCTACTCCCACCCAAACCATCTTTTTTTTTTTTTTTTGAGATGGAGTCTTGCCCTGTTGCCCAGGCTGGAGAAGAGTGCAATGGTGTAATCTCACCTCACTGTAACCTCCACTTCCTGGGTTCAAGCAATTCTTCTGCCTCAATTCTCCCTTCCACAGTAGCTGGGATTACAGGCATGTGGCACCACACCCAGCTAATTTTTGTATTTTTAGTAGAGACGGGGTTTTGCCATGTTGGCCAAGCTGGTCTTGAACTCCTAACCTCAGGTCATCTGCTTGCCTCAGCCTCCCAAAGTACTGGGATTACAGATGTGAGCCAAGGCACCCGGCACAGACCATCTTTTTTTTTTTTTTTTTTTAACTTTTATTCTTTTACTCTAGAGTGTTCAGCAGGACCAGACCATCTTTTAAAAGCACAAATTAGGCCAAGCATGGTAGCTCACGCCTGTGATCCCAGCACTTTGGGAGGCTGAGTTGGGTGAATCACAAGGTCAGGTGTTCAAGACCAGCCTGGCCGAGATGGTGAAACCCCATCTCTACTAAAAATACAAAAAACTTAGCTGAGTGTGGTGGCAGGCGCCTGTAATCCCAGCTACTTGGAAGGCTGAGGCACAGAACTGCTTGAACCTGGGAGGCGGAGGTGGCAGTGAGCCGAGATTGCGCCACTGTACTCCAGCCTGGGTGACAGAGACTCCATCTCAAAAAAGCAAAAGCACAAATTACACTTTGCTCCTTCCCTGCTAAAATCCAAACTGTGCTTGGCATACAATCTAAACTCCTGACCAAGCCCTCCTGTCCTTCATGGGCTGCCCCTGCCTTTTCCAAGGCCATTGCCCACCACTGTTTCTCTTACTCCCTACCCAAGGCCACTCTAGCTTGTTCCGCCTTGCACATAAGCCAGACTGTCATAGGGCCTTTGCACTCACAGCTTCCTCTGCCTTGAATGCTTCCCGCTCCCCCATCAGTCCCAGGGCTAGGTCCTTCCTGTTATTCAGGTCTCAGCCTAGATGTCATCACCTGGTTCATCACCTTGTGGTTTTTGGGTATTTTTTTGAGATGAAATTTTTTTGAGTGCAGTGTTGCAATCTCGGCTCACTGGAACCTCTGAGCCATGATGGCTCCACTGCACTCCAGCCTAGCAACAGAGCAAGATTCCCTCTTAAAAAAAAAAAAAGGCCGGGCGCGGTGGCTCACCGCACTTGTAATCTCAGCACTTTGGGAGGCGGGCGGATCACCCGAGGTCAGGAGTTCAAGATCAGCCTGGCCGAACATGGTGAAATCACGTCTCTACTAAAAGTACAAAAATTAGCCAGGGGTGTTGGCAGGCGTCTGTAATCCCAGCTACCCAGGAGGCTGAGGCAGGAAAATTGCTTCAACCTGGGAGGCGGAGGTTGCACTGGGCTGAGATCGCGCCACTGCACTCCAACCTGGGCAACAAGAGTGAGACTCCATCTCAAAAACAAAATCTGTAATAAATAAATAACGTGCCCTCACACACATCTCAGTGTCCATTTTCCTTTATCCTCGGTGACTGTCCCGGTCTAGGCCTCATCACCTCTTGCCTGGTCTACAGCAGTCAACTCTCTGGTGCCCCCTGCCCATTCTCTCAGTGATCCATCACATCTACCCTATAGATACCTGGTCCAGTATCTACAGTATATCCAAGCTCTCCATCACGCGCTAGCCCTAATCCTATCGTTGTGGGTTCATCTCCCAGCCCTGTCCTCCACAGCCCTACCACTCATCCAACACATGTCTACTGAGTGCCTACAGTACGCTGGGCACTTGGTACACATCAGAGAAAACAGATCCCAAATCTCTAATTTTTCCCGACATGCTTACACTGAAGGAATGTCAGATTCTCCTTGAATTGAACTTGCCCTTTCTTGCCTCACTGTCTCTGCAAATGTATTTCCCATGTCTGGAATACCACAGAAAGGTCCTCTACAGAATACCTTCCTTTCAGCCCCAGAGGCAAAGGAAAAGGGTTGTTGGGCTGGGCTGTAATCCAACACTTTGGGAGGACAAGGCAGGTGGATCACCTGAGGTTAGGAACTTGAGACCAGCTTGACCAATATGGCAAAACCGTCTCCACTAAAAAAATACAACAACAACAACAAAGCCGGGTGTGGTGGCTCACACCTGTAATTCAGGCACTTTGGAGGCCAAGGCAGGCGGATCACCTAAGGTCGGGAGTTCAAGACCAGCCTGACCAACATGCTGAAACCCCGTCTTTAAAAAAAAAAAAAAACACAACAATTATCCAGTTGTGGTGGTGGGTGCCTACACTCCCAGCTACTTGGGAGGCTGAGGCAGGAAAATGGCTTGAACCCGGGAGGCGGATTTTGCAGTGAGCCGAGACTGCCCCACTGCACTCTAGCCTGGGCAACAGAGCGAGTCCCCCAAAAAAACAAGGAAAAGGGTTGTTGCCACTACTTGTTCCTAATAGAAAACGGGACCTGCCTGCTACTCTCACACCTTTCTCTTCCAAGAGGCTGGGCGCCCCTAGAGGGCAGGACCCCCGAGTTCTCTCTGCATCCTCGGCACCAGCAAAGAGCCTTGCAATGAGGAAGGGAAATTGAACCCATGAATGTCTGAAGACCAAATAAATGTTCCCCTCCCCTCTCCCACAACATAGACACATCCAGAAAGCTTTCCATCAACTCACAAGAGTTCTGCCAGCTCCCCCACTTCCCCGACCAAGGCCAGGAGGAGGTTCCGAGGCTGATGGAACTGTTCCCAGTCTCGTTCAGCAGCAAACTCAGCATGGAGGCGGCGGCTGAAATAGGAAAAAGGGATGTAAGCCCAAGTCTCAGGGTTAGAGGATGATGCAGGGGCCAGAGGCAGGTACCCCAGTGGTATGTAATGGGGGCCTGGGACTGGAACATTCTGAAATTAATTGATTGGATGGCCTTAGGCAGGTCGTGTCCACTTTCCGGAACTTGGTTGCCTCAACTACAAAATGGGGGCCCTTACATCTCGCCAAATCTAACAAACCCTCTTCATTTTTCCATCTCCTGCTGCTACTTCTGCAGTTTCCTCCACCTAGAAATGCTGCACATCAAAATCCAATCTCCCTTATAGAATGTAGTTCCACATGCACTTCCTCTAAGAAGACTTCCTTGACTTCCTCCAGCAAGAAATAAGGTCTCCCATCTCTCAGCACTTCGTTTGACCCTCTCGTACCCCCGGCGCCTGGAGACCAGAGGCGGTATCGGGTGCCAGTATCTTCCCAGGGCTAGGCTGAAGGGCGTTCCTAGTACCACTCGGGGACACCACCCAATCTCCCTTGCCTCAGGTGTGCACCGCTGCGCCCATTTTGCAGATGAAGTAAGAACGCTCGCCTGGGGACAGTCTGCAGAGCCAGGACCCGAGCCCCGCTGCCAGCCCGCTTCCCAACCACGCGGAGGAACCCTCCCCAAAACGCGGGAGAAAGGGACGACCCCCCCACCCCGAGTCGGGCCAGGCCTGCTTACATGTCCTCGAGCGTGGGCTCCGGGCTGAAGCTGAACCGACCCGCAGCAGTAGTGCCCTCTCCCCCCGTGTCCCCAGGAGTCTCCCCAGGAGTCTCCCCACCGGCCGCAGACATGCCGCCCACCCGCTGCAGCCGCGACAGCACCGAAAACCCACGCGCCACGCTCGAAGCCCCGCCTCCAGAGCTCCGACCAATCACGGAAGTTCTCTATTGGCTTAAGGGGTGGAGCCTGAGAAAAGAGACCAATGACTTCTTTGGAGTTTGCTACAGCCCGCCCCTTCCCTCCCTGGGCGAATCTAAGGGAGCTTCAAGCGCGCGCTTCTGGTCTCCCGCCCTGGAATTTTTCCGCTGGACCCTGCTTAAGGTCTTAAAGGTATAGGTACCAATTCGACCTGGGGAAGAGACGAACGGCAGAGGGCGGGGGGAGCTCAGGCGAGTCACTTCCTTTATGGACGCCAGAGGGCGCCAAAACGAATATGGCGGCGGACGAGGGTCCACCAGGTGGAAAACCCTATGTAAATGAAAGGCCCTTTGCATAGATATTAAATCTCTCAGGGCTTAAGGACGTTGAGAACGTTCTAGGCTGACCCCCACACTATTTGGATGAGATTGAAGAGAAAGAGTGGAGTAAGATCAGACCGGATTAGGACTCGAGTCTTGGGTCGCACTTCAGCTCCCCGCCCCCGCTGTGTCCTGTGGTTGAAACGATGGAGGTCGCTCCATCCCTGTCCTAAGGAAGGCAGTAGGCCCCAGCGCAGCACGCATTGCCCTAAATACGTGGCCCGTTTATGGTCTGGCCTGTGCCGGCCTCTCCAGCCTCATGGGTCCCTGGCACGACTCCTCCACCCCACACACCGGGGAACTCCAGGCTCACTCACACCAGAGAATACACTAGGTGGTGAGACACAGAGTTGCTGCTTTCAAATCAGAACCACTGAGTTATTGGCCATGGGAGGAGCAGAGATCTTTATGAAATTCTAGAATAGGTGTAGTCTTACAAAGAATGATTTATGATTGTCCCTTTATTAGGGCTACTATCTCTGATTTCCTGATGTTTAAAGAGGCATCCAGCTTGGTGGAAGTAAAAGAGTAAGAAAGTGGCCGGGCGCGGTGGCTCAAGCCTGTAATCCCAGCACTTTGGGAGGCCGAGGCGGGTGGATCACGAGGTCAAGAGATCGAGACCATCCTGGTCAACATGGTGAAACCCCATCTCTACTAAAAATACAAAAAATCAACTGGGCATGGTGGCGCGTGCCTGTAATCCCAGCTACTCAGGAGGCTGAGGCAGGAGAATTGCCTGAACCCAGGAGGCGGAGGTTGCGGTGAGCCGAGATCGCGCCATTGCACTCCAGCCTGGGTAACAAGAGCAAAACTCCGTCTTAAAAAAAAAAAAAAAAAAAAAAAAGAGTAAGAAAGTTCAGGAAAAGGCAGAGTCAGGTTTTGGAAATTAAAATCCCAAGGCTGTGACAACTGCAATTCTAGGTATAAGCCCTAGATAAACTAATGAATATATGCAGAGAGACATATACGAGAAGTTCATTACAGTTTTGTTTGTAAGAGTCAAAAACAATTGAAAATAAAATGACTATCAATGGAAAAATGGGTACATGGTGTTATATTTATACAAATGATATTATTCAACAGTTAAATTGAATACCTGCAACAGAAACAAGTTTAAACTGGTTTTAGCAAGAAAAAGAAATCTATTATTTTAATTTTTTAAATAGGGTTTCGGCCGGGCGCGGTGGCTCAAGCCTGTAATCCCAGCACTTTGGGAGGCCGAGGCGGGTGGATCACGATGTCGAGAGATCGAGACCATCCTGGTCAACATGGTGAAACCCCGTCTCTACTAAAAACACAAAAAATTAGCTGGGCATGGTGGCGCTTGCCTGTAATCCCAGCTAGTCAGGAGACTGAGGCAGGAGAATTGCTTGAACCCAGGAGGCGGAGGTTGCGGTGAGCCGAGATCGCGCCATTGCACTCCAGCCTGGGTAACAAGAGCGAAACTCCGTCTCAAAAAAAAAAAAAATAAAAAAATAAAATAAAATAAAATAAAATAAAATAAAATAAAATAAATAGGGTTTCACCATGTTGTCCAGGCTGGTCTTGAGTGCCTGGAGGGTTGCTAGAGCAATCCTCCCACCTCGGCCTCCCGAAGTGCTGGGATTACAGGCATGAGCCACCTCCACGAGCCAAAAGGAATTTATGCTGTAACCGAGTGAGTGCGAAATCACTGAGACAAAGACTGGGCCAAATTACAGGGTCTTTATTGCCGGCGACCATGGAGGACTCGCGTCTCTCTAACCCGTGGCCCCGAAAGGAGGGTGTCAAGACCTTTTATGCCTGTAAACCACCTCCTGGGCAGGGGTGAGGGCGAGGGGTTTTGGACATTCCGAGGGCCAGGGGACCTTGGACATTCCGATTGTTACTTAAGTGGTTCACAGAAGTCAAGATAAGCATTAATTTACACATTGTCTGGGTAGGGTGGAAAATTACAGACCTTAGTCACTTATTACAAGTTTAAGTTTTTCTTACAATGGCGCAGAGTTTTTCTTAAAATGGCACAGGGGCCAAAATGGTGTTTGTTTGGACTGCTTGCCTGTCACATTAGGGTTACCGAGAGCAGTTTCAATGGAAAGCGGAGGTATGGTCGAGTAATGCAGTTTATGGGGCAATTTCTATGTCACATTTATTTTAAGGATACAAGAGTGTCTCCAGGATACAGCAGGACCTCAGGAATGACCTGGAACTAGAGTAGCTGTTTTAAGCATTTTACGTATTTAATCCTCACAGCAACTCATTTAATCCTCACAACGAGCTATATGGTAGGTTGTTGTGTACCGGCCCCAGCCCTGTACGTGAGTGCCCTTAGTTCCGGTGGTGACAAGAGATTGAGAAAAGGAAATAAAGACAGAGACATGGCTGGGTGAGGTGGCTCACGCTTGTAATCCCAGCACTTTGGGAGGCGGAGGCGGGTGAATCACCTAAGGTCCGCAGTTCGAGACCAACTTGGCCAACATGGTGAAACCCCGTCTCTTAAAAAAAAAAAAAATTAAAAAAAAAAAAGAGAAACACAAGAGTAGAATTTACAGCATGGGTCCAGGAGAACCACGTTAGCCTGGTCTCTGGGCTCCAAACACTTTTATTATGTGCATAATCTCATTGATATTATGGGCATAGAAGGGGTAGCTAAGATGGAGGGGAGAGCACTTGAGTTCCTTCTAAGACATGCTAAACTCGTGCTCTGAGCAGTTAACAGCACTTGAGATCCTTCTAAGACATGTTAAACTAGTACTCTGAGTTTATCACCAATTGTTATCTGGGTACGGCAGCATCAGAAGTATAGCGGATGAGGAGCCACCCAGTCTGACCACACGCAATGCATCAAGGGGCTTTTATCTCCCAAGCACTGAGGACCTAGAGCAATTAAAATCACTCCATATTCTGAGAACCTAGGCAGAGCCTGAGGAGTTCCATGATCTCTGCCTGCAAGGCTTTTCTCCTTGCCAGCTCCCATCTGCCAAGACCCTCCTGGATCTTGTGAGCAGAGGTCGCCACCTTTCTCAGAGATCTTTGCATAAGCCCTCTTTACGAGATCCTCATGCATCTCCATGTTGAGAAGGCATTCGTGGGACCAGAGCAGTATTCCCTGTTCTGCAACCACCCCTCGGTGTTCCCCGGTGTTACTGTGCTCTCCGATGGTCTTTACCTTAGGCCTCCTGTTACTGCTTAATTTCTAATTAACTGCACCAATAATATTGTTTAGTTCGGAGTGTAAACTTCAGTGTACTTTGCGCCAAGCAAGCTTTTACTTAGCTAGAATTAACATAGGTCTCCCCCTGGCCATCTTGACCCACAGTAGGTAATATTATTCTTTTTTTTTTTTTTTTTTTTTTTTTGAGATGGAGTTTTGCTCTTGTCACCCAGGCTGGAGTGCAATGGCGCGATCTCGGCTCACCGCAACCTCCGCCTCCTGGGTTCAGGCAATTCTCCTGTCTCAGCCTCCTGAGTAGCTGGGATTATAGGCATGCACAACCATGCCCAGCTAACTTTTTGTATTTTTAGTAGAGACGGGGTTTCACCATGTTGATCAGGATGGTCTCGATCTCTGGACCTCGTGATCCACCCGCCTCGGCCTCCCATAGTGCTGGGATTACAGGCGTGAGCCACCACGCCCGGCCTTTTTTTTTTTTTTTTTTTTTTTGAGACGGAATCTCACTTTGTCACCCAGGCTGGAGTGCGATGGCTGGTTCTCGGCTCACTGCAACCTCCGCCTCCTGAGTTCAAGTGATTCTCCTGCCTCAGCCTCCACAGTAGCTGGGTCTACAGGTGCGTGCCAGCACGCCTGGCTCATCTTTTTTTTTTTTTTTAGTAGAGATGGGGTTTCACTGTGTTAGCCAGGATAGTCTCGATCTCCTGAACTTGTGATCCACCTGCCTCAGCCTCCCCTGGGATTACAGGCGTGAGCCACTGTGCCCAGCAGTAACGAAAATCTTTTTTTTTTTTTTGAGGCGGAGTTTCGCTCTTGTTACCCAGGCTGGAGTGCAATGGAGGCTCACTGCAATCTCCGCCTCCTGGGTTCAGGCAATTCTCCTGCCTCAGCCTCCTGAGTAGCTGAGATTACAGGCACGCGCCACCATGCCCAGCTAATTTTTTGTATTTTTTTTTTTTTTTTTGAGACGGAGTTTGGCTCTTGTTACCCAGGCTAGAGTGCAATGGCACGATCTAGGCTCACCGCAACCTCCGCCTCCCGGGTTCAAGCAATTCTCCTGCCTCAGCCTCCTGAGTAGCTGGGATTACAGGCATGCGCCACCATGCCCAGCTAATGTTTTGTATTTTTAGTAGAGACGGGGTTTCACCATGTTGACCAGGATGGTCTCGATCTCTGGACCTCGTGATCCACCTGCCTCGGCCTCCCATAGTGCTGGGATTACAGGCGTGAGCCACCGCGCCCGGCTAACTTTTTGTATTTTTAATAGAGACAGGGTTTCACCACCTTGACCAGGATGGTCTCGATCTCTTAACCTTGTGATCCACCCGCCTCAGCCTCCCAAAGTGCTGGGATTACAGGCGTGAGCCACCACGCCCGGCCCGTGGTACTGTAAATCTTAATGTGTTTGTGACAAGTACAGAAAAAGTGCTGACGCATTATGCCCCTCACCTCATGTCAGCTACAGAAAATTCCTGAGCCCCTACCTGCGTGATGTACTTCACCCTATCACTACCACACCCTCTTTTACTCTGCCCCCAGTTGCCTGCCCACCAAGGCCACACCCTACCTATGCCCTACCTTCCCTGCCCCCAGCATTTGTACTCAATAAAAGTCAGAGTGTGCGGACACTCGGGGCCATTGCTGAACTCTGAGTTTTGGTTAGTGGTCCCCTGGGCCCAAACTTTCTTTTCTCTATCTCTGTGTTCTGTGTCTTTTATTTCTACAATTTCTCGTCTGTGCACCAGCAGGGAGGGGCTCACAGAACCCTGTAGGGCTGGGCCCTACACCCAAGTGCTGAGATTACAGGCTTGAGCCACCATGCCCTACCCAAGCCTAGGCAACACAGCAAGACCCCATCTCTACCAAAAAAAAAAAAAAAAAAAAAAAAGGGTAAAGAATTAGCTGAGCGTGGTGGTGTTTGCCTGTAGCCCCAGCTGCTCAGGGAAGGCTGAGGTGGGAGGATCGCTTGAGCCTAGGACATCAAGGTGGCAGTGAACTATGATTGTGCCATTGCACTCCAGCCTGAATTACAGTCTCAAATTGAAAAAGCAGTACCAGCTTCCATTGCAGGAGACACCAACTGCTCAGTTACCTGAGCAGTAACTATGGACCAGGCACTGTTCTAGCTGCTGGGGATACTGAATATCCCTACCATCCTGGCGCCTATATACTAGCAGAAGGGGACAATTCTCAAGTGAGCTAACACATTCTCAAGGGAATTATAAGTTAGGATAAGAGCTGTAAAGCAAATAAACAGAGTGATGCACTGGAGAGTGGCTGGATGTTGGCTGGGAGGTGAGAGAGGGCTTTTATGAAGAGGTTTTATTTGAACTGAGACAGGACTGAAAATGAGCCAGTCAGGTGAGTCTGAGGTGAGGTTCCAAACAGAGGGAACTCCAAGCACAAAGGATATTGATTCCTTTGAAGTCCCAGGGAAGGCTGATGGGCCAGCAGATAATGAGAGTGGTAGAGAGAGTGCCATGAGATGATGCTGGAGATCTGTAGCAGGGGTGGAGAATTGCCAGGAAAGCTACTTTAGCCCTTTGAGCAGGAGAAAAGTGGATTGAATTGATTTACCTATTTTTTGTTGTTGATGTTAATAGTATTTACATAATTGGCCATGTAAATATTCAATGTTGGCCAGGAGCAGTGGTTCATGCCTATAATCCTAGGACTACTTTGGGAGGCTGAGGCAGGCAGATCACTTGATATTAGGAGTTTGAGACCAGCCTGGCCAACATGGTGAAACCCTGTCTCTACTAAAAATACAAAAATTAGCCACACGTGGTGGCATCCACCTGTAATCCCAGCTACTTGGGAGGCTGAGGCAGGAGAATCGCTGAAACCCAGCAGGTGGAGGTTGCATTGACCCTCGATCATGCCACTGCACTCCAGCCTGGGTGACACAGTGAGACTCCATCTCAAAAAAAAAAAAAAAAAAAGGACAGCCGGGCGCGGTGGCTCAAGCCTGGAATCCCAGCACTTTGGGAGGCCGAGGCGGGTGGATCACAAGGTCGAGAGATCGAGACCATCCTGGTCAACATGGTGAAACCCCGTCTCTACTAAAAATACAAAAAATTAGCTGGGCATCGTGGTGCATGCCTGTAATCCCAGCTACTCAGGAGGCTGAGGCAGGAGAATTGCCTGAACCCAGGAGGCAGAGGTTGCAGTGAGCCGAGATCGTGCCATTGCACTCCAGCTTGGGTAACAAGAGCGAAACTCCGTCTCAAAAAAAAAAAAAAAAAAAAATTCAATGTTGAATGCTATAGTATGACTATATTTCATTTGTTCTATAAGGTGTTTTTGGCTGGAATTGGTAGGTTGATTTGTTTTACAGAGCTATTTTTGGCTGGGTTGCTTCATTTTTTGCTTGTCATTTGCTGTTTTTCTTTTCTTTCTTTCTTTCTTTTTTTTTTTTTGAGACAGAGTCTCTCTCTGTCGCCAGGCACCAGGCTGGAGTGCAGTGGCTTGATCGCGGCTCACTGCAACCTCTGCCTCCTGGATTCAAGCAATTCTCCTGCCTCAGCCTCCCGAGTAGCCGGGACTACAGGCGCAAGCCACCATGCCCGGGTAATTTTCATATTTTTTTTTAGTAGAGACGGGGTTTCACCATGTTGGCCAGGATGATCTCGATCTCTTGACCTCCTGATCCGCCCTCCCCGGCTTCTCAAAGTGCTGGGATTAGAGGTGTGAGCCACCACGCCCGGCCATCATTTGCTATTTTCCTATATGATTATCACTAATTCTTTTTGTTGTTGGTAGAGACAGGGTCTCATTATGTTGCTCAGGCTGATCTTGAACTCCTGGCCTCAAGCAGTCCTGCCTCAGCATCCAAAAGTGCTGAGATTAGAGGCATGAGCCACCATGGCTGGCCACTAATTCTTTTCACATTTTCAATTATCCTGCCAGTACAATTTTTCACACAGCTAAATGTATCATTATTATATCAGTTCATATTTTTCTTTTCTGGAAGGCCTTTCTGGAAGCCTTCCAGGCTCCCTGTCCAGTGTGAGCTGGTTGCTCTGTAAGCCTACTGTATAGCTATTACCTTCATCTCTCTCCTGTGCTGGGTTGCATTTCCTGAATCTCATGTTTTTCTCTTTCTCAGTTTGCTTTCTTGTTTGTTTGTTTTGAGATAGAGTTTCGCTTTGTCACCCAGGCTAGAGTGCAGTGGTGCAATCTCAGCTCACTGCAACCTCTGCCTCCCGGGTTCAAGTGATTCTCTTGTCTCAGCCTCTGGAGTAGCTGGGATTGCAGGCACCCACCACCATGCCTGGCTAATTTTTGTATTTTTGGTAGAGATGGGGTGTCACCATGTTGGCCAGGCTGCTCGAACTCTTGACCTCAGGTGATCTGCCCACCTTGGTTTCCCAAAGTGTTGGGATTACAGGTGTGAGCTACCATGCCTGGCCTACTTCCTTGTTTTGATGGAGCACATCTTCTGGTAGTCTCTTGAGAAAAAGTACATGGAATGAAGCCATTTAGATACCCTGCCTGCCCCAAGTAACTTTATTCTACTTATTTGAAAAATGTGGCTTGCTATAGACTTCTATATAGATTATTGTTTACCCTCAGAATCTTGAAGGCATTGCTTTATTTTTGTGTGTGTTTTTAAATTTTTCTTTTTCTTTTTTTTTTTTAGATGGAGTCTTGCTCTGTTGGGGGTGAAGTAGTGCGATCTCAGCTCCACCTCCCGAGTTCAAGTGATTCTCCTGCCTCAGCCTCCTGAGTAGCTGGGATTACAGGCACGCAGCCTGCTAATTTTCGTATTTTAGTAGAGATGGGATTTCACCATATTGGTCAGGCTGATCTTGGACTCCTGACCTCATGATCTGCCCGCTTCAGTCTCCCAAAGTGCTATGTCCGGCCATGTTATTTATTTATTTATTTATTTATTTATTTATTTATTTATTTATCTATCTAAGACAGAGTCTTACTCTGTTGCTCAGACAATCCTCATGCCTTGGCCTCAGGCACATGCCACCACGCCTGACTAAACTTAATTTTTGGCCGGGCACGGTGGCTCACGCCTGTAATCCCAGCACTTTGGGAGGCCGAGGTGGACGAATCACGAGGTCAAGAGATCGAGATCATCCTGACCAACATGGTGAAACCCCATCTCTACTAAAAGTACAAAAAATTAGCCGGGCGTGGTGGTGTGTGTCTGTTGTCTCAGCTACTCGGGAGGCTGAGGCAGGAGAATTGCTTGAAACGTGAAAACGAAGTTGCAGTGAGACGGGATCGCATCACTGCACTCCAGCCTGGTGACAAAGCAAGACTCTATCTCAAAAAAAAAAAAAAAAAAAAAAATTAAACTTAGTTTTCTAATTTTTTGTAGCAGTAGGATCTCACAGTATTGCTCAGGCTGGTCACAAACTCCTAGGCTCAAGTGATCCTCCCAGCTCGGCTTCCCAAAGTGCTGGAATTACAGGTGTGAGCCATCGCACTGGGCATTCTATTGTTTTTTAGCTTCCAGTTTGAGGTTGTGAAATCTGATGCCATTCTTATTTCCACATCTTTTTGTGTGATCACAGTGATCAGAAGCATGAGTTCTGGATTCAGACTGCCTTTAAGACTGCCTATGCAACCTTGGACAAATTTCTTAATCTCCCTGTACCTCAGCTTCCTCATTTGCAAAATGGGGTTTTTGGAAGACTGGGTTAATACACATAAAGCACTCAGTTCCTGGCAGAGAGTATGCACTATAAAAACATCTGCTATCATTATTTCAGGATCTCTTCTTCATACCTGGCATTTTGAAATTTAATAAAATTGGCCAGACGCGGTGGCTCAAGCCTGTAATCCCAGCACTTTGGGAGGCTGAGGCGGGTGGATCACGAGGTCAAGAGATCGAGACCATCCTGGTCAACATGGTGAAACCCCGTCTCTACTAAAAATACAAAAAATTAGCTGGGCATGGTGCACACCATCATGCCCAGTTAATTTTCGTATTTTTAGTAGTGACAGGGTTTTACCATGTTGGCCAGGCTGGTCGTGAACTCCTGACCTCGTGATCCACCCGCCTTAGCCTCCCAAAGTGCTGGGATGACAGGCATGAGCCACTGCGGCCAGTTGTTTTTGGGATAGGGTTTCACTCTCATCACCAAGCTGGACTGCAATGTTTGCTCACTGCAATCTCTGCCTTTCTGTTTCAATGTTCTCCCACCTCAGCCTCCCAAGTAGCTGGGACCACAGGTGCAAGCCATCACACCTCGGTATTTTTGGTTTTTTTTTTTTTAAGCAAAGACAGGGTTTTGTCACGTTGGCCAGGCTGGTCTCAGACTACTGAGCTCAAGTGATCTGCCCACCTCAGCCTCCCAAAGTGCTAGGATTATAGGCGTGAGCCACCTGGCCAGGGTTTCATTTCTTTTCTTTTTTTAAAAAAATAGGGTTTCACCATGATGGCCAGGCTGGTCTTGAACTCCTGACCTCAAGTGATCCACCCACCTCAGCCTCCCAAAGTGCTAGAATTACAGGTGAGAGCCACCGCGTCCAGCTCCGGGCCAGGGTTTCTAACAGCTAATTGAGTAAGGGGCTGGGCAATCTCATTTTAAATTTTCAATTAGGATCCCTATCCTCTGCTGTGTGTGGTGCTCCCAACTTTACCTGCATAGGTGAGAGGCAGTCACCTGGTTGTGTGGCAAGAAGGGTTTGGAGAATGCTAGAGATCTAATTACTGTGTTTAAACTTTCAACCCGTATCTGTTTTTATCCCAGCCCTTAACCCCATCTTCCAAACACATCTTGTTTGTCTTCCCCTACTGTGAAGGATTCCTCTAAGTCAGTTCCACCTCCTTTCCATCTTTCAAGAATTGTTGACACTTTTGCTATTTCCTGCCCCACCCTCTAACCTTTGGGGCTTATGCCTGTTTTGAGTCCTTTTCTGTCATCTCAGGGGGAAGGTGCAACCTTAAATCTGGGTGTTAAATCCCCCAATCCACCAGGATCAGGGAAAACACTCTCTCTGCTATGCCAGATTCAATGTATCAGCTGGTTCGTTTTATAAGACTGTGTAGAATTTCAAATAGCCAAACATTAGCCAGAAGAGTTTTCTTTATTTAGGAAGAAATTACTCTTTATTGATCAAATCACCAAAATCTGCAGCAAACAACTTAACATCTTAATAACCACCAAGGCCTGGGCTCTGAGGCTTGCTCTGCCTCTCCCAGTCCTTAATGGGGTTTGGAGGGAGAGACGTCATTAACAGAGACCAAGCCACATGGTTGCAGGTCCTCCTTTCCCAGTCTTGACAAGCTGCTCAATTCTTGTCCAGAGCAGGAAAGAGCCAGTACTCAGTACTAAGTCTAATAAAGAATTTGAGGTTGCATTATAATATCTCTCTTAACAATTTAGATTTATCAACAGTATTGGTCCAAAACTCATTTGCTTCTGATGTAAATTTTTTCATTTTGCAATTTCTGTGCGGTTTTAATAAATCATCTCAATCCCTGTGCAGAAATTAATCAATTCAGTGCAAAGAAAAATCCCTCAACCTGGCATAGCTTCATTTTACTTTGGAAAGAGAAAACAGAGGTATTTCTGCTCCTCCTCTACCCAAGCGATGAACAAACATCCCCCACAAAGTTCACAATGTTACTCTGGCCTCGGAATGTATATCAAGGCTGCTTTTGATGGACTGATTCCAATCACCTAGAAAGGGCAGCTGGAACCACTATGCAGGCAGCCTGCTTCGGAAATTTCTTAAAATCAACTCTTGAGAACCATCCGTGATTGTGTACAACAGCTCTAGGGTCCAAACAGCTTCTGTTCTTTCATCTCACGAGCAAGGCTCAGAGGAGGCATTTGAATTGTCAGGAGCAAGGGCAGCAGCTGTGGCCCCACGAGGTAGGACTTCAATAACTCGAGGCTTGTCAATGATCCGGGCCGTTCGGTTTCCCTTTTCCACAATGCCAACGATCCACGCTTGGTGACCCTCTCCATACTTGGAGGATTTGATTTCAGAACAAAAGCGAGCCGCCTGTTCTCTAGGCAGACAAATCAGTAATCCCCCAGAGGTTTCAGCCGAGGTTCCCCGAAGAAGCCCAAAGCGTCCACTGGCCTTGCTGACGGCAGCCATCTTGGCAATTATTGGCAGATTATGAATAACAAAGGACACTTCGTTTCTTTGTTGTTTCGCAAGGTTCTGGGAGTGTCCTAAAATGCCAAAGCCTGTGATATCTGTGGCCGCATGGGCATTAAATGTGTGCATTAAACCTGCAGCAGTTCTGTTGAGGGTAGCCATATTGAACATGGCTTCCTGATACGCCAGCTCCACCTCTTCTCTGGAGATCACCATCTTTACTTTATTCCATCTTTCAGGATTATCGAGCCATTGGTGGGCATTGACAGCAACCTGGGTTCCTAACGGTTTGGTTAACACCAACACATCCCCAACCACCGCGCTGTCGGGCATTATGAATTCATTTGGCTGGCATACCACAGTGGCAACTCCACCGATTATAATCCAAGGGTTGACCACAGTTTGCCCACCGGTCACTGCAGTCCCTCCTTCCTCAGCCGCATCCCGAAAGCCTTTGACCATGAGTGGCGTTACCTTTTCGCGTTCCTCCTCACTCATACTCTGGCTGACGCTGAGCAACATCAACATGTTGTCACACTCAGTAATGCCCATGGCGTAGAGATCACTCAGCACGTTGGCACAAGCTATGCGCCCCATCATGTAGGGATCTTCCACCAAGGGGTAAAAGAAGTCTGTAGTCTGCACCAGCGACAGGCCCCCATGCCTCAGGGGGATGACGCAAGAGTCCATCCCGATGCCCAGGGCTGGAAAAGTGGGGCTGGGGCCCGCTCCGGTTTCCTGCGACGCCTCTTCCTGACCGCCCTCCAGGCCCCCGCCCAGTGGGGGCCGCACGTCCGGCCGCGTCAGTCCCGCCAGGAGTTTGAGCAGCGTCTCCTGCGGGACCTTGCAGCCTCAGCCCTTCATGCCGGAGAAGCCCGTCAGCCGCCAGCTCGCGCTGAGACCCAACGCCTGGGGCTCGAAGGGCCGGTAGTTGGAGAAGTTCCGGCCCAGAGTCAAGCCCGCAGGGCCCGAGGAGCCTTCCGCAGCTGCCATCGCCGCCATCGCCTCTCCGCAGGCGCCGGTCGCCGAGGCTTCCGCCATCGCGCCTGCCCGACAGGGAAGGGAGGGGAGAAGAGGAAAGGGCCCTTTTATTTTCCACTCAGGTTAATATGAAGTAAAAGTCAAATATTACCCGCAGGGATTCACCCCGGCACTACTCACAGGGTCAATCTCACGCCGCACGCAGCCGTCCGGGTCTTCCTGGTAGAGGAGCCGCTGGGCTCCCTTATTTATATCCCTGGTGATTGACGGCCGCAACATCCAATGAAACTCCGCCGCCAAGAGGCGGGCTTCCTAGACTCTAAAAGGCGCAACAACCCCGGGCTTGCACAACCGCTTGCTTCGGGATTGCCGGACGTTAAGTGCTTTCGTTTCCTTCACCCTGATATTTAAATAGTATCTTGGCAGTGGCTGGTGGAACTCTGCTCCCTTCGAGTCACTTTACCAAATCCAGCAAATTGTAGACGAGGGAAGATCGGTCACTTGGCAAACCTCATGACCGGCAGGATTGTCCCAAGGGGCACTTGGCAGCACGTGATGGATCTAGGGTGGCCAAATAGCCCAAGGGAAAAAACAGAAAGAATAAGAAATTAGAAATTAAACTGCTACCATTAAGTAAGCAAACTACAGGCAGCATTATATAATGAAATGTTAACATGGACTTTAAGAACTCTGGATCTCGGGAGGTTGAGGCTGCAGTGAGCTGTGACCGCTCCACTGCACACCAGTCTGGGGGACAAAGTGAGACCTTGTCTCTAAAAAAGCAAACAACAGTAACAAACACCCCACACACAAAGAAAGAAAGGAAGGGAGAGAGGGAAAGAGGGAGGGAGGGAGGGAGGGAAGGAAGGAAGAAAGGAAAAAAAGGAGAGAGAGATTGATTTAGGACCGAAAGTCCAGACACCTGCATGGATTCTAATGGTGTTTCCCACCAGCTGTCTGTGGGAGTCACTTTCCCTTGAGTCATCCATCTGTGGAACAGAGTGGGTTACATAGGACTGGTCTATTCTAACATTTCTATATCTCTGTAATTTTATATATATATATATCAATTTATATAGCCATGGAGGGCAGTTTGACAATATCTATTAAAACCTCTGCCTCCCAGGTTCAATCGATTCTCCTGCCTTATTCTCCCAAGAAGCTGGGATTACAGGTACCAGCCATCACGCTTGGCTAATTTTTTGTTTGTTTGTTTGTTTGTTTGTTTGTTTTTTGAGACGGAGTTTCGCTCTTGTTACCCAGGCTGGAGTGCAATGGCGCGATCTCGGCTCACCGCAACCTCCGCCTCCTGAGTTCAGGCAATTCTCCTGCCTCAGCCTCCTGAGTAGCTGGAATTACAGGCACGCGCCACCATGCCCAGCTGATTTTTTGTATTTTTAGTAGAGACGGGGTTTCACCATGTTGACCAGGATGGTCTCGATCTCTTGACCTCGTGATCCGCCCGCCTCGGCCTCCCAAAGTGCTGGGATTACAGGCGTGAGCCACCGCGCCCGGCCAATTTTTGTGTTTTTAGTAGAGATGGGATTTCACCATGTTGGCCAGCCTGGTCTTGAATTCCTGACCTCAGGTGATCCGTCAGCCTCAGCCTCCCAAAGGGCTGAGATTACAGGCATGAGTCACCATGCCCAGCTGATAAAAACTTTTTTAAAAGACAAGAGGATGAACACAACACTTAGCATAGGGGCTATTTCTGGGGAGGGCTACATAGGGAGCTTCTGGGCTATGTTTAATTCTGTTCCTTGGGCTGGTGGTGGGTACATGGTACATGGTTGTTCTTTAAATACATAGATATTTAATACATAGATATTTTCCCATACTCTTTTTGTAAGTATGCTATATTTCAGAATTTTAAAAACAAAAAGAAAACATGATAGAGTGGAAAAATAGATGTGGAAGCAATAGATTGTCTGACTGATGTCTGCATTGCTATCGGTGAGCTGGCTGACTGAGGAAGTAATATAGCCTCTCTGTACCTAGGTCTCCACTTCTGTTAAACCAACGTCACGATCTCTTCTTAGGATCTAGAGCAGGCGTCCCCAAACTACGGCCGAGGGCCGCATGCAGCCCCCTGAGGCCATTTATCCGGCCCCCCGCCGCACTTCAGGAAGGGGCACCTCTTTCATTGGTGGTCAGTGAGAGGAGCACAGTATGTAGCGGCCCTCCAACGGTCTGAGGGACAGTGAACTGGCCCCCTGTGTAAAAAGTTTGGGGACGCCTGATCTAGAGGAAGGACCATAGGAAACCTCAGCTGAGAAGTGTTTTGCTAAAATGTTCAATCTATTGTACAGGGAAAGGATCCTCATATTTCTTAGGGAACGAGGAAAACATTGTATTACGTCTGTACTCACCTGACCTGAGTTAAAAAGTGACTAGGTCAGGTACTGCTGGTTATGCATTCTCTTAGTGCTTTGGACTTCTCCCTCTTGGCACTTAGCACAATTTGTTCTTTAATCATTTGATAATGCCATGCCTATCTATCTGGTCCCCTCGTTTGTAAGCTCTGCAGAGCAGGGGCTGCTTTGTTTTTTTGTTTGCCTGTTTTGTTTTGTTGCCCAGGCTGGAGTGCAATGGCTCCATCTCAGCTCACTGCAACCTCTGCCTCCAAGGTTCAAGCAAGTCTCCTGCCTCAGCCTCCTGAGTAGCTGGGATTACAGTTGCCCGCGACTAAACCCGGCTAGTTTTTGTATTTTTAGTAGGGACGGGATATCACCATGTTGGCCAGGCTGGTTTCAAACTCCTGACCTCAAGTGATCCGCCTGCCTTGGCCTCCGAAAGTGCTGGGATTACAGGCATAAGCCACTGCCCCTGGCTGAGGGGCCTCCTTGATAAAACTTTTCTACACCATGCCCCTCTAGGAAACAATCTTTGGGAGAAGGTTTTCATCTATACAGTTCCCTGTTGCTTCTACTTGGACTAATATTCACTTGGCCCAGTGCAAAGAAAGTCATGAATTTGCCTTGGCCAGTGACCAACCTGCTGTGCTCAGAATGACACGTGCATGTGCCTCTGTGCAGGTGACCCATGGGGCCTCTCGAGGGTGACCCTGAGGGCTGAAGCCTCAGCACCTGGAAGCATTCCTTTTGTTCTTTTCTTGTTTCTCACGGAGAGATCCATTGAGCTATATTTACTATTTGTGACCGGGCAGTGACTCATGCCTGTAATCCCAGAACTTTGAGAGGCCAATTCAGGCAGATCACCTGAGACCAGGAGTTTGAGATCAGCCTAGCCAACGTGGCAAAACCCCATTTCTACTAAAAATTTAAAAATTAGCTGGTCATGGTGATGTGTGCATATAATCCCAGCTACTCAGGAGGCTGAGGCAGGAGAATAGCTTGAACTTGGGAGGTGGAGGTTACAGTGAGCCAAGATTGAACCATTGCACTCCAGCCTGGGCAACAGAGCGAGACTCCATCTCAAAAAAAAAAAAAAAAAAAAAAAGAATAAGAGGACCTCACTTGAGCACAGGAGTTCAAGGTGACAGTGAGCTACGATTGCGCCACTCCACTCCAGGCTGGGAAAAGATTAACAGGATTGGAGTTCCAGCCCCTGGTTTGCTTTTCACATACAACAAAGGCATTTGGGCCACGTATGTGGTCTTTTTCCCATTATGATAATCATTTGGGATTATAACACTACGCTTGAAGGATCAGTACACCTAAAAAATTCTTATTTTTTACTGTGGTAAAATATACATACCTTTAGTACGCTATTCCCTTTTCCCCTTTTTTCTTTTCTTTTTTTTTTTTTTTTTTTTTTTTTTTTTTTTTTTTTGAGACAAGGTCTTGCTGTGTCACCTGGGCTGGAGTGCAATGGTTTAAATTATGGCTCACTGCAGCCTTGACCTCCTGGGCTCAAGCAATCCTCCTACCCCAGCCTCCCAAGTAGCTGGGACTACAGGTGCACACCACCACACCTGCTACATTTTTGCTGAGATGGGGTCTTGCTATGTTTTCCAGGCTGATCTTTAACTCCTGGGCTCAAGTGATCCACTCACCTGGCCTTCTCAAAATGCTGAGATTACAGCGTAAACCACCACACCTGGCCCCATTTTTTTCTTATCGCAAAATCATTCTGTTGTCATTGTAGAAAATCACAAAATACAACTTCATGAAAAAGAGGAATATTAAAACTGGAAATCCCATGTCCCAGAGAGAAATCCTATTAATACCTTAATGGATGGTCTTTTAAACATTTTCCACCTACATGTGTCACCACCTCACACTGAACTCCAGGGGGCGCCCTATCACCCTCCATGTGGTGGGGAACCCTGCCCTGTGTGCTGTGTAAATATAAAATAATCCGTTAATGGGATAATCTTATTTCGTTATTTATTTAATTATTTTGTGTGTGTGTGTGAGACAAAGTCTCACTCTTTCACCCAGGCTGGAGTGCAGTGGTATGATCTTGACTCACTGCAACCTCTGCCCGCTAGGTTCAATTGATTCTCTTGTCTCTGCCTCCCAGTTGCTGGGACTACAGGTGCCGGCCACCACACCCAGCTAATTTTTGGTATTTTTAATAGAGACGGGGTTTCCTCATGTTGGCCAGTCTGGTCTCGAATGCCTGACCTCAGGTGATCCACTGGCCTTGTCCACCTAAAGTGCTGGGATTACATGCAAGAGCCACCACGGCCAGCCTGAGTTATGTCTAGTAAGAAATAAAATAATGGCTAAAAATTACCTGGCATATGAGGTTATAGATATTCAACACTCCCCAGGTTCATTCCCAAATATTTACTGAAGACTTCCTCTGTGCCAGCCACTGTGCTAGACCCGGGGGTATAGCAATGAACACAACAGATAAAATTGTCTCACAGCAGTGAGCCAAGATCACACCACTGCATGGCAACAAGAGCAAAATTCTGTCTCAAAAAAAAAAAAAAAAGCCGGGCGCGGTGGCTCACACCTGTAATCCCAGCACTTTGGGAGGTCGAGGCGGGGGGATCACGAGGTCAAGAGATCAAGACCATCCTGGTGAACATGGTGAAACCCCGTCCCTACTAAAAATACAAAAAATTAGCTGGGCATGGTGGCGCGTGCCTGTAATCCCAGCTACTCAGGAGGCTGAGGCAGGAGAATTGCTTGAACCCAGGAGGCGGAGGTTGCGGTTAGCCGAGATCGCGCCATTGCACTCCAGCCTGGGTAACAAGAGCGAAACTCCGTCTCAAACAACAACAACAACAACAACAACAACAACAACAACAACAACAAAACATTCGAGAGGTCTGGAACCTCTGAAGCGTCTTTCCTGCAGCCTGAGCCTGTACTATGTTGGCCCAGCATCCAAATGAGTGCCCCAATTGCCGTTCCCTGACCTGGGCCTGATGCAGGCCCGGCACAGCCTCAGTTCCCAAGCCCCACTTCCCCTGGACTTGCCTGTGGGACTTACAGTAACAGGCTCTGCCACAGAAGACTTGAGAGATTAAAAAAATAAACGACTTGAGAGATGACACCTACGGCCACCACCCTCACACCTTCATCAGCTGCCACCATCCCAAGTGACAGAAAGCTTCAGCTTCATATCTGGGGCAAATGTGAGAAGCCCTAGTGCATCAGCTCTTGGCATAAGAGCAAGAGAGCCACACGTGGTGGGTCGAGCCTGTAGCCTCAGCTAGTTGGGAGGCTGAGGCAGGAGGATCATTGGAGTCCAAGGGTTCAAGGCCATAGCGTGCTACAATGGGGACCTGTGAATGGCCGCTGCACTCCAACCCGGGCTACACAGTGGCTGCTCTCCATTGCCCTTTGGAATGGCTGTTTCTCTGCCCAAGAAACGCTATTATCTTCAAGAGGAAGTCCCTCCTCTGTGATCCAATACCCTGGTCTTTCCTCTGTTCTATCATCTACCATGCTGGATTTTCTCTGACACCTGTGAGCTCCTATAGCTGGAACCCCGCTTCACTGGTCTCCATGTGCCCAAGGCTCAGCGCAGGGTCTGGTACAAAGAAAGCCTTCGAGAGTGTTGGTTGAATGAATAAATGCAAAGAACGTGAAGAAGGAAAGAGTGCAACACCCTGACTCAGAGCTCACCAAAGCACTGCAAATCCTTTTTAAAAATTGGAATTTTTTTGAGACAGGGTCTTGCTCTGTCACCTAGGTGGAGTGCAATTGCACAATCTAGACTCACTGCAACCTCTGCCTTTCAGGTTCAAGTGATTCTCCCACCTCAGCCTCCCCAGTAGCTGAGACTACAGGCATGTGCCACTACACCGGCTACTTTTTTCATTTTTAGTAGAGACGGAGTTTCACCGTGTTGGCCAGGCTGGTCTCGAACCCCTGACCTCAAGTAATCCACCCGCCTTGGCCTCCCAAAGTGCTGTGATTACAGGTGTGAACTACTATACCCAGCCAAAATTTAATTAATTTTTTAAAGAGATTACGTTTCTCACTCAGGCTGCACTCACCTGGGCCAGAGTGCAATGGTGCAATCATAGTTCACTGCAGCCTGGAACTCCTGGGCCGAAGCGATCCTCCTGCCTCACCTTCCCACCATGCCAAGCTTATCTCAAATCCATTATTAATTTTTTTATTTTAAAAGTAATATGTGCTATTTATTTTAAAACAACCATTATGGAGATATATACACAGCCAGCCCTTCGTATCTGTGAGTTTCATGTCCGTGGATTCAACCAATCATGCATTGACAATAATATTAAAAGAAAGAATGAATGGTTACCTCTGCACTGAACGTGTACAGACATTTTTTCTTCTTTTCATTTTTCTTATTTCCTAAACAATACAGTGTACCAATGATTTACATATTTACATACCATTTACGTTGTATTAGATATTGTAAGTTATCTAGAAATGATTTGTGTAGGTTACATACAAATAGTATGCCATTTTATATAAGGGACGTGAGCATCCATGGAATCTGTTATTTGCAGGGATTCCTAGAATCAGTCCCCCAGGGACGATGATCATTCAAGCGATTCTCCTCCCAGAGCCTTGGGAGTAGCTGACCCTACAGGCGCCGGCCACCATGCCTGGCTAATTTTTTTTTTTTTTTTTTTTTTTTTTGAGATGGAGTTTTGCTCTTGTTACCCAGGCCGGAGTGCAATGGCGCGATCTAGGCTCACCGCAACCTCCGCCTCCTGGGTTCAGGCAATTCTCCTGCCTCAGCCTCCTGAGTAGCTGGGATTACAGGCACCCGCCACCATGCCCAGCTAATTTTTTGTATTTTTAGTAGAGATGGGGTTTCACCATGTTGACCAGAATGGTCTCGATCTCTTGACCTCGTGATCCACCCGCCTCGGCCTCCCAAAGTGCTGGGATTACAGGCTTGAGCCATCGCCCCCGGCCTGGCTAATTTTTATAAATATCAGTATCACTGCACATGGAAGGTTCTCAAATCCTCATCTCTTCTGTGATCTATAAATAAGACATCTCTAAAATCTAGAAATAACTGTACGGAGTTCCTCCCAGCAATTTGTTTTAAAGTATGCCTAACAAATGTTTACTAGGCAGAGATATGGACGTGGGAGGCTGAGAAAAAAACAGACTTCCTGTCTAACAGATAAATAAGATGTAATACACAATGTTTTATAACTTTTTTTTTTTCCTGCTTACATTATCATAACGATCTTTCTATGCTAGCACATGTAATCCTACCTTTTTATTTTTGAGACAGGGTCTGGTTCTGTTGCCCAGGCTGGAGTGCAATGGCATGACCTTAGCTCACTGCAACCTTACCTCCTGGGCTCAAACGATCCTCCCACCTCAGCCTCCCGAGTAGCTGGGACCACAGGTAGGCACCACCATACCCGGCTAATTTTTGTATCTTTTGTAGAGATGGAGTTTCGTCATGTTGCTCAAGCTGGTTTTAAACTCCTGGGCTTAGGCAATCTGCCCGCCCCAGCCTCCCAAAGTTTTGAGATTACGGGCATGAACCACAGCGCCCAGCCAACATTTTGTTAAAGGTCGGATAGTATTCTGTGAAACTGATGCATTTAATTGATTTAACCAATTTATTATTGCTGGATATTTCATTTGTCTTGCCTTCTTCTTTTTTTTAATGAAAAGATTTCCTTGGCCGGGTGTGGTAGTTTATGCCAAGTAATCCCAACACTTTAGAAGTCTGAGGTGGGAGGATTGCTTGAGCTTAGGAGTTCGAGACCACCATGGGCAACATGGCTAGACCCCTGTTAGCTGGGCATGGTGATGCATGCTTGTGGTCGAAGATATTTGGGAGGCTGAGGCGGGAGGATCACTGCAGTGAGCCAAGATTGTACCACTGCACTCCAGCCAAGGAATCTGTAATTGGTTGTGATCAGTTCACTGTAAACACCACTGTGCTCGAGCCAACCCCTTTTGCTTTTATTTTGAGGCATCAGATGTCCTAAAAGTTGAAGCAGATGTTCCCCATGGGGTGATCAGAGGACTTGGGAATTTGTCTTATGGGGGAACATTAGTTATAAATAAGGCTGTTCAGCTTGAAAGAGAGAAGACTAAGAGGTGACACGAGCCCCGTCCAAGAATCCAAAGGGGCTTCCAGGTGTGGAACGGAACAGACTTATCCTGGGAATTTCCACAGGGCAGAGCCAGCTGTCAGCATGGGAGTGGCAGGGAAGCATTTTCCCATAGGCAGAGCTGAAATGGATCTCAGCGTGAAGTTTCCAGCATCCTGTCTGGAGGTGCGTAAGCAGGGCTGGCTCAACACTTAGTGGGAGGGAACAGAGAAGGGACTGTGTGAGGCAGGGGAGCGCTGGATTAGATGATATTTAGGAGCCTTTCAAATCTGATGTTTTATGACTACACTTCTAGTTGAAGGTATCATAAGAGGTGGCACGGAGAAGTTGGTCCAATGCCTTAGATGCCTGGGGATATTTTCCCCATTTTGGCAAGTGGTGATGGGGGGTGTGTTATCCAGGAGAAAGGAACAGGCTGATCCGAGAGATTGAGGAAGGGAAGCAGGGGGTGAGAGGTGTGGGCCAAGCTATGGCATAAGATTGAACATTACTCCAGGTGACAAATAATTTTGGTGTGTCTGCCTAGGGTGACAACCTCCACATGAGAACGCCAGGTGATGCTGGGTTTGTATATAGGCTATGAACTTCTTCCTTTGATCATAGGTTACTGCAAGGTGGACATTTGATTCCAGCTGGGCCAATCAGATCCTCTCTCCTAAGACCTAAGATTGTGGAAATTGAGACCTTAGCCATGTCTTTCTTTCTTTTCCTTTTTTTTTTTTTTTGAGACAAGGTCTCACTCTGTCACCCAGGCTGGAGGGCAGTAGGGAAATCCTAGCTCACTTCAACCACCACCTCCCGGGTTCAAGTGATTCTCCTGCCTCAGCCTCCCAAGTAGCTGGGACTACAGGCACCTGCCACCATGCCCTGCTAATTTCTGTATTTTTGGTAGAGATGGAGTTTCACCATGTTGTCCAGGCTGTCCTCGGACTCCTAACTTCAAATGATCCATCCACCTTGGCCTCCCAAAGTGTTAAGATTACAGGCGTGAGCCACCGCCCCCGGCCATCCACGTTCTTTCTTTTCTTTTTCTTTTTTTCCTTTTGAGACAGAGTTCTCGCTCTTGTCATCCAGACTGCAGTGCAGTAGTGCAATCTCGGCTCATTACAACCTCTGCCCCCCGGGGTTCAAGCGATTCTCTTGCCTCAGCCTCTCAAATAGCAGGGATTACAGGCGCCCGCCACCACATCCGGTGAATTTTTTGTATTTTTAGTAGAGACAGGATTGCACTTTGTTGACCAGACTGGTCTCGAACTCTTGACCTCAAGTGATCCACCCACCTCCACCTCCCAAAGTGCTGTGATTACAGGCGTGAGCCACCGTGCCCAGCAATGGTCTTTCAATTAAGCAAGTGCAAAGTTGGGAACTGACGTGGCCACTGAAGGGCAGTTATATTCACAGTTTGTTGAAAAAAAGGTGACCTGCAGAGAGAGGGAGAATGGAGGGATATGGTGGCCTCCTCCAGCCGCCCAGGAGACCTGATATATTTGGGTTCCTAAAGGGTTTTTTGATAGCCCTTAAATTATTGGGGTATGGCCAGGTGCAGTGGCTCACACCTGTAATCCTAGCACTTTGGGAGGCTGAGGTGGGTGGATCACCTGAGGTCAGGAGTTCAAGACCAGCTTGGACATCATGGTGAAACCCCATCTTTAAGATAAATAAATAAATAAATAATGATTGGGGTATTGCTTGTTTGTTATTTGAGACAGTGTCTGGCTTTGTCACCCAGGCTGGAGTGCAGTGGTATGTCATAGTTCCCTGCAGCCTCAGCCTCCTAGACTCAAGTGATCCTCCTGCCTCAGCCTCCTGAGTAGCTGGGACTGCAGGCAAATGCCACCATGTGCGGCTACAGATTATTCTTTTGGTTCTAGCCAGCTCACAGGGGCTCCTCCTACCTGCCACATCGTATGAGCTTTGACCAAGAACTTCCAAAATAATAGGGAGTCATCCAGGACTCCCCAGTGAGCTTCAGGAATATTCAGCTGGAGGAGGAACGGCAGAAGGGGTTGAGAAGAGAGTCCAGCAGCTGTTGAGGCCAGCAGGCCTTCCTAATCATTCCACTACTAGAGGTGCTATTGGAGATGATTAGAAAGATTCTACAGGGCCGGGTGCAGTGGCGCACACCTGTAATCCCAGCACTTTGGGAGGCTGAGGCAGGCGGATCACAAGGTCAAGAGATCAAGACCGTCCTGGCCAATGTGGTGAAACCCCGTCTCTACAAAAAATACAAAAAATTAGCTGGGCATGGTGGCGCGTGCCCGTAATCCCAGCTACTCAGGAGGCTGAGGCAGGAGAATTGCCTGAACCCAGGAGGTGGAGGTTGCGGTGAGCCGAGATCGCGCCATTGCACTCCAGCCTGGGTAACAAGAGCGAAACTCCGTCTCAAAAAAAAAAAAAAAATACAAAAATTAGCTAGGTGTGGTCGTGCATACCTGTAGTCCCAGCTACTTGGGAGGCTAGAACAGGAGAATCACCTGAACCTGGGAGGCAGAGGTTGCAGTGAGCCGAGCTCACACCACTGTACTCCAGCCTGGGGACAGAGAGAGACTCTGTCTTAAAAAAAAAAAAAAAAAGAAAAGAAAAAGAAAGATGCTACAGGAATTCCCCCAAACACTCTAGCTCCTTGCACCGTGCAAAGACATCAGTCAGTAACAGGTACCCCACTTTCTGTTTTTGTTTGATTTGTCTTCTTTTTTCTTTTTTTGAGGTGGGGTCTTGCTCTGCTCGGCACAGGCTGGATCACCACTCACTGCAGCCTCGAGCTCCTGAGCTCAAGGGATCCTCCCATCGAAGCCTCCTGGGTAGCTGAGACTACAGATACATGCCAGCATGCCTGTTTGCTTTCTGTTGTTTTGTTTTTGTAGAAATGAGGACTCACTACATTGCCCCAGGCTGGTCTTGAGCTCCTGACTTCAAGCCATCCTCCCACCTTGGCCTCCCAAACACCTGGGAATACAGGTGTGAGCCACGGCACCCCGCCAAGGAACAAAGTCTTAGTCATCCCAGGGGAGTAGTGACACTGCCTGTGGCATAGTGGCTATTATTTAAGTGTGTTTCTAGCTCAGCCTCCCTGAATATACATCTGGGTTCAAGAGACAGAGGGAGAGAGAAAGAAGAATAGGTAAACACTGAAAGAGTTGGCTGGGCGAGGTAGCTCCCAGCACTTTGGGAGGCCAAGGTGGGCTGATCACTTGAGGTCAGGAGTTCAAGGCCAGCCTGGCCAACACGGTGCAACCTTGTTTCTACTAAAACTACAAAAATTAGCAGGTGTGGTGTCGCACGCCTGTAGTCCCAGCTACTCAGGAGGCTGAGACAGGAGAATTGCTTGAACCTGGAAGGCAGAGGTTGCAGTGAGCTGAGATTGCGCCACGGCACTGCAGCCTGGGCAATAGAGCGAGACTCCATCTCAAAACAAACAAGACTGAAAGAGCTGCTTCACTAGCCTGTACATGCCGGAACCCAAGCTGTAGCTTTGGGACACCTTCCCCATGATGCAATCAAAGCAGAGAGAGCCCTTCTCTCCAGCTCTGCCACAGCTCCTTCAGCCCCAGCACGTCCAGGGCTCAGGGCCAAAAGCAAGGAGAATGACTCTAAGGTCAGACTATAGAACAGCAGCCAAGGGGCAACGCCTGGAGCAGCTCACCCTCCAGGGAGAAGAATGGAGCACCAGTAAGATAGCGCTGGAGGCTTTCTGCAAGAACTCGGGTTTGCAGGAAGCTGGAGAGCCTGGACTGGCTGGTGGAGGCAATGGGGCCACAGCACCGGGATGTGAAAGTTAATATGATGCTATTGGAACTCATGGGTTAGTGAGTCCTGTAGAGGTGTGAGTTATATACAGAGGGAGGTCTGAGGCCCAAAGAGGGAATACCCTCATCCACATTATTTGTTTATTTTTAGTTTTGAGACAGAATCTTCCTCTGTAGCCCGGGCTAGAATGCAGTCAAGCTATCTCTGCTCACTGCAACCTCCACCTCCTGGGCTCAAGCGATTCTCCTGCCTCAGGCTCCCAAGTAGGTGGGATTACAGGCACCCGCTACCATACTGAGCTAATTTTTGTATTTTTGGTAGAGACAGGCTTTCACCATATTGGCCAGGCTGGTCTTGAACTTTTGGCTTAGGTGATTCGCCTGTCTCAGCCTTCCAAAGTGCTGGGATTATAGGCATGAGCCACCATGACCGGCCCATTCATCGACATTAAAGGCAAGAGAGTGTTGGCCCTATCTGGCTCCCAGGTCTCTGGCCCTGAACTATATGGTCGTTTGCAAACACACAGTCTCACACACACACACACACAAATCAACCATCCACTTAGAGTCTGGAAACGAAGCCCCTGAAGTGAGCTCACCCAGTGACAACGGACTGTATGGACTGCATGTGAACACCCCCAAGGGATGCTATCCTTCCAAAAGCCTACTGGTGGTGCATGCAGCTCAGTCCTTCCTCAGAAAATCCAGGTTGAGTTTCTAGAACTTTAGTTTGTATTTATTTATTTATTTATTTAGAGACAGTCACAAACACAAGAAGAAAATTAAAAAATATAAAAAATAAAAAGAGACAGAGTCTCGCTCTGTCACCCAGGCTGGGGTACAGTGGCACAATCTTGGCTCACTGCAACCTCTGCCTCCCAGTTTCAAACGATTCTCCTCCCCCAGCCTCCTGAGTAGCTGAGACTACAGGTACCCGCCACCACGCCTGGCTAATTTTTTTTTTTAATTTATTTTTTTTTTTTTAATTTTTAGTAGAGACAGGGTTTCACCACGTTGGTCAGGCTGGTCTTGAACTCTTGACCTCAAATGATTCACTTCCCTCGACCTCCTAAGTGTTGTGATTACAGGCATGAGCCACTGTACCTGGCCTTGAGTTTCTAAAACTTTGGAATGCCCAGACCCACCTACCACGAGATCACAAAGGCCTTGGAACCTGATGGTGGCCTCCAAGCTCCACCCATCAAAAGCCCCATCACCATCTTGGAAACCTCTCCCCTGAGGCGCAGCCTCCCCTAAACCTCTTGGCAGGTGGGAATAAGAGGAAGGAGCAAGTGTGGTGACCCACAAACATCTGTCAGAGCCATCTTGACCAAAGTGGCCTTTGTCGTGCACCCAGGAGGAAGTGGTGGGTGGGGAACCAGGCTGCTGGGAGAGAGCGGCAGCTGAGAGGGAGGCAGCGCCTGCCCAGCAAGGCCTCTGTGAAGCTGCCTGCAGACCTTTAGCCCTGATTTCACCCTGAGCCCTCCAGGGACTGGAGGCAGCCAGGCCTGGCGGACTGGTGTGGGGCAGGGAAGCCCCACCTGCTTCTCCAGCCAGAGCCCTGCAGCCCACTCCATGTCTGTGGCCATTTGTCTCAGTGTGCTCAGCAGCCTCCTGCTGCCAGCTGCCACACCCCAGCTTACTCCACCTTTTTTTTTTTTTTGGAGACAGGGTCTCACTCTGTTGCTCAGGGTGGAGTGCAGTGACGCTAACTCGGCTCAGCACAGCCTTGACCTCCCCAGGCTCAGGAGATTCTCCCACCTCAGCCTCCTGGGTAGCTGGAACCACAGGCACATCCCACCACAGCTACCTAATTAAATTTTTTTTTTTTTTTTTTTTGGTAGAGAAGGGGTTTTGCCATATTGCCTAGGCTTACACATCATTTTATTCATTTAAAAGCCACAAGAGGCTGGGCATGGTGGCTCATGCCTGTAATCCCAGGACTTTAGGAGGCTGAGGCAGGTGGATTACCTGTCAGGAATTTGAGACCAGCCTGGACAACGTGGTGAAATCCCGTCTCTACTACAAATACAAAAAATTACCCAGGCATGGTGGTGGGTGCTTGTAATCCCAGCTACTCGGGAGGCTGAGGCAGGAAAATTGCTTGAAACCGGGAGGCAGAGTTTGCAGTGACCTGAGATCACGCCACTGCACTCCAGCCTGGGCAACAGCGAGACTCCATCTCTCACTCCAGCCTGGGCGACAGAGCGAGACTCCATCCCAAAATTTAAGTAAGTAAATAAATAAAAGCCAAAAGAGAGAAATATTCGGCAGGAAAGCGTATGGACTGGGACTAGAGGGGCCGTGAGGAATGGAGGCAGCTCTGCAAATTATTGCTGTTTTTTTTGCTTTTTTTTCTTTCTGAGACGGAGTCTCTCTTGCCCAGGTGGGAGTGCAATGGTGCAATCTTGGCTCACTGCAACTTCCACGTCCCAGGTTCAAGAAATTCCCCTGCCTCAGCCTCCCAAGTAGCTGGGACTACAGGCATGAGTCACCATGCCCGGCTAATTTTTTTTTTTTTTTTTTTTTTTTGAGATGGATTTTCGCTCTTGTTACCCAGGCTGGAGTGCAATGGCGAGATCTCGGCTCACCCCAACCTCCGCCCCCTGGGTTCAGGCAATTCTCCTGCCTCAGCCTCCCGAGTAGCTGGGATTACAGGCATGTGCCACCATGCCCAGCTAATTTTTTGTATTTTTAGTAGAGACGAGGTTTCACCATGTTGACCAGGATGGTCTTGATCTCTTGACCTTGCGATCCGCCCGCCTCGGCCTCCTAAAGTGCTGGGATTACAGGCTTGAGCCACTGCGCCCAGCGGCTAATTTTTTGTTGTTGTTAGTAGAGATGGGGTTTCACTCTGTTGGCCAGACTGGTTTTGATCTCCAATCTCCCGACCTGGTGATCTACCCACCTTGGCCTCCCAAAGTGCTGAGATTACAGGTCTGAGCCACCGCATCTCCCCACCTGGTACTCTTAACCTGTTCTCCCTGTGGTCAATGTTGACCTTGAATCAACAGCTGCTGAACCCAGGAGACCTCACAGATGTCTAGATG
Source organism: Saimiri boliviensis (assembly GCF_048565385.1). NCBI lineage: Eukaryota > Metazoa > Chordata > Mammalia > Primates > Cebidae > Saimiri > Saimiri boliviensis. The sequence continues at coordinate 21,156,819 of NC_133460.1, forward strand.
CAGCACTTAGAGGGCGCCACCTACCCTCTACATTGTGTGTTCCCATGACTCCAGAAATAATCGCAACTTGCGTTAAGTCCACAGGCAAGTTTGAAATCTAGCTAGAAAAAGTAGCAGCAAAGGCAAAAATAAGCTGGAATTTGTTAGAAAAGCAAAGAGAAGGGCGCGGTGGCTCACGCCTGTAATCCCAGCACTTTGGGAGGCCAAGGTGGGTGGATCATGAGGTCAAGTGATCGAGACCATCCTGGTCAACATGGTGAAACCCCCATCTCCACTAAAAAATACAAAAAATAGCCAGGCGTGGTGGTGGGCGCCTGTGGTCCCAGCTACTCAGGAGGCTGAGGCGGAAGAATCGCTTGAACCCAGGAGGCGGAGGTTGCAGTGAGCGGAGATTGTGCCACTGCACTCCATCCTGGTGACGGAGCAAGACTCCATCTCAGAAGAAGAGGAGGAGAAGGAGGAGGAGGAGGGGGAGAAGGGGGAGGAGGGGGAGGAGGGGGAGGAGAAGGAGGAGGAGGAGGAGGAGGAGGAGGAGGAGGAGGAGGAAGAGAAGGAGAAGGAGAAGGAGAAGGAGAAGGAGAAGGAGAAGGAGAAGGAGAAGGAGAAGGAGAAGGAGAAGGAGAAGGAGAAGGAGAAGGAGAAGGAGAAGGAGAAGGAGAAGGAGAAGGAGAAGGAGAAGGAGAAGGAGAAGGAGAAGGAGAAGGAGAAGGAGAAGGAGAAGGAGAAGAAGAAGAAGAAGAAGAAGAAGAAGAAGAAGGAGGAGGAGGAAGTTTGAGGACATGGAACTGCTCCCTTGACACGGGACATAAAGTCACACCCCACAGCATGCACCATCTCATTGGTGCAGTGATATATGTAGGAGGCATCCCAGTTGAGGTTCCAGGTGCTTGGATCTGGAATGTCTATATCATTCACAAGTTTAGGGTGAACGATATTTATAGTCCTAAACTTCTTGGCTTCTTCTGTGGCCTTAGCAAGCTCCTGTCACAGCTGTCTGCACAGCTTCCTGCTTGCTTTTTTTTTTTCCTTTTCTTGAAACAGAGTCTTACTCTGTTGCCCAGGCTGGAGTGCAGTGGCACGATTTTGGCTCTCTGCAACCTCTGCCTCCAGGGTTCAAGTGATTCTCCTGCCACCACATGTGGCGGCACATCCAGCTAATTTTTTGTATTTTTAGTAGACATGGGGTTTCACCATGTTGGCCAGGTTGGTCTCAAACTCCTGACTTTGTGATCTGCCCGCCTCAGCCTCCCACAGTGCTGGGATTACAGGTGTGAGCTACCGCCACCTTCCTGCTTTCAAGCCAATCAGGTTTAAGGGGACAGCACTGAACTGGCCGGACCTACCTCTTGGCACAAAAATCACCTTATAGTTGTCTGGAATGGCTAACAATTACTACATAAGATTCTCTGTTTGTTAATAATTTTGGCAAAATCTGACAACTTGTGACTTATTTCTTTTTAATTTAATTTAATTTTATTTTAAATTTTATTTTGTTTTATTTTATTTTTATTTATTTATTTTTTTTTGAGATGGAGTTTCGCTCTTGTTACCCAGGCTGGAGTGCAATGGCACGATCTCGGCTCACTGCAACCTCTGCCTCCTGGGTTCAGGCAATTCTCCTGCCTCAGCCTCCTGAGTAGCTGGGATTACAGGCATGCACCACGATGCCCAGCTAATTTTTTGTATTTTTAGTAGAGACGGGGTTTCACCATGTTGACCAAGATGGTCTCGATCTATTGACCTCGTGATCCACCCGCCTCGGCCTCCCAAAGTGCTGGGATTACAGGCTTGAGCCACCGTGCCCGGCTTTAAATTTTATTTTAAAGATGGGGTTTCACCATGATGGCCAGGCTGGTCTTGAACTCCTGACCTCAGGTGATCCACCCACCTTGGCCTCCCAAAGCCTGTGACTTATTTCAAGAACACTAATGCCAACTCCCTTGTAGTCTAATAATTCCTTTTGTATCTTTAACAACCCTGAGCACGGCAGCTTGGCAGGACCAGGCCCAGAGTTAACCACCTGCCTTGGGGTGTCCATGGTGTGGTGGTGAGGGCAGCGAGTGAGCCAAAGAGGACCGAACATGTGAACGGCGAGCATTCCTGGCTGCTGCAGGGAGAGTCTTTTTTTTTTTTTTTTTTTTTACTTTTTAGAGACAGAGACAGAGTCTTACTCTTTCACTCAGACTGCAGCACAGTGGTGTCATCATAGCTCACTGCAGCCTCCATCTCCTGGGTTCAAGCAATCCTCCTGCCTCAGCCTCCTGAGTGGCTGGGACTATAGATACCCACCACCATGCCTGGCTAATTTTTGTATTTTTTCATAGAAGTGGGGTTTTGCTGTGTTGCCCAGGCTGGTCTCAAACTCCTGGGTTCAACTTGTCCTCCCACCTCAGTCTTCCAAAGTGCTGGGATTACAGGCATGAACCACCACACCTGGCCTTACTTGGCCTTTTTTACAGGCTATCTGCAACACCTGGCATTGTTAATAAATATTTGTTGAATGAATGCCTCTCTATAGAATAATTCCAGGCTCACACCTGTAATCCCACCATTTTGGGAGGCCTAGGCTGAAGGATTGCTTGAGGCCAGGAGTTTAAGAGCAGCCTGGAAACACAGCAAGAGCCTATCTCTACAATTTTTTTTAATTTTTTTTTTTTTTTTTTTTTTTTTTTTTTGAGACGGAGTTTCGCTCTTGTTACCCAGGCTGGAGTGCAATGGCGCGATCTCGGCTCACCGCAACCTCCGCCTCCTGGGTTCAGGCAATTCTCCTGCCTCAGCCTCCTGAGTAGCTGGGATTACAGGCACGCGCCACCATGTCCAGCTAATTTTTTGTATTTTTAGTAGAGACGGGGTTTCACCATGTTGACCAGGATGGTCTCGATCTCTCGACCTCGTGATCCACCCGCCTCGGCCTCCCAAAGTGCTGGGATTACAGGCTTGAGCCACCGCGCCCGGCCTAATTTTTTTTAATTTTTGAGATGGAGTCTCGCTTTGTCCCAGGCTGGAGTGCAGTGGCCTGATTTCAGCTCACTGCAGCCTCCGTCTCCCAGGTTCAAGTGATTCTCCTGCCTCAGTCCTCCCTCCCTCCCCGCCAGTAGCTGGGATTACAGGCGTGCGCCACCACGCCCAGCTAATTTTTGTATTTTTAGTAGAGATGGGGTTTCACCATCTTGTCCAGGCTGGTCTTGAACTCCTGACCTCATGATCCACCCACCTCGGCCTCCCAAAATGCTGGGATTACAGGCATGAACCACCACGCCCGGCTACAAAATTATTATTATTTTTTTAAATAGCTAAGCATGATGGACGCGTATCTGTGGTTCCAGTTACTTGGAAGGCTAAGGTGGGAAGATCACTTACAGGAGTTACAGGCGTTACAGGCATGAACCACCATGCTCAGCCAAAAATGGCTTTAATCCACAAGACAGGCAATAACAAATGCTGGTGAGGATGTGGAGAAAAGGGGAACTGTGTACATTGTTCTTGGGAACGTAAAAAGTACAACTGCTATGGAGAACAGTTTGGGAGTTCCTCATAAACTAAAAATAGAGCTATCATAGGATTCAGCAATCCTACTGCTGAGCATAAACCCAGAAGAAAAACAATCAGGGCCAGGCGTGGTGGCTCACACGGGTAATCCCAGCACTTTGGGAGGCTGAGGCAGGAGAATCACTTGAACCCGGGAGAGGTAGACTTCGCAGTGAGCTGAGATCGGGCCAATTGTACTCCAGCCTGGGCAGGAGAGGGAGACTCCGTCTAAAAAAAAAAAAAGACAACCAGTCTATCAAAGAGATACCTGCACTCACATGTTTGTTGCAGCACTGTTTCCAATAGCTAAGATTTGGAAACAATCTGAGTGTCCATCGGCAGATGAATGAATAAAGAAAATGAGGTTCATGTACACACAGTGGAGTACTATTCAGCCAGAAAAATGAATGAGATCCTGTTATTTGCAACAACATGGAACTGGAAGTCATTATGTAAAGTGAAATCAGCCAGGCACAGAAAGACAAACAACAAATGTTCTCATTTATTTGTGGGATCTAAAAATAAAAACCAAAGAGTAGAAAGATGGTGGGGGGCATTAGGGCAGAGGTGGGGATGGTTAATGGGTACAAAAAAATAGTTAGAAAGGGGCTGGGCGCAGTGGCACACACCTGTAATACCAACACTTCAGGAGGCCGAGGCAGACAGATCACTGGAGGTCAGGAGTTTGAGACCAGCCTGGCCAACATGATGAAACCCCATCCCTACTAAAAATATAAAAATTAGCCAGGCATGGTGGTGGCTGCTTGTAATCCCAGCTATTTGGGAGGCTGAGGCAGGAGAATCGCTTCAACCTGGGAGGCAGAGGTTGCAGTGAGCTGAGATCTCACCACTGCACTCCAGCCTCCGTGATATAGCGAATTCCTGTTACCCTGTCAAAAAAAAAAAAAAAAAAAAAAATGAATGAACAAGACCCACCATTTGCTACTATAACAGGGTTACTATAGTCAGCAACAATTTAACTGTATGTTTTAATATAACTAAAAGAGTGTAATTGGATTGTTTATAACACAAAGCATAAATGCTTGAGGAGATGGGTATCCCATTCTCCATGATGGCTTTTATTTCACATTGCATGCCTGTGTCAAAACGTTTCATGAACCCCATAAAGATATATATACCTACTATGTTCCCACAAAAACTAAAAATTAAACCTTTTTTTAAAATAAAAAAACTGCAACAACAGCCAGGCGTGGCGGCTCATGCCTATAATCCTAGCACTTTGGGAGGCCAAGGTGGGCAGATCACCTGAGGTCAAAAGTCTGAGACCAGCCTGGCCAACATGGTGAAAGCCCATCTCTACTAAAAATACAAAAATTAGCTGGGCATGGTGGCGAATGCCTATAATCTCAGCCACTTGGGAGGCTGAGGCAGGGGAATCGCTTGAACCCAGGAGGTGGAGGTTTCAGTGAGCTGAGATGGCGCCATTGCACTCCAGGTTGGGGAACAAAAGCAAAACTATGCCTCAAAAAAAAAAAAAAAAAAAAAAAAAAGCAACAACATGGATGAATTTCAGTAGCATTATGCTAAGTGAATGCAGCCAGGCACAAAAGGCTACTATACACCATACACCATGGTTTGAATGTGTCCCACAAGAGCATGCTTTAAAAAAGGAATCCCCGCCGGGCACAGTGGCTCAAGCCTGTAATCCCAGCACTTTGGGAGGCCGAGGCGGGCGGATCACCAGGTCAAGAGATCGAGACCATCCTGGCCAACATGGTGAAACCCCATCTCTACTAAAAATACAAAAATTAGCTGGGTGTGGTGGCGTGCGCCTCTAGTCCCAGCTACTTGGGAGGCTGAGGCAGGAGAATTGCTTGAACCCGGGAGGCGGAGGTTGCAGTGAGCCGAGATTGTGCCACTGCACTCCAGCCTGCTGCCTGGCAACAGAGCGAGACTCTGTCTCAAAAATAAAATAAAATAAATAAAAAAGGAATTCCCAATGCACCAGTATTGGGAGGTGGGGCCTAATGGAAGGTATTTAGGTCTTGAGGGCTCTGCTTCCCTAAATAGATTAATGCTGATTATAAAGGGACTTGCAAGAGACTGGGGCTGAGAACTGCTTGAACCCGGGAGGCAGAGGTTGCAGTGAGCCGAGATCGCATCATTACACTGCAGCCTAGGTGACAGAGTGAGACTCCATCTCAAAAAAAAAAAAGTGACTTGATGCTGTGAGTTCAATCTTTTGTTCTTTGAATCCTGTCTCATTCAAAAGATGTGATGTGATACCATCTACTGTGGAATAACACAGCAAGAAGGCCCTCACAAGATGCAGGTTCTTTAGCCTTGGCGTTCCCAGCCTCTAGAACCATAAGCCAAATAATAAATCTCTGTTCTTTATAAATTACCCAGTCTCAGGTATTCTGTTAGAGTAGCACAAAACAGATTAAGGGGCTTCATGCCCCTACATGAGGCCAGGGGCAGTGGTTCATGCCCGTAATCCCAGCACTTTCGGAGGCGGGTGGATCACAAGGTCAGGAGTTCAAGACCAGCCTGACCAACATGGTGAAAACCCGTCTCTACTAAAAATACAAAAATTAGTCAGGCCTGGTGGCTGTAATCCCAGCTACTCAGGAGGCTGAGGCAGGAGAATTACATGAACCCACGAGGCAGAGGTTGCAGTGAGCTGAAATCACACCACTGTACTCCAGCCTAGGTGACAGAACAAGACTCTGCCTCAAAAAAAAAAAAAAAAAAAAAAGACCCTACATGATTCCTTCTATAGGTTATTCTGAAAAAACAAAACTGTGGGGACAGAGAACAGATCAATAGTTGTCAGGGTTTGGGGTAAATGCAAGAATTCACTACTAAGTAGCAAAAAGGGTTTTTGAGTGTGAGGGAAAGATTCTGTATCTTGATTGTCATAGTGGTTAATCAAGAGTATACATTTGTCAAAACTCACAAACTATACTCTTTTAAAGGGTGAACGTTAATGAGTTTAAATGATACACAAATCTGGCTTTTATTTTTTAATTTAATTTAATTTTTAAAAATAGAGATGAGGTCTCACTATGTTGCCCAGGATGGTGTCAAACTCCTGGGCTCAAGTGATCCTTCCACCTCAGCCTCCAAAAGTGCTAGGATTACCGGTGTGAGCCACCCATCCAGCCTAAAGCTGGCTTTAAAGAGTCCTGGGAGGTTTATGTATTTCAAAAATTAGATGGAGGGTCTTTGGTTTTCCCTGTCTTGGTGGCTATGGAGCTGTGCATTGTCCAAGTTGCCAGCTAATTTTGTATTTTTAGTAGAGATGGGGTTTCACTATGTTGGTTAGTCTGGTCTCAAACTCCTAAACTCTTGATCTGCCTGCCTCAACCTCCCAAAGTGCTGGGATTACAGGTGTGAGCCATGCACCCAGCCCAGTTTTTTTTTTTTTTAAATCTGAAAACATATTATGATAAATGCACATAAGCTTGCCTGCCGAAACTTAAATCCTAATTCAAGTATCTAAATTTTGAGATGGCCTGAGGGAAAACGTTCACACAGGAGATGGCTGACTTAACCATTAATTCTCAGTTAGATGTTCTGTGGTGAAATAATTATAGTTTTTCCAAACAGGTCAAACCTGTGTAGTTAACTATTAAAACTGTTTTGTTGAGACAGAATCTTGCTCTATTGTTCAAGCTGGAGTGCAGTGGCACGATCTTGGCTCACTACAACCTCCGCCTCCCAGGTTCACATGATTCTCCTGCCTCGACCTCCTGAGTAGCTGGGATTACAGATGTCCACCACCATCCATGGCTAATTTTTGTATTTTTAGTAGTAGATCGGCAGAGGGAGAGTTTACTGTGTTGGCCAGGCTGATCTTGAACTCCTGACTTCAGGCGATCTGCCCTCCTCGGCCTCTCAAAGTGTTGGGATTACAGGTGTGAGCCACTGCTCCTGGCCTAAATTTTGTTGTTGTTCATAAAAAATATATGACTTCAATTATTATTATTTTTTTAGATGGAGTCTCGCTCTGTTGCCCAGGCTGGAGTGTAATGACGTGGTCTTGGCTCACTGCAACCTCGGCCTCCCAGGTTCTAGCGATTCTTCTTCCTCAGACCCCTGAGTAGCTAGGATTACAGGCGCCTGCTACCACACCCAGCTATTTTTTTGTGTGTTTTTGGTAGAGATGGGGTTTCACCATGTTGGCCAGGCTGGTCTTGAACTCCTCACCCAGTGATCCACTCACCTCAGCCTCCCAAAGTGCTAGGATTACAGCTATGAGCCACCTCGACCGTCCAAAGGCTTCAATTGTTAACAACGATTCCTCCTGGGATTTAGGGATGGGGGGTGAACATTAAAACAATGCTTATCCGGCCGGGCGCGGTGGCTCAAGCCTGTAATCCCAGCACTTTGGGAGGCCGAGGCGGGTGGATCACGAGGTCAAGAAATCGAGACCATCCTGGTCAACATGGTGAAACCCTGTCTCTACTAAAAATACAAAAATTAGCTGGGCATGGTGGCGCGTGCCTGTAATCCCAGCCACTCAGGAGACTGAGGCAGGAGAATTGCCTGAACCCAGGAGGCGGAGGTTGCGGTGAGCCGAGATCGCGCCATTGTACTCCAGCCTGGGTAACGAGAGCGAAAACTCCGTCTCAAAAAAAAAAAAAAAAAAAAAAAAAAAAAAAAACCAAAAAACAATGCTTATCCTTCTTCTTCATACACTTCCACAGCGTTTGAATTTAAAATATATACTCTCTTTGTAATGTCAGAACAAAAAAGAATTTGGTTGGAAGGAAGTTGGAACTACTCAACAGAGAATCAAAGAAATCAGCCTGAATTATCTGATCTTAACTGAATTTTCAAAAGACTGTGTAATATCTTCTAATTACCACAAGCCAGCTCTTCCCGTTCCAGCTGAGGACAGTAGAGATGATAGATAATCTGTCTGAAAAGGTTTCCTCAGGCCAGTGACATCTTTGCAGGTTGAACAGAATTTCTTCACAGAACAGAAAGAATCTGAAGAGCCTTCTCAATTTCTTATAAAAGAATATACTTCCTTCACTCTGTTGTGTTTTGAATATTTTTATGTTTTTGTCTGTGTATAAAGACAGGGTATCACTCTGTCACCCAGGCTGCAGTGCAGTGGCATGATCATAGCTCATTGCAGCCTCCACCTCCTGGGCTCAAGCAGTCCTCCCACCTCAGTTTCCCAAGAAGCTAGGACTACAGGGGTGCACCAGCATGTTTGGCTAACTTTTTTTTTTTTTTTTTTTTTCAGTAGACACAAGTTCTTGCTAAGTTGCCCAGGCTGGTCTTAAACTCCTGAGCTCAAGCAATCCTCCCGCCTTGACCTCTGAAAGGGCAGGTATTACAGGCATAAGCCACCGTGCCCAGCCAATATTTTTATTATTTATTTATTTATTTGAGATGGAGTTTTGCTCTTGTTACCCAGGCTGGAGTGCAATGGCACGATCTCAGCTCACTGCAACCTCCGCCTCCTGGGTTCAAGCAATTCTCCTGCCTCAGCCTCTCAAGTAGCTGGGACTACAGGCGTGCGCCACCATGCCCAGCTAATTTTTTGTATTTTTAGTAGAGACGGGGTTTCACCATGTTGACCAGGATGGTCTCGATCTCTTGACCCCGTGATCCACCCGCCTCGGCCTCCCAAAGTGCTGGGATTACAGGCGTGAGCCACCGCGCCCGGCTATTTATTATTTTTTTTTAAGACTCAGTCTCGCTCTTGTCCACCAGGCTGGAGTACAATGGCATGATCTCGGTTCACTGTAACCTCCACCTCCTGGGTTCAAGGGATTCTCCTGCCTCAGCCTCCAGAGTAGTTGGGATTACAAGTGCCCACCACCATGTCCAGCTAATTTTTTTGTATTTTCGGTAGACACGGGCTTTCACCATGTTGACCAGGCTGGTCTTGAACTCCTGACTTCAGGCGATCCGCCTGCCTCAGCCTCCCAAACTCCTGGGATTACAGGTGTGAGCTACCACGTCTGGCCTATGTTTTTTTTTGTTGTTGTTGTTGTTTTGAGACGGAGTTTCGCTCTTGTTACCCAGGTTGGAGTGCAATGGCGCGATCTCGGCTCACCGCAACCTCCGCCTCCTGGGTTCGGGCAATTCTCCCACCTCAGCCTCCTGAGTATCTGGGATTACAGGCACGCGCCACCATGCCCAGCTAATTTTTTGTATTTTTAGTAGAGACGGGGTTTCACTATGTTGACCGGGATGGTCTCGATCTCTCGACCTCGTGATCCACCCGCCTCGGCCTCCCAAAGTGCTGGGATTACAGGCTTGAGCCACCGCGCCCGGCCATGGCCTATGTTTTTTAATGGTAGTTTAATTTTTTTTTTTTTTTTTTTTTGAGACGGAGTTTCGCGCTTGTTACCCAGGCTGGAGTGCAATGGCGCGATCTCGGCTCACCGCAACCTCCACCTCCTGGGTTCAGGCAATTCTCCTGCCTCAGCCTCCTGAGTAGCTGGGATTACAGGCACGTGCCACCATGCCCAGCTAATTTTTTGTATTTTTAGTAGAGATGGGGTTTCACCATGTTGACCAGAATGGTCTCGATCTCTCGACCTCGTGATCCACCCGCCTCGGCCTCCCAAAGTGCTGGGATTACAGGCTTGAGCCACCGCGCCCGGCCGATAGTTTAATTTTTTTTAATGGTAAAGTTATACATCCTCATTGTAAAAAAAAAAAAACCCTGCAGACTATATAGAAATGTATAAACTTCATTCTGCAGAACTAACCACATTTAGAGTGTGGTTGTATATCCTTTCCTAGTTAACAAATATATACATACATATATAATTTCATTTTTATTTTTTATTGAAATGCAATTCATATACCATAAAACTCACCATTCGGAAGTATACAATTCACCAGGCATGGTGGCTGACACCTGTAATCTCAGCACTTTGGGAGGCTAAGGAGAGAGGATCGATTGAGCCCAGGAGTTTGAGACCAGCCTAGCCAACACAGCGAAACCCTGTCTCTACAAAAAATACAAAAATTAGCCAGCTGTGGTGGCACACACTTGTAGTTCCAGCTATTTGGGAGGCTGAGGTGGGAGGATTGCTTGAGCCAGGGAAGTCAAGGCTACAGTGAGCCATGATCGCACCACTGCACTCCAGCCTGGGTGACCCTGTCTCAAAAACTAAAAAATGAGACCCTGTCTCAAAAAAAAAAAAAAAAAAGTGTAGAATTCAGTGGTTTTAAAACACATTCACGAAATTGTGCAATCATTACCATGGTCTATTTCCAGAACATTTCATCACCTGAAACGAAACCCCATGCCCATTAGTAGTGGATCCCTAGTCTCCATTTCTCCCATCTCCCGCAAGCATCAATCTGCTTTCTGTCTCTCTAGATTTGCCTGTTCTGGATATTTCACTTAAGGGAGTCAGACCACATGAGACGTTTTTTGCTGGCTTTTTTTCACTAAGTGTATTTTCAAGGCTTACTCATATTGCAGCATGTACCAGTACTAGATTTTTTTTTTCTTTTTTTTTTTTTTTAGATGGAGACTCACTTTGTCACCCAGGCTGGAGTGCAGTGGCGTGATCTCTGCTCACTGCAAACTCCGCCTCCAACCACCACCTCCCAGGTTCAAGTGATTCTCCTGCCTCAGCCTCCTGAGTAGCTAGAATTACAGGCGCGCACCACCACCCTCAGCTAATTTTTGTATTTTTAGTAGAGAGGGGGTTTTACCATGTCGGTCAAGCTGGTCTTGAACTCCTGACCTCAGCTGATTTGCCTGCCTTGGCCTCCCAAAGTGCTGGGACTACAGGTGTGAACCACCGCAGCTGGTCTGATTCTTTTTTACAGGCGAATAATGTTACATTGTATGGCTATACCCTATTTTGTTTATCCGTTTGTCAGTTGATGAACGTGTGGATTGCTTCCAGTTTGGGGCTAGTATGAATCATTATTCATACTGCTATGGTAATTCATGTATAAGTTTTTGTATGAACATACGATTTCAGTTCTTTTGGGTATATACCTAGAATAACTTCTGGGTCATATGGTAACTCTACGTTCAACTTTTTTTTTTTTCCCTGAGACAGAGTCTCACTCTGTCACCCAGGCTGGAGTACAGTGGTGTGATCTCAGCTCACTGCAACCTCTGCCTCCCAGATTCAAGCGATTCTCCCACCTCAGCCTCTTGAGTAGCTGGGATTACAGGCACACACCACCACAACCTGCTAATTTTTGTACTTCTAGTAGAGACGGTGCTTTGCTATACTGGCCAGGCTGATCTCGAACTCCTGATCTCAGGTGACCTCAGGTCTCAAACTCCTGACCTCAGGTGACCTCAGCCTCCCAAAAGTGCTGGAATTACAAGCATGAGCCACCACGCCCAGCCTATGTGTAACTTTTTTAAAGAACTGTCGGGCTGAGTATGGTGGCTCATGCCTGCAATCCCAACACTTTGGGAGGCTGAGGTAGGCACATCAGTTGAGCTCAGGAATTCAAGACCAGCCTGGGCAAGGTAGTGAGACCCCCATCTCTACAAAAAATACAAAATTAGTCAGTCATGGTGCCCTGCACCTGTAGTCCCAGCTACTCAGGAGGCTGAGGTGGGGGAACAACTCGAGCCCATGAAGTTGAGGCTGCAGTGAGCCGAGATCACACCACTGCACTCCAGCCTGGACCAGAGTGAGACCCTGTCTCAAAAAAATTAAAAATAAAAAAGAACTGTCAAAGTGTCTGGCCCAGCAGCCACACCATTTTATATTTCTGCCAGCAATGTGTACCAGGGTTCCAATTTCTTCACATCTTCACCAAAGCTTATTTCCTTTGTTTTAAACTCTAGCCATCCTAGTAGGTGTAAAGAGTAGATCTCATTGTGGTTTTGATTTGCATTTCTCTAATGACTAATAACGTTAAGTATCATTTCATGTGCATGTTGGCCATTTACATATCATCTTTGGAGAAATGTCTACTCAGCCCCTTTGCTCATTTAGAAACTTAGGTAGGTTGGTTTGAGTGCAGTGGTGTTTAAAACTAATTTTTTTTTCTTTGAGATGGAGTCTTGCTCTGTCGCCCAGGCCGGAGTGCAATGGCAAGATCTTGGATCACTGCAATCTCTGTCTCCTGGGTTCATGCGATTCTCCTGCCTCAGCCTCCCGAGCAGCTGGGATTACAGGCATGCACCTGAACCCATGAGGCAGAGGTTTCAGTGAGCCGAGATCGCCCCATTGCACTCCAGCCTGGGTAACAAGAGCGAAACTCTGCCTCAAAAAAAATTTTTTTTGTGTGAATATATTCTGGTGTCCAGGCACAGCGGCTCAAGCCTGTAATCCCAGCACTTTGGGAGGCCGAAGTGGGCAGATCACAGGTCAGGAGATCAAGACCAGCCTCGTCAACATGGTGAAACCCCGTATCTACTAAACATACAAAAATTAGCCAGGCATGGTGGTGCACACCTGTAATTCTAGCTACACAGGAGGATGAGGCAGAAGAATCGCTTGAACCCAGAAGGCAGAGTTTGCAGTTAGCCAAGATATGCGCACCACTGCACTCCAGCTTGGCAATAGACTGAGACTCTGTCTAAAAATATATATGTATATATGTGTGTGTGTGTGTGTGTGTGTGTGTGTGTGTATTGTGGAGACAAATCCCTTATTAGAGATATGATTTGCAAATATTTTCTCCAATTATTAAAAATTTTTTTTTTTTTTTTTTTTTTTAATAGAGATGGGGTTTCACCATGTTGGCCAGGCTGGTCTGGAACTCCTGACCTCGGGTGATCCACCCACCTTGGCCTCCCAAAGTGCTGGGATTACAGGCGTGAGCCACCACACCCGGCCTCCAATTTTTTTTTTTTTTTTTTTTTTTTGAGACGGAGTTTCGCTCTTGTTACCCAGGCTGGAGTGCAATGGCGCGATCTCGGCTCACTGCAACCTCCGCCTCCTGGGTTCAGGCAATTCTCCTGTCTCAGCCTCCTGAGTAGCTGGGATTACAGGCACACGCCACCATGCCCAGCTAATTTTTTGTATTTTTAGTAGAGACGGGGTTTCACCATGTTGACCAGGATGGTCTTGATCTCTCGACCTCGTGATCCACCCGCCTCGGCCTCCCAAAGTGCTGGGATTACGGCTTGAGCCACCGCGCCCCGCCCCAATTTTTTTTAAAGAATTTAAAAAAAAAATTTTTTTTTTTTTTTTAGACGGAGTTTCACTCTTGTTACCCAGGCTGGAGTGCAATGGCGCAATCTCGGCTCACCGCAACCTCCGCCTCCTGGTTTCAGGCAATTCTCCTGCCTCAGCCTCCTGAGCAGCTGGGATTACAGGCACGCACCACCATGCCCAGCTAATTTTTGCATTTTTTTTTTTTTTTTAGTAGAGACGGGGTTTCACCATGTTGACCAGGATGGTCTCGATCTCTTGACCTCGTGATTCACCCGCCTCGGCCTACCAAAGTGCTGGGATTACAGGCGTGAGCCACCGCGCCCGGACAGATTTTTTTTTTTAAAAGACAAAGTTTTGCTTTGTTGCCAAGGCTGGTCTTGATTCCTGGCTTTAAGGGATCCTCTCACCTACAACTCAAGTCTCAAAGTGCTGGGTTTACGGCCATTGAGCCACTGCACCTGGCCTCCAATTTTTTAGGTATTATCTTTTAGAAGCAAAACGAGTTACTAAATACACCATTCTGTAACCTGCTCTTTTCTTTAATAGTAGTTCATGTGCATCTTTCTAGGTCAAGAGAAAGCTATGTCACTTTCCCCCCCATTTTACTGTTCCTTCCCTCATTCTTTTTCACTGCTGCATAGCATTCCATGGTAATTTTGCCACCGTTTATTGGCATGGTCCTCTGCTGAGCTTTACAGAGTCCCTAGTTGGGGTGTTAGTGACAGACCGTGACAGCAGTGAAGACAGTCATCTCCCCATGCTGTCAGCTTTCAGATGATGTGAAAATGCAAGCAGCCACAGGAAATGTCTCTAACCTGCTTACACTTCCTCCCTGAAGCCCTGCGGTTTCACAACCCCTACAGGCGCGCCTCCCTCCCCGCCCAAGAGTGTCACCAGCCTGGTGCTTCTGTGAGAAAGTACCACTGTAAGAGGCCAAAGGGCATGATCATTTTCCTATTTTACCCTGTCTAGGTCGCCAGCAAATCCCAAGGGTCTCCTGAGGCTGCCCCTGGAGCCACAGGTCCCTCCAGTGCTGGAAGAATGAAGGATTTCGGCATCATCGTGATGGCCATGGCGCTGCTGTCTGGGTTCTTTTTCTTTGGTAGGCAAGGGAGGAGGCAGGGGATGGGACATGTGTCTGTGACCAGAGAAACTGCAGGGCTTGGTGGAGCTGGGCTTAACAAGGAGCTGCCCCCTAAAAGTGGGCTTGGTCTTAGGGGTATGGGGCCCTGGGATCTTGGAAGGAGAAACTGGGGAGTGGGGAAGTAAAAGAAACAACTAGGCAAGGGGTGGAGGTAAAGACAGAGAAGGGAGCATAAGAAGGAGCAGTGGAGTCTTTAAAAAGTCAGATGGGGCTGGGGCTGGTGGCTCACGCCAGTAATCCCAGCACTTTAGGAGGCCGAGGCGGGTGGATCACCTGAGGTCAGGAATTTGAGACCAGCCTGGCCAACATGGCAAAACTTCGTCTCTACTAAAAATACAATAAAATTAGATGAGTGTAGTGGCACATGCCTATAATCCCTGCGACTCAGGGGGCTGAGGCATGAGAATCATTTGAACCCAGAAGGTGGAGGTTTCAGTGAGCCAAGATCGTGCCAATGCACTCCAGCCTGAGGGACAGAGTGAGACCTTGTCTCTTAAACAACAAACAAACAAAAGGCAGATAGTTAATGAGTAGGTAGAGCTGAGTGGGGAGTGCTGGGCTCTGGGCCATCGGGGGGGGGGGGGGGGGGGTGCCGCCGGTGGTACCACCCCTGTGCGTTTTAGGCAAGTCCTTTCCCCCTTTCCAGAGCTTCAGCTAAACAAATGAAGGCCCGACCTCCCTGACGTCCTAGGATGCTCTGAACTAAACTCCATGCCGGGAGAGAAAATAAGGCAGAAAGGACAGCCTGGGTGCCTAGGCAGGCCGCATGAAGGGGAAGGGGGCTGGGAAATCTACCGGTGCTTGAAAGACTGGCCTTTCGAGCAGGGAGTGGGGAGGCAGCCCCCCATGGATCAAGGGAGCTAGAATCTGAGAATATGGGAAGGGGCGCCTGGGCCCCATGACCGCAGAGTGGGTGGTGGAAGCGCACCCGGCCCTGGGGCATCCCCATGTTGGCCTCTTCCTGGGAACTTGGCCACCCTCTGTCTCAGGGCCCCTCGGATCTGCTCCTCTTTCTGGGGCCTCTGACTTCTCATCTTTCCTTCTTTGCAGAGAGGCCAAACGGGAAATTGTGTCCTCAGGCCCTGGGAAGAGCTTTCAGAGCTCTGGGGGGCTGGGAGTCGCTCCTTCCATATTCCCTGAAGTCAACACCCTGGAGGGGAAGCGCAGAGCGCGGGTCTGCTCCGCCCACCCGGTGCGGGCGGTCTGGGGAGTGAGAGCCAGGTGGGCGTGGGGCTGGCCACCTGCTGGGCACGTGCAGGGGCGGGGATCATTGGGTAGCATATGACCCCTCTTGCCTTCCTCAGCACCGACCTCGAGCTACAACCTGGACGTGCGGGGCGCGCAGAGCTTCTCCCCACCTCGAGCCGGGAGGCATTTTGGATACCGCGTCTTGCAGGTCGGAAACGGGTGAGCTGTGATCCCCAAGTCCTCCCTGCGATGCCCGCCCTGGGGCAGACCCCGAGGCGGTGGCCGCCTCCCCGACCATCCCCTGGGTCAGTCGGTGGCACGGGGCAGCTCTCCAGGGGTTCCTGTCTGGAAGAGCCTGTCGTGGGAATCCTCGGAGACAGGAATGAGGGATCAAAAAGACGGTTAGGGGCGAGCAGGGGTCCATGGAAGTGTCGAACAGGGAAAGATCCCAGCCCCAAACAGTTTGCATCGCCCAGTAGGTTCCTGCCGGCCCCTTGGTCCCTTACTGCTGCCAGTGCCTGGAAGCCAAGGGTTTGTTCACCCTTCCTAACCCTTCTCAAATACCCCACCGTCCAGCACGCAGTAGGTAAGCCATGAATGGCTTTTGAATTAAGGACTGAATGAAAGAACCTGTCATGAGACATTCTGGCGGATCAGTCTCTGGGCCTCCGAGACTAAATGCAAAGGAACCTTAACTTTTTAGGGTTCTGGTATTTGGAATTATTTCTCTGGGATTCTGTAGGAAAGAGGTGAGGACGGAGGCACCTTCTTTTTCTTTTCTTTTCTTCTTTTTTTTTTTTTTTTTGAGACAGATTTTGCTCTTGTCGCCCAGGCTGACGTGCAGCGGCTCCATCTTGGCTCACTGCAGTCTCCACCTATGGAGTTCAAGCTATTCTCCTGCCTCAGACTCCTGTGTAGCTGGGGTTACAGGTGCCCACCACCACACCTGGCTAATTTTTGCATTATTAATAGAGATGGGGTTTCACCGTGTTGGCCAGGCTGGTCTCGAACTCCAGACCTCAGTTGATCCACCCACCCCGGGCCTCCCAAAGTTCTGGGATTACAGGCATGAGCCATTGCTGCCAGACCAGAGGCACCTTCTTTTTTTTTTTTTTCTTTTTCCGAGATGGAGTTGCGCTCTTGTTGCCCAGGCTGGAGTGCAATGGCTTGATCTCGGCTCACTGCAACCTCCGCCTCCTGGGTTCAAGTGATTCTCCTGCCTCAGCCTCCTGAGTAGCTGGGATTACAGGCATGCACCACCACTCCCTGGCTAATTTTGTGTTTTTAATAGAGACAGAGTTTCTCCATGTTGGTGAGGCTGGTCTCAAACTCCCGACCTCAGGTGATCCGCCCGTCTCAGCCTCCCAAAGTGCTGGGATTACAGGCGTGAGTCACTGCACCTGGCTCAGAGACACCTTCTTGAAGGGGAATGGCTGCAGTGCTTGGAAAAAATGCAGCGGGAGATCTGAACCTCCTTAGCGGGCAGGAGTGGGTGGGTACAGATCTAGGCCACTCCCTCTTACAGGTGAGATTTCTCACCAGGGTCTTCGTGGGAGCTCCAGGAGAGGGGAACAGCACAGGAAGCCTCTATCAGTGCCAGCCAGACACAGGACACTGCCTGCCAGTCAGCCTGAGAGGTGAGTAACTGGCGGGTGAGCTGGGAGGAATGGGATCCTGGGGACACTGAGGCTGGCCCCAGCCCACCTAGATTGCTTGAGCTCCTCCAGAGCAACCTTCTGGTGCCTACAGGTTCCAACTATACCTCCAAGTACTTGGGAATGACCTTGGCAACAGACCCCACAGGTGGAAGCATTTTGGTAAGAATTTTGCACAGTGGCGTTATCAGAGCCCGTGAAGCTCATTCAGGGAATGAGAAATGAAAAGAAGAAGAATGTGGATAAAGGTTTCCACAGAAGGTCAAAGTCAATTAGCGTTTATTGAGAACCAATAAGTCAATTATTGGTCCTCATTTATCAGAGTCAATTAGTGTTTATTGAGAACCAATGATAAGCCAGCTTTTTTTTTTTTTTTTTTTTTTTTTTTTTTTTTGAGACAAGGTCTGATTCCATTGCTCAGGCTGGAGCGTAGTGGTGTGATCACAGCTCATTGCAGCCTCAACCTCCCTGGGCTCAGGTAATCCTCCCACCGCAGCCTACCAATTATCCGGGACTACAGGCACATGCTACCACGCCCAGCTAATTTTCGTATTTTTTGTAGAGATAGAGTGTTACCACATTGCCCCAGACTGGTCTTGAACTCCTGAACTCAGGAAATCCTCCTGCCTCAGCCTCCCAAAGTGCTGGGATTACAGGTGTGAGCCACCACACCCAGTAGTCAGCTATTTTCAAGAATTTATGTCACTTTTCTTCCAAACATGAAATATCTACAATCATTGATATGCAATATGATTTTTAATGGTATACAAGCTTTTAATGTTTTCATAGTTATATATTTCTTTATATGGCTTTAATGGCTTGTTAAAAAAATATATCAAGCACATCAAATTTATAATATCCTAGATCATATTGAGTAAGAAGAGGCTGAAGTTAAAAATTTAAAGAAGAATATTAAGAAAATAATATGCTTATGTGGCAGATATTGTGAAGCATTACGCAAATGCCTAAACTTTAGGAAACACTCCTTTCTTTAGCGGGGGTACAGAATTTCACTCTTGTCACCTAGGCTGGAGTGCAATGGCATAATCTCAGCTCACTGCAACCCTGCCGTGTGGGGTTCAAGCGATTCTCCTGCCTCAGCCTCCAGAGTAGCTGAGATTACAGGCACGTGCCACCAAGCCTGGCCAATTTTTCTATTTTTAGTGGAGATGGGTTTTTGCTGTGTTGGTCAGGCTGGTTTCGAACTACTGACCTCAAGTGATCCACCTGCCTCGGGCTCCCAAAGTGCTGGGATTATAGGTGTGAGCCACTGTACTCACACTTTATCTTTTTTTTCTTTCTTTCTTTCTTTCTTTCTTTTTTTTTTTGAGATGGAGTCTCACTCTTGTTGCCCAGGCTGGAGTGCAATGGCTCCATCTCAGCTCACCACAAGCTCCACCTCCTGGGTTTAAGCAATTCTCCTGCCTCAGCCTCCCAAGTAGCTGGGACTACAGGCATGCGCCACCATTAACCCTCACGACACTCAGGTGAGACAGGGATCAGGGTACACGATTTGCAAACAAGGAAACAGGACCAAAGGGGTTAAGAGACTTGAGTCGGGATTTGAATAAAATTCTTGTTTGATTCCAAGTTCATGGCTCTTTCCCATTTATCCCAGCTAGCATCCTTCTGTGTGAGAGGTGGAAGACTGAATGAAATACTAATCCAGTATTTAAGTACAGCCTATTTATTTAGCTACTTTTTTTTTTTTTTTTTTTTTTTTTTGAGACAGAGTTTCGCTCTTGTTACCCAGGCTGGAGTGCAATGGCGCGATCTCGGCTCACCGCAACCTCCACCTCCTGGGTTCAGGCAATTCTCCTGCCTCAGCCTCCTGAGCAGCTGGGATTACAGGCACGCACCACCATGCCCAGCTAATTTTTTGTATTTTTAGTAGAGACGGGGTTTCACCATGTTGACCAGGATGGTCTCGATTTCTTGACCTCGTGATCCACCCGCCTCGGCCTCCCAAAGTGCTGGGATTACAGGCTTGAGCCACCGCGCCCGGCTATTTAGCTACTATTATATGCCAGGCGTTGGGTGAGGTTCTGATGGAGGAAGGGGAGTGAGATACAAAGTTGATGAGGCTGGGCCAGTGGCTCACACCTGTAATTCCAGCACTTTAGAAAGCCAAAGCTGGAGGACTGCTTGAGGCCAGGGGTTCAAGACCAGCCTGGGCAACCCTGTCCCTACCAAAAGAAAATATTTTTTAATTAGCTGGGCATGGTGGCACACAAGTGTGGTCCCAGCTACTTGGGAGGATCAGTTGAGGGCAGGAGTTCAAGGCTGCAGTGAGCTATGATCACACCACCACACTCCAAGCCAGGGAGACAGAGCAAGGACTGTGTCTAAAAAAAAACAAACAAAAACAAAAACAAAAAAATGATCATGATACAAGCCCAGACTTTGAAGAAATTGCAGTCTGGCAGGAAAGAGTGGTAAATGAAGGAAATGACTTCGGGAGGCTGAGACGAGTGGATCACTTGAGCCCAGGCGCTTAAGAGTGGCCTGGGCAATATGGCAAAACCCCATCTCTATGAAAAAACATTAGCCAGACATGGTGGCATGTGTCTGTAGTCCCAGCTATTTGGGGGGCTGAGGTGAGAGAATCACCTGAGCCCAGGAAGTTGAGGCTGCAGTGAGCCCTGATTGTGCCACTGCATTCCAGCCTGGGTTATGGGAGTGAAACCAAGAGAGAGAAGAGGGAAGGAAGGAGGGAGGGAGGGAGGGAAGTAGGGAAGGAAGGAGGGAAGGAAGGAGGGAAGGAAGGAAGGAGGGAAGAAGGGAGGGAAAGGGAGTGACAGGAAGGAAGGAAGGAAAGAAAAAGAAAGAAGAGAGAGAAAGAGGAGGGAAAGAAGGAAGGAAAGAATGACTGAAGGAAGGGGAGAGGAGAAGAGAGGAAGAAAGAAAAAGGAAGAAGAAAAAAGAGAAAAATGAAAGAAAGGAAGGAAGGACAGATGGATGAATGGATCGAGTGGGCGTGATGGCTCATGCCTGTAATCCCAGCACTTTGGGAGGCAAAGGCTGGTGGATCACGAGGTCAGGAGTTCGAGATCAGCCTGGCTAATATAGTGACAGCCCATCTGTACTAAAAATACAAAAATTAGCTGGGCATGGTGTCAGGCACCTGTAGTCCCAGCTACTCACGAGGCTGAGGCAAGAGAATCACTTGATTGAACCTGGGAAGTGGAGGTTACAGTGAGCCAAGATCACACCAAGATGCACTCTGGCCTGGGCAACAGAGCAAGACTCTCTCTCTCAAAAAAAAAAAAAAAAAAAAAAAAGGAAATGGAAAAGGAAAGAAGGAAGGAAGGGGAAGGGAGAAAGAAAAGAAAAAAGAAAGAAAACAAAAACAGAACAAAGAAAGAGAGAAAGGAAAGAAAGAAAGACACTGTGTATTCTGGGAATCTTGATAATTTGATTTGGCTGAAACACAGACAGGGAGGTTGGGCCTAGGAGAAGATGGGCCTGTAAACGTGGGGTTGCGTGCAATGTAAGCCCAGCTAAGGAGGCTAGAGTTTATCTTCCAGGCAGTGAGCATGGCAGGATTGGCAGGATGGGAGGGACGGGCACCAGTGACTGTGGACATGGGCATTCTTTCCCTTGCTAGCCATTGGATAGAGGGAGTGAGGGAGGGACGAGGACTCTGAACGTTCTTATTCTTGGTTGACGGTGCCCAAAAGACACATAACCAGTGGGAGACCCAAATCTGTGGCCTTTGCTTCCTTTAGGCCTGTGACCCTGGGCTGTCTCGAATGTGTGACCAGAACACCTATCTGAGTGGCCTGTGTTACCTCTTCCACCAGAATCTGCAGGGCCCCGTGTTGCAGGGGCGCCCTGGTTTTCAGGGTAAGGAACTGGGGACTCAGTGGGTAAAATTACCTCCAGGTGGCTGCTCCTAGAGAGAACCGGCATGGACGGGTCAAACACCAGAGGCGCTTCACTGGGTCTCTTGCGTCTGACCTCTGCAGAATGTATCAAGGGCAACGTTGACCTCGTATTTCTGTTTGATGGTTCGGGGAGCTTGCAGCCGGATGAATTTGAGAAAATTCTGGAATTCATGAAGGATGTGATGAAGAAACTCAGCAACACTTCCTACCAGGTAAAAATGTTAGGATTCTTGGTTGCAGGCAACAGATGCCTACCTGAACTGGCTTACACCATGAAAGGAAATTTTAGTGTGTGGCATCCTCAGAACCTATGGGCACGGCTGCAACTGGGCCTGTAGAAGGAACAAGAACCAGGGAGAAAGCCGGGCGCGGTGGCTCAAGCCTGTAATCCCAGCACTTTGGGAGGCTGAGGTGGGTGGATCACGAGGTCAAGAGATCGAGACCATCCTGGTCAACATGGTGAAACCCCGTCTCTACTAAAAATACAAAAAATTAGCTGGGCATGGTGGCGCGTGCCTGTCATCCCAGCTACTCAGGAGGCTGAGGCAGGAGAATTGCCTGAACCCGGGAGGTGGAGGTTGCGGTGAGCCGAGATCGTGCCATTGCACTCCAGCCTGGGTAACGAGAGCGAAACTCCGTCTCAAAAAAAAAGAAAAAGAACCAGGGAGTAGAAAGTTCTAGGAGGCTCTCTAGTTCTTATTTCCTTTTTTATATAGACAGAGTTTCACTCTTGTTGCCCAGGCTGGAGTGAAATGGCGCGATCTTGACTCACTGAAACCTCCGCCTCCCGGGTTCAAGCGATTATCCCTGCCTCAGCCTCCTGAGTAGCTGGGATTACAGGCACCTGCCACCACACCCAGCTGATTTGTGTGTTTTTAGTAGAGATGGGGTTTCACCGTGTTGGCCAGACTGGTCTCGCTCGAACTCCTGACTTCAGGTGATCCGCCCGCCTTGGCCTCCCTCAAGTGTTGGGATTACAGATGTGAGCCAATGCGCCTGGCCATTTTTTCTTTTTGAGATAAGGTCTTACTGTGTCCCCAAGGCTGGAATACAGTGGCACAATCACAGCTCACTGTAGCCTCAAACCTCAAACTCCTGGGCTCAAATGATCCTCAAATGAGGATCAAATGTGCCCGGTTAATTTTTAAATTTTCTGTAGAGATGGTGTATCACTGTGTTGCCCAGACTGGTCTCAAACTCCTGGATTTCTCAAAAGATCCTCCTGCCTTGGCCTCCCAAAGTGCTGGGATTACAGGCATGAGCCACTGTGCCCGGCTAGTTCTCATTTCTATTTCTTTTTGCATCTTAGCTTCCTTCTTCTCTTTTCCCAGTCTCTGTAGACTGGCTCCCTTAGCGCTTTTAGACCACGTGGACCCATGGAAAGCTCCTAAGTTCATGTGTTGAAATTCCAAGAGGGCTTTTTACCTTCCCCTCAACCAACTCCTCCCTTTGGAAATTCCCAGTTGTCAGAGAAGAGATTCTGGCTGCCTAGCTTCAGTCAGGTGTCCACCCCGGCCCAGCCAGCTGTGTCTAGTTAAGCCGGGTCACTTAGCAGAAATATGGCTACCAAATCCCATCCCTGTCAATGACGTAGGTGGACCCAGAAAACAGGAGCTAGGTACACAGTATTACGTGAGGGAGCAGACGTTTATTTCATTTTATTTCTGTGCTTATTCTTATATTACCTCATTTTCAAAAGAATGATCTGAGGGACTGATGTGGAGTCGGGTTGCGCAGGTCCTGCCTAAGATTGAGCCAGGCACAGTGGCTCACTCCTATAATCCCAGCACTTTGGGAGGCTGAGCCAGGAGGATCACTTGAAGCCAGGAGTTTGAGACCAGCCTGGGCACCATAGCAAGACCCTGTCTCTACAAAAAATAAGAACTAGCCAAGTGTGCTGGCAGTTGGCTGGGCCAGGGTGAACACCTGACTGAAGCTAGGCCAGCCAGAATCTCTTCTCTGAGAACTGGGAATTTCCGAAGGGAGGAGATGGTTGAGGGAAAGGTAGAAAGCCCTCTTGGAATTTTAACACGTGAACTTAGGAGCTTTCCATGGGTCCATGTGGTCTAAAAATACAAAAGTCATCTGGGTGTGGTGCCTGTAGTCCCAGCTACTTCAGAGGCCGAGGTGGGAGGTTATGGCTTGAGCCTAGGGAGCTGAGGCTGCCGTGAGCTATGATTTCTCCCCGTGCTCCAGCCTGGGAGGCAGAAGAAGACCCAGTAGGGACTTGAAAAAGAAGTAGAGTTTGGGGCTGGGCGTGGTGGCTCACACCAGTAATCCCAGCACTTTGGGAGGCCAAGGCAGGTGGATCACCTGAGGTCAAGAGTTCGAGACCAGCCTAGCCAACACGGTGAAACCCCGTCTCTCCTAAAAATACAAAAAAATTAGCCAGGCATGGTGGCATGTGCCCATAATCCCAGCTACTTGGGAGGCTGAAGCATGAGAATCGCTGGAACCCAGGAGGTGGAGGTTGCAGTGAGCTGAGATCACGCCACTGTACTCCAGCCTGAGCAACAAGAGCAAAACTCCATCTCAAAAAAAAAGTGAGTTTGGAACAGACAAATGGAAAGAGATATGTAACTATATATCATTTCTTCCTTCCTTTTCTAGTTTGCTGCTGTTCAGTTTTCCACAGAATACAAAACGGAATTTAATTTCTTAGATTACGTTAAACAGAAGGACCCTGACGTTCTGCTGAGGCCCGTAGAGCACATGTTGCAGTTGACCAACACCTTCGGTGCCATCAACTATGTCGCGTGAGTTCTCTTTTGCAGGAGAGCGCATTCTGGGTGACCTATCTCCTTCTAGCTGCAGGGCATGGGAACTCAGTAGGTAGGTACAGCAAGGGGCAGTTGATTGTCTGAATTAAAGTGGAACAATTTTACTGCAGGTTCTTTCGGTTGTACATGACAGAAATCCACTTTGTACTAACTAAATCCAAAAGAGAAAGTCTAAGCCAGGTGCATGATCTGTAATCCCACTGCCTTGGGACGCTGAGGCCAGAGGATCTCTTGGGCCCAGGAGTTTTTGTTTGTTTATTTGGGTTTGTTGTTGTTGTTGTTGTCGAGACAGAGTTTTGTTTTGCTCTTGTTGCCCAGGCTGGAGTGCAGTGGCCCCATCTCAGCTCACTGCAACCTCCGCTTCTCAGGTTCCAGCCATTCTCCTGCCTCAACCTCCCAAGTAGCTGCGATTACAGGCCTGTGCCACCATGCCTGGCTAATTTTTTTTTTTTTTTGTATTTTTAGTAGAGATAGGGTTTTCCCATGTTGGCCAGGCTGGTCTCAAACCCTTGACCTGAATTGATCCACCTGCCTCAGCCTCCCAAAATTCTGGGATTATAGGTGTGAGTCACCACACCTGGCCTATGAGCCCAGGAGTTTGAAGCTGCAGTACGCTATGATCACACCATTGTACTACAGCCTGGGCAACAGACCAAGATCCTATCTCTAAAAAAAAAAAAATTTTTTTTTAATTTAAAAAGAAGAACCAGGACACCAATGTGGCTGGAGAGAAATAAGTGAGAGGGGAAAATAGTAGGTGATAAGGTCAGAGAGATCTTGAGGGTTGGATGGGTTAGTGACTTAGAGGCCATAGTGAGGGCTTTGGCCTTCCTCTAAGTAAGATGAGACGTCATTAGAGGTTTTGAGTAGAGGAGTGATGATCTGATTTACGTTTTTAAAAAGATCCCTCTGGCTGCAGGGTGGATATTAGAGTGTAGAGGGGGCAAGGGCGGGTGGAAGCGATGGGACCAGTTATGAGGCTACTGAAAAGTCCAGATGAGAGATAACGGTTGTTTAAACCAGGGTGGAAATCCACGAACAGGACCCGAGATAGGCCCATGTGTGTGTGGATGGAGATTGGAGAAGCATTTTGCATCCAAGAAGGAACCAGCAATCTTGATAGCAGGTGTTGGTGGGTGAGATGGTTCATAGTAAGAGCTATGCCCAACCCAGCTTGCTCAAAGGAAGGCTGTGGGCAAGGCAGGGATTTTCTTTTTCTTTTTTTTTAAACTCAAGACTGGAGTGCAGTGGCATGATCCTAGCTCACTGCAGTCTCAAACTCCTGGGCTCAAGCAATCCTCCTGCCTCAGCCTCCTGAGTAGTTGGCATATAATCACATATCACCACACCTGGCTAATTGTTTTCATCTTTGCAGAGTTGGGGTCTCGCTATGTTGCCCAGGCTTGTCTGGAACTCCCACAGCAGAAATTTTTAGCCTCAGCCCATCTGGTGTTCAGTTCTCCCTTCTTTATTATTATTTTATTAGTATTTTTATTTTTTGCATGGTGGGGATTTTTGGCAAGAAACAGAACGCCTGCTAGACAAATTCTAAAAGAGCTGTAACACTAGTTCTCCCTTCATCTCGCATGCCCAAGCACCCCCTCTGTACTGGGAGCCAGAGATACAGCAACAAACCCAACATGGTCCTTTCCTTGAGGAACTCATGATTTAGGGGGGAAATTGACAGAGAAAAAAGTCACGGTAGTTTACTAGGTTCGCTGCTATAGTAAAGATCCGTAGGCAGCCTGGGAACCATGGGAAGGCCGAGGAGGTGCAGGGAAAGCTTGCTCTGGAGGAGTGACTCTCCAGTTTTCTTCAGCTATGGGACTCTCTCTTCCCCATTGAAATCTCACCTGGATCAACATCTATAACTGATTGAAGAACGGTGGCCATGTGGTTGCAATGGAGGGTAGGAAGGACAGAGTCATTCCTCACAAAACCTCCTCCTCCTGACCAGGGGCTCTGGCTGGGACACCTTCTGGGCTGCCCAGGCTGCAGTGTGAGGATCACTGGTCCAGAGGGAGAGGGATGGCAGCAAGAAGGTTCAGAGGTGACCGCTGCAGGCTTGGAATCCTGGCCTGGGAGAGGCGGGAAGGCCTTTTTCGTAACCAGTACAGCGGTGACTCGATGAGCAGGTGGGGAAGGAGACCTCAGGCCCTGGTTTGAGGGAGTCTCTCACCTCCTCCTTTCCTGGACATAGGAAAGAGGTGTTCCAGGAGAAGCTGGGGGCTCGGCCAGATGCCACCAAAGTGCTCATCATCATCACAGACGGGGAAGCCACCGACAATGGCAACATCGATGCGGCCAAAGACATCATCCGCTACATCATTGGGGTATGGGCCCCGGGCCCCGGCTTCTTTGTGCGTCTCGCCTTCCCTCTCCTCTTCCCGAACCCCAGGTCCCTTTCTCCCTGGGGCCAGACTCTTGTAAGCATAATAGGAAACTGGACTGAGGTTTGGGGGAATGCCAGCTCCTCACTCTCTACTCCCTCACAGATTGGAAAGAATTTTCAGACCAAGGAGAGTCAGGAGACACTCCACAAATTTGCCTCAAAACCTGCGAGAGAGTTTGTGAAGATTCTGGACACATTTGAGAAGCTAAAAGATTTATTCACTGAGCTTCAGAAGAAGATCTATGTCATTGAGGGTGAGTGGCAGGCCCTGGGAGAGGGCTCGGGAGGTGCATACGGAAATTCCCCTGGGACATCAGGCTGGGGCTCGGTGGCTCACGGCTGTATTCCCAGCACCTTGGGAGGCCGAGGCAGGTGGATTGATTGAGCTCGGGAATTTGAAACCAGTGTGGTGGCTCATGCCTGTAATCTCAGCACTTTGGGAGGCCAAGGCGGGCGGATCACCTGAGTTCAGGAGTTCCAGACTAGCCCGGCCAACATGGTGAAACCCGGTTTAAAAAAAAAAAAAAAAAGACCAGCCTGGGCAACAAGGTGAAATTGCATCTATACTAAAAATGCAAAAAATAGCCAGGCGTGGTGGTGTGTGCCTGTAATCCCAGCCTCTCAGGAGGCTGAGGCACAAGAATTGCTTGAATCCAGGAGGCAAAGGCCAAAGTAAGCCGAGATCACGCCACTGCACACCAGCCTGGTTGGCAGAGGAAGACTCCATTCCAAAAAAAAAAAAAAAAAAAAAAAAAAAAAAATGGCAGGCCGTGGTGGCTCATGCCTGTAATCCCAGCACTTTGAGAGGCTGAGGTAGGCAGATAACCTGACGTCAGGAGTTTCGAGACCAGCCTGGCCAACATGGTGAAACGGTCTCTACTGAAAATACAAAAATCAGCTGGGGGTGGTGGTGCGTGCCTGTAATCCCAGCTACTTGGAAAGCTGAGGCAGGAGAATCACTTGAACTCGGGAGGTAGAGATTGCAGTCAGCCGAAACATGCCATTGCACTCCAGCCTGGGTGACAAAGGGAGACTTTGTCTCAAAAAAAAAAAAAAAAAGAAGAAAGAAAGAAAAGAAAAAAAACTCTTGTGGGACATCATATTAGAAACACAAAGAATAATAAGCACTTACTGAGTATCTGACCTTGTACTAAGGGCTTGCCTAAATAAAACAGACCTCTAGGAGGAATTTAGGAGCGGGTCATTTGGGAGCAGCCTCTGTGATCTTTCTTTCCCTCCCTCCCTTCCTTCCCCCACCTCCCTCCCCTCCTCCCTCCTCTTCCCCACCCTTTCCCCCTCTCCCCCACTCCTCTCCCTCCCGTTCCCTCCCCTCCTCTTCTCTTTCTTCTTTCTTTTTTTTTTTTTTTTTTGAGACGGAGTTTCGCTCTTGTTACCCAGGCTGGAGTGCAATGGCGCGATCTCGGCTCACCGCAACCTCCGCCTCCTGGGCTCAGGCAATTCTCCTGCCTCAGCCTCCTGAGTAGCTGGGATGACAGGCACGTGCCACCACGCCCAGCTAATTTTTTGTATTTTTAGTAGAGACGGGGTTTCACCATGTTGACCAGGATGGTCTCGATCTTTCGACCTCGTGATCCACCTGCCTCGGCCTCCCAAAGTGCTGGGATTACAGGCTTGAGCCACCGCGCCTGGCCTCTTTTTTCTTTCTTTTCTTTTTTTCTTTTCTTTCACAGGGTCTCACTGTCATCTAGGCTTGGGTACGGTGGAATGATCACAGTTCACTGCAGCCTTGACCTTCCAGGCTCAGGTGATCCTCCCACCTCAGTCTCCCAAGTAGCTGGGACTACAGGTGTGTGATACCACACCTGGCTAATTTGTGTGTGTGTATTTTTTGTAGAGGCAGTAGTTTTGCTGTGTTGCGCAGGCTGATCTCAAATTCCTGGTCCCAACCAGTCTACCCACCTCGGCTTCCTGAAGTGCTAGAATTACTGACGTGAGCCACTGCGCCTGGCCCTCTGATATTTCTTTCTGAAATTTCCATCTTCTCTTGGAGCTCAGGTTGATCCAGGCCTGACTGTATCTTGCTGGTGTGATCCGAGCCCTGTGGAGTGAATGTAATTCCTCCCACTTCTTGCTCAGCTGTCGCACTGTCACTTATCTTAGGCTCCACATTACTTCGGAAGGGCAGACTGGCAGGGGCCAATGTGAAGAACTCACATGTCTTCTTTCCTGGCCTAGCATAAGAGAAGATTTTTTTTTTTTTTTTTTTTTTTTTTTTTTTTTTTTTTTGAGACGGAGTTTCGCTCTTGTTACCCAGGCTGGAGTGCAATGGCGCGATCTCAGCTCACCGCAACCTCCGCCTCCTGGGTTCAGGCAATTCTCCTGCCTCAGCCTCCTGAGTAGCTGGGATTACAGGCACGTGCCACCATGCCCAGCTAATTTTTTTGTATTTTTAGTAGAGACGGGGTTTCACCATGTTGACCAGGATGGTCTCGATCTCTTGACCTCGTGATCCACCCGCCTCAGCCTCCCAAAGTGCTGTGATTACAGGCTTGAGCCACCATGCCTGGCCTTCGAGAAGATTTTTATTGTGGTCACTGGATGGAGGACTGGTTATGGAGGGCCTCTCCCCAGGAAACTTAGTTGACCAAAAGCTATGAGATTCCTACAGGAAAGTCTCCTTTGCTAGGACATGGCCTTAGTGTTCAATTCAGTTAAAGAAGCAATGGGCTGGGCATGGTGGCTCATGCCTGTCATCCCAGCACTTTGGAGGCCGAGGTGGGTGGATCACCTGAGGTCAGGAGTTCAAGAACAGCCTGGCTAACATGGTGAAACCCCATCTCTACTAAAAATACAAAAATTAGCTGAGTGTGGTGGCAGGTGCCTGTAATCCCAGCTACTTGGGAGGCTGTGGCAGGAGAATCACTTGAACCTGGGAGGTAGAGGTTGCAGTGAGCTGAGATTGTGCCACTGCACTCCATCCTGGGTGACAAGAGCAAAATTCTGTTTCAAAAAAAAAAAAAAAAAAGGCCGGGTGTGGGGACTGACACCTGTAATCCCAGCAATTTGGGAGGTTGAGGCAGGCAGATCACGAGGTCAGGAATTCGAGACCAGCCTGACCAATATAGTGAAACAGTGTCTCTACTAAAAATACAAAAAGTTAGCAAGGCATGGTGGCGCGTGCCTGTAATCCCAGCTACTCAGGAGGCTGAGGCAGGAGAATCGCTTGAACCCAGGAGGCAGAGGCTGCAGTGAGCCGAGATCGTGCTATTGCACTCCAGCCTGGGCAACAGAGCGAGACTCCATCTCAAAAAAAAAAAAAGAAAGAAAGAAAAACAAGCAATTGTCCAGCTTGGGCAACACAGCAAGACCCCATGTCTAAATACAATACAAATGAAAAGCGAATTTTTTAAAAAAACATTTTTAAGTGTTTCAATTTTAAATTAAAAAATGTTTTTTAAAAAAATTTACTCTCAACTGGCTTTTGAGCTGAGATATGAAAGATGAGATTCAAACAGCAATGTGAGGAAGCTGGAATGAGGGCAGAGAGCATTCCAGGCAGAGAGCAGCACAGGTGCCAGGGCCAGGGGCTGGGCATGCTGGGAAAATGGAAAAAGTTCAATGTGACCGGAGCACAGTGAGGGACGGAGAGAGGTTGGCAGGGAGGTAGGAGCCTTCCAGGACCTCAGAAGGAGTTTGGATTTCAGTGTGAAGATTGATGAGAAATCATGAAGGAGTTTTTTGTTGCTTTGGGACAAGGACTCGCTCTGTTGCCCAGACTGAAGTGCAGTGGGGCGATCGTGGCTCACTGCAGCCTCAATCTCCTGGGTTCAAGCAATCCTCCTACCTCCACCTCCTGGGTAGCTGGAACTACAGATACACACCAACACACCTGGCTAATTTTTAAATTTTTTGTAGAGACAGAGTTTCTACTATATTGCTCAGGCTGGTCTTAAACTCCTTAGCTCAAGCAATCCTTCTGCCTCAGCCTCACATAGTGCTGGGATTACAGGCATGAGCCACTGCGCCCAGCCCGTGAAGAGTTCTTTTTTTTTTTTTTTTTTTTTTTTTGGCGGGGGGTCCAGGGACAGAATCTTGCTCTGTCAGCCAGGCCAGAGTGTACAATCTTGGCTGACTGCAATCTCCATTTCCTCGGCTCAAGCAATTCTCCTGCTTTAGCCTCTCAAGTAGCTGGGATTACAGGCATGTGCCACCACACCCGGCTAATTTTTGTATTTTTAGTAGAGATGGGGTTTTACCATGCTGACCAGGCTGTTCTTGAACTCCTGACCTCAGGTAATCTGCTTGCCTTGGCCTCCCAAAGTGCTGGAATTACAGGCGTGAGCCACCACTCCCGGCCAGTGAATAGTTCTTAAGAAAGGAGAAGCTATATGAGCCAGGCAGAGTGGCACATGCCAGTAGTCCCAGCTACTTGGGATGCTGAGATAGGAGAATCTCTTGAGCGTAGGAGTTTGAGGCTGCCCAGCCTGGGCAACTATGATCACACCACTGCACTCCAGCCTGGGTGACAGAACGAGACCCTGTCTCAAAAAAAAAGAGTATATTTCAAAGGCAGGACTACCATGATTTGGTGATGTGTTGGAGATGGGATGGGGGAAAGAGAAGACTCCAGGTGGATTTGGTTTCTTAGCATGGATTCATTAGGTGGATGTGGGTGCCATTCATTGACGTGAGAAGCCTGAGTCAGAGCAGGAACCAAGAGCTGCGTCTTGGACACACAGAGATAGGTAATCGGATATTCAAACCTGGAGGCTGGACGTGGTGGCTCACACCTGTCATCCCCCGCACATTAGAAGGCCGAGGCAGGTGGATCACCTGAGGTCAGGAGTTCGAGACCAGCCTGGGCAACATAGTGAAATCCCGTCTCTACCAAAAATACAAAAATTAGCTGGACATGGTGGTGCACACCTGTAATCCCAGCTACTTGGGAGGCTGAGGCAGGAGGATCAGTTGAACCGAAGAGGCAGAGGCTGCAGTGAGCTGAGATTGCACCACTGCACTCCAGCCTGGGTGACACAGCGAGATTCCATCTCAAAAAACAAAATTAGCCAGGTGTGATGGTGCATGCCTTGTAGTCCCAGCTATCCAGGAGGCTAAGCCAGGAGGACTTATTGAGCTTGGGAGGTTGAGGTTGCAGTGAGCTGTGATTGCTCCACTGCACTCCAACCTGGGCAACAGAGCAAGACCTTGTCTCAAAAACAAACAAACAAAAAAACAAACAAATCTTGGGCTCCCAGGGTATTACATGAGAAAGCCAACTCAGCATTAAGCCACTTACTGGGTCTGCCTGACTCTTGCATCCCTGCCTTCTACCTTGCCCAGAGGTCAATGCCTCACTTCTTCCTCCTCCTGCCGAGTTTGTTTCACTGAATTAACAGCGGTTGGGTCTCACCTGTTCTCTGCTTTGTCCCCCAGGCACAAGCAAACAGGACCTGACCTCCTTCGACATGGAGCTGTCCTCCAGTGGCATCAGTGCTGACCTCAGCAGGGTGCGTGCTGGGCAGGAGCAGTGGGCTGCGGGTGTCTCGGGAGTGCAGCTGGCTCTGGCGGGGTGTTGGTGGGTAGCTGACCCGCTCATCTCCTTCCCTGGGCAGGGCCATGCAGTCGTGGGGGCAGTAGGAGCCAAGGACTGGGCTGGGGGCTTCCTGGACCTAAAGGCAGACCTACAGGATCACACATTTATTGGAAATGAACCATTGACACCAGAAGTGAGGGCGGGCTATTTGGGTGAGTATTTCTCTTTTCTGCTGGGTTCTTCTGGTTGTAGGGGTCAGATGGTTACTCAGTCTGGCCTTCAGAAGAATAATGAAAGCAGTGAAACAACCAGCATGAACAAACTCAGAGTTTAAATATGGTTATAACATTCATAATTAATTGTCTGTATCTTCTGATGCTTTGACATCTTGGGACTGTGCTAATCCTGAAGAAACTACCCCTCCCAGGCTGGCAAATTCCTAGAGATAGTGAACAACTTGCCTGCGAATATGCCTTGTAGCTAGTCGTGGTGGCTCATGCCTGTAACCCCAGCACTTTGGGAAGCTGAGGCAGGTGGATTGCCTGAGGTCAGGAGTTCGAGACCAGCCTGGCCAACATGGTGAAATGCTGTCTCTACTAAAAATACAAAAATTAGCCAGGTGTGGTGCTGCACGCCTGTAGTCCCAGCTACTCTGGAGGCTGAGGCAGGAGAATCGCTTGAACCCAGGAGGCGGAGCTTGCAATGAGCCGAGATTGCGCCGCTGCACTCTAGCCTGGGCAACAGAGCAAGACTCTGTCCCCAAAAATAGGGCCAGATGCAGTGGCTCACACCTGTAATTCCAGCATTTTCGGAGGCCGAGGTGGGTGAATCACCGGAGGTCAGGAGTTCAAGACCAGACTGGCCAACGTGGCGAAACCTCATCTCTACTAAAAATATAAAAATGAGCCAGGCGTGATGGTGGGTGCCTTTAATCCCAGCTACTCAGGAGGCCGAGGCAGGAAAATTGTTTGAACCTGGGAGGTAGAGGTTGTAGTGAACCAAGGATCACACCACTGCACTCCAGCTTGCGTGACAAAGCAAGACTCTGTCTCAAAAACAAAAATGCCTTTTATATGCAAACCAGCCAATTCTGAGCCCACATCCCCAGCCATTTCCTTTGTCTAATCCTTACACACCAAGCCAATATTTTCTCTGCCCTAAATCGGCCCAGGGTCAGGCACCAATCAACCAGAGGCCACTGCTATAGCCCCAAGCCAGCCAAAATAATTCAAACTGTGCAATCCTAAACTTGCTTGAACTTGCCAACCTAGCTTGCCACCCTTCCTTGTGGAAACCACAAGAAGAGCTCTGGGCCATGCTCTTTCCTGGCTCCTCCTGACTTTCCACTAATCTGGTGTTTCCCCGTCTGGCCCTGCAGAGCATGCAGTGCCTCCTGCCTCCAGGAACTGTGAGTAGTAAACTTGTTTCAATGACAGTGACTCTCTATATCATCAGTCACACCTATATGTTAAATCCCAGGCACATTTTAAAACAACCTGCCTTATTAGTAAGAGGACTGGCCACCCCTTTTTGAGGCTTCCTCTTCTTGAATTGTCCAAGATGACCTGAGGTCAGAAGTTTGAGACCAGCCTGGCCAACATGGTGAAACCCCATCTCACCATGTTAGTAAAAATACAAAAAATTAACTAGGTGTGGTGGCACACACCTGTAGCCTCAGCTACTTGGGAGGCTGAGGCAGGAGAATCACTTGACCCTGGGAGGCAGAAGTTACAGTGAGCCGAGATTGCACCATTGCACTTCAGCCTGGGCGACAAAGAAAGACTTTGTTCCCCGCAAAAAAAAAAAAAAAGGCTGGGTATGGTGGTGCATGTCTGTGGTCCCAGCTACTTGGGAGGCTGAGAGGGGAGGATCACTTGAGCCTGGGAGGTTAAGGCTTCAGTGAAGAAAAGAAAAAAAAAAAGAACTCTAAAGTTTCATCTCTAGCTGGGCGTGGTGGCTCACACCTGTAATCCCAACACTTGGGGAGGTTGAGGCTGATGGATCACTTGAGGCCAGCAGTTCGAGACCAGCCTGGCCAACATGGTGAAACCCTGTCTCTGCTAAAAATGCAACAAATTAGCCAGGCATGGTGGCATGTGCCTGTAATGCCAGCTACTCAGGAGGCTGAGGCAGAAGAATCATTTGAAACCAGGAGACGGAGGTTGCAGTGAGCTGAGATTGTGCCACTGCACTCCAGCCTGGGTGACAGAGAAAAACTGTCTCAAAAAAACAAAAAAAGTTCAATCTCTAGTTAGACACCCACCCCACTATACGCACACATAAATATATGCATATGTGTGGATAGACAGAATCTGAGTGTTTACTATGCTACTATCCTTCAGATCTCAATTTAGGTATCACTAGCATAGGACTAAGCATTTTATATCCATGTCTTATTTAACTCTGAAAACGCACCCCATTAGATTGGTACTGTTCCTCTTTTTTTTCTTTTTCTTCCCCCCTGTCCCAGGCAATTGTTTATAGCAGTATGAGATTTCGTCTTCTTTTTTTTTTTTTTTTTTGATGGCTTCTTGTTCTGTTACCCAGGCTGGAGTGCAGTGACGTCATCTCAGCTCACTGCAACCTTCGCCTCCCAGGTTCAAGTGATTCTCCTGCCTCAGCCTCCCGAGTAGCTGGGATTACAGGTGTGCGCCACCACGCCCAGCTAATTTTTGTATTTTTAGTAGAGACGGGGTTTCACCATGTTTGCTAGGCTGATCTAGAACTCCAGACTTCGTGATCTGCCCACCTTGGCCTCCCAAAGTGCTAGGATTACAGGTGTGAGCCACTGCACCCAGACCCTTTTTTTTTTCTTTAGAGATGAGATCTCGCTCTGTCACCCAAGCTGGAGTGCAGTGGCTCCATCTTGGCTCACTGCCACCTTGACCTCCAGGCTTTCAGCAATCCTCCTGCCTCAGCCTCCCAGACTGCTGATGTTACAGGCGTTAACCACCATGCCCAGCCTCTTTTTGTAGATTAGCAAACAGAGGCACAGAGGCATGAAGCAATTTACTTAAGACTACACAGCTAAGAAACAGTAGCACTAGGATTTAAACCTTGTCTCACTGAGTTCAAGGAGTTGAAGTTCTTTTTTATTTTTATTTTTTGAGGTGGAGTTTCATTCTTGTTGTCCAGGCTGGAGTGCAATGGTGTCATCTCAGTTAACCGCAACCTCTGCCTCCTGGGTTCAAGTGATTCTCTTTCCTCAGCCTCCCGTGTAGCTGGGACTACAGGCACATGCCACCTTGCCTGGCTAACTTTTTGTATTTTTAATAGAGATGGGATTTTACCATATTGACCCGGCTGGTCTCAAACTCCTGACCTCAGGTGATCCACCCACCTTGGCCTCCCAAAGAGGCGTGAGCCTCCTCATCCAGCCGACATATCTTTAAGCATGAAATTTTTTTAAGTTTCCTGATTTATTTTATTTCGTTAGAGACAGGGTCTTATTCTGTCACCGA
Source organism: Saimiri boliviensis (assembly GCF_048565385.1). NCBI lineage: Eukaryota > Metazoa > Chordata > Mammalia > Primates > Cebidae > Saimiri > Saimiri boliviensis. The sequence goes on from NC_133460.1 coordinate 21,192,433, forward strand.
GTCTAGAGTGTAGTGACACCATCGTAATTCACTGCAGCCTTGAACTCCTGGGCTCCAGCACTCAGCCTCTCTAGTACCTGGGACCACAGGTATCTACCATCACAGTTGGCTAGCTTTTGTAAGTTTTTGTAGAGACCGGGTCTCTCCATGTTGCTCAGGCTGATCTCAAACTTCTGGTCTCCAGTGATCCTTCTGCCTCGGCTTCTAATCATGCTAGGATTACAGGCATGAGCCACTGCGCCTGGCCCAGACATGCTTTATTTTTAATATCCATGCCAACTTTGCATACTTCTGACTAACATATCCTATTTTATTTTATTATTTAAGAAAAAAGAGGTCGGGCACAGTGGCTCATGCCTGTAATCCCAGCACTTTGGGAGGTTGAGGTGGGTGGATCACCTGAGGTCAGGAGTTCGAGACCAGCCTGGCCAACATGAAGAAACTGTTTCTACTAAAAATACAAAAAAAAATTACCTGGGCATCGTGGCTGGGCACCTGTAATCCCAGCTACCTGGGAGGCTGAGGCAGAAGAATTGCTTGAATCTAGGAGGCAAAGGTTGCAGTGAGCCGAGATCACCCAATTTCACTCCAGCCTGGGCAAGAGAGAGAGACTCTGTCTCTAAAAAAGAAAAAAGGAGTGTTCTTTACTAATCCTCGGGTAAACTGAGGCTCAGATGAGGCTCCACGCTCCACCTCTGGTGATGGCTGCTTTTCCCTGGGTGTGCCTGTCACCCACAGTTGGAGAATCCCCAAGATGATAGGATTTGTTCTGCTGGGAGCACGTGGCTGCTTTTCTCAGGAGAAGATCTTCAGCTGTCTTGATGTATCTCTGCTACTAACCTAATTCCCTGGGGCCCCTGCCCATCTCCTGCTGAGTGTTGCCGTCTTCTTCCAGCATCCTCTGTGTTCTGAACCCCACGCCCCACACCCTCTCCTCAGGGTACACCATGACCTGGCTGCCCTCCCGGGAAAAGACTTGGCTGCTGGCCTCGGGAGCCCCTCGATACCAGCATGTGGGCCGAGTGCTGCTGTTCCAAGAGCCAGAGGGCAGAGGACACTGGAGCCAGGTCCAGGCAATCAATGGGACCCAGGTGAGCACAGCCCGAGGGCATCTGCAGACCAGGGGCTGGTGGGACACACGTCACACTCTCTGCTGTCCTTTGAACGCTCATCCACTTACCATGTGGCAGGCCCTGTGCTAAACACGATCATATTTGTCCCTCATAACACAGAGGTAAGCCCTGTCACTTCCCTCTCTAGTTTAAGAAACTGAGGCTGGGCGTAGTGGCTCATGCCTGTAATCCTAGTACTTTGAGAGGCCAAGGCAGGTGGATCACAAGGTCAAGAGATCAAGACCATCCTGGCCAACATAGTGAAACCGCATCTCTACTAAAAATACAAAAATTACAGGCGCGTGCCACCACGCCCAGCTAGTCTCAGCTACTCGGGAGGCGGAGACAGGAAAATCGCTTGAACCCAGTAAGCAGAGGTTGCAGTGAGCTGAGATTGTGCCACTACACTCTAGCCTGGTGACAGAATGAGACTCTGTCTCAAAAAAGAAAAGAAAAGAAAAGAAACGGAACCTCAAAGAGCCCACCTTGTCTTAATGCACATAGACTAGGGGTGGATCCAGGACTGGAACCTGCATTTGAGGGAGTGGCATAAGATGAGCTCAGAACGGGTATCTCCCTGCCAGCCCCTGCTGTTCCCACAGGTGCTTCCCCAGACACCTGCCTCTCTCCACAGATTGGCTCTTATTTCGGTGGGGAGCTGTGCAGTGTGGATACGGACCAAGATGGGGAGACAGAGCTGCTGCTGATTGGCGCCCCGCTGTTCTATGGGGAGCAGAGAGGAGGCCGGGTGTTTATCTACCAGAGAAGACAGGTGGGGCCAGGATCTGGAGCTGAGGGGTAGGAGGGGAAGGCTTTCCCTGTCTGGCCATGTGGTGATTAAACTTTTAGAACAACAGACAGGCGAGAGTGAATCCTCACTGGTGAAATACTGTGTGCAGGGTCCAGTGCCAAACTTTTTTTTGTTGAGATGGAGTCTCACTCTTGTCGCCCAGGCTAGACTGCAGTGGTGCGATCTTGGTTCACTGCAACCTCCGCTTCCTGGGCTCAAGCGATTCTCCTGCCTCAGCCTCCTGAGTAGCTGGGATTACAGGCATCCACCACCACGCCCAGCTAATTTTTGTATTTTTAGAAGAGACGGGATTTTGCCATGTCGGCCAGGCTGGTCTTGAACTCCTGACCTCATGTGATCCACCCACCTCAGCCTCCCAAAGTGCTGAGATTACAGGCTTGAGCCACTGCGCCTGGCTATAAAACTTTTTATAGATCACAACCTCACTTTCCTCGTGACAATCTGCTGAGATCCCACAAGCTTTATTTTATATATAGGAATTCCTGGGGTGCAGTGTCTCACGCCTGTAATCCCAGCACTTTGAGAGCCTGAGGCAGAACAATTCCTTGAAGCCAGGAGTTCAAGACTAGCCTGGGCAACATGACAAGATCCTGTTTCTACAAAAATAAAAATAAATAAATTACAGTTAAAAAGTTAGTCAGGTACAATGGTACTTGCCTGCAGTCCCAGCTACTTGGGAGGCTGAGGTGGGAGAATCACTTGAGCCCAGGAGTTCGAGGCTGTAGTGAGCTGTGATCATCCCACTGCACTCCAGCCTGTGTGACAGAGCAAGACTCTGTCTCAAAAAAAATTATCCAAAAAAAGTATATATATATATATATGGAAACCCCAAGGCTCAGTAAGGGGTTATCTGAAGCCACAAGGTCACACAGACAGTAAGAGGTTGGGCTGGGGCTTGAACTGTAGTTATCTGACAGCCCCGTTTGAATTCTGTGAGGGACCCCGTCTTATATTTCTTTAGCATTCTTCACTCAGTTGTTCTGTGACAGCTTACTGAGTAACTTGGGTGTGACCTGTCTCTTGCTACTTCCTAGTTGGGGTTTGAAGAGGTCTCAGAGCTGCGGGGGAACCCCGGCTACCCACTCGGGCGGTTTGGAGAAGCCATCACCGCCCTGACAGACATCAATGGCGATGGGCTGGTGGATGTGGCTGTGGGGGCCCCTCTGGAGGAGCAGGGGGCTGTGTACATCTTCAATGGAATGCATGGGGGACTGAACCCCCAACCAAGTCAGGTGAGGTACCCTGCCTGCCAATCACACTCCAGTCTTGGGTGCTCAAAGTCCCCAAGCCCAAACGCCACTCCCCAGCCCAACCCTTCCCCCCTTCCAACCTGCCTCTTTTCAGCTTAGCGGGAATTTCTCTCTTGCTCTTAGCGGATAGAAGGGACCCAGGTGCTCACAGGAATTCGGTGGTTTGGACGCTCCATTCATGGGGTGAAGGACCTTGAAGGGGATGGCTTGGCAGACGTGGCCGTGGGGGCGGAGGGCCAGATGATCGTGCTGAGGTAAGACGGGGCTCCCGGGTCCCACCTGATGACCCCAGCTGTTATCCTTTGTTTTGTTTATATTTTATTTCTTTATTTATTTTGGTTTTTTTTTTTTAGAGACAAGTTCTTTCTCTGTCGCTCAGGCTAGAGTGCAGTGACATGATCCTAACTCACTGCAGCCTCAAACTGCTGGGCTTAAGTGATCCTCCCACCTCAGCCTCCCAAGTAGCTGGGACTACAGGTGCTTGCCACCACACCTGGCTATTTTTTTTTTTTTTTTGGTAGAAATGGGGATCTGCTATGTTGCCCCAGGTGGTCTCAAACTCCTGGTCTCAAACTATCCTTTCTTCTCAGCCTCCCAAAGTGCTGGGATTACAGGCAGGAGACACTGTATATGGTCTATTTATTTTTTTAGTACATGCTTCCAGGCCAGACGTGGTGGCTCACGCCTGTAATACCAGCACTTTGGGAAGCCAGGGCAGGTGGATTACTTGAGGTCAGGAGTTCGAGACAAGCCTGACCAACATGTTGAAACCCCGTCTCTACTAAAATTATAAAATTAGATGGGTGTGATGGCGAGGACCTGTAATCTCAGCTACTCAGGAGGCTGAGGCAGGAGAATGGCTTCAACCCAGGCGGTAGAGGTTACAGCGAACCAAGATTGCACCTTTGCACTCCAGCCTAGGCAACAAGAGAGAAACTCTGAACCCCACACCACCCCCACCACCCCCCAAAAAAAGATACGGTCTTATGAGGTAGGCAGATCACCTGAGGTCAGGAGTTTGAGACCAGCCTGGCCATCAAGGTGAAACCCTGTGCCTAGTAAAAATACAAAAAAATATAGCCAGGCATGGCAGGCACCTATAATCCCAGCTACTTGGGAGACTGAGGCAGGAGAATTGCTTGAACCCAGGAGGCAGAGGTTGTAGTGAGCCAAGGTCGTGCCACTGCACTCAAACCTGGGCAACAGAGTGAGACTGCATCTCAAAAAAAAAAAGAAAAAAGAAAAGAATATACAGTCTTGCTACTTTGCCCAGGCTGGTCTCAAACTCCTGGGCTCACAGGATTCTTCTGCCTCAACTTCCCAAGTAGCTGGGATTACAGACATGGGCACTGCACCTGGCCGCATGCTCTGCGCAGTTACTGTGTGCCAGGCCCCGTGCAGATGTTTTGTAGGCGTGAGCTCACTGGGTCTTCACACAGCCCTGTTAGGTAGGTTTACTTTTTATAGAGCGTTCATGTCTTACTCCAGATTGAACAGTGGCCATCAGTGATGGAACTGGGATGTGCACCCAGGGCTATCTGACACTGAAACCTCATAGAGAAGGAACATCATGGGATCAGGAAAAGCATAGCTTTAGAACATGGTGACCTGGAATCAAGTTAAGGCTCTGCCGTTTACTTCTGGGATGCTGTTACTCCACTCACTTAGCTGCCTTTTTTTTTTTTTTTTTTTGTAAACTCCACCTCCTGGGTTCAAGTGATTCTCCTGCCTCAGCCTCCCGAATAGCTGGGATTATAGGTGACTGCCACCACACCCAGCTAATGTGTGTATTTTTTAGTAGAGATGGGATTTCACCATGTTGGCCAGGCTGCTCTTGAACTCCTGACCTCAGGTGATCCACCTCCCTTGGCCTCTCAAAGTGCTGAGATTACAGGCGTGAGCCACTACACCCCACCCACTTAGCTTCTTGGGACCCATGTTTCCTCATCTTTGAAATGGTAGTGACATTTACTGCCTTACCCATGTCTTAGAATTGCTGGGAGGATCATGTAATATCTGATGGTGAATAGTTATTTATTGATCACCTGCTGCATCTCAAACACTAAATCAGGCACTGGGGAGAGAACTTATATGTTGGAAAATGTATAATTAAAAATTAGCAGGGTGTGGTGGCTCACGTGGGTAATCCCAGCACTTTGAGATGACATGTGGTGGGAGAATCACTTGAGCTCAAGAGTTTGAGACCAGCCTGAGCAATATAGTGGGACACAATCTGTATGTTTTTTTGTTTGGTTTGTTTTTTTAAAAAAACAAAACAAAACAAAACAAAACAAAAAACAAAACAAAACAAAAAAAACATTGTCTTGCTCTGTCACCCAGGCCAGAGTGCAGTGGTATGATCTTGGCTCATTGCAACCTCCATCTCCCGGGTTCAAGTGATTCTCCTGCCTTGGCCTTCCAAGTAGCTGGGATTACAGGTGTGAACCACCATACCCCACTAATTTTTTTGTATTTTCAGTAGAGATGGGCCATGGCTGGTTTTGAACTCCTGACCAAAAGGGATCTGCCCGCCTCAACCTCCTAAAGTGATAGGATTACAGACGTGAGCCACCATACCCAGCATTTATTATTATTATTTTTTTTAATTCGCCAGGTATGGTGGTGCGTGACTGTAGACACAACTACTTGGGATGCTGAGGCAGGAGCATGACTTGAACCTGGGAAATCGAGGTTGCAGTGAGCTGTGATCATGCCACTGCACTGCAGCCTGAGTGACAGAGTGAGATCCCATCACAAAAAAAAAATTCATAGGGCAAGCGCAGTGGTTCACGCCTATAATCCCAGCACTTTGGGAGGCCAAGGCGGGCAGATCACAAGGTCAGGAGTTTGAGACAAGCCTGGCCAATATGGCAAAACTCCATCTCTACTAAAAATAATAATAATAATAACAATAATTAGCCAGGCATGGTGGCACATGCCTGTAGTCCTAGCTACTTGGGAGGCTGAGGCAGGAGAATCGCTTGAACCCAGGAGGTGAAGGTTGCAGTGAGACGAGATCGTGCCACTGCACTCCGGCCTGAGCGACAGAGCAAGGCTGTTTCTAACAATAACAACAAAAAGCTGGAATTTTTTATTACGAAGCATAATAAAATTCATGCAAGCATCATCAAAGGCTAAAACGTAAACACAAAAGTAACTCAGTATGATTTCCCTTCCTAAGAGCTCACTCTTCATGGAAAATGGGTCAGAAGCTGCAAGAATGCACTGGGAGCCCCAATTATCGTCATTACTGGCCAGGCGTGTTGGCTCACACCTATAATCCCAGCACTTTGGGAGCCAAAGGTGGGAGGACTGCTTGAGCTCAGGAGTTCAAGACCAGCCCGGACCACATAGGAAGATCCCTTCTCTACAGAAATTTTTTCTAATTAACCATGTGTTTTGGCACATGCCTGTGGTCCCAGCTCCTTGGGAGGCTGAGGTGGGGGGATCACTAGAGCCTAGGAGGCTGAGGCTGCAGTGAGCTGTGATCATGTCACTGCATACCAGCCTGGGCAAAAGAGTGAGACCCTATCTCAAAATAAATAAATAAAAAGTATCATTATTATTTTTCTTAAGAGGAGACAGTCGGCCGGGCGCGGTGGCTCAAGCCTGTAATCCCAGCACTTTGGGAGGCCGAGGCGGGTGGATCACGAGGTCAAGAGATCGAGACCATCCTGGTCAACATGGTGAAACCCCATCTCTACTAAAAATACAAAAATTAGCTGGGCATGGTGGCGCGTGCCTGTAATCCCAGCTACTCAGGAGGCTGAGGCAGGAGAATTGCCTGAACCCAGGAGGCGGAGGTTGCGGTGAGCCGAGATCGCGCCATTGCACTCCAGCCTGGGTAGCAAGAGCGAAACTCCATCTCAAAAAAAAAAAAAAAAAAAAAGAGGAGACAGTGACATTTTGAAGTCTGCTTTAGGGAAGGAGAGTTCTCTGGGCTCTGCTGGCAGAAGGCCACATCTGAGGGGGGTGTGCGGTTGGGATGGAGGGGAGAGACTTGGTTGCTTTCTGCCCTGCAGCTCCCGGCCCGTGGTGGATGTGGTCACTCTGATGTCCTCCTCTCCAGCCAAGATCCCAGTACATGAAGTGGAGTGCTTCTATTCAGCCAGTAACAAGATGAAGGAAGGCGTTAATATCACAGTCTGTTTCCAGATCAAGTCTCTCATCCCCCAGTTCCAAGGTCAGAGCTCTCCTCCTGCTCCACAGGGCAGCTGCCACCCCAAATCTATGCTTACAGCCCCAGGATCCCCCACCATTCAACTCCTGCCTTTTCCACCCTGCCCAGGCCGCCTGGTTGCCAATCTCACTTACACCCTGCAGCTGGACAGCCACCGAACCAGAAGCCGGGGCTTGTTCCCAGGAGGGAGACAAGAACTCAGCAGGAACATAGCTGTCACCACCAGCATGTCCTGCAATGACTTCTCATTCCATTTCCCGGTAAGGGAGTCAGTCCCAATGCTCTGGGATGAGCTGCCTGCAGGGGCAGGCTCAACTCTGTCACTATCCGCTGGTAGACATGTTACTTGATCCCTCTGTGCTGATTACTTCTCCTGTGCAATAGTAGTAATAACACCTTTAGCATATTTTGTTCTAGTGGGTTTTTAAAAAATGTTTTATATTATTTATCTGAGACAAAGTCTCCCTCTGTCGCCCAGGCTGGAGTGCAGTGGCTTGATCTCGGCTCACCACAGCCTCCACCTCTCAGGTTCAAGCAATTCTCCTGTCTCAGCCTCCCGAGACACCTGCCGCCACACTGGCTAATTTTTTTTTTTTTTTTTATCTTTAATAGAGACAGAGTTTCACCATGTTGGCCATTTTTACAGAATATTCAGTTGTCGTAGCATTTCATTATTTGCCAGGTTCATGTCATGCGTCCCAGAAAAAGTCGTTTTTTTTGTTTGTTTGTTTTGTTTTTTCAAGACAGAGTTTCACTCTTGTTGCCCAGGCTGGAGTGCAATGGTGCAATCTCCACTCACCACAACCTCCACCACAGCTGAATAGCAGCCTCCTGAGTAGCTGGGATTACGGGCGTGCAACACCACGCCTGGCTAATTTTGTATTTTTACAAAATTACAAAAGTTCAGGCTGGTCTTGAACTTCCAACCTCAGGTGATCCACCTGCCTCAGCCTCCCAAAGTGCTAGGATTACAGACATGAGCCACTGTGCCCAGCCAAGTTTTTTATTTAAGTCTTGTGTTTGGTACATGGAAAAAAAGTTTTTAAAAGGATTTAAACAGGCCATTCACAGTGGCTCATGTCAGCACTTTGAGAGGCTGAAGTAGGTGGATCACTTGAGCTTAGGAGTTCAACACCAACTTAGGCAACATAGCGAGACCCCTTCTCTACAAAAAAAAAATACAAAATACAAAATACAAAATAATCAGCCAGGCTTGGTGAAATACACCTGTATTCTCAGCTACCTGGGAGGCTGAAGCAGGAGGATTGCTTGAACCCAGGAGGTGCAGGTTGCAGTGAACTGTGATTGTGCCACTGCACTCTAGCCTGGGCAACAGAGTGAGACTCTGTCTCAAAAATAAACAAAGTTTAAACAACTAAAATACCCAGATTCAGTTGCTTATAAGCAATCCTGTGTAAAATGGAATTGATATCAAATTATTATGTTCTCTTAAATATTTTATAAAAGGCCAGGCACAGTGGCTCATGCCTGTAGTCCCAGTACTTTGGGAGGCTGAGGCAGGTGGATCACTTGAGGTCAGGAGTTCAAGACCACCCTGGCCAACATGGTGAAACCCCATCTCTGCTAAAATACAAAAAGTTAGTCAGGTGTGGTGGCAGGCACCTGTAATCCTAGCTACTCGGGAGGCTGAGACAGGAGAATCACTTGAACCTGGAGGTGGAGGTTGCAGTGAACTGAGATCGCCCCATTGCACTCCAGCCTGGGCAACAATAGCAAAACTCCATCTCAAAAAAAAAAGTTATAAAAGACACTATAGGATTGGGGTATAAGAATTTGAGGTTTGTTTTAAACTTTTTGTTTTTGAGATGGAGTCTCACTCTGTTCCCCAGGCTGGAGTACATTGGTATGATCTGGGCTCACTTCAGCCTCTGTCTCCTGGGTTCAAGCGGTTCTCTCAACTCATCTTCCCAAGTAGCTGGGATTACAGTTGTGCACCACTATGCCCAGATAAGTTTTGTATTTTTAGTAGAGACGGAATTTCACCATGTTGGACAGGCTGGTCTCAAACTCCTGACCTCAAGGGATCCACCTGCCTCAGCCTCCCAAAGTGCTGGCATTATAGGCATGAGCTACCACACTTAGCCCATTTTAAACTTTTTTTTTTTTTTTTTGAGACAGAGTCTTGTTCTGTCACCAGACGCCAGGCTGGAGTGCAGTGGCGCGATCTTGGCTCACTGCAACCTCCGCCTCCCAGGTTCAAGCAATTCTCCTGCCTCAGCCTCCCACGTAGCTGAGACTACAGGCACGCGCCACCATACCCAGCTAATTTTTGTATTTTTAGTAGAGACAGGGTTTCACCATGTTGGACAGGATGGTCTTGATCTCTTGTCCTCGTGATCCACCCGTCTCGGCCTCCCAAAGTGCTGGAATTACAGGCGTGAGCCACTGCGCCCGGCCAATTTTAAACTTTTTATTATGGGGAATGTGAATCATACAAAACTAGAAAAAAATAGTTTAATGAATCCCCAGATCCTCATCACGCAGTTTCAATGATCAAATCACCTTCGATTTCATTCAAACCTCCTCTAAGTGCCTCTCTGCCCCCTCGAATTCCACCTCTTACAAGATTTAGACATTTTAAACATAAATTTGCCAGAAAAGAAAGCAGTGTGACATGGTGGAAAGACCCCGGATTTTGGATTTGGACAGATTTGGGTTCAAATCTTGAGTCTGTCACTTCTAGTTCATAGGACAATTGTGCCATCTTTTCAGTTTTCATTTTCTTTTTCTTTTCTAGAGGTAGAGGAGGGAGGGAGGAAGGATGAAAGAGAAAGAGAAAGGAAGGAGGGAAGGAAGAAGGAAAGAAAGAAGGAGAGAGAGAGATGAAGGAAGGAAGGAAGGGAGAGGGAAGGAGGGTAGAAAGGAAGGAAAAGAAGAAAAAAGAAGAGAGAAGGAAGGAAGGGAAAGAAAAAAAGGAAAGGGGCCGGGCGCGGTGGCTCAAGCCTGTAATCCCAGCACTTTGGGAGGCCGAGGCGGGTGGATCACGAGGTCGAGAGATCGAGACCATCCTGGTCAACATGGTGAAACCCCGTCTCTACTAAAGATACAGAAAACTAGCTGGGCATGGTGGTGCGTGCCTGTAATCCCAGCTACTCAGGAGGCTGAGGCAGGAGAATTGCCTGAACCCAGGAGGCGGAGGTTGCGGTGAGCCGAGATCGTGCCATTGCACTCCAGCCTGGGTAACGAGAGCGAAACTCTGTCTCAAAAAAAAAGAAAAAAAGAAAAAAAGGAAAGGAAGGGAGAGCTCGTTGTCCTTATTATAAAGGTTGGGGTAACAATACCTACCTCTTGGGATTAGCAGAAACTTTAGGTGAAAAACAATTTGAGTACCTACAGCATGTCAGTGTCAGGCATAGGTAATAACAAGTGACTAAGACCCAGCCTTGTTCTCAAGGAACAAAATTCTACAACTAGGATATTCTGGTTATTCTGGAATTTTCTTCTGTAAGCTTTGATAATGACTACCTATGTCAAAGATTCAGGGGCTTCCGTTAGGACACAGTGGGGAAAAAGTGCTGGGATCGATTAGTGCTGTCTGCCAGGGAACTGGGGCTGAGGATGAAACCTGTGCTGAGAAGCCCCCTGGGCAAACACCTGCTATGTAGTCAAACGGATTTTCCCTACTGGTGTAGGGTCTTAGACAAATCACCAGCAGAATGTCATCATTTGTAAAATGCTGACAAGGTATACATCTCGTTGGAAGTGTGGTAAAGGCCAGATCCATGACACAGGCTGTCTTCTCATCATCCCCAGGTGTGTGTTCAAGACCTCATCTCCCCCGTTAATGTCTCCCTGAATTTCTCGCTTTGGGAGGAGGACGGGACACCGAGGGACCAAAGGGCGGTAAGAAGAGATGGCTAAGAATGGTGCAGAGTTTCCCAGAGAAATCCATTTGGCAAGAAGTGACTATCCAATGGCCAGGCAGCTCACTCCTTTAATGCCAGCACTTTGGGCAGCTAAAGTGGGTGGATTACTTGAGGTCAGGAGTTCGAGTGACCTCAAGTCGAACAGTTGGCCAGCCTAGCCAACCGTTCGATGGTGAAACCCCATCTCTACTAAAAATACAAAAATCAGCTGGGTGTGATGGTACACTTGACGCCAGGGGTTTGAGAACAGCCAGGCATAGTCAGACTCCCTTTCTAGAAAACATAAGAAATTAGCCGGGTGTGATGGTGTACCCCTGTAGTCCCAGCTACCCAGGAGGCAGAGCAGAGAGGATCACTTGTGCCCAGAGAGTTGAGGCTGCAGTGAGCTATTGAGCTATGATTGCACCACTGCACTCCAGCCTGGACAACAGCAAAGTGAGACCCTGTCTCTAAACAAGAAAAAAAAAGAGCCAACCCAGTGTGGTGGCTCATGCCTGCAATCCCAGCAATTTGGGGAGGCTGAGGCGAGTGGATTGCTTGAGGCCAGGAGTTCGAGACCAGCATGGCCAACATGGCAAAAACCTGTCTCTATTAAAAAAAAAAATTACACACACACACACACACACACACACATTTTTGAGACTAAGTTTTACTCTCATTGCGCAGGCTGGAGTGCAACAGCATGATCTTGGCAACCTCCGCCTCCTGAGTTCAAGCCATTCTCCTGCCTCAGTCTCCCGCATAGCTGGAATTACAGGCATGCACCAGCATGCCCAGCTAATTTTGTATTTTTAGTAGAGACGGGGTTTCTCCATGTTGATCAGGCTGGTCTCAAACTCCTGACCTCAAGTGATCCACCTGACTCAGCCTCCCAAAGGGCTGGGATTATAGGCGTGAGCCATTGCACCCAGCTTACTAAAAATATTTTTACAAAATTAGCTGAAAGTGGTGGTGCATACCTGTAATCACAGCTACTCAGGAGGCTGAGGCAGGAGAATCGCTTGAACCCAGGAGGCAGAGATTGCAGTGAGCAGAGATTGCGCCACTGCACTCCAGCCTGGGTAGCAGAGTGAGACTTGTCTTTAAAAAAAAAAAAACAAAAGATCTGATGCGGTGGCTCACTCCTGTAATTCCAACACTTTGGGAGGCCGAGACGGGTGGATCACAAGGTCAGGAGATCAAGACCATCCTGGCTAACACTGTGAAATCCCATCTCTACTAAAAACAAATACAAAAAAATATTAGCTGGGCATGGTGGTGCATGCCTGTAGTCCCAGCTACCTGGGAGGCTGAGGCAGGAGAATCCCTTGAACTCAAGAGGCAGAAGTTGCAGTGAGCCGAGATCACTCCACTGCACTCCAGCCTGGCAACAGAGCAAAACTCTGTCTTAAAAAATTAAAAAGCAACAAAGAGCTGCCACCAGAGTCCAGCTGCGCAAGTGCTGTGGGCTGAGGCAGGGGAATGAGGCAACCCTGGGAAGGGAGCTGGCTCCTGGCCAGGGCCAACCACAGCGAGTCCAGTTGAGGTAAGCTCCTGCCCCTCCATTCCTCCTTCACGAGGTCTGCTGCCTCCGCTAATCTCTCCTCTCTCCATCCTGCCCACTCCCCTTGCTCGACAGGGCAAGGACAGACCACCCATCCTGAGACCCTCCCTGCACTTGGAGACCTGGGAGGTAAGAGGGGAGGAGGGGCAGGTAGAGAGGCCTGGGGCCCGGTTCCTCCTGGTCTGAGCCTCTTACTCCTTTCTTCTTGGCCTTTCAGATCCCTTTTGAGAAGAACTGCGGGGAGGACAATAAGTGTGAGGCAAACATGAGAGTGTCCTTCTCAACTGCAAGGTCAGTAAGGCCGCCCCACCTCCAGCCTCCCATCCACTCTGTTTTAAGACCCCCGGCTCCACTCACCAGATACATCATTTGGAGACACCACTTCCCTCTCTTGGGCCTTCTTTTCTTTTCCTGAGAAATTCAAGGTTGAACTCAGTGGCTCCTGCCTGTAATCCCAGCACTTCAGGAGGCCAACCAAGGTGGGAAGACTGCTTGAAGCCAAGAGTTCAAGACCAGCCTGGGCAGCATAGCAAGACCCTGTCACTACAAAAATTTTAAAAATTAGCTGGGCGTGTATTCCCATGCGTGTATTCCCAGCTACTCAGGAGGGTGAGGCAAGAGGATCACTTGAGCCCAGGAGTTCGAGGCTGCAGTGAGCTATGACCATGCCACTGCACTCCAGCCTGAGCCTCAGAGCAAGACCCTGTCTCTAAAAAATAAAACATAAATAAAATAAAAAGCAAATCCTTCATGGAACTCCCATCAGTGAGCAGTAAACGAGATTGCAAGAATTGCAAAACTGAAAGGCTGGGCATGGCCAGGCGTGGTGGTTCACGCCTGTAATCCTAGCACTTTGGGAGGCTGAGGTGGGCAGATCACCTGAGGTCGGGAGTTTGAGACCAGCCTGACCAACATGGAGAAAACTTGTCTCTACTAAAAATACAAAAATTAGCCGGACGTGGTGACGCCTGCCTGTAATCCCAGCTCCTCGGGAGGCTAAGGCAGGAGAACCACTTGAACTTAGGAAGTGAGTTTGCAATAAGCTAAGACTGCATCATTGCACTCCAGCCTGGGCAACAGAGCAAGACTCTATCTGAGGAAAAAAAAAAAAAAAAAAAAAAAAAAAAAAGGCTGCGTATGAAAGATGATTGGTTTTGATTTACTTCTTACTGGTCCACCAGATCCCTCAGTTCTGATATTCCCTACCCTGATCCTGCCTCCTCCATCTTGGACCCTAACTTTTCCCTGATCATCTCCCACAGATCCAGAGCCCTGCGTCTGACCGCATTTGCCAGCCTCTCTGTGGAGCTGAGCCTCAGTAACTTGGGAGAAGATGCTTACTGGGTCCAGCTGGATCTGCACTTCCCCCAGGGACTCTCCTTCCGAAAGGTGGAGATGCTGAAGGTGGGTGAGAGGACAGCACCAGGTGTGCATTCCACAGTCACTGCTCCCATCTTTGAACCCCAGGTGGCCAGGACAGCCTGAACACGTAGACAGCTGTGGGTGGACAGGGGTCTCAGGGTCACATCTGGGTTCCCAGCCTAGAGCTGTATGATCTGAGGTATAAGGTTTTACCCTCAGGCTGGGCATGGTGGCTCACGCCTGTAATCCCAACCCTTTGGGAAGCCAAGGCAGGAGGAGCAGCCGAGATCAGGAGTTCAAGACCAGCCTGACTAACATGGTGAAACCCTGTCTCTACTAAAAAAATACAAAATTAGCCAGGTGTGGTGGTGTGTGCCAGTAGTCCCAGCTACTAGGGAGGCTAAGGCAGGAGAATCATTTGAACCTGGGAGACAGAGGCTACTGTGAGCCGAGATGGCACCACTGCACTCACTCCAGCCTGGTTACAGAGCAAGACTCCATCTCAAAACAATAAATAAATAAATAGAGACAGAGTCTCACTATGTTCCCCAGGCCGGTCTCAAACTCCTGAGTTCAGGCAATCTGCCCACCCCAGCCTCCCAAAGTGCTAGGATTACAGGTGTGAACCAGTGCGCCTGGCCGAATTTCCTTGCTTTTTAAGGTTGAATAATATTCCATTTTATGTATAGACCGTATTTGGTTTCTTTGTCTGTTGATGAACACTTGAATCATTCTCATACAGCAGCACCGAATGCTTCCTTGCTGGATGTGGTGTGCACCTCCAATTCCAGCTATCTGGGGGCTGAGGTGGAGGAGTGCTTGAGCCCAGGAGCTCGAGGCTGCTGTGAGCTATGATCACACCAGTGCACTTTAGCCTGGGCAACAGAGCAAGACTCTGTCTCTACAAAAAATTAAATAGGCCGGGCGCGGTGGCTCACACCTGTAATCCCAGCACTTTGGGAGGCCGAGGCGGGTGGATCACGAGGTCAAGAGATCGAGGCCATCCTGGTCAACATGGTGAAACCCCGTCTCTACTAAAAATACAAAAAACTAGCTGGGCATGGCGGCACGTGCCTGTAATCCCAGCTACTCAGGAGGCTGAGGCAGGAGAATTGCCTGAACCCAGGAGGCGGAGGTTGCGGTGAGCTGAGATCGCGCTGTTGCACTCCAGCCTGGGTAACAAGAGGGAAACTCCGTCTCAAAAAAAAAAAAAAATTAAATAATTAGCCAGATGTGGAGGGTGTGCCTGTAGTCCTGCTACTCAGGAGGCTGAGGTGAGTGGATCACCGGAGTTCACCATTGCCCTCCAGCTTGGGTGATAAAGTGAGACTGTCTCAGAAAAAACAAAACAAAACAAAACAAAAAACTGGGCTGGGTGTGGCGGCTCATGCCTATAATCTCAATACTTTGAAAAGCTGAGGTGGGCAGATCACCTGAGGTCAGGAGTTCAAGACCAGCCTGGCCAACATAGTGAAACTCCATCTCTACTAAAAACACAAAAATATTAGCCAGGTGTGGTGGTAGATGCCTGTAATCCCAGCTACTCAGGAGGCTGAAGAAGGAGAATCACTGGAATCCAGCCAATGGAGGTTGCAGTGAGCAGAGATCGAGCCACTGCACTCCAGCCTGGGTGACAGTGAGAGACTCCATCTCAAAAAAGAAAAAGAAAAAATAACTGAAGTCCAACAGTTCTGTGTTCAAGGTCTTACGGATCCCTGCTGTTACTCAGTGATGACACTGTAGGAAAGTCCTGTTTCCTCATCTGTCTCCTTCCCGGTCTGAGACTGAAATCTGTCCTTGACAAGATTGGGATGAAGATGAATAGTTTCATAATGCTTAGCCCAGGAGCAGGCTGATTTTTAAAATGGTTACTGAATGTATAGAGGTCATAGCATTTTAAAAACTTCACACTAGTCTCTTTTCTGATTGTACCACGCTTTACTGAGCTGTTGTTATCTCTTTGAACTGTTTGAGCACTTCAGAGTGTTGCAGTTAGCCCCCCACCCCACTTTGGTTTTTGAGATAAGGTCTCACTCTGTCACCCAGGCTAAAGTGTAGCGGCACAAGCATGGCCTACTGCAGTCTCAGTCTCCTGGGCTCAAGTGATTCTGCTGCCTAATAGCTGGGATGACAGGCATGCCCCACTATGCTCAACTAATTTCAACGAATTTTTGTAGGCCACGTACAGAGGCTTACTTACCCTTGTAATCCCAGCACCTTGGGAGGCCAAGTCAGGCAGATCACTTGAGCCCAGGAGTTCAGGAGCAGCCTGAGTGACACAGAGGGACTTCATCTCTACTAAAATACAAAAATTAACCAGACATGGTGGCACATCCCTGTGGTCCCAGCTACTTGGGAGGCTGAGGCAGGAGGATTGCTTGAGCCCAGGGGTCAGAGGTTACAGTGAGCCAAAATCACACTACTACATTCTAGCCTGGGCAACAGAGTAAGACCCTCTATTTTAAAAACATTTTTTTTGTAGAGATGGGATCTTACTATTGCCCAGGCTGATCTTGAACTCTTGGCCTCAAGTAATCCTCCCACCTCAGCCTCCCAAAGGGCTGGAATTTCAAGTGTGAGCTACCTTACCTGACCTTGCAGTGACTCTTTTGTACTAAGCCTCTGTCTGCAGCCCTGATTCTTGGACCCTTTCCCTCTGAGAAGGTGCCATGACAGGGAGAGTGCCCCTGGGCAAGGTGGGCCGGGAGGGCTGGTGGCCTCTGGTGGCCTCTTGCTCACTAACAAGCTCATTCCCTCCCTTCACTCCCAGCCCCATAGCCAGATCCCTGTGAGCTGCGAGGAGCTTCCTGCAGAGCCCACGCTTCTGTCCAGGGCATTCTCTTGCAACGTGAGCGCTCCCATCTTCAGAGCAGGCCGCTCCGTAAGTGCTTCAAGTCTCTAGGAACCGAGCAGCCTAGGGGCTCTGAGCTACTGGAGGGGAGGGAGCTCTTGGCTCAGGAGGAGGGAGCGGGGGATTGTCAGGAAGGGTGTACTTTGCCCCTACTGTAAGAGAAATGTATGCGAAGCTGTTTTGTGTCATGTTTGAGAACCTGGACGTTGGAATCGCAAAGCTGGGATTGGGTGATTCATTTTGTGACCTTATAGACATGACTTAGCCATTTGGAGCCTCGCCTGTCTCATCTTTACAATGGGTAGAATCCTAGCTCAGTGCTTGGGGTGCAGTGAGCACTTGATATAAGGGGTCCCTGGGATGATAGTGATTGGATGTGGGGGCTGCGAGGTGCTCAGGCTGCCCCTCAGCCCCTTCCATTTCCATTCCCCTCTCCTTCCCTGCCAGGTTGCTATGCAGATGATGTTTAATACGCTGGTAAACAGCTCCTGGGGGGACTCGGTCGAGTTGCGCGCCAATGTGACCTGGTGAGCAGGCCCCGCCCACATCCCCTGCCCTGGTTTCAGACCCGGCCAAGCCCTTCTCCTAACTCTGGCCTCTTCCGTGCCCCAATGCAGTACCAATGAGGACTCGGGCCTCCTGGAGGACAACTTGGCCAGTACCAGCATTCCCGTCCTGCACCCCATCAACGTCCTCATCCAGGAGTAAGTCCTTCCCTGCAGATGGCCAGTCCTCTCCTCCCACCACAGCCTCCCCAGCTAGGGCCCCAATTTTGCCCCCTGAGGCTCTCCTTCTGAACCTCCTTCCTTTCCTAGAGCCCCGCAGGGTCATCAGAACTGATGACAGCCACAATCCTAACAGTTTTCAACATCCCAAAATGTGGGGGCCCCGGAAGAGCTGAGGGAAGGATCAGCATTTACTGATGGAAGAAAAAACTCATTGAACACTGAAAGTATGTCAGACTCAGGGCCAGCTCCACTGCGAGGTTGCTAACATTCCCTGGAACCCTCAGCACCTCTGTGAGGCAGCTATGCTTCTTTCCATTTTACCGATGAACAAGCTGAGACTCGGAGAAGGCCAATACTCACTCAAGGGCCCACAGCTGGTACTAAAGCCAGGGTCTCAGCCCCAAAGCTTCAGCCAAGCTCCTGACTGTTTCAGTCACCCTAGATTCTCTCCCCTCCTGGGGGCCAGTAGTGCCAGGGAAGATAGGAGAAAAGTTATCACAATACCCTTGCCCTCAGGGAACTTATAGTCAAGTTGGAGAGACCAAACTCATGCACATACAGTCAGTGACTCTGTGCAGGAAGGACCCATGGGGATTGCTGGTTGGGTGTGTCACTGAGCCTGGGTCTGGCTGCTTATTACTTGAAAGCCAGATTCAAGGGACAAGAGTTGGTAGAAAGAAAGGCAGGTTTATCTGGAGAGCCAGGCAACTGAGAAGACAGTGAACTAGTGTTCTAAAGTACCGTCTTTAATGTTAAGGGTAGGAGGAAGAGGAAGGGGTTGAGATCAAGAGGTAACTTAGGAGCACAAACATCTGGACACCAAAGAGGATACACGGAGGTTGGGAATGTCTTGGTCCTTGGTCGGGTCACAGTGCTCCTATAAACCTTTAACAAAACACAGTTGTTCATATACGTCCCCTTTAATGCCAGACTTAGTTTTAAAAACTACCTGATTGCTGTTTTTTGCATATTGGTGCTCTAAAATCATCCTAGCCTAGGGGCGGGATGGGTAAAGTCCTCTTCAACAAAAATGGAGGACATTATATCAGTTTTTTGCTATTTCAAAAAAACCTGCTACAGGTTTTCCTGCTTGTAGAGAAGGAAACTTGGCCAGGTGTGGTGGTTCACACCTGTAATCCCATCCCTTTGGGAGGCTGAGGCGGGTGGATCACTTGAGATCGGGAGTTCGAGACCAGCCTGGTCAACATGGTGAAACTCCATCTCTACTAAAACACAAAAAACAGCTGGGCATTGTGGTAGTGGGCACCTGTAATCCCAGCTACTCTGGAGGCTGAGGCAGGAGAATCCCTTGAACCTGGGAGGAGGAGGTTACAGTGAGCTGAGATCGCACTTTGGCCTGGGTGACAGAGTAAGACCCTGTCTGAAAAAAAAAAGCGGAGGGGACTCAAAAAGTCAAGTGGCTTTTTCCAGTTGGCTCAGTTACAGAAGGACCAAGAAGGATGGAGATACTGTCTGAGCCCAGATCTCCAATGCTTTTTAAAAAATTTTTATTTTTTAAGAGACAGAGTCTCACTCTGCTGCTGAGGCTGGAGTAGAGTTGCACGATCCCGGCTCACTACAACCCCTCTGCCTCTTGGGTTCAAGAGTTTCTCCTGCCTCAGGCCGCCAAGTAGCTGGGATTACAGGTACCAGCCACCACAATGCCTGGCTAACTTGTTTTTATTTTTAATAGAGACGGGATTTTTACCATGTTGGCCAGGCTGGTCTCAAACTCCTGACCTCCGGTGATCTGCCTGCTGAGGCCTCCCAAAGTGCTGGGATTACAGGCATGAGCCTCCGTGCCCGGCCTCCAGTGATTTTGAAAATCAATGCCACACAGTATGATATTGACATGAAATTAGAGCCAGGAGAGATGAGTGTGCATTGGGGGAGAAATGGAAGGGTTTGTGGAGAAAGTGTGGCTTAGACTGGGGTCTGGAGGATGAGGCCATTAGGGCAAGAGCTAAAAAGGAAGCTAGGTGTCCTCATCAGAGACCATAGCCCAGACGAAGGCAAGAAGGGAGGAAGCGGTGGGGCAGATCTGGGGGCAGGGAGAGGGCAGGATTAGCCAAGGACAGGTGTGCAGGGGAGCAGTGGAGAGACAACCTGGACATGGAAGGCTTTAAACCTGACCCTCCACAGTAGGGGGCCATTGGCAGATGCTGAGCAGGTGAGTGGCAGGACCAGAGAGTGATGTGTGTTGGAAGGATGGGTGGGAGGGGCATCAGCAGCTGATACAATTATCTAGAAGATGAGTAGGGACTCCAGAGGACAGTGGAGTCACTTGCAAGGTGACATGCAGTGAGGAGGGACATAGCCTCCACTGGACATGCCTCCCTGGGTTCCTGTCCTCTCCACTGTGGGGCTTTGGGAAAGAGGCTGGCCTGTCCAGGAGCCTTAGTTTCCAAAGAGAAAGGGTGGGTTGTGGTAGGGGTTGAATGAGATGGTGTTTGTGTGGTTCCTAGCGCAGTGGCTGGCCGCCCAGAGGCTTCTTGGAGCCAGGGTTGCTGTCACTTTGCTCCTCCATCACTGCCCTTCTCTCTCCACAGCCAGGAAAACTCCACACTCTATGTCAGTTTCACCCCTAAAGGTCCCAAGATCCACCAAGTCAAGCACATCTACCAGGTATGAACCCAAACGTGGGAGGTCCTTATAGGTCACACATTCATTCCTTATCCTGGAGACTGAGGATGCAGGCACCAAGCAGACACAGTCCTGGACGTCGCTGTCCACCTGTTCAATAACCCTTTCTCCAGAGCTTCACGGCCTCCAGGCTGCCAGCAGCCGCATATGCTAACTCCTTTCTGCCACTGGATACATTATTTCGAGAGTCACAGGACTTGAGAGCAAAGAGGACTCTGAGAGAGAACATGCTTTTTCATTCAGACACTGAATGAGCTACTATTCTTTGCTCTGTTACACAGGCGTGAGGGCAGTGGCGTGATCTCGGCTCACTGCAACCTCTGCCTCCCAGGCTTAAGCAATTCTTCTGCCTCAGCCTCCCAAGCAGCTGAGATTACAGGCATCTGCCACCACGCCCAGCTAATTTTTGTATTTTTAGTAGAGACGGAGTTTTACCATGTTGGCCAGGCTGGTCTCAAACTCCTGACTTCAAGTGATCCCCCCACCTTGGCCTCCCAAAAAGTGCTGGGACTACACCTGTGAGCCACCGTGCCCAGCCTATACTAAATTAGGTATTTAGCTAGGTGCTGGCACCCTGCCCAGTCTTCAAACCAAGGTTCTGTGCCTACTGCTTTATTTTTATTTTTACCTTTTTTTCTTTCTTTTTTTGAGACAGGGTCTCATTTTGTCACCCAGGCTGGAATACAGTGGCATGAACATGGCTCACTGCAGCCTCAACCCCCTGGGCTCAGGCAATCCTCCCACCTCAGCCCCCCAAGGAGCTGGGACTACAGGCACACATCGCCATGCCCAGCTAATTTTTGTATTTTTTTGTAGACACAGGGTTTTGCCACATTGCCCAGGCAGGCCTGGCGCTTTGTACATGCAATGCCCTATAATTCTCACACCCACCTGTGAGATCCTATAAGATAGGTACTGTTGCCGGGCGCGGTGGCTCAAGCCTGTAATCCCAGCACTTTGGGAGGCCGAGGCGGGTGGATCACGAGGTTGAGAGATCGAGACCATCCTGGTCAACATGGTGAAACCCCATCTCTACTAAAAATACAAAAAACTAGCTGGGCTTGGTGGCACGTGCCTGTAATCCCAGCTACTCAGGAGGCTGAGGCAGGAGAATTGCCTGAGCCCAGGAGGTGGAGGTTGCGGTGAGCCGAGATTGTGCCATTGCACTCCAGCCTGGGTAACAAGAGCGAAAACTCCGTCTCAGAAAAAAAAAAAAAAAAAAAAAAAAAAAAGATAGGTACTGTTATTCTTTTTTTTTTTTTTTTTTTTTTTTTTTGATGTGGACTTTCACTCTTGTTGCCTAGGCTGGAGCACAGTGGCACGGTCTCAGCTCACTGAAAACTCCACCTCCTGAGTTCAAGCGATTCTCCTGCCTCAGCCTCCTGAGTAGCTGGGATTACAGGCGCCTGCCACCACACCTGGCTAATTTTTGTATTTTTAGTAGAGATGGGATTTCACCATGTTAGCCAGGCTGGTCTCAAACTCCTAACCTCAGGTGATCTGCCTGTCTTCACCTCCCAAAGTGCTGGGAATACAGGCGTGAGCCACCGATCCTGACCTGGTACTGTTATTCTTATAGACGGAGAAACTTGCAGCACAGATAAGCCACACAGCTCACAGGGGGAAGTCAGCCTCCTGCATGTTCTTGAATATCGAAGTCCATGATTTTAATCTCTGAGTTAATGATCTTCTGTTTCTAATGCAATGTGCTGTGACTCTGATCTTTAATACAGGGGATAGGGGGACTTAGAGGAGGAAGGCTGCCCCTCGAGGCTGAGGCTTCCCTACAGGGAACCTCTGAGGAAGGAGCAGGCATTGACCAAGCCAAGAGCGTTTTCAGCAGTGGCCCATGCGTGTCATCTCAGCACGTCGGGAGGCTGAGGACGGAGGATGGCTTGAGGCCAGGAGTTGAAGACCAGCCTAGGCAACATACCAAGACCTGGTATCTACAAACAAATAAAAAATACGAAACCTTAGCTGGGCATGGTGACCTGCACCTGTAGTCCTATTTACTCAGAAGGCTGACGTGGGAGGATCACTTGAACCCAGGAGTTCCAGGCTGCAGTGAGCTATGATGGCACCACTGTCTCCAACCTGGGTGACAGAGCAAGACTGTCTCTGTTTTTAAAAAACAAAACTGTTAACAACTGTCATTCCAGCACTTTGGGAGGTTGAGGCAGGAGAATCACTTGAGCCCAGGAGTTCAAGACCAGACTGGACAACATAGTGAGACCCTCTCTCTAAAAAAAAAAAAAAAAATTTAAAAATTAGCTGGGCACAGTGGTAATCACCTGTAGTCCCAGCTACTCAGAAGGCTGAGGTGGAAGGATGGCTGGAGCCCAGGAGTTTGAGGCTGCAGTGAGCTGTGATCTGCCACTGTAGTCCAGCGTGGGTGACAAAGAGCAAGACCCTGTCTAAAAAAAAAAAAAAAAAAAAAAAAAAAAAAAAAAGGCATTTTCCTATAGTCTAGTATAGCGTAGTGCATTGTAGTATGTAGAGGTTGTAGGGGTGTAGCATAGCTTAGCATGGTATGTCAGAGTATAACTTAGGAGTACAGTTGCTCCTCTTGAAGCTTTGGTCTCATTATATTCCTTTTCTTTCTTTCTTTAGTGTTTTGTTTTGTTTTGTTTTGTTTTTTGAGATGGAATCTGGCTCTGTCACCCAGGCTGGAGTGCAGTAGCATGCTCTCAGCTCACTGCAACCTCTCCCTCTGGGTTTGATGGATTCTCCTGCCTCAGCCTCCCAAGTAGTTGGGATTACAGGTGCCCACCACCATGCCCAACTAATTTTTGTATTTTAGTAGAGACGGGGTTCACCATGTTGGCCAGGCTGGTCTTGAACTCCTGACCTCAGCTGATCCACCCACCTCGGCCTCCCAAAGTGCTGGGATTACAAGCGTGAGCCATTGCACCCAGCCTGGTCGCAACATATTCGAAACCAAATTTGCAGTCTTCCCCTAAGCCAGCATCTCCTCTGGCTTGTGTGGAATCTTTTGGAAGGCACCATCTCTTCCTCAAGCAAAACTTACGAGTCTGCGTGAATTTCTCCTTCCTCCTGCCTTGTCCTGCTGCCTCCCGGAGTCTGGTTCTCTGCTTCCCTTTTCTGCTACTGCCCAGACCCAGTTGCTCGCCTTCTTGCAACTGGAGTGTTGAGACAGACTCGCGACATGGGCCATGACCCGCCTCTCCCAGCCTCTTTCCAGCCCATGCCTGCAGGGGATAGACCTCCCTGGGGCCACTCTCTTCCTCTGCCACCTGTGTCTTCCCACTGCCTCCTTGATGCTGCCCCAACTCCTCACTCTCAAGCCTTCTGGGCCTCATAGTCTGATCCTGGACTTCCTTTCCAGCCTTAGCTCCTGTTCTCCATCCCAGGAACCCTCCTTCCAGCCACATCCCTCTCACCTGGTGCCATCCTGGCTCCCTGCATGTCTCTTCCTGGATGCCCTCTCCCATCTTCATCTGTTAAAATCCTATCCATCTGGCTAGGCAGGGTGACTCATACCTGTAATCCCAGCACTTTGGGAGGCCCAGACAGGCAGACCACTTGAGTTCAGGAGCTCAAGACCAGCCTGGCCAACATGGTGAAACCCCAACTCTACTAAGAATACAAAAATTAGCTAGGTGTGGTGGTGCATGCCTGTAATCCCAGCTATTGGGGAGGCTGAGGCAGGAGAATCTCTTGAACCTGGGAGGCGGAGGTTGCAGTGAGCTGAGATCCCGCCACTGCACTCCAGCCTGGGTGACAGTGACACTCTGTCTCAAAAAAACAAACAAACAAAAAATCCTGTCCATCTTTCACAGTCAAATTCAAATGCTTCCCCTGCTATTTGGCCTTTTTAATTTAACTGATATTTCAAGTGTCCATGAATGTTTGTTGAATTAATAAATGGTAGAATCCTTCTAATTTGATACACATTGCTCTGCTTCCTGAGACATTGTTAGTGCCACTCCTGTGTCACTTCCTTATACATATCTGGATCTCCCAGACTTAGCACAGATAGCTCTTTTTCTAATAAAAGGTGCTTAGGAAAAAAAAAAAAAGTTTTTTAACACGAAGTCTCGACCTGTCGCCCCAGCTGCAGGGTAGTGGTGTGACCTCGGCTCACTGTAACCTTCTCCTGCCTCAGTGATTCTCCCGCCTCAGCCTCCAGAGTAGCCAGGATTATAGGCATACACCACCACACCTGGCTAATTTTTGTATTTTTCTTAGAGTCAGGATGTCACCATGTTGGCCAGGCTGGTCTCGAACTCCTGACCTCAAAGGCTCCTCCCACCTAGGCCTTCCAAAGTGCTGCGATTACAGGTGTGAGCCACCACACTAGGCACGGCATCAGGCAGTGGGAGATTGGAGGTGGAGTAAGAATGGCTCCTGTCCTCAGGGAGCTCCCGGTCTAGGGGAGATGCAGACACCCAAGCGGATCCCTCGCCATCCTGCTGGGGACACAGAGTGCACTGTAGGAGTCCAGGAGGGGGAGTTGCCCTGTCCTTGGGAAGTCAGCAAAGCCTTTGGATATAATATTGAGCAGGCTCTTACGGGGTATGTGAGGACATGCGGGGTGGAGAAAGCTGGAGGGGCATGGAAGCCACACTGCAAGGCCCTGAGGACGGAAGCTGGCTGCACCCAGTCACTGCACACTGCCTAACTAACAAGGTCCTGGGGACTCAGCCGATGAGGACTGGAAGAGGCGTGCAAGGGCACATGGGGTCCGGGTGGCAGCTGAGGTGGCTGGCATTCAGGTCTCATCCCTTATCCTCTGTGCCAGGTGAGGATCCAGCCTTCCATCCATGACCGAAACCTGCCCACCCTGGAGGCTGTGATTGGGGTGCCACAGCCTCCCAGCGAGGGGCCCGTCACACACCAGTGGAGCGTGCAGATGGTAAGTGCTGCCTAGAAAGGGAGGGGCTGCCCTCCCCAGGTCTGAGGGGGGTGAGTACATGCCAGAGGACAGAGGGCAGAGCTTGACCAGAGGTGGCGGCTCACACCTCCCAAATCCCAGCACTTTGGGAGGCCAAAGTGGGAGAATTGATTGAGGCCAGGATTTTGAAACCAGCCTGGGCAGCATAACAAGACCCCAGTCTCTACGAACAAATTTTAAAATTAGCCAGGCATGCATGGTGGCACATGCCTGTGATCCCAGCTACTAGGGAGACTGAGGTGGGAGGATCACTTGAGCCCAGCAGTTTGAGGCTGCAGTGAGCTATGATCATGCCACTGAACTCCAGCCTGGGCGACAGAACATGACTCTGTCTCTACCAACAACAACAACAAAATGAAGGGGGCAAGGCTGGGTGTGTGTGGAGTGAGGATGCATGAATCTGGATCCTGCCAGACTCAGAGATGTCTGAGCTCACCCAGGGCCAGGGCCAGGGCCGGGGCAGGAGAAAGCTGGGATGCCAGGTCTTCTCTGGGCTCGGGAGGTGCTAACTGAAGACCTGCCTCTCATTCCTAGGAACCTCCTGCGCCCTGCCACTATGAGGAGCTGGAGAGGCTGCCCCGAGCAACTGAGGTATGGACATAGGAGCTGAGAGATGGTGGTCCGGGCGGCACGCGGTGGGAATGAGGCTGCCCTGATCTCGCTTTCCTCCTCTTCAGCCTTGTCTCCCCGGAGCCCTGTTCCGCTGCCCTGTTGCCTTCAAGCAGGAGATCCTCGTCCAAGTGATCGGGACCCTGGAGCTGGTGGGAGAGATCGAGGTAGCCCCTGCTCCTAACAGACACAGAGCAGCCATGGGGGCCCCAGTGCCCAGGGCCATGGGAGGTGGGCTCCCACCTGTCTGCCTCCATTTTTCTTTTCCACCTTGATGAAAAATCTCCCGTTTACACAGTCACAGGTGAAAGAGAACTATGATTTGTGTGAAATTTGCAATGCTATTTCCATGGGCCTATTGATAGTTCTTATGTGTTTTTTATAGAAAAGCTTTCCTTCCAACAACAGGAGTGACATATTAGAGTGCCACAGTAGATGCTGGGGCAGGCCTCACACCTGTAATCCCAGCACTTCAGGAGGCCAAGGTGGGCGGATTACTTGAGGTTGGGAGTTCGAGATCAGCCTGGCCAGCATGGTGAAACCCCATCTCTACTAAAAATACAAAAGTTTAGCTGGGCGTGGTGGTGGGCAGCTGTAATCCCAGCTACCTTGGAGGCTGAGGCATGATAATCCCTTGAACCCAAGAGGCAGAGGTTGCCGTGAGCCAAGATCATGCCACTGCACTCCAGCCTGGGTAACGGAGCCAGACGCCATCTCAAAAAAAGAAAAGAATGCCTGGGTTTAGAAGGGGTTAAAATTAAAAGAAAAAAAGAAAAAAATGCCACAACAGAGAGCTGAGTAGAGCTGGGTGCAGCCCCCGGGACCCCTTCTCTGCTCCTCCCCATTGTGTTGTGGTGGGGGCAGAAGCCAGCGGGTTCTGTCCTTGTTCTTCTGGGTTCTGACACCTTTCCCCACTCCCGCAGGCCTCCTCCACGTTCAGCCTCTGCAGCTCCCTCTCCATCTCCTTCAACAGCAGCAGGCATTTCCACCTGTATGGCAGCAATGCCTCCCTGGCCCAGGTATTTCCACCTCCCCGGAAGCCCTAGGAATAGGCAACAAAGGGATCCCAGGAGCCCCGGGGCAGACCCAGATGTGGGAGAGCCTCCTGGGCTCTGTTCGAGTCAGAACTTGCTAACCGCCAGAGCCATCAGCCTGGGGGAAGCTTCCTCTCCCTTTGGTGGGCACACGACCCCAAAGTTGCCTGTCTGAGATATGGTAGACTTACATGTGGAGTAAAGATCAATTGAGGCCGGGCACGGTGGCTCATGCCTGTAATCCCAGCACTTTGAGAGGCTAAGGCAGGCAGATCATGTGAAGTCAGGAGTTCAAGACCAGCTTGGCCAACATGGTGAAACCCGTCTCTACAAAAATACAAAAATTAGCTGGGCATGATGACAGGTGCCTCTAAGCCCAGCTACTTGGGAGGCTGAGGCAAGAGAATCACTGGAACCCAGGAGGCAGAGGCTGCAGTGAGCCGAGATCCTACCATTGCACTCCAGCCTGGGTGACAGAGTGAGATTCCATCTAAAAAAAAAAAAAATCAGAGGCAGACGTGGTGGTTCACACCTGTACTCATAGCACCTCAGGTGGCTAAGATGGGAGGATTGTTTGAGCCTAGGAGTTCAAGACTGCAGTGAGCTATGGTTATCCCACTGTACTCCAGCCTGGGTGACAGGGAAAGACCCTATCTCAAAAAAATAAAAAGAATCAATCTGATGGCAACTTAGCAAAGAAACTAGCAAGTCAAGTGTCAGACAGTGAAGAGAGGGCACTCTAAGCAGAGGCAGCAGCAACTGCAGAGGCCTCCGTGGTGAGCGTGGGCAGGGCAGCCTGAAGGTCAGTACGGCTGGCAGCAGAGGGGAGGAGGGAAGACGCATCCGACAGGTAAGCAGAAGCCAGATTCTGGACGGCTTTGAATGCTGAGCCACATGCGATTCCAGGGAAGCCACTGAAGGCCTAGGGATGCCTAAGGTGTGTGTTGGCCAAGTCACAGCAGTGACTGTAACAGGTGACACGTTGAGGGGAGAGGGTCTGCAGCTGGGGACTCCAGGTGGGTGATGCAGTCGGATAGGAGGGGACGGGGAATGGGACCAGGTTCACAGGGACTTCGAGGGGTGGGAAGGGCATCTTCCAGCATTCCCCTCCCCCTCCCCCCAGGTCGTCATGAAGGTTGAGGTCGTGTATGAGAAGCAGATGCTCTACCTCTACGTGCTGAGCGGCATCGGGGGGCTGCTGCTGCTGCTGCTGATTTTCATAGTGCTGTACAAGGTGGGTACCTCCAGAGTCACGGGCATTGCTGAGACAGCCAGGTGGGGAAAGGGGCCCTGGTGGGAGCCAGGGATGAGAATACCAAGCCAAGGAGCTTTAGAGCCAGGAGGCCTTAGCCTACTCCCTCCTTCAACAGAGAAGGCTACTGAGGTCCAAAGAACAAGTGAGGGCCAGGCGCCATGGCTCATACCTGTAGTTCCAGCACTTTGGAGGCCAAGGTAGGCAGATCACTGAGCCCAGGAGTTCAAGACCAGCCTGGGCAACATGGCAAGCATCTGCCTCTACAAAAAAATTTTTAAATTAGCAGGATGTGATGCCACCTACCTGTAGTCCCAGCTACTCAGGAGGCTCAGGTGGGAAGATCCCTTGAGCTCTGCAGGTCCAGGCTGCAGTGAGCCACGATGTTGCCACTGTGCTCCAGCCTGGGTGACAGAGCGAGAACCCGTCTCTCTCTCTCTCTCTCTCTCTCTCTCACACACACACACACACACACACACACACACACACACACACACAGAGCAAGAGAGGCTTTTCTACCATCATTTAGACCATCCCTGGCAGAGCCAGGACGAGGCATCCTGGGAGAGGAAAAGGAAGTGCCCCACATATGGAGGTCTTCCTGGCTGCGGGGCACTGTCCCAAGCACTGGGACACAGAGGTGCATGCCACAAACATGCTCCCTGCCATTATGGTGCTCACAGTCTAAGGGGGGACACAGGCAGCAGCAAGCAGAATTAGGGCTGCAAAGGGCCTGTGTTCCCTGGGACCTAGAGTCCAGGCGCCTCACTTAGGCTGAGGGAGGCCCAGCAGGCCTCCCAGGAGAGGTGGCATTTGAGATGGGATTTGAAGCCTGAGTAGAAGTTACAGATGAAGGCTGGGTACCATGGCTCACGCACGTAATCCCAGCACTTTGGGAGGCTGAGGCAGGCGGGTTACTTGAGTTCGGCAGTTCAAGATCACCCTGGCCAACATGGTAAAACCCCATCTCTACTAAAAATATAAAAATTAGGCCGGGCACGGTGGCTTATGCCTGAAATCCTAGCACTTCGGGAAGCCAAGGCGGGCGGATCACAAGGTCAAGAGATCCAGACCATCCTGGCCAACATGGTTAAACCCTGTTTCTACTAAAAATACAAAAATTAGCTGGGCGTGGTGGCATGCGCCTGTAGTCCCAGCTACTTGGGAGGCTGAGGCAGAAGAATTGCTTGAACCCGGGAGGCAGAGGTTGCTGTGAGCTGAGATCACGCCACTGCACTCCAGCCCAGGCAATAGATTGAGACTCCATCTCAAAAAAAAAAAAAAAAAAAAAAAGGAAAAAAGACATTATAGATGAAGAGTATTGGAGGGCAGATACTCCATCTAGAAAAACTCAAAGGTAGCAGAAAGGATAACACAACAAAGCAAAGGTTCTCTCTCTTGCACTCCCAGAGGGTTGTCATTAACAACATTTTGTTTATATTCCTCCAGGTGCTAATCTTATTGTTAATATTCATGTGTAAATGTGGGCATGAGGTGGCTCACATCTATAGTCCCAGCACTTTGGGAGGCCAAGGTGATAGGATGGCTTGAGGCCAGGAGTTCAAGACCAGCTTGGGCAACATAAGAAGAACCATCTCTACAAAAATAAATGCATCAGCTGGGCATGGGTGGTACATGCCTGTAGTTCACGATACTTGGGAGAAAGAGGGGGAAGATCGCGTGAGCCCAGGAGTTCGAGGCTGCAGTGAGCTATGATTGCACCGCTGCACTTCAGCCTGAGCGACAGAGATAGACCTCGTCTTTAAAAGTAAATTTAAGCCGGGCATGGTGGCACATGCCTGTAGTCCCAGCTACTCGGGAGGCTGAGGCTGGAAGATCACTTGAGCCCAGGAGTTCAGGGCTGTAGTGCGCTATGCCAATTGGGTGTCCACACTAAGTTCGGCATCAACATGGTGACCTCCTGGGAGCGAGGGACCACCAGGTTGCCGTGAGCCAAGATTACACCACTGCACTCCAGCCTGGGCCACAGAGCGAGACTCTGTCTCAAAATAATAATAACAATAATAACAATGAAAATATATAGAGAGACAAGAACCAAGCACAGTAGATGCCCCCCTACCCCATCCCCGGAGCAAACACCATGTGCCTGCGGAACCCTTGACTTATAAACATAAAAAGTATTCTCTGCTGGGTTCAGGGACCCACGCCTATAATCCCAGCACTTTGGGAGGCCAAGGCAGGTGGATTGCTTGAGGTCAGGAGTTCAAGACAAGTCTGGCCAACATGGTGAAACCCTGTCTGTACTAAAAATACAAAAATTAGCTGAGCGTGGTGGCAGACGCCTGTAATCCCAGCTACTTGGGAGGCTGAGGCAGGAGAATTGCTTGAGCCTGGGAGGCAGAGGTTGCAATGAGCCGAGAGCATGCCACTGCACTCCAGCCTGGGTGACAGAGCGAGACTCTGTCTCATAAAAAGAACACATACCCACATACACACACACAAAGCGTTCTTACATTTTCCTGGGGCCGAAATGCTCAGTGAAGTTTTTGCTCACTCAAATTTTGTGTTCATACAGGTTGGCTTCTTCAAACGGAACCTGAAGGAGATGATGGAGGCTGATGGAGGTGTACCAAATAGAATCCCTGCAGAAGACTCCAGGCAGCTGGCGTCCGAGGAAGAGGCCGGGGATCCAGGCTGCCTGAAGAACTTCCACGAAGAGGACACAGAGAGTGACAGCGGCAAGGACTGAGTCCAGGCCTGTGATGCGCAGAGGGTCCGGGACTGGACTCCGGACGCCCAGGGCCACTCTGCCTCTGCCTGCATTCCGCTGTGTGCCCCCGGGGGAGTCACTGTCCCTCACTGGGCCTCAGTTTCCCTATCTTGAACATGGGGCTCATGCCTGCCTGCCTCCTTTGCAGGCTCTTAGGGTGGACCTGCTGAGGGACTGGCCAGGAGGGCTGCAGAAGTGAGGACTTGTCATGACCAGACAGTCCTGGCTTCCACCAGCCTCTCTTGGTTCCTCTCCCTGGAAGAGAACATCTGCTCTAAATGTGGAGAAACTATAGTCTCAGGACCTAGGGACATTCCTGACCCTCACACCTTCCCTGGGAGGTCCACAGATGCCTCTACCCCCGAGAAACTGTCCCTGCGTGCTCCCCTGCACTGGAGCCCAGTCTCTTCTGCTGGCAGAAAGCAAATGTGACCCGTGTCATTGCATGACTGTGGCACACGCCTTGCTCCTGGCCAAAGACCAAATTCCTTGACATGCCTTCCAGCACCTTGCAAAATGAGACCCCTGCAGCCTTCCCCAGCCTCTTCCAGAGCTGTGCCGCCTCCCCGTCGAAGCTCCAGTGATACCAGCCTTTCTCTCAGGCCAGGCTCCTTCCTGTCTACCTGCGTTCATCCTGACAGCTCCCTCTGCCCAAACCTTCCCCCCTGCCACCCCTCCTTCTTTGGCCGGCAGATCCCAGCTCACACATGAGACTCGGTTGGGTTCCCAGGTCCTTCACACTTCCACCAGCCTGCACTTATCCCTCAAAGCACAGGTCATGTTTTTTCCCTGTTTAATGATTTACCTACTTAGCAGCTATCTCTCAGTGAACTCTGTGACGGTAGAGGCCATACTTGTCTTGTTCACCTTGGGATGCCTGCTGATATGTCAGGGCATGCAACATTTAGTAGGTGCTTGACACAATTTCACTGAATTAATGATGGAGCCTGTGGGAAGATATAGAAAAAGGGGCTGGGCTGGGCGCAGTGGCTCATATTTGTAATCCCAGCACCTTGGGAGGCCAAGGCAGGTGAATCACCTGAGGTCAGGAGTAAGTTTAAGACCAGCGTGGCCAACATGGTGAAACCCCATCTCTACTAAAAATACAAAAATAAGCCGGGTGCAGTGGATCATGCCTGTAATACCAGTACTTTGGGAGGCCAAGGCAGGAAGATCACAAGATCACACGTTCAAGACCAGCCTGGCCAACATGGTGAAACCCCATCTCTACTAAAAATACAAAAATTAAGTGTGGGTGGCGCTCGCCTGTAGTCCCAGCTACTTAGGAGGCTGTGGCACAAGAGTCGATGGAACCCAGGAGGTGGAGGTAGCAGTGAGCCAAGATTGCAACAGAGTGAGACTCTGTCTCAAAATAATAATAAAAAAAAAAAAGGCTGGGCATGGTGGTATGCGCCTATAGTCCCAGCTACTTAGGAGGCTGAGGTGGGAGAATTGCTTGAACCTGGGAGGCAGTGGTTGCAGTAAGCCAAGATTGCACCACTGCACTCCAGCCTAGGTGACAGAACAAGATTCCGTCTCAAGAAAAAAAAAAAAAGGCGGAGATGGGCCCATGGCCTCCCTACCCTTGGAGGCTCTGTCTCCCCAGGCTCTGCCCCTGCACTGGCTCCACACCCTCTCCCAGGACCCATCACACCTGTGCAGTGGCCGCCACAGAAAGGCTGAGCTCAAGGTGGGGGCCACGTTTGCTCACTCGGAGCCCAGTGCCGAGCACAGTGCCTGCACGTATTTACCCAATAAATAAATTCTGCCCAATTTTGTGATGTTTTTGTGTGGTGCAATATTGCAGCCCTGCTTAATTAAGTGAACATTTCTGGCTGGGCCCTGTGGCTCACACCTGTATGCCCAGCACTTTGGGAAACCAAGGCAGGAGGATCCTTTGAGGCCAGGAGTTTGAGACCAACCTGGGCAACATAGCAAAACTCTGTCTCTACAAAAAATTAAAATATAAAACTTAGACAAGGCTGATTGAACATACCTGTAGTCCCAGCTACTCAGGAGGCTGAGACAAAAGGATCATGGGAGCCCAAGAGGTCAAGGCTGCAGTGAGCTATGGTCACATCACTTCACTCCAGTCTGGGCCACAAAGCAAGACACTGCCTCCAAAATTTAAAAAAAGCCCAGGCATAGTGGCTCGCGCCTGTATAATCTCAGCACTTTGGGAGGCCTAGGTGGTTGGATCACCTGAGGTCAGGAGTTTGAGACCAGCCTGGACAACATGGTGAAACCCCATCTCTATTAAAAATACAAAAAAATTAGCTGGGTATGGTGGTGGGCAACTGTAGTCCCAGCTATTTGAGAGTCTGAGGCAGGAGAATCGCTTGAACCCAGGAGGTGGAGGTTGAAGTGGGCCAAGATCGTGCCATTGCACTCCAGTGTGGGTGACAAGAGCAAGACTCTGTCTTTAAAAAAAGAAAAAAAAAATGACGCCGGGCGTGGTGGCTGAAGCCTGTAATCCCAGCACTTTGGGAGGCCGAGGCGGGTGGATCACGAGGTCAAGAGATTGAGACCATCCTGGTCAACATGGTGAAACCCCATCTCTACTAAAATACAAAAAATTAGCTGGGCATGGTGGCGCATGCTTATAATCCCAGCTACTCAGGAGGCTGAGGCAAGAGAATTGCCTGAACCTAGGAGGCGGAGGTTGCGGTGAGCCGAGATCGTGCCATTGTACTCCAGCCTGGGCAACAGAGCAAGACTCCATTTCAAAAAAAAAAGATGGTCCCACTACATTGTTCAAGCTGGGCTCAAGTGATCCCAGCCTTCCAAAGTGCTGGGATTACAGGCATGAGCGACGTTGCCTGGCTTGGGTGTTCCTGTTTTTCATTTGTCTCCATTTTAACGTATATTTTGATAGATATGGACAGCTGTAATCCGTGTAAACAAAAGGTTTTTGGGAATCATATATAAAGAGAGACAGGGTCTTGCTTTGTCGCCCAGGCTGGAGTGCAGTGGTGATATCTTGGCTCACTGCAACCTCCATCTCTTGGGTTCAAGCCATTCTCCTGCCTCAGTCTCCTGGGTAGCTGGGATTACAGGCACATGCCACCATGCCCAGCTAGTTTTTGTATGTTTAGTAGAGACAGGGTTTCACCACGTTGGTCAGGCTGGTCTTGAACTCCTGACCTCAAATGAATCCAGAACAGGGCCTGACATAAAGCACTCAAGAAACACTGGGTGAGTGACTAGAGACTGACTTATGTTTCTGATATCTACCAATACTTTTATGTGCTTAAAACCTTTTTTTTCTTTCCTTTCTTGCATTGGAATAAAATTTTTTATTTGTTTTTATTTATTTTTTGAGACTGTGTCTCACTCTGTCACCCAGTCTGGAGTGCATTGGCGCAATCTCAGCTCACTGCAACCTCCGCTCCCCTCCATCCCCACGCAGGTAGGTCTCCCTACCTCGTGATCCACCTGCCTTGGCCTCCCAAAGTTCTGGGATTACAGGCATGAGCCACCGTGCCCGGCCATGGGACCTTGTCTCTAAAAAATAAAACAAGACAAATAACCCAGCTATATATGCTTCAGAGCTGTTGTGAGCATTGAGCATTGAGTGAGCAGCACCTGTAAACTGCTGCGCACTGTCGTAGCACTAAGCACTTGATAGTGGTAGTGGAGAGAAATGGTTTATGTGTGCAGGTGGTAGAGTGGAAAGCGTCATGCTGGACTCAGGTCAAGAGACGGCTGTGCAGGTGCAACCCTCCCACTAGCTTGCCACGTGAGCTTGGGGGAGACACATGCCCTCTTGGGGTTAGGTCCACACCACCTGGGTGGAGATGGAGGTGCCTCTGGAGCTGTCATGGCAGACGGGGTGGGTCCAAGCAGTTAAGCCCCACCCTTATTTGCCCTGGTTTTGTATACATGGGTACAGACCACATTATCAATTAAGCACCCTAGGCACTGTGCCCAGGGCCTCCCATCCTCTAAGGGCCTACAAACGTGTTTAGAAGCTGAAAAAAGTCAACTCCAAAATGTGAAAACCAAATAGATTGAGTTAGGTGTGATGCTAAAAATTGACAAAAATAAATATAAATACTAAAAAAAAAAAAAGAAAGAAAATTTGGCTGGGCGTGGTGGCTCATGCTTGTAATCCCAACATTTTGGGAGGCCGAGGCGGGCAGATCATATGAGGTCAGGAGTTTCAGACCAGCCTGGCCAACGTGGCGAAACCCTGTCTCTACTTAAGGTACAAAAATTACCTGTATGTGGTGATGCACACCTGTAGTCCCAGCTACTCCAGAGGCTGAGGCAGGAGAATCTCTTGAACCCGGGAGGTAGAGGTTGCAGTGAGCTGAGATGGCACAACTGCGTTCCAGCCTAGACAAGAGCTAAACTCCATCTTTAAAAAAAAAAAAAAAATAAATAAATAAATATATATATATTTTAAAAAATAAATATATATATGTGTGTGTATATATATATGTATATATATATATATATATATATATATATATATATATATACACACACATAAAATAGCTGAGTGATTTCCCAAGGTGTGGCCGGTCCTCTTCATCTAAGGTCACAACTGGCCACACTCCACAACCCCCCAGACTCATCCATGGCACTAACTCTCCATCCATTCTGAGGGGTTAGGAAGGCCGAAGCTTGACTGGGAAAGGAAAGCAAGGTAAAGGGGGCGGAAGGGGCAGGTGGGCCCACCAATAGGTACGGGGCCCTAAAAAGGTATAAGAGCCACTGCAATCAGACTGGCATGGTGGGAGGGCTTAGGGGCCAGAGCAGTTGTCCAGTCCTCACACCTGATCAAATATGTACCCCGCTGTGGGGGTGGGGTTGGAACTGCAGACACCTGCTGTGGCTCTGCACAGGGTGGTGGCTAGAGTTCCGGTTGTGAGACAGGGAGGGTGGGCAGCCGGGTGCCGGGAGCTAGGGAAAGATGGAAAACAGGCTCTAGGCCAGGGTCTGTTTTCTGGCCCAAGGACAGACCCTCTGTTTAGGAAGCAGGATCTCCGCAAAGTTGAGGGCTTGGCTTCTGCATTCCTCCCACATCGGACCCACTCGGTTTGTCCAGCATTCAAAGCATGGGACATGAACTTGGGCAGATGCGAGTGAATTACGTCTTCTGAGCCACAGATTATAAGATTACAGTACAACACTGACTATAAAAGCACTACCAAGCCAGATGCAGTGACTCTCACCTGTAATCCTAGCACTTTGGGAGGCTGGGGGAGTGGGGGGTGGGGATCACCTGAGGTCAGGAGTTTGAGAGCAGCCTGACCAACATGGTGAAACTCCATCTCTACCAAAAATACAAAATTAGCCAGGCATGGTGGCACAACCTTGTAATCCCAGCTACTCAAGAGGCTGAGGCAGGAGAATCACTTGAACCCGGGAGGCGGAAGTTGCAGCGAGCTGAGATCCCACCAATGCACTCCAGCCTGGGCAACAAGAGCAAAACTGTCTCAAAAAATTTAAAAAATAAAATAAAAGCACTTCCAGGTGGCCAACACACTCACAGTCCCAGCTTCTCTGGAAGCTGAGGCAGGGAGATCACTTGAGCCCAGGAGTTCTGGGCTGCCATGAGCCATGCCGGGTGTCTGCACTAAGTTCAGCAGCAATATGGTGACCTCCTGGGAGTGAGGGGCCACCAGGTTCCCTGAGGAGGAGTAAACAATCCTAGGTGGGAAACAGAGCAGGTCAAAACTCCCATACAAGACTGCATCTGTGAATAGCCACTGCACTTCAGCCTGAGTGGAACAGCAAGACTTCATTCCTAAAAACTTTTTTTTTTTTTTTGAGATGGAGCCTTACTCTGTCGCCCAGGCTGGAGTATAGTGGTGCAATCTCAGCTCACTGCAACCTCTGCCTCCCTGGTTCAAGCATTTCTCCTGCCTCAGCCTCCTGAGTAGCTGGGGCTACAGGTGCACACCACCACACCTAGCTAATTTTTGTATTTTTAGTAGAGACAGTGCTTCACCATATTGGCCGGAATGGTTTCTATCTCCTGACCTCGTGGTCCACCCATCTCAACCTCCCAAAGTGCTGGGATTACAGGTATGAGCCACTGTGCCCAGCCAAAATTTTTAAAAAGAAAAAAACACTTCCACACCAGGAGTGGCGGCTCACGCCTGTAGTCCCAACACTTTGGAAGACTGAGATGGGCGGATCACTTGAGGCCAGCAGTTCAAGACCGGCCTGGCAAATATAGTAAAACCTCATCTCTACTAAAAATACAAAATTTAGCCAGTGTGTCGTCAGGCACCTGTAATCCCAGCTACTCAGGAGGCTGAGGCAGGACAATTGCTTGAGCCTGGGAGGTGGAGGTTGCTGTAAGCAGTGATCGGGCCACTGCACTCCAGCCTGGGCAACAAAGCAACACTCCCATCTCAAACAGAAAAAAAAAAAAAACACTTACAGCCAGGAGCGGTGGCCTGAGGCAACACAGTGAAACCCTCCCTGTTTTTTTTGTTGTTGTTGTTTTTTAAGGAGTCTCGCTCTTCTGCCCAGCCTGGAGTGCAGTGGTGCGATCTCCGCTCACTGCAACCTCTGCCTCCTGGTTTCAAGCAATTCTCCTGCCTCAGCCTCCCAGGTAGCTGGGATTACAGGCGGCCACCACCACACCAGGCTGATTTTTTTTATTTTTATTTTTAGTAGAGACGGGGTTTCACCATGTTGGCCAGGCCAGTCGAGACCCCCTTTCTAACAGCAGCAGCAGCAAAGCACTTCCTAGATAAGGCCCTGACAGTTCCCAGCTACGACTGGTGTCTCTTGCTGCCCAGGGCACTGTCCACACACACATTTTAAGGACAAGTCTCATTTATCACATAAAGGTTTTTATTGAACTCAAACTCAGGGGCTCCAAAGCCTGAGGAAGACAAAGGAGGCTGGGGTTTGCGGGCAGAGGCCCAGGCCCCACCCCGGGGCCCCACTCCCCACCCCACCTACCCTTTACCCGCTCCTGACTCAAAGAGGGTCTCAGCAGCTACCAATCTAAGCTACCCCATTCTAATTAGGTAACCCCCTACCCTCCCCCCTCCCTGTTCTAGCACGTTGCCAAGCCAGGCACCTACCGAAGAGCCCTGGCTGAGGCCAGCCCTCCACTGACCTCTCTCCATTTCTCTCAGGGCCTCCCTTCAACCCATTTCCCGCCAAGTCTCCAGGGTATGTCACTTCCTCCACCCTGGCCCTCTTCTTCCAGCATCCTCAGCTCCTCCATTCTACTGTGGCTTCTCCATTATCCTCCCTAAAGGTTCCTCTAGCTCCCTGGCCCCTTATCTTCTGCCCATGCCTCCCACTCCTGCTGGGGCCCCAGGTCAGCGCCGGCCCGCCGCGTGGGTCCGCTGGTGGCGGATGAGGTCAGAGCTCTGTGAGAAGGCCTTTCCGCAGTCATCGCACTTGTAGGGCCGCTCGCCGCTGTGGACCCGGTGATGCTGCAGCAGCGTGGAGGAGCGGCAGAAGCCCTTCCCGCACACGGCGCACCTGTAGGGCCGCTCGCCCGTGTGGGAGCGCTGGTGCTGGATGAGCGTGGAAGAGCGATTGAAGGTCTTGCCGCAGTCGGGGCAGCTGTAGGTGCGGCCTGGCAGGTGGGTGCGGGCGTGGATGGCCAGCACCGAGCTCTGGCCAAAGCGCTTGCCGCACTCAGGGCACTTGAAGGGCTTCTCCCGGGCGTGGCTGCGGGCATGGGGGATAAGGGCCGACCGCTGGGAGAAGCTCTTGCCGCAGATGCCACAGCTGAAGGGCCTCTGCCCGGTGTGCACCCTCTGATGGCTACGCAGGGATGAGTTCTGGCTATAGCACTTGCCGCACTCAGTGCAGCTGTAGGGCCGCTCGTGGCTGTGGGTGCGCTGGTGTCGCAGGAGGTAGGAGCTGTCGCCGAAGGCCTTGCCACAATGTGGGCACTTGTAGGGCTTCTGGCCAGAGTGAGTGCGCTGGTGGCGAAGCAAGTAAGAGCTGTCAGCGAAGGCCTTGCCGCAACGGGGACACTTGTAGGGCCGCTCGCCCGTGTGGGTGCGCTGGTGTTTGATGAGGTCAGAGCTCTGAGAGAAGGCCTTGCTGCAGACCTCACATTTGTAGGGCTTCTCACCCGTGTGGATGCGCTGGTGCTGGATCAGGGTGGAGCCCCGCCCGAAGCTCTTTCCGCAGATGCCACAGATGTTAGGCCGAGGGCCCTGCCCCGCCCTGGCCCGGCCACCCCGCCGGCCTGGACCTCGAAGGGCTCCTGAAAGACCCAAGGGATTCTGAAGCATCTCAAATTGTGGTGTAGACAGCAGGGCCCCTGTGGGCATCTCAAAAGGTGGCCCTATGGGCAGGCCCCCGGTGGGCTGCTCCCCAAACCCCTGAGTGAAGGAGTCCAGGGGGTGAACTCCTAAGGAGATATTCAAGGGACTTTTTTCCTCAGGATTCAGAAGCACCTCTTCACCTTCCTGGAATTTGGAACTTTGAGCTTCAAATTCTGGGGTTTGGGTTTTGAACTCAGGGTTCTGGGGTTCATAT
The DNA here is from genome assembly GCF_048565385.1 of Saimiri boliviensis. Taxonomy (NCBI): domain Eukaryota; kingdom Metazoa; phylum Chordata; class Mammalia; order Primates; family Cebidae; genus Saimiri; species Saimiri boliviensis. The sequence goes on from NC_133460.1 coordinate 21,231,816, forward strand.
CTAGAACTCTCAGATTCATAGCCAGGGCTCCGGGGTTCATAGCCAGGGCTCCGGGGTTCATAGCTCGGGCTCTTGGGTTCATAGCCAGGGCTTTGGGGTTCATACCTAGGGCTCTGGGATTCAAACTCAGGGCTCTGAGAATCTGATTCAGGGCTTCTGGGTGCAAACTCAGGGCTTGGGGGCACAAGCGCAGGGCTTCGGGATTCAAAACCCGGGCTTTCAGGCTCAAATCTGGGGCTTTGGGGTTCAAACTCCGGGCTTTGTGGCTCAAACCCAGGGCTCTGGGGTTCAAGTCCAAAAGGTATCTCTTCGACTTCATAGTCCCCAGTGCCTTCTTGCTGAGAAATTTCCTCTTCATTCTCACTCATGTTGCCTGCAGGATCAAAGAATTACAGAAAAATCCAGATGGTGTGGGACCTGGAAGGTCATTTGGTCCCTTAGCAGCCACATACCTCCCCCCTCACAAGCAGCGTCGCTGGCCCCTAGACAGGTGCTGAAATTCCCTTGCCCCCCTCAGCTGACCCAGACACCCCAGTCTCCGGCGCCCCCATCTCCAAGTCCCAGGTGTACTAGCCCCGTGCCCTCGCTCCCTCCCTGGAGCCACAGCCCCTTCTCCTGCACGAAGGTCCACTCCTTGGATGGGCGCTCCCTCCTCACCTCCGAGAGACCCTTCGGGGCTCCTCATTTCGTCAGAACTCTGAACATCCTGGGGCTCCAGGCCCCATGGCGACGCCTCCCGCTCCATCCCCGCGGGCTCCCAGTGCGGCGGCGGCGGCGGCGGCGGCGGCGGCGATGGTGGCCGATCCTGCGACCCGGCCTGGGTTCCCTGAGCCCCGGGCCCCCGACCGCCGCTCGCCCGCTCAGCACTGCCCAGGGGACGCGGCGGCCCAGCCGGGGCCCCCGAGGCCGGACGTCTTGACCCCGGGCCTCTCCCTTGCGCCGGGCCCCTCCCCTGTCCGCGGCCCCGCCCCCTCCCAAGGTCTCGGCTTCCCGGTGGCCCTCACCAGCCCCCGGGCGTCGCGGCCTCTGGGATGAGAGGCTTCGCGACCCGCCCCGCCGCCCCCAGACCCCGCTCCCGTCCGGACCCCCGCCGTCTGGCCCCCGGCCTCGGGCTGGGCAGCGCTGTCCAACGGCCGCCCGGCCCCCCTCCCCCGCACAGGAAGTGTCCGTCCGCGGCCAGGTCCCCCAGCCGGCTCGCTCCGCGGCCTCTCTAGGAGCCGCTGGAGGTGGAAACTCGTTGGCATTAACCCCGGGCGAGAGGGCCCCGGCCTGGGGGTGGGCGAGGACCCGGCGCCCTGGAGCCCGCGGGGCTGCCGGGGCAGTGTGTGTGCCTATGTTCTAGGTCTCCGTCCCTCCAGAGGCCCGTCTGTCCATCTCCCGGGCCCCGCGTCGTCGGTGCGTGTGGCCAAGGGCGAGGCGACAAGCGAGACCAAGGTCAGCGAGAAGAGCGACGCTTCCCGGCGCCAGTGGGGGCGGTGTCTAACTCCCTCCCCGACCGGGCCTCCGGGTCAGCTCCGGGCGCGCCTCGGGAACAGAGATGGACTCCCCTTGGCCTCGCCGAGTCCCTGGGCCTGAGACCCCCTCCTGGAACTCCGCTCCCCACCACCTGCACGCCCACTGCCGTTCCCCCGGCCCCCGCCCCGCTCTGCTCTCCCGATCCCCCTCCTCCCTCCGCGAGGGCTAGGATCGTTGCCAAGGAGACAATCCCGCCCCGGTTCCCAGAGGCACCGCTTCTCCGCCCCAGGAAGCCCGGCGGTTGGCCGATGGGCTCCTGCTCTCTCCGCCCCGCCTCCTGCAACCCTGCGGACGGCGGGGCGCTAATGGTAGCCAGGGAACGCCAGGCGCCTTGCTGATTGGCCGGGGTCGCTCCGGTCGGTCCGCCTTCCCGGTCCGCCAGAAGAGCCTGCAGGAGGTAGTGAGAGAGTGGTGCCTCAGGCGTCTCCCCTCCAGCCGGACCTGTCCCTTCAAAACTTTTCCCGCCCCCACTTACCCTCCATTATGTTTTATGAAAACGAGGAGATACGAGGATAGACACCCATCCCCCTTGTCTGCCCCACACCCCTTGCCTCTCGCCTCCACCTTCCCCAGCGCCTGAGTTTAACTCAGTACTTGGCAGTCTTAGTCCCTAGTTCCCGGATTTCCTCACAGGGAGGCAGGATTCCTTCCAGGTGAGCGTGATACAGAGGAGAAATGGACAGAGAGAACCATCCGGTCTTCGAGGCATCTAACAACGCTCCAGTCTCATATCTGACTCGAATGGAGGCTTGCCGAGGAAGGGAACCTGAGAAACACTGCCTCGGGTGCAGCTTTGAATTGAGAAAGTGAGCCTGGACAGACGACTTAATGTCATCCAGTTCTTGTCTTCTGGCTACCCTTCGTGCTGAAACAAGTTGGGCAGCGTTCTTGACAGTTAATGAGCCTGATGCCCCTGTATGATGCAGCAGCCACGGATCGTGTTTTTCTGTGGCCTACCCAGACAAACGAAAGGAGGAGCCTGGAAGGAAGGATGGCCTCTTCTATTCTCTTGAAAAGGGATAAGAACAAGAACTTGGAGAAGGCAAAGTGGTAAAAAGTGGAGAGCGGCAGGGCGCGGTGGCTCACGCCTGTAATCCCAGCACTTTGGGAGGCCAAGGTGAGTGGATCACTTGAGGTCAGGAGTTCAAGACCAGCCTGACCAACATGGAGAACCCCGTGTCTACTAAAAATACAAAAATTAGCCAGGTGTGGTAGCACATGTCTGTAATCCCAGCTACTTGTGAAGCAGGAGAATCACTTGAATCTGGGAGGTGGAGGTTGTGGTGAGCCAAGAGCACCATTACACTCCAGCCTGGGCAACAAGAGCGAAACTTCGTCTCAAAAAAAGAAAAGAAAAAAGAAATAAAGGCGTACAAATAAAATGACAAGAGCTCATCCCACAAATGAAGTGGGGCGGGAGAGAACTTTCTGCCCTCCGGAGGAACAGCTTCCAGCTCCATAGCTGTCTCCCATCCCAATGTCTGTTTGTCCTAAAACCTTTGCCAATAATGGTCCAGCGCTAGAGCCCAAACAGGCAGAACAGCCTACAAAGTCTCTTTCACAAGACACTTTTCTCTGACATCCAACTTGTTGATCCACCAAAATTCACACAGGAGAGCAGCCACACCCTAAAAATGGGTGTCAAGGCCTCCAGCCACAGCTCTGACACTGTCCACTGCCTGCACTCTTATTATGGGCCACAAGTCCAGGTGTAGCAGAAATTGAGCCAAGACTTCAAGCTGCTCCGGCACCAGCATCTCCACGTGCAAATTCACCCTCACTGGCACCTGGAATAAGAGTGGCTCATTTCCATCCAGCCTCCTCAAGCACCAGGTGCCATCTATGCACAGGGACTTCACAAGGAAGCCAGCCTCCACCTGACACACAACCACAGCATTGAGAGGCTCCAAGCCCAGGAAAGCCTCTGATAAGGCTGCACCTTGACCCAACACCAACTAATCCAAGGCAAGAGAAACTTGGGAGTCCACTGGCCTTGTCCTACCTCTGCATCCATGAGGATGAGGCCTGCACATGTCCTGAGTTAGGTGGTCACTGTGTCCACAGCATTATCTCCTGGCATGCACAGCACTAGGGCAGAGCCATTCAGTGTGCAGCCAAGGCTTACGGTCCAGCCAATGTGGTCAATGCTGCAGGCTAGAGAGAGCCCTCACAGACATTCTCAGTGAGAGGAGCTTCCGTATGCACTGCTCCCTTCCTGAATGCGAAGGACCAGCCCTCTTAAAGGTCTTCCATCCAATGCTAGAAGACATGGCCCAGTATATTGAGCATGATCATAGGTACCCAGAAAGAGAGCAGATATGCCACAGGGGAAGATATGCCAACAGAGAAATGGAGACCTCTCCATACTCAGAGACTTCTAGGTAGTAATCATGGCACCTTTAATTGGCAAATTCAGGGCCAAGATCTGCCAGAGATCTTGTCGGTCTGGGCTGAGAACTGATGTTGCAAGCTGGGCTTTCCCCAGCGTGTGCTGAGGGTTAGGGGAGGGGACTGGGATGTACACTGGGAGTTAAACCCTGGTATAAAGGTAGCTCCTACTGCCAAATTGCCTCTTTTCACCCCGTGTGCCCCGCTGTTCTTCCTTTGGGAAGAACAGAGAAATGGAGGACTTTGTGTATGCCCTGGGACCAACCACTACTCTTGCAACATTAAGAGCAGTTAGAAAATAATGTTTTGTTCCCAGCAGTGGTTCTCTCAAACTTTCACAGGCATAAAATTCCATCCCTGGAGACTGTGATTTAATAGATGAGGAACAGAGCCCAGAGAGCAGCTAATTTTTTTTTTTTTTTTTTTTTTTTTAAGACAAAGTCTCTCTCACCCAGGTTGCAGTGCAGTGGTGCAATCTCGGCTCATTGCAACTTCCGCCTCTTGAGTCCAAGCAATTCTCCTGCCTCAGCCTCCCAAGTAGCTAGGACTACAGGCGCATGCCACCACACCGGGCTAATATTTGTAATTTTAGTAGAGACGGGATTTCACCATATTGGTCAGGCTGATCTTGAACTCCCGATCTCAGGTGATTGACTTGCCTTGGCCTCCTGAAGTGCTGGGACTGCAGGCGTGAGCCACCATGCCCGGTGGGAGTAGCTACGTTTTTAAAAGATACTCAGCCAGGCCCTACCTCTAGGTGGAAATATCTATGCTAGGAACTGAGAAGCTGAGAATGGGGTGGGCTGAGGCTTGAAGCTTTCACAACACTAAAAAAATTGATGAAATGGTGGAAAGTTGGGTCATGAGAGCAGGAAACAGAAGGGTCAGATCTGGCTTCTGGGCTCTAAAAAAGCTTTGCAACCTTCAAAGCACTGGGAGACCTCAAGGTAGTAATCATGGCACCTTTAATTGGCAAACTCGGGGCCAAGATCTGGCTGTCCGTCTGGGCTGAGAACTGGTGTTGCAAGCTGGGCTTTCCCCGGGCTGTGCTGAGGGTTAGGGAAGGGGACTGGGATGTACACTGGGAATTAAAACCTGGTACAAAGGTAGCTCCTACTACCAAGGTGTCTCTTCCAAACCCGTGTGCCCCTGTGATAAGGTGGCACACAAGTCAACCTGCCCCAGAAAAGCTCAGAGAGGGCAGACCTTGGTGGGGTCGGATTAGAGAAGAGGTTGGAATGAATCAGTTCATTACTTTACTTGGCACCTGAACAATGTCTTTTCTCCAAAACTTCTACCTCCTTTCAGGTGGTAAATCGGGTTTCTTCCTCCCTGGGTAGGCCAGAGAAGGCTGAGCTGGGTGACAGGCCAGAGTGCACAGGCCAAAGAGGTCACAGGCCCTTGCTCCCCTCGGGCAGGTGTTGTCCTGACCAGAAACAGGGCAGGAGCTGCCCATGGCTGGACTCTGCCCACAGAGGAATTAGTGGTAGATGGATAATGGAGTAGTGAGGTGATGGGATTCCATGCAGAGCTTGGGAATACAGATGGGAATGGTTGCTGCTGGCTACAAATCTAACACCAGGTGTTCCTGGCCTAGCCCCTTCTACCCATGATGGTACATACTTAAAAGACAGTAAAGATGGCTCATACCTAAAGACAGGAAAGATGCAAGGCCTGTTTTGACAGAGACATGGGTTCAAGAAATACCTCCCTTTCTTCTTTGCTGTACTTTAAGGTAAACGTCAGAAACACTAAAAGCAAGCCATGCTGAATGGCAAGTGTTGCTTGGACAGGAGCTGATGAGATGAGTGGCCGGGCCACAGGAAGTTGGGAGTTCTGGCTCCAGCCCAACTCCCAACAACTGCGATTTTATGGGAGCCTCGGTGGACTTGCCAAGTCTTTGGATTTTCATGAGATGCCAGAAACCTGGATTTTGGTGCAAAATAATCTTTTAAATCTTCACCATTAATTTATATCACTTAAAAACACTGCCTGGGCCCAAATCAATACAGCAACTGCAGGCCAGATCCAGTATGGGGCCACTGGTTTTTAGCTTGTGCAGTAAAAAGACAATGGAGGCCAGTGCGATAGCTCACGCCTGTGATCCCAGCACTTTGGGAGGCCAAAGTGGGCAAATTGCTTGAACCCAGGGGTTTGAGACCAGCCTGAGCAACACAGTGGGAACCCCATCTCTGCAAAAACATTTAAAAATTAGCTGGGCATAGTGTTGCTCACCTGTAGTACCAGCCATCTGGGACACCAGGGCAGGAGGATTCCTTGAGCCCAGCAGGTCTAGGCTACAGTGAGCCCAGTTCATGCCACTGCATTCCAGCCTGGGTGATGGAGCAAGACGCTGTCTTAAAAATAAATAAACAGCCAGGCACAGTGGCTCACGCCTGTAATCCCAGCACTTTGGGAGGCCGAGGCAGGTGGATCACAAGGTCAATAGATCGAGACCATCCTGGCCAACATGGTGAAACCCCATCTCTACTAAAAAAAAAAAAAAAAAAAAAAACAAAAAAAAAAAAACAGCTGGGTGTGGTGGTGCCTGCCTGTAGTCCCAGCTACTTGGGAGGCTGAGGCAGGAGCATTGCTTGAACCCGGGAGGTGGAGGTTGTAGTGAGCCAAGCTCAAGCCACTGCAGCCTGGCACCTGGTGACAGAGCAAGACTCTGTCTTTAAATAAATAAATAAATAAATAAAATAAACAAACAATGGGTATTGTGTTCTAGGAGGGTCAAAGAGTAAGAAAAGCCCAGGCGAGTTGGCTCACTCCTGTATTCACAACACTTTGGGAGGCTGAGGCCGGTGGATCACCTGAGGTCAGGAGTTTGAGACCAGCCTGACCAACATGGTAAAACCCCGTCTCTACTAAAAATACAAAAAAATTACCTGGGCATAGTGGCAGGCACCTGTAATCCTAGCTACTCGGGAGGCTGAGGCAGGGAGAATCACTTGAACCCAGGAGGAGGAGGTTTCAGTGAGATCGCACCATTGCACTTCAGCCTGGGCAACAAGAGTGAAACTTCATCTCAAAAAATTAAAAAAGAAAAAAAAAAGACAATAGGTAAAACAAGGTTCTTCTCTATCTCAATCCTGTTAGCATCTCTGGGCTGAGAAACAGCTTTTGCTGTTTCACCCCAGAGCCAGCTCTTGCCGGGGATTCTAGGACCTCCCTGCAGGCTGCTGCAGAGATTCAGGCCCCTGAGCCCATCTCAGGCCTCCCTCAATGTCTAGATCACACCTGGTCACCCACACTCCTGGAATATCTCTGGGTATAACTGGAAGCCCACAGGCAGGTCCAGATCCCCATGGCCAGGGGTCAGGGTCACAGACAGCCCCTCAGGGCGCCGGCCCCTGCGCCCACCGCCCCCAGGCCGATGGACCCGCTGGTGCTTGGCCATGCCTGTCTTCAGGCTGAAGCAACGGCCACACTGCGGGCAGCTGCAGGGTTTCTCCCCTGTGTGGATGCGCAGGTGCGAAATCAGCGCTGTGCGGCGCAGGAAGGCCCGGCCACACTCGGGACAGCGGTGGGGCCGCTCCCCACGATGGATGGCCCGGTGTTTGCTCAGGGAGGAAGCGTGGCTGAAGCCCTTGCCGCAGTCCGCGCAGTAGAAGGGCTTCTCGCCCCTGTGGCTGTAGACGTGCTCCAGCAGCGTGGAGCGCCAGGCGAAGCTCTTCCCGCACACGTAGCAGCCATGACGCTGGTCCGCTCGTGGGACAGGGGGGTGGGCAAAGAAACGGGGGTGACTCCGGCGCCGCGCCTTGGATGGCTGCTCCAACCCGCCAAAGGGGCCTTGGGGAGCCTTCAGCCCAGGAGGCCTTGTGGCCACAGGGAGGGGTTTCTCCAGAGCTCCCGTCCCTTCCCTTTGTCTTTCCTCTTCCTTGTTTCTGGAATCTGCTGGGAGATAAGGAGAGGAGAGTTCAGCCTCGGCTCATCCTGGTCCTTGAATCCCACACCCCGTGTGGACAGGGACAGGCCTACTGGATCCCCGGCTGCCCCTGGGACCCAGTACAGGCAGGAGAGCAAGGAGTGACACTTGTTCCTCAGCTACAGAGCCAGACAGAGGCGGAAGGGAGGAAACAGTCCATTCCGCCTCGGGCCTGGGGAAATATCACTGTGGGGAACATCTGGGCCTGATCCGGAAGGAGGAGCAGACACCTGGGGATATTCCAGGCAACAGGAACAGTACCAAAAAAGGCAGAATCAGGCAGGCATGGCCAAGTTCAGTGGGGCTGGACAATCTGCAAAGGCTGAGGCAAGAACTGAAGGAAGGAAATGAGGGGGCTGGATGCACCTGCGTGCTGGAAGACGGTGGGGATGGGTCGTGATGTGGAGGCAGAGTCAACAGAGCTTAGATGCTGGGCGCAGTGGCTCAAGCCTGGAATCCCAAGGCTTTGGGAGGCCGAGATGGAGGATTGCTAGAGTTCAAGACCAGCCTGGGCAACACAGCAAAACCTCTGCCCCTTAAAAAAAAATTTTTTTTTATTAAAAGGAGAAAAAAAAACAGACAGGCGTGGTGGTGGCTGCCTTTACAGTCTTAGCTACTCTGGAGGCCCACGCAGCAGGATTGCTTGAGCCCAGGAGTTCGAGGCTGCAGTGAGCTATGATGGCGCCACTGCACTCAGCCTCGGCAACAGAGACCCTGTCTCTGAAACAAAAACACCAAAAAAGAAAAAAAAAAAAAAAAGCCCCCAGAGTGTAGTGACTAGTGACCACCCAGAGGTGAGGACGCAGAAGCAGGTATGGCAGGGCCAGAGCCCCCATCGCAGCCCTTTTCTAGGGGGCAGCCAGGAGCCAGGCAGGGGCAAAGCCTCCTGGCTGCAGTTGAGAAGGCAGTTCAGAGACCAAACTGCTAAACAGGTAGCTGGAGTTGGCAGAGGACACCAGGATAGGTCAGGAACAGAGAAGTCCCCACGGGACTGAGCACCCATACTCCACCTGGGTCCGCTTCTGTCGGATGCTTAGCCACCTCCGGATCCTGGGCAGCAGGACCCCACAGTTCGGCCTCCTCCTCCACCCAAGAGATGAAGGCCGGCTTGCTGCCTCCGACTCCTGGGGGAGAAGAACGCATATCCCACGCTGCGGGGAAGCCGCATGCCCGGCCGCGGTGCCCCCCACTCCCCGCGCAGCTCCCTGAGGCGCGGCAGGGCTTGTGGGGGCGCAAGGCCAAGGCGAGCAGGTGGGACTCTCACCGAGCACGCCCAGGTGGCTGTAGGTTTCCCGCATCACGTCTCGGTACAGGGCCCTCTGCACGGGGCGCAGACAGCCCCACTCCTCCCGGGAGAAGTACACGGCCACGTCCCCGAAGCTCACGGCCCCAGACTTCCTGCACTCGGGCCCGGCCCTGTTTGGGTCCCAGGAAGGGAGCGTGGCCAGAGGCGGCGCCATGGGGACTGTCAGCGCCGGCAACGGATCGGTCGCCTTCCCTGGCCGCGCCTAGGCCTGCGTAACCTCCCGCGTCCGAGAACGCCTCCTCGGCCCGGGCTCAAGGGAAGGAGAGAAGTCACTACAGTCCCCGCTAGAGGGGATGGAAACTAAGGTTCGATGGCTGCGAGTCCATAATCAGAATTGGATGATGTCTTCAAAAAACGGCGGCAGCAGGACCGCTCGACCTTTGCCCCTGCGCAATTCTGCTCACGACGACGCCCTCCGCCCCCTATTTCTGGGCCGTGTTCTCTCCTTGCCCTAATCCAAAATGGCCGCGGCGGCTACAAGCACCGGCCTTAAAAACCAGCTGCGCATGCTCCGGCCCCGCCCGTTGAGGCGGTACAGCCCAGAGCTCCGCCCGGGTTTGCAGGAACAAAGGAGCGCCCCACGGAAGGGGTGTCCTCGTGAACTCACGTTAGTTTTTGTCTCTGGACATTTTTATAATCGGGCTCCAGCCCATCATTCTCTCGTTTTGTCCTCGTTATCTCAGAAACACGGCAACAGCAGTCTCTTCCCAATGTTGAGAGTAAAAAGTGTGAACCCAGAAATTCCGAGACTTATCTCAGTTAATTTAGAAAGTTTATTTCGCCAAGGTTGAGGACGCGTCAGTGACAGCCTCAGAAAGTCCTCACGACATGTGCCCAAGATGGTCGGGCAAAGCTCAGTTTTATACATTTTAGGGAGTCATGAGACATCTGTGTATGTAAGAAGTACATTGGTTCTGTCTGGAAAGGCCGGGCCTTTTGAGACAGGATTATGCTCTTGTTGCCCAGGCTATAGTGCAATGGCATGATCTCAGCTCACTGCAACATCCACCTTCCAGGTTCAAGCGATTCTTCTGCCTCAGCCTCCTGAGTAGCTGTGACTACAGGCGTGCACCATAATGCACCCGGCTAATTTTGTATTTTTAGTAGAGATGGGGTTTCACTATGTTGGTCAGGCTGGTCTCGAACTCCTGAAATCAGGTGATCCACCCACCTCGGCCTCCCAGAGTGCTGGGATTATAGGCTTGTGTCACTGCACTTGGCCAAGAACGATCAATTTTTTTTTTTTTTTTTTTTTTTTTTTTTGAGACGGCGTTTTTGCTCTTGTTACCCAGGTTGGAGTGCAATGGCATGATCTCGGCTCACCGCAACCTCCGCCTCCTGGGTTCAAGCAATTCTCCTGCCTCAGCCTCCTGAGTAGCTGGGATTACAGGCACGCACCACCATGCCCAGCTAATGTTTTGTATTTTTAGTAGAGACTGGGTTTCACCATGTTGACCAGGATGGTCTCGATCTCTTGACCTCGTCATCCACCCGCCTCGGCCTCCCAAAGTGCTGGGATTACAAGCTTGAGCCACCGCGCCTGGCCAAGAACGATCAATTTTAAAGGAAATGACAGGACGAAGAAAACCTGGCTAGGGTGGTAAATTTTCAAGGAGAGTCACTAGGGGATATACGGGAGGGGGCATCAGACATGTGGAAGATATGGATTACTTTGTTAAGTATGTCTATTCTGGTCCCTTGTGGCCTCTAAGGGCTATTTTCTCACGCTGGGGAGAGGAAGCAACAAGTCTGGGAGAGATACAAGGATTCGGTGTTGCCCAGTGAGTGTGGTCTCAGCCCTAGGTCTCCCAGGCCTCTGAGGGACACAAGAGAAAACTGAAAATCTCCCTTAAAAGCAATGACATTTTGTCTCTTGCAGTGCCCACCCCTTGGCATGGTACCTGTCACCACAGGCTAGAAGAGCTCTGGGAGATGCTGGAAGCTCCCTTAGGGATCTGGACCCTCCTAGGAAGGAACCAGGGGCAGAGTTTTCACTCTTGGAGGTCAGCCTCTGAGGCCCATGTCACCAGGCCAGTGGATCCACTGATGGGCCTCTAGGTCAAGCATTGTCCACAGTGGGTCCAGGCGGAGGAGCACAGGCTGGCTGGGCAGCAGGAAGCAGGGGCGGGCCTTGCTGTGGGAGAAGTGGGTGCTGTACCAGCTGTGGGCAAAGGGTCACTCCCTAGGGCCTGGCTAAAGGTACTGGCAAAGTATGGCTGCACTGGGGACAGGAGTGAGGTGCTGGGTGAGTGCCAGATGTTGAGGCCAGGCAGAGACTGCAGGTTTGGGGAAGGCCTGGCTACAGGGAGCCTTGGTCGGAAGCTCAGAGACCAGGGTAGTGTTTCTGATGCCAAGGGCTTATGACAACTCCCAAACAGACTCCTGCTGGTCCCTTCCAAATGTGTCATGTTTCTGAGTGGCCACTGGGAAACTGCTGATTCAAAACTTACCTCTGGCCCTGTCAACTCCCCAAGGCCTGCTCATATTCAGGGGACAGAATCAACCTTCACAACAGCAGCATTCAGATGGGTACCCCTGGGAGCCACCCCCACCCCCCACCCCCAGACCATGCTAGCCAACTGAGGGGGTTACCAGGCAGTGACATTCCCACACATGTCAAGGCCAACCAGAGGAGCCACCATCAACCACAGAGGCAGCTGTTCCAGGGCCTAGGGGCCTGGAGACAGAAAGGTGAACTTTCTTCATCCTAAACTTGAATTCACACCCTGCCACTAAACCAGACGATTCATAGTATGGCCTGATTGTCCCACCGGATGTCTCCAATCAAATTAAGTGCCGAGCACAATGGCTTACCCCTGTAATCCTAGCACTTTGGGAGGCAAAGGAGGGTGGATCACTTGAGATCAGGAGTTCAAGACTAGCCTCACCTACATGGTGAAACCCCGTCCCTACTAAAAATACAAAAACTAGCCAGGTGTGGTGGTGCACGCCTGTAATCCTAGCTACTCAGGAGGCTGAGGCAGGAGAATCACTTGAATTTGGGAGGCAAGATTGCACCTGAGCCGAGATTGCACTACTGCACCCCAACCTGGGTGACAGAATGAGACTCTATCTTTTTTTAAAAAAAGCAAAGAAACCCTGTCTTGGCCAGGTGTGGAGACTCACACCTGTAATCCTAGCACTTGTGAGGTTGAGGCAGCTGGGTCACTTGAAGTCAGGAGTTTGTGTCCAGCCTGGCCAACATAGTGAAACCTCGTCTCTACTAAAAAAAAAAAATACAAAAAATTAGGTGGTGGGTGCCTGTAATCCCAGCTATGCAGGAGGCTGAGGTAGGAGAATCACTTGAACCTGGGAGGTGGAGGCTGCAGTGAGCCAAGATCATGCCAGTGCGCTCCAGCCTGGACAACAGAGCGAGACTCCGTCTCAAAAAAAACCAAAATTGAATTAAGTGAGAAAGAGAAGGTCAAGATCCAAGGCTCCAGGGGGTGTCATAAATTCAGGTCAGCAAAAATAAGTCACACTAGGATCAAGGAACATATAAAGAGCGTTTCTTCCTCAACAAAACATTCGTCTTCCACCTGGGACTCAGGAGTCATCTCCTCTTTTTCCCTTTCTGCTTTTCTCTCAGGCTCCTCCTTCCTGGGGATTCTGAGCAGTTTGGACTTCACAGCTGGGCCTCCTCCTACTCCCAGGAGATGAGGGCTGGTTTGGAGTCATGGAACCCTGGGGAAGAACACTGATGACTCAGGAAACATATTAAAAGACAGATACATATCCGAAGACTACATTCCTTTCGTGAAAATGTATTGGCTCCCTCTTGTGTGCCAAGCACTATTCTAAACGTTCTGGGTGGTGAAGACATTGGTGAGCCAAGATAAAGTCCTTGCAGTAAGTTTACATAAGCTAGGGGAGAAAGATACCAGGTATGAATTCGGCTGACAAAAGTCTGGGGAAGACCTTCTGGGCAGATTGTCTCCAGGACAAAAACATAGAGGCTCAGTTCTGAGGCTTCCAGCATGGGATAGAGGGGCTCCTGGAGGAATTTTGTGGAGATAGTATTGAAGGGCATTGACAGATGAATTAAATGTGCAAGACTACCTAGGACAGAATCGCTAGAGCAAAGGCTCATTAAGATAGAGGCATGGGCTGGGTACGGTGGTTCACACCTGTAATCCCAGCACTTTGGGAGGCCAAGGCAGGCGGATCACGAGGTCAAGAGAACAAAACCATCCTGGCCAACATGGTGAAACCCCATCTCTACTAAAAATACAGAAATTATCTGCGTGTGGTGGTGCACGTCTGTAGTCCCAGCTACTCGGGAGGCTGAAGTGGGAGAATAGTTTGAACCCAGGAGGCAAAGGTTGCAGTGACCCAAGATTGTGCCACTGTACTCCAGCCTGGCGACAGAGTGAGACTCCGTCTCAAAAACAAAACAAAACAGAACAATAGAGGCATGTCAGGCCAGGCAGTGGCTCATGCCTGTAATCTCAGCACTTTGCTTAGTGTCAGAGGAAGACCAAAACTGCTTCCAGAAAGAAACAGGCATGTCCAGAGAACAAAGATTCCATCTGTTTAGCTGGAGCTAAGTGTGATCACTTGCCTGTAGGGAAAGATGGAGTTTGACTTTGAGAAGGTTGGTGTGCCATGAGCCTGAAAGACCATAAGGGGACAGGCTATGAATACTTTTTTGAGACAGGGTCTTACTCTGTAGCCCAGGCTGGAGTGTAGTGGTGTGATCTGGGCTCACTGCAGCCTCAACCTCCTGGACTCAAGCGATTCTCCCACCTCAACCTCCCAAGTAGCTGGGACCACAGGCACTTGCCACCATGCTCAGCTAATTGTTACAGAGATGGGGTTTCGCCATTTTGCCCAGACTGCTCTCAAACTTCTGGGGCTCAAGCGATCTGTCCCCGTTGGGTTCCCAAAGTGCTGGGATTACAGGCATGAGCCACCAAGCCCAGCAGCCTACATTTTAAAAAGATACTGAGCCAGGTACAGTGGTTCACACCTACAGTCTCAGCACTTTGGGAGGCTGAGATGGGAGGATCACTCAAGGCCAGGAGTTTTAGACCAGCCTGGGATCCTGAGACAGTTTCAAAAAATAAAAAATAAAAATCCACAACAACAAAAGAAAGACCACGCTGGGTGACTTACTGAGACCCTTTCTCGCTAAAAAAAAATTGGTTAATTAAAACGTGGTACAAAATCTCATCCAGCTTTTGCACCAGGTTTAAATTCCCAGTGTACATCCCAGTCCCCTCCCCTAACCCTCAGCACAGCCCGGGGGAGGCCCTGTTTGCAACACCAGTTCTCAGCCCAGACCTACAGCCAGATCTTGGCCCTGAGTTTGCCAATTAAAGGTGCCAAGATTGTTACCTAGAGGTCTCTGAGTGCTTGGAAGTTTGTAAAGCTTATTTAGGGCCTAGAAACCAGACCTGACTCCTCTGCTTCCTGCCCTCATGACCCAACTTTCCAGCATTTCATAAAAAAAAAAATTTTTTTTTTAATAGAGGAGAGTCTCTCTCTGCTGCCAGACGCCAGACTGGGGTGCAGTGGCATGAGCTCGGCTCACTGCAACCTCCGCCTCCCAGGTTAAAGCAATGCTCCTCCCTCAGCCTCCCAAGTAGCTGGGTCTACAGGCGCGTACCACATGTGGGGAACATTCCCATGTGAGACCCCCAAAAGGCGTGGGTCTCACTGTACGGTGAGTTTGATCCCAAACACAGTTTCCTGTTGGAGGCAGTCGAGCTATCAGAAAAAGGAACTGAAAGATGGATGATCAGTTTCTAATATCAACCACGATATCATTTGGGCCTAAAACTATGCACTGCTGCTAGACCGAGTGACTCCCTACCAGCAACCAGTTTCTGCTTTTAATCTTTATGACTCTTTAAGTATAGCTTTAAACCTTTTTCTTTACTTGCCTGACTGCCTTGTACCCTAGATAATGGTTTAACTGTGGGGATATTTGCAAAGCAAATGCCACTATAGGGATGGCTTTGATCCCTGACTCAGAGACTCCTGAATGGGGGAGTTGAGATAAGTTGAGTCAGGAGCAGACAAAGGAGAATCTGGTTAAAAGATATTCTGATGAGCAAAACCAGACAACCTTTTCACATCTCAGTTCTAAAACAAGATCAAACCAGAAATACCTACAGCCATGAGGAATAATGTCTCGATGTAAACAAGCTTTGTGATCACAGGAAATTCTGTTACTTTTTACAACCACTGACTGTGTATCTGACTTCTCTCTTGTATAGGCCATGTAAGGTATAGATTTGCGTTTCCTCTTGCAATGACGTAAACCAGAGCGAAGAAAGTGTATTTATTCCTGGCCTTTGAAAAATAAAATTTGCTGTTTAGGCACGACCTATCCAGCCCTCCAGACGCCTCGCTTTTTCTGTCTCCCTTTCTTCTGCGCACTCTCTCTTCCAGGTATTGGGACCCTCTTGCAGGTCGAGAGCCCCCCAGCAGACGTGCCTACCCGTCCCGACGGTCGCCGACAACCACACCCAGCTAATTTTTGTATTTTTTAGTAGAGACAGGGTTTTACCATGTTGGCCAGGATGGTCTCGATCTCTTGACCTCATAATCCACCTGCCTCAGCCTCCCAAAGTGCTGGGATTACAGGCGTCAGCCACCGCGCCTGGCCCATTTCATCAGTTTTTTTAGTGTCATGAAACCCTTCAGCCTCAGCCCCACCCCATTCTTAGCTGCTCTTTTCGTGGCACAGATATTTCCACCAGAGGTAGGGCCTCCTTTTCTCTCTGCTACCACAGGTTTTTGAGGGTCAGCCCCAGAAGCAACTGAAGACAGGGAGGGGCTTTCCCAGGTTTCATTGTGTCGGGGAAATGCTTGTCTGTATTGACGGAACAAGCCACATCTGAGTGGCCAGAGTGAAAAGTAAAGGCCAAGGCCACATGTCCATCCCTTATCTGTCCAGATCGTTTAAGGGTAGGAGGCCAGGCACGGTGGTTCATGCCTGTAATTCCAGCACTTTGGGCGGCCAAGGCAGGCAGATTGCTTGAGGCCAGGAGTTCGAGACCAGCCTGGCCAACATGGTGAAACCGTCTCTACTAAAAATACAAAAGTTAGCCAGATGTAGTGGCAGGCACCTGTAATCCCAGCTATTTGGGAGGCTGAGGCCTGAGAATCGCTTAAACCAGGGATGTGGATGTTGCAGTGAGCCAAGATTGTGCCATTGCACTCCAGCCTGGGTGACAAGAGTGAAACTGTCTCAAAAAATAATAATAAATAATAATAATAAGGGTAGGTTATGATCTCAGCTCCAAGACCCCTAAAATTCCTTGGAATGTTTGTGTGTGTTTGTCTTTCTAGAAATAGGACACACAAAGATAGTTATGACCCAAAGAAGCTAATACTAGGCTAGTATTTTCAAAAAAGGCCTCCCTGATGCAGAATCACTAGGTTATCTTTTATTATTACTATTTTATTTTGAGACAGGGTCTTCCTGTGTCACCCAGGCTACAATGCAATGGTGTGATCTTAGCTCACTGCAGCCTTGAATTCCTGGGCTCAAGCCATCCTCCCACCTCAGTTCTGCATAGTTGGGACTACAGGTGTGCACTACTACACCTGGATGATTTTTTTAAAAATGTTTTTGGCCAGACGCGGTGGTTCACACCTGTAATTTCAGCATTTTGGAAGGCTGAGCCAGGTGGATCACGAGGTCGGGAGTTTAAGACCATCCTGGCCAACTTGGTGAAACCTGGTCTCTACTAAAAATACAAAAATTAGCCAGGCATAGTAGTGCACACCTGTACTCCTAGCTACTCAGGAGGCTGAGACAGTAAAATCACTTGAACCCAGGAGGCAGAGTTTGCAGTGAGCTGAGATGGTGCCACTGCACTCCAGTCTGGGCAAGAGAGACTCCATCTTAAAAAAACACAAAAAACAAAAAACAAAAAACCTGGTACAAACGTAGCTCCTACTGCCAAGGTATCTCTTCCAAACCCATGTGCCCCTGTGATAAGGTGGCACACAAGTCAACCCGCCCAGGAAAAGCTCAGAGAGGGCAGACCTTGGTGCGGTAGGATTAGAGAAGAGGTTGGAATGAATCAGTTCATTACTTCACTTGGCACCTGAACAGTGTCTTTTCTCCAAAACTTCTACCTCCTTTCAGGTGGTAAATCGGGTTTCTTCCTCCCTGGGTAGGCCAGAGAGGGCTGAGCTGGGTGACAGGCCAGGGCGCACAGGCCAGCAGAGGTCAGAGGGCCTTGCTCTCCTCTGGCAGGGGCTGCCCATGACTGGACTGTGCCCACAAAGGAATTAGTGGTAGATGGATAATGGGGCAGGATTCTGTGCAGAGCTTGGGGATACAGATGGGTACAGTCACCCCTGGCTACAAATCTAACACCAGGTGTTCCTGGCCTAGTCCCCTCTGCCCATGATGGTGCAGATGCAAGGTCTGTATGTCTTGGGACTCTCCTCATTGGATTCTGAGCTGACCTGGTCACGTGGCTGCTTTGTCAGACTCATGTGGTATGTGGGTTTTGCTGATCCTGGGCTAGTCTAACCCCATCCAGGTCAGGGCTGGGTGTTATCAGAGGAAGGGGCAGATTTCTGCAGAACCTGGCTGAGACACCAGCAAAGGCCTCAGGAGTGACAGGGAAAGCCAGCAGTCAGCTGAACCCTGGGGTCTCTGTGTGACCCTGGACAGGCTGCTTAGCACTTCTCTGGCCTCAGTGTCCCCAACTACAAAAGCCTGGGAAAGTAAAGAATTCTTCCAGTTCAAAGCTGGGCGTGGTGGCTCATGCCTGTAACCCCAGCCCTTTGGGAGGCCGAGGCGGGTGGATCACAAGGTCAGGAGGTTGAGACCAGCCTGGCCCATATGGTGAAAACCGGTCTCTACTAAAAATACAAAAATTAGCCAGGCATAGTGGTGTAGACCTGTAGTTCAAGTTACTCAGGTGGCTGAGGCAGAAGAACTGCTTGAATCCAGGAGGTAGGGGTTGCATTGAGCCCAGATTGCACCATTGCACTCCAGCCTGGGTGATAAAGCAACACTGTCTCAAAAAAAAAAAAAAAAAAAAATTCTTCTTCCAGTTCAAAACTGTGATGCGGCCCTCCTGGCAGGGTCTAGGGGGGCTAAAAAGGCCTGAGCCATGGGGCTGTCTCAGGGGGTCCAAGGAAGACTGGAGGGAGCTCTCAGAATCTTCCTATTCAAAATTCAGGAACTGCCTGTTGGCTGATGGTGGACACACCCCTTGGTTTGGAATGAAAGGCAGTCCTGACCACCTTTTCCTGACCAGACTGTCCTCTTCAAGCAAGGGGCTTCTCCCAGCACTTATGAAGGTGAAATGAGTCAATGGAGGAGACAGTACTTTGTAAACCATAAAATGCAATAGAAGCAAAAATCTAAAATAAAGCCACTTTTACTTCCCTCCTTCCAATCATCCTTTCTCTCCAACTCCGGAAAACCTGAATGCTACAGACCACTGTTTTCAAAGTCAAATGACCGAAGGAGCTCAGCAAGTCATATAAATGAGTGGGAAATGACAGATGGAAAGGTCTGTTTTTAAAGAGACATGGGTTCAAAAAATACTTCCCTTTCTTCTTTGCTTTGTACTTTAAGATAAACATCAAAAACACTAAAACCAAGCCATGTTGAATAGCAAGGGATGCTGGGTCAAGAGCCCATGGGAGTGGCGGGGATGAGTGGCCAGGCCACGGCGAATTGTGAGTTCTGGCTCCAGCTCAGCTCCCAACAGCTGTGGTTTTGTGGGAGCCTAGGTGGAATTGCCAAATCTTTAGATTTTTCAAAAGATGCCAGAAAATCGGTATGTGGGTGTGACATATTATTTTCAATCTTCACCACTAATTCATATCACTTAAAAACACTACCTGGGCCGGGCGCGGTGGCTCAAGCCTGTAATCCCAGCACTTTGGGAGGCCGAGGCGGGTGGATCACGAGGTCAAGAGATCAAGACCATCCTGGTCAACATGGTGAAACCCCGTCTCTACTAAAAATACAAAAAAAATAGCTGGGCATGGTGGCACGTGCCTGTAATCCCAGCTACTCAGAAGGCTGAGGCAGGAGAATTGCCTGAACCCAGGAGGTGGAGGTTGCGGTGAGCCGAGATCGCGCCATTGCACTCCAGCCTGGGTAACAAGAGCGAAACTTCATCTCAAAGAAAAAAAAACACACACTACCTGGGCTCAAATCAGTAAACATGGCAATTGCCGGCCAGATCCAGTACAGGGCAAGGGGATTTTAATTTGTGCAGTAAAAAGATAATGGAGGTGGCAGGCACCTGTAATCCCAGTACTTAGAAGGCTGAGGCAGGAAAATCGCTTGAACTGAGGAGACGGTGGTTGCAGTGAGCTGCAATCAGGCCATTGCACACCCTGGGCAACAAGAGAAAAATCCCCATCTCAAAAAAAAAAAAAAAAGGACAGCCGGGCGCGGTGGCTCAAGCCTGTAATCCCAGCACTTTGGGAGGCCGAGGCGGGTGGATCACAAGGTCGAGAGATCGAGACCATCCTGGTCAACATGGTGAAACCCCGTCTCTACTAAAAATACAAAAAATTAGTTGGGCATGGTGGCACGTGCCTGTAATCCCAGCTACTCAGGAGGCTGAGGCAGGAGAATTGCTTCAACCCAGGAGGCGGAGGTTGCGGTGAGCCGAGATTGCGCCATTGCATGCACTCCAGCCTGGGTAACAAGAGCGAAACTCCGTCTCAAAAAAAAAAAAAAAAAAAAAAAAAAAGGGACAACAGAAGCCAGGCATGGTGGCTCAGGCCTGCAATCCCAGCACTTTGGGAGGCTGAGGCAGCAGGATCGCTTCAGCCTAGGAGACCATCCTAGGCAACAGTGAGAACCTCATCTCTACATAAAATTTAAAAATTAGCTGGGTATGGTGTTGCCCACCTGTAGTCTCAGATATTTGGAAGGCTGACAGGAGAGGATTCCTTAAGCACAGCAAGTCGAGGCTGCAGTGAGTCCTATTCACACCACTGCATTACAGCCTGGGCAACGGAGCAGGAAGCTGTCTCAAAAATGAATAAATAAATAAATATAAAAAGACAGTCAGTATTGTGCTCTGGAAGGGTCAAAAGAATAAAAAATAATAATAAAAGAAATTTAAAAATGGGTAAAACAAAGTTCTCTACCTCAATCCTGTTAGCATCTCTGGGCTAAGAAACAGCTTTTGCTTCCCCTTATGGAGGTCTGGGGGGTTCTCACCTCAGCCCTGCCTCAGTAAAGGGAGCCTTTTAGAGCCTGGGTCAGCGGGGAGCAAGACACTAGCAGAGGAGGCTGCTGAGGGCCCAAGATGAGACTGTCCGCACCCCAGAGCCAGCTCTTGCCGGGGACTCTGGGACTTCCCTGCGGGCTGCTGCAGAGGTTCAGGCCCCTGAGCCCATCCCAGGCCTCCCGCAGTCTCTAGATAGTCACTTTTTTTTTTTTTTTTGAGACGGAGTTTGGTTCTTGTTACCCAGGCTGGAGTGCAATGGCGCAATCTCGGCTCACCGCAACCTCCACCTCCTGGGTTCAGGCAATTCTCCTGCCTCAGCCTCCTGAGTAGCTGGGATTACAGGCACGTGCCACCATGCCCAGCTAATTTTTTGTATTTTTAGTAGAGACGGGGTTTCACCATGTTGGCCAGGATGGTCTCGATCTCTTGACCTCGTGATCCACCAGCCTCGGCCTCCCAAAGTGCTGGGATTACAGGCGTGAGCCACCGCGCCCGGCTAGATAGTCACTTTTGAAGCCGTCATCCACACTCCTGGAATATCTCTGGGTACAGCTGGAAGCCCACCGGCGGGTCCAAGTCCCCGCGGCCAGGGGTCAAGGTCAGAGACAGCCCCCCTGCGCCCCGGCCCCTGTGAGCCCCCGCCCCAGGCCGATGGACCCACTGGTGTTTGGCCACGGCTGACTTCTGGCCAAAGCGGCGGCCGCACTGCGGGCAGGGGTAGGGCTTCTCGCCACTGTGGGTGCGCCTGTGGGCTGCCATCTCCGAGCTCTGGCGAAAGCAGCGTCCGCAGTCCGGGCATGGGTAGGGCTTCTCACCGGTATGGGTGCGCATGTGGCGCCGCAGGTCCGAGGGGTAGGCAAAGGCACGACCGCAGTCCAGGCAGGGGAAGGGGGTCTCGCCGCTGTGCACGCGCCGGTGCTGGTACAAGGCAGATCTCTGGCTGAAGCGGCGGCCGCAGTCAGTGCAGCCATAGGGCTTCTCGCCAGTGTGGACACGCAGATGCGAAGTCAGCGCAGAGCGCTGTGTGAAGGCCCGGCCACACTCGGGACAGCGGTGGGGCCGCTCCCCGCGATGGATGGCCCGGTGTTTGCTCAGGGAGGAAGCGTGGCCGAAGCCCTTGCCGCAGTCCGCGCAGTGGAAGGGCTTCTCGCCCGTGTGGCTGTAGACGTGCTCCAACAGCGTGGAGCGCCAGGCGAAGCTCTTCCCGCACACGTAGCAGCCATGACGCTGGTCCGCTCGGGGAACAGGGGGGTGGGCACAGAGCGAGGGGCGTCCCCGGCACGGTGCATTGGACCTCAGCTCCCAACCATAAGGGGGCCTGGCCGAGGGGGCTTGAGGAGCCTTCAGCCCAAGAGGCCCTGTGGCCACACGGAGGGGCTTCTCCAGGGCTCCCATCCCTTCCCTTGGTCTTTTCTCTTCCTTGTTTCTGGAATCTGCTGGGAGACAAAGAGGGGAGAGTTCAGCCATGGCTCATCCTGATCCTTGAAACCCACACTCTGAGTGGGCGGGAACAGGCCTGCTGGACCCACAGCTGCCCTGGGAGATGAAGGAGTGACAGGTGTTCCTCGGCTGCAGAACCAGACAGAGCTGGGAGGGAGGGAACAGTCCATTCCGCCTTGGGGCTGGGGAAATGTCACCGCGGGGGAAGGGCAGAGAGGACATGAACATCCGGGCCTGATCCCGAAGGAGAAGCAGACACTTGAGGATGTTCCAGGCAACAGGAACAGCACCAAGAAAGGCAGAACCAGGTGGGCACGGCCAAGTTTAGTGGGGCTGGACACTCTGCAAAGGCTGAGGGCAAGAAATGAAGGAAAAAAGTTGGGGCGGGCAGGTGGTGGTGTGGAGGAGGAGAGGAACTAGTTTGCAGGAGGACGGGACTGGTGGGTCCTGATGTGGAGGTAGAGCTTAGAGGCTGGGCGTGGGGGCTCACAGCGGCAGAGAAGGTGGATTGCTTGAACCTAGGAGTTCGAGACTAGTCTGGGCAACATACCAGGACCCAAGATCCCCCTCTCTAAATATATATATATATATATATATATATATATATATATATATATATATATATATAAAACAATTTTAAGAATTAAAAAAAAAAATTGGCCGGGTGTGGTGGGTCACGCCAGTAATTCTATCACTATGGGAGGTCGAGGGGGTTGGATAGCTTGAGCCCAGGAGTTCAAGACCAGCCTGAGCAACATAGTGAAACCCCATCTCTACTAAAAATACAAAAAATTAGCCAGACATAGTAGTGGGCACCTGTAATCCCCGCTATTCGGGAAGCTGAGGTAGGAGAATTCCTTGAACCTGGGAAGAGGAGGTTGTAGTAGGCTGAGATCGCGTCATTCACTCCAGGATGAGTAACAGAGAAAAACTCTGTCAATTACCCAGGCTTTGTGGCGAGCGCCTGTACAGTCTTAGCTACTCTGGAGGCCCACGCAGGAGGACTGCTTGAGCCCCGGAGTTCGAGGCTGCAGTGAGCTATGATGGTGCCATTGCACTCAGCCTGGGCAAAAGCGAGACCATCTCTAAAACAAAAACACCAAAACAAAGCCCCCAGAGTGTAGTGACCACGCAGAGGTGAGGACTCAGAGGCGAGTGAGGCAGGGCCAAGCCCCCATCACGGCCCCTTTCTAGTTTGCATCCGGGAGCCAAGCAGGGCTCAACTTCGTGGTCGCAGTTGGGAAAGCAGTTCATTCCTGCTTCCAAAGTATGAGAAAAAAAAAAAAAAAAAAAAAAAAGGAGAAAGTTCAGAGATGAAACTGCTAAGCAGGTAGCTGGAGGTGGCAGAGGGTAACGGGATGGGACAGGAACAGAGAAGTCCCCATGGGACTGAGCACCCGATACTGCACCTGGGTCCGCTTCTGTCGGACACTCCGCCAGCTCCGGATCCTGGGCAGCCGGACCCCACAATTCAGCCTCCTCCTCCATCCAGGAGATGAGCGCCGGCTTGCTGCCTCCGACTCCTGGGGGAGAAGAACGCAAATCCCACGCTGCGGGGAGGCCGCCTGCCCGGCCGCGGGGCCCCCAACTCCACGCGCAGCTCCCTGAGGTGCGGCAGGGCCTGTGGGGGCGCAGGGCCCAGGCGAGCAGGTGGGACTCTCACCGAGCGCGCCCAGGTGGCTGTAGGTCTCCCGCATCACATCCCGGTACAGGGCCCTCTGCGCGGGCCGCAGACAGCTCCACTCCTCCCGGGAGAAGTACACGGCCACGTCCCCGAAGGTCACGGCCCCGGGCTCCCTCCACTCGGGCCCGGCCCCGTTTGGGTCCTGGGAGTAGAGCGTGGCCAGAGGCGGCGCCATGGGGACTGTCAGACCCGACGACAAGTCGGCTGCCTCCCCTGGCCCCGGCTGGGCCTGTGGAACCTCCCGCGCCCGAGAACGCCTCCCCGGCCTGGGCCCAAGGGAAGGAGGTAGGTCACTAGAGCCCCCGAGGGCGCACTAGAGGGGATGGAAACTAGTGGTCGCGATGGCAGCTGGTGCACAATCAGAAATGGAAGATACCCTTATTAAAAATGGCCGCAGTGCAGCCACTCGACCTTTGCCCCTACGCAATCGTGCCCAGGACAACGCCCTCAGTATCTCCCGGCCGCGTTCTCCCCGTACCCTCATCCAAAATGGCCGCGGTGGCTACAGGCGCCGGCCTTGAAAACCAGCCGCGCATGCTTCGGCCCCGGCCAGCTAGGCGGTGCACCTGAGAGCTCCGGCCCGGTTTGCACTAGCGCCCCGCAGGAGGCAGCTGGCCTCTTGGCCTTAGTGAACTCGCATTAGTTTTCGTCTTTGCACTGTTTTATATCGGGCTCCAGCCCGTCACCTTCTCGTTTTGTACTTGTTATTTCAGAAACAGGGCGACAGCAGTCTCTTCCCAATGTTGAGTGCAAAAACCAATGAAGTGGACCAGGCGCGGTGGCTCACGCCTCTAATCCCAGCAGTTTGGGAGGCTGAGGCTGAGGCCGGCGGATCACCTGAAGTCAGGAGTTCGAGACCAGCCTCACCAACATGGTGAAACCCCCGTCTCCACTTAAAGTACAAAAAATTAGCCAGGTGTCGTGGCGCGCGCATGTATCCCAGCTACTGAGGAGACTAAGGCAAGAGAATCGCTTGAACGCAGAAGGCAGAGGTTGCAGTGAACCGAGATTGTGCCACCGCACTCCAGCCTGGGTGACAGAGCGAAACTCCGTCTCGGAAAAAAAAAAAAAAAAAAGAAATGACAGGACAAAGAAAATCTGGCTAAGGCAGTAAAATTTTCGAGGGAAGTCACTAGGCTACATATGGGGGAGGTCAAACAGCTGGTAGATAGGCATTACTTTGTTACGTTTGTTTATTCTGGTCCCTTGTGGCCTCTCTGAGCTATTTTCTCGCCCTGGTACGGAAGGATACTTCCCCAGAGTAATGTTTCTGGCATACTGCATGCAGAAGAAACAGGTCGGCCTGCTCCTTCTGAAACTACAATTTCTCTCATTTCTTTAAACTCGGAATAATCAGTATACCAGACTGTGAACGTTTTGCAGGAGGTCCTGGGAGGTCTTTGGAGGATCCTGTTGGGAACTTCAGGGAGGCTGATCTGGCGGGGTTCTCAGAAAGCGGGTCAACCTGCCGCATAAGTGAAGAGAACCACTTCTTTCCCTTTTCAGGGATCCCGGTGGCGCGCAGCTGAGCGCGTCCAGGTGGCCGCAGGTCCGGCATCGCGCCCGGATCAGGACGTGAACATCCGTATACCGCAGACACCCTCTCTGCGCCAGGAAACGGCAGTCGGCCACGTCCGCGGAGCTCTCGGCCCTCGGGCTCTTTACCGGCCTCAGTCCCTCTCGCCTTCCCGAGTTTATTGGACTGGAACTGGCTCCGCGGCTTCTGGAGGGGCGCTGAGGCTTCGCCCTGGAGTGGAGTACAGGGGTTTCCACCGACGCCTCTGCGACCGGAAGTAGCTTTGGGTGGGGCCGCTCTAGGGCGGCGAGCAACTCTGTGGTGCCGGAGTCCAGAAAAATGGAGGCGCCCTCAGAAAAGATGGCGACAGTCCAGCTTCTCTTCATTTTAGAGAAAGGCACTGAACAGCTTGAATATCGATCGATGTTGGTGACCTGGTTTGTTCCTCCTGGAAACGTCTTCTCTTGCTGTTCCTCCCAGGCAGCCTCGGCAGCGTTTCTTTCCCGTAGTTAAGATGGCTGCGGCCGCTTGGACCTGGGCTCCAGCAGGTGGAAGCAAGGGCCGCAGGGGATGGGAAACCGGTCCAGGATTCTCGACCGAGGGCCTGACGTCCCCTTCCCAGACCCTTCGAGGAGGACCACTTAGTGACCAAGGCTTTTTTTTTTTTTTTTTTTTTGAGACAGTTTCACTCGGAGTACAATGGCGAGATCTTGTCTCACTGCAACCTCCGCTTCCCGGGTTCAAGCGATAATCCTGCCTCAGCCTCCCTAGTAGCTGAGATTACAGGCGCCTGCCTCCACGCGGCTAATTTTTTGTATCTTTAGTAGAGATGGGGGTTTCACCATGTTAGCCAGGCTGGTCTCCAACTTCTGACCTCAGGTGATCTGCCCGCCCCAGCCTCCCAAAGTGAGAGGATAACAGGCGTGAGCCACCGCGCCCGGCCTCTACTCTCTACTCTTGAGAGGGACTTTCGCTCTTGTCCCCCAGTCTGGAGTGCAATGGCGCGATCTCGGCTCATTGACTACAGAACCCAGACTGGAATCCCTCAAATTATTGAAGGCAAAACTTCAGCAACCAAAGAGAGATGGGATTTAGGCTAGGTTACCACACTGCCATATAAATGTAAAGAGGAAAAATATACAGTTTGGGAGGCCGACAAAGGCAGATCACTTGAGGTCAGGAGTTTGAGACCTGCCTGGCCAACATGGTAAAACCCTGTTTCTACTAAAAATACAAAAATGAGCCGCGTCAGGTGAGTCATGCCTGTAAGCCCAGCAATTTGGGAGGCCAAGGAGGGCGGATTACCTGAGGTCGGGAGTTTGAGACCAGCCTGACCAACATGGCGAAACCCCATCTCTACTAAAAATATAAAAGCTGGCATAGTGGTGCTTGCCTGTAGTCCCAAGCTGCTCCAGAGGCTGAGAGGCAGGAGAATCGCTTGAATCCGGGATGCGGAAGTCGTGGTGAGCTGAGATCATGCCATTGCACTCTGTCTCAAAAATAAATAAATAAATAAATGAAATTACAAAATAAAAATACAAAAATTAGCTGGGCATGGTGGTGTGCGTGTGTAGTCCCAAATACTCAGGAGGCTAAAGGCAGGAGAATCTCTTGAACTAGGGAGGTGGAGGTTGTGGCGAGCTGAGATCGCGCCACTGCACTCCAGCCTGGGTGACAGAGTGAGACTCCATCTCAAATAATAATATTAATAAATAAATTTAAAGAGGAAAAATATAAATGACAAACTATGATAAGTACTAAAGTAAGACCATTGTTTAGAGGCCATGTAATGAGGGATCGTTCAGGTATCTAGGAAGTATGTAAAATTGCCCAGGATGGGTGACAGATGCTTCACAAAGGGTCCCCTGTAGCAACTGTCACCACCGTCCCCTCTTTTTTTTTTTTTTTTCTGAGACGGAGTTTCGCTCTTGTTGCCCAGGCTGGAGTGCAATGGCGCGATCTCGGCTCACCGCAACCTCCGCCTCCTGGGTTCAGGCAATTCTCCTGCCTCAGCCTCCTGAGTAGCTGGGATTACAGGCACACGCCACCATGCCCAGCTAATTTCTACTATTTTTAGTAGAGACGGGGTTTCACCATGTTGACCAGGATGGTCTCGATCTCTTGACCTCGTGATCCACCCGCCTCGGCCTCCCAAAGTGCTGGGATTACAGGCTTGAGCCACCGCGCCCAGCCTCACTGTCCCCTCTTGCTCAGGCTGTTGCTGAGATAGGCCTAGGGCCTCCTAGCTGGCCTCTGGGCCTCCAGCTTTTTGCCTTTGCCATCCATCTGGCACTGCAGCCTGGTGTACTGAAAACAGGAAGGACCTGGGAAATAGAGATTTGGGATCCAGGCCTACCTCTGCCACTGACTCGGTTTCATGATCTTAATGATGTCCCCTCCTCTCTCTGGCCTCAGTATTCTCAGAGTGTATTCTGCAGAACAGCATTCCCATGAGACGCTCCATGGGGTAAAAAAGAAAACAAACAAAAAACAGCTTTCTCCATTTCCCTTGAGAGTCTCCTTTGGCAAATTTAAGGTTCAGAGCAGACTTCAATACAGAAATGATTCTGCTCGTTGCAGTGAGCCGAGATCATGCCACTGCACTTCAGCCTGGGTGACAGAGTGAGACTGTCACAATAAAGAGAAAAAACAAAAACAAAAAACAGGAAAGAAAAGAAACAGCATCATGGGAATGAGAGCCTGTGGCAGCTCCTCCCCCTCCCCAGCCCATCTGTCAATCTCCACTTGATGCCTCCGATGTCCTTTCTGCATCTCGCAGGAACTCATCCCTAGCTTGGAGCATCTCACTTGCTGTTCCCTCTGTTTGGAAACATCTCTCCCCTCTACTCTCCCTGACCACAGCCCCAAGGGGACCCTGCCCTTCCCCACTCCCTGTCCCCTAACCCTGTTCCCTATGGCGCCTCCTCACCATGGCTCAGCCTCAGCTTCCAACTGCAGCAGGCTCTTTCTGCACATCGCTGTTGGAGCTCCTTCATAAGCCTTATTATTTGCATTTGCACTTCCTCGCTTCCTTCATGTTCTGGTTTATTGCTTGTCTCTACCTTCTAGAAAGTAAGCTCCAAGAGGGTTCCTGTGCCTCTTTCTCCTGCTACGTTCTGGCATGGAGAATAACAGCTAGTGCATGGTAAACGCTTAGCAGCTATTTGTTAAATGCACCAATGAGAAAGAGAAATAGCAGAAAGCACTTGCCCTGTGCCCAGCACCAGCTCTGGGGTTGCCCAGAGCAGCTGTGGGCTTGACACACTTAACCTGGTTCTGCTCCTCCCTCCCTGGCAGGGTCTCCTCCTCCAGCTATGCCTTCTCTTTGGCCTTACCGTTTCCCAGGACGGGTCACCCTTGACCTTCACACCCTCCTACTCCTGATCGCCCCTTGCCAGGCACTGGGGCCCCTGGCTCCGGCTTTCCATGCTGGATCCTCTGGGTCTTACCGGCTCATGTTGTCAGTCACCAAGCTGCAGACTCTATGGCAGAAGCCTCTCATGAGTGTCTTTCTTCCTTTTTTTGGAGGCGGGG
Organism: Saimiri boliviensis; assembly: GCF_048565385.1. Lineage (NCBI taxonomy): Eukaryota > Metazoa > Chordata > Mammalia > Primates > Cebidae > Saimiri > Saimiri boliviensis. Next base: position 21,260,307 of record NC_133460.1, read on the forward strand.
AGGTATGCCTTTATCAGCAGAGTGTCTTTCTTCTTAATTCCAAGGTCACTACCTTGGTCCCAGCTCCTGATGACCCTCACTTGGGAAAAGATGTCCAACAGATCTCTAGTGTCTAGCCCTATCCCCCAACCAGATCACACCCACACTGATTTGCAAAGAGATCTGATCATAGCTAGCAAACAGCACTGCACTTGCTCAAGAACTTTCTGTGACTCCTCAGTGCTGTGGAATGGATCTCAAGGCTCCTCTGCTGAGACCTCTGGCCCTCCCAGATTGGACGCCACTTCTCGGCTGCATCTGTCTCCCATCTTTCCTTGTCTAGTTTTGTTGTTGTTATTGTTTCTGAGACAGAGTCTCATTCTGTTGCCCAGGCTAGAGTACAATGGCACTATGTTGGCTCACTGCAACCTCTGCCTCCCGGGTTCAAGCAATTCTTCTGCCTCAGCCTCCTGAGTAGCTGGGATTATAGGGGCCCACCACCACACTCAGCTAATTTTTGTATTTTTAGTAGAGACAAGTGTCACCATGTCAGCCGGGCTGGTCTTGAACTCGTGATCTCATGATCTACCTGCCTCAGCCTCCCAAAGTGTCTTTTGTTCTTTCTATGAAGCAAGACTCCTTTGCTATCTCCTCTGCCTGAAAATCTCTCCCAACACCAATTCGTGCTGAAGACTATGGGAAGCACAGCCATCTCCTCCTCCCAGCAGCATTTCCTGGCATATTGCCAACCAGCCTGGGTGAGGTGGTGCCTCTGGGCTTCCTCTGTCACAGTATCATTTACCCTCTCCCCACATCAAATGTGGGCCCTGAGTCAGCTGTGTCGTTGGACCCTAGCACAGAAACCCACAGATGCCTCAACAGGGTGTTTGCTGAATAAATGAATGAATGAGATCAGGTTTCCTCATCTTGGAATTCCCTTGTTACCTAGCACAGTCCGTTAACAAAAGGCACTCATCACACAGTCACTAAAGGCTAATTGTACCTTCTCATTTGTTTTTCCATTTGTTTTGAGACAGAGTCTCTGTCGCCCAGGTTGGAGTGCAGTGGTGCAATCATAGGTAACTGCAGCCTAGTCTCCCTGGCTCAAGTGATCCTTCCACCATAGCCTCTCACGTAGCTGAGACTACAGGCACACGTCACCACACCTCGCTGATTTTTGTTTTTGTAGACATTGGGGCCTCACTGTGTTGCCCAGGCTGGTCTCAAACACCTGAGCTCAAGAGATCCTCCCATCTCAGCCTCCCAAAGTGTTGGAATTACAGCTGTGAGCCACCACATCCAGCCCGACTATGCCTTCTAAGTAAAAACAGGCCAGGCAAGGTGCCTTACGCCTGTAATCCCAGCACTTTGGAAGGCCAAGGTCAGAGGATCGTTTGAGCCCAGAAGGTAGAGGCTACAGAGAGCCATGTTCACAGCACTGCACTCCACCCTAAGTGCCAGAGTGATACTCTAACTAAAAAAAAAAAAAAGAGAAAAGGAAAGAAAAAAGAAAAGAGGCATTTCCTAGACTCTCAGTGTTCTGCTTACACTCCCCAGACCAGGCTGGGCCAGGCCCTACATCCTGAGTTCCCAGCCCGTTTTCTGTCCAGATCTGACTTCTCAGAGGAGGTGGTAAAGATATCTGGGGTGTGTGTTCATTTCCAGTCATGCTCTCTATGGCCGTGAAATCTTGAGAGCATCATGTCATCTCTCTGAGCCTCAGTTTACTTATCTGCAAACATGGTTTTTTGTTGTTGTTGTTGTTTTTTAAAGATGGGGTTTCTCCATGATGGCCAGGCTGGTCTTGAACTCCTGACCTCTGGTGATCCACCCACCTCAGCCTCCCAAGGTGCTGGGATTACAGGCGTGAGCCACCGCGCCTGGCCAAACATGGTTATTACTATCCATGCCCTGCCTCCCTGGCAGGCTTCTTTACACTTTCTAAAGTGTAGACTGTCCACAGTAATTCAGCAAATGATTGTTGCACATTTACAACGTCATAGATCTTGTTAAAATGTCAGTCTCCACGGTAACCCTTTTGAGGTAGATATTATTCATCCTCATTTTACAGAGAAGGGCGCTGAGGCTCAGGGAGGTCACATGACTTACCAGCTGTGCCTGGGAAAGTTCCAGAGACTAGGTTGTGTTTTTTCTTTTTTGAGACAGAGGTGTGCTCAACCGCCCAGGCTTGAGTACAGTGGCACAATCTTGGCTCACTACAACCACCATCTCCTGGGTTCAAGCGATTCTCCCATCTCAACCTCCCAACTAACTGGGATTACAGGCACCTGCCATCATGCCCAGCTAATTTTTGTATTTTAGTAGAGATGGAGTTTCACCATGTTGGCCAGGCTGGTCTTGAACTCCTGACCTCAAGTGATCCACCTGCCTAGGATTACAGGTGTGAGCCACCGAAAGTGGCCCCTTTTTTTTTTTTTTTTTTTTTTTTTTTAAGAAATGGAGTCTTGGCCAGGTGCAGTGGCTCATACCTGTAATCCCAGCACCTTGGGGGGCCAAGGCGTGTGGCTCACCTGAGGTCAAGAGTTTGAGACCAGCCTAGTTAACACGTGAAAACCTGTCTCTACTAAAAATATGAAAATTAGCCAGGCATGGTGGCTCATGCCTGTAATCCCAGCTACTCAGGGGGCTGAGGCAGGAGAATTGCTTGAACCTGGCGGCAGAGGTTGCAGTAAGCCAAGATGGTGCCACTGTACTCCACCCTGGGTGACAGAGTGAGACCCTGTCTCAAAAAAAAAAAAAAGAAAGAAAGAAAGAAAGAAAGAAAGAAACAAAAAAGAAATGGAATCTTGGTCTGTTGCCCAGGCTGTAGTACAGCAAAACAATCATAGCTCACTGTAGCCTGGAACTCCTGTACTCAAGCCCTCCTCGCCTCAGCCTCCCAAGTAGCTGGGACCACAGGCATGACATGCCACTATGCCCGGTTAATTCTTTTCCTCTAGAGATAGGATTTCACTATGTTGCTCAGGCTTGTCAGGACTCCTAGCCTCAAGCAATCCTCCCGCCTTGGCCTCCCAACAGAGGCTGGATTTGTGCCACCTGCATCTATTCTATTCCCATCCACTCCAGTGTCTGAGTCCCCTGCTGGTGACAATTAGCCAGGGTTTGACAACGCCCTCCATGTAGGTCCCCTCCTCAGTCCTTGGTCCCCCTCAGCATCTGCGTCTGAGGGAGTGAAGGAGTGGCCAGTTCCTGAGATGATGGAAAGGTCTCTGTTGCACCTGATCTTCAGATGACACTTCGAAATGAGTCCAGGATCTCACTCGGTTCTTTTTTTTTTTTTTTTTTTTTTAACCAAAAGACTGGGGAGAGAGGTGTCAAGTTTAATCTATTTGAATCTTACAGGCACTTTTCTTTTTACAAGTTGGAAACTTGAGGGATCCTTGAGGCATGAATTTCAGTTCCGGAGTCCTGGACTCAGGAGTCCACCTCAGGGCTCAGTCAGTCCTTCGTGCCAAGGTCAGTCTGCGGTGCCGCTCAGCCACACTCCTCAAAGATGTCTGGGTAGTGCCGGAAGAGCACAGGCGGGTCCCGGTCACCTCGGACGGGGGCCCGAGGCACAGCCCGGATCCCAGGCCTCCGGCCCCGCCGCCCCCCGGAGCAGGAGCGGTGGATCCACTGGTGCGCTTCCACAGCGAATTTCCTCTTGAAGCGCATGCCACACTCAGGGCAGGGGAAGGGTCGCTCTCCCGAGTGCATGCGCCTGTGGCTGACCAGCAGCGAAGGGTAGGTGAAGCGGCGGCCACAGTCCGTGCACACGTGGCGCCGCTGGCCGGCCTGAGCATCCACGCTGGGCACGGGCGCCGGGGGCCGTGCTCCTGTGGTCTGGTCCCTGGCTGCACTTGTGGGTGGCTGTGGCTGTGCCCATGCCGAGGCCACGTCAGGGTTGCCTCCCACCAACACTTCAGGACTCTTCATAGGAGCCCTTCTAGGCCCTTCCTCGGGTTCCTCTTCCTTCGTGTTTGGGGCATCTCCTGGGAAACCAGAATTAAGGTACATTTACAAACACTTTCGAACAGACTGTCTTAGGTTATAGAATGCTTTTCACTTAAGGCAGTGCCAGAAACGTTCCATCCAGTGATTAACACGCAGGCTTTGGAACAAGGTAAACAGGATTCCGACCTCCTAAGAGTGACTTACCGGAGCCTTGGTTCCTCATGCATCAAATAGGAATAATAATAGCTTTTGACTACACAGCTTTGCGGGATTAGCTGAGTAGAGATGTATGTTAAGCACTTAGTAAGTGCTCAGGAAGCAGGGGCTATTATTATTATTATTATTTTATTTTTGAGACGGAGTCTCACTGTCATCCAGGCTGGAGTGCAGTGGCAGGATCTGGACTCTGCAGCCTCTGCCTCCCAGGTTCAAGGGATTCTCCTGCCTCAGCCTTGCAAGTAGCTGGGATTACAGGCACCTGCCACCACGCCCGGCTAATTTTTGTATTTTTAGTAGAGATGGGGTTTCGCAGCATAGGCCAGGCTGGTCTCAAACTCCTGACCTCAGATGATTCACCAGCCTCAGCCTCCCAAAATGCTGGAATTACAGGCATGAGCCACCGTGCCCAGCCAAGCAGGGGCTATTGTTAGTGTGGTTTCTCCATTTTTTGTAAGGTAAGATTCTTTTTTTTTTTTTTTGAGACGGAGTTTCGCTCTCGTTACCCAGGCTGGAGTGCAATGGCGCGATCTCGGCTCACCGCAACCTCTGCCTCCTGGGTTCAGGCAATTCTCCTGCCTCAGCCTCCTGAGTGGCTGGGATTACGGGCACGTGCCACCATGCCCAGCTAATTTTTAGTATTTTTAGTAGAGACGGGGTTTCACCATGTTGACCAGGATGGTCTCAATCTCTTGACCTCGTGATCCACCCGCCTCGGCCTCCCAAAGTGCTGGGATTACAGGCTTGAGCCACCGCGCCCGGCCCCAAGGTAAGACTCTTTTACAGATGAGGAAACATATTTGCTCAAGGTCGCTCCACTGGGAGATGGCGAAGGGAGAAAAGCCAACTTGTCAATGACTGGGCTTTTTTTCTTGTGCCACTTTACCTCACTTGAGGAATATGAAAGGCAGACCTGAGGCATTTTCATTCTTAAAGAGTTTTAGTTATTCCTGAAAGAGAGAGAATGAGGTAGCCAAGCACAGGGGCTCACACCTTTCATCGCAGCCTGGCCAACATGGGGAAACCCCGTCTCTACCATAAATACAAAAATTAGCGGAGCATGGTGGTGTGTCCCTGTAATTCCAGCTACTCAGGAGGCTGAGGTGGGAGAATCGTTTGAACCCGGGAGGTGGAGGGTACAGTGAGCTGAGATCGCAGTACTGCACTCCAGCCTGAACAACAGAGCGAGACTCCGTATTAAAAATAAAAAAATTAGAAAAAAAAAAGCCGAGCGCGGTGGCTCAAGCCTGTAATCCGAGCACTTTGGGAGGCTGAGGCGGGTGGATCACGAGGTCAAGAGATCGAGACCATCCTGGTCAACATGGTGAAACCCCGTCTCTACTAAAGATACAAAAAATTAGCTGGGCATGGTGGCCTGTGCCTGTAATCCCAGCTACTCAGGAGGCTGAGGCAGGAGACTTGCTTGAACCCAGGAGGCGGAGGTTGCGGTGAGCCGAGATCGCGCCATTGCACTCCAGCCTGGGTAACAAGAGTGAAACTCCGTCTCAAAAAAAAAAAAAAAAGTGGCTGGCGAGGTGGCTCATGCCTGTAATCCCAGCACTTTGGGAGGCCGAGGGGGATGGATCACCTGAGGTCAGGAGTTCAAGATCAGCCTGGCCAACATAGTGAAACCCCATCTCTACTAAAAATACAAAAAAATTAGCCGGGTGTGGTGGTGCATGCCTATAATCCTAGCCACTTGGGAGGCTAGGCAGGAGAATCATTTGAACCTGAAAGGCAAAGGCTGCAGTGAGCCGAGATCGCACCATTGCACTCCAGCCTCGGCAACAAGAGCAACACTGTGTCTCAAAAAAAAAAAGAGGGAGAATGAGAGGAACCTGGAAGCTCAAGCATGTTGGACTGGGCTCTCAGTCCCCACAGGACCGCTGTCCTATGTTCTGAAAACTTTGTCCCGGTTCTGCCTTCTTTACTCTTCTAGTATTCAACAGTTGAATTTCTTTAGGGATGCTGGAAGTGGGGGCCTGAAAGGAAACTGCTAGACAGAAAGCCCTGGAAAACCAAGTTTGGGGAGCGGGGGACCTGGGACCGTCCCTCACCTCTCCGAGCTCCTCCCAGGCTTTCCCCCTTCTCAGGATCCTGGGCGGCGGAACTCCAAGCCTCACTCTCCTGTTCCATCCAAGAGATGAGGGCTGGTTTGGGGCCTGGGAATCCTGGGAGAGAACAGGGATCACAGCTCGGCCCTGAGAGGCCATCGTGGGAAGATGGCATTCCCCTCCAGGCTGAGAGCACCTCCTCGGAGCTTATACTCAACCTGGACGGGGATGCAGTGCTGCTGCCTGAATGAAGTGGATGCGGGTGAAAACACTCCCGAGGGGGTACCTGAAGCCCTGGGAATGGGAGATGGCTGCTGGCGCTGGTGCAAGAGTGCGGGATTAGGGCTCACAGTCCTCTCGGTCCTTCTACATCATCTCCCCTGTGAACCCGGTGAAGGAGGAGAGGGGCTCGGACCCGGGGCTCTCACCGAGCGCGCCCAGGTGGCCGTAGGTCTCTCGCATCACGTCCCGGTACAGGGCCCTCTGCGCCGGCCGCAGACAGCCCCACTCCTCCGGGGAGAAGTACACGGCCACGTCCGCGAAGCTCAAGGCCCCGGGCTTCCTGCAACCAGGCCTGGTCTCCCCGGGCCTCGGCGCCAGGAGCGGGGCTGGGGGCGGCGCCATGGGGCCTCGCAGCCCAGATCGGCGGCCGCCAGCTCCCTGGGGCAGCCGCCTCCCCGCTCCCGGCCTCAGCTGTTCTTGTCCACAGGAAGGGCTGCCCCGCCCAGCTGTAGCGTCCGAACGCAGCCGAGGCAACCGAAGTATCAGAAACCGGCTGCTAGGGATTCAGGATTCTAATAGGGACAAACAGAACTCCTCAGTGTTTATTCACTTGATGGCCGCTTGGACATAGACACCCGGGTTAAGGGACCCGGAAGGTGCCTTCAGAAAAGATGGCGACCACCTAGGTTCAATTGTCACGGGCTGCTCTTAAGGGCGCCATTCTTTGACCGTATCAAATATGGCGCCTTTCTGACTTCTCTGGCCTCAACGTCCCACTTGCCCTTAAATAAAACCGCTTCGGATGCTTTTCTGGTGGGAGAGGCGGGGTGACGGGGAAGTAGAGGCGAGAGGCTTATTGCCTTCAAGAAAGATGGATGGGCCGGAAACGTCTCGTATCCCTCTTTACCCGCAATATGCAACGGCCGATGATTGGCCGGGACCCCGGAAGAAGCTGAGCGGTGATTGGCCTGGGATTGGCGGGGCATTTGAAGGGACCCCCGTGGTCCTGAAGCCTCTATTGACATACTGGAGCGCAGCAGGGACCTCGGCATCTACGGTGCTCGGGATTGTGTCCCCGACGGTCTCTTACCGTCCCTCCCGTTGGCGGCATCTGGAATCTGGTCCCCAGACCCCTTGGGAAGACGCGCACATGTGTACACTCGCGGTAGAAGCAGGTGCGTGTTTTCCAGTAGGAGCTTAGCTACTGAGTCCACCCGGCCCCTGGCATCCGCACCTCTGCTTGCTCAGGCTCTAGACCGAAGCTGCAGGCGAAGGAACGTGCTTGGTGAGGATAGAATCGGAATGGGGAAATTTTAAACTACATTGTAATTTTTGCCAAATTAATTAACATACATGGATTTTTTGTTTTTGTTTTGAGACAGGCTCTTGCTCTGTGGCCCAGGCTGGAGTGCAGTAGTGCGATCCTAGCTCACTGCAGACTCGACCTCGCGGGTTCAAGTGATGTTCTCACCTCAGCCTCCCGAGCAGCTGGGACCACAGGCAGACACCCCATACTTGGCTAATTAAAAAATTTTTTAAACAGAGACAGGATCTTGCTATGTTGCCCAGTCTGGTCTGGAACTCCTGGCCTCAAGCAATCCTCCTGCCCCGGCCTCTCAAAGTGCTATGATCACAGGCATGAGCCACTGTTCCCTGTCATTTCTACTTCTTTACGGTTGTTCCAAATTACCAAAGACAGCATCAAATTTCAAATCCTAATTTTTTGCCTGGGAAACTTCCCTCCTTTAGTCTTCAGTCTTCTCTCTAAACTGGATTGGGCCTCAGCTCTTCTCATACGGGGTCTCCCCTTCCTGCTGTCCTGGGTTGTATCCTCTGCTTCCTAGATTTAACGTCTTTATTTTTCAACCAAGATGGGTCATCGTCATGGCTGTCAGCATTGTACTATAGAACTCGTTGCCTACATCCCCAAATTTGGAATATCCCTGCAGTCACGAAAGATGCAGAATACTGTTTGCTAAGCGTGGGGCTGGTCGCTGGAGATAACAGGCAAGGCCTACCAGGTCCCTGCTGTCATTCTGGCCCTGGATCTACACCTTGCTTGGCTCCCCTGCTGGCCCTAGTATATCAAGCCTTCCTTTTTATTTAAGTGTTCTTTATTGCTGCCTTTTCAGTGAAGATTTCTTTGTATTTTCTGGCCTACCCTTGCTGTTTTTCACCTGAAATATTTTTTGGCTTTTAGTGTGACTCCTGCTGATCTTATGCTTATTGACTATTAATAATTATTATTAAATATATTAACATGCGTATATTATTATTTTGAGTTCTGGAACTGCCTCATTGCACTCTGTGGTGAATCGTGTAGAAATTGAATAAGGAAAAAATATACTCTTAGAAATTAGTCTTTATTTATTTATTTTTATTTATTTTTTTTGAGATACAGTCTCGCTCTGTGGCCAGGCATAAAATAAATAAATATATATATATATATATATATATATATATATATTTTTTTTTTTTTTTCGAGACGGAGTTTCGCTCTTGCTACCCAGGCTAGAGTGCAATGGCACGATCTCGGCTCACCGCAACCTCCGCCTCCCGGGTTCAGGCAATTCTCCTGCCTCAGCCTCCTGAGTAGCTGGGATTACAGGCACGCGCCACCATGCCCAGCTAATTTTTGTATTTTTAGTAGAGACGGGGTTTCACCATGTTGACCAGGATGGTCTCGATCTCTTGACCTTGTGATCCACCCGCCTCGGCCTCCCAAAGTGCTGGGATTACAGGTGTGAGCCACCGCGCCGGGCCTTTTTTTTTTTTTTTTTTTTAAAGTAGAGATGGGGTTTCACCATGTTGGTCAGGCTTATCTAGAACTCCTGACCTCAGGTGATCCGCCCACCTTGGCATCCCAAAATGCTGAGATGACAGGGGTGAGCCACCACACCTGGCTTTTTTTTTTCTTGAAACAGTGTCTTGCTCTGTTACTCAGACGTAAGTTGTGCCATCCTAGCTCACTGCAGCTTCAAACTCTTGGGCTGAAGCTATCCTCCTCCCTCACCATGCTCAGCTGATTTTTTAAAATTTTTGTTAGAAACGAGTTCTTGCTGTGTTTTCCAGGCTGGTCTCAGACGCCTGAGCTCATGCAGTCCTTCTGCTTTAGCCTCGCAAAGTGCTGGGATTTACAGGCTTGAGCCACTGCACCCAGCTGGGAGCTGAAGTTTCTTGCACAAAACTCAGCTGTATGCTGAAGTGTTCAGAAGTGAAATCTAATGATGTCTGCAACTTTGAAATACATTAATAAAATGGATAAATGAATGGATGGAGGGATGGATAGGCAGAATGACACATGTAAAGCCAATAGAGAAAAATGTTATTTGTAGAATCCAGGTGATGCTAAAGGCCACACAGCTAGTCGGGACTGAGCCAAGCCTGGAATCCAGGTCTGCCAGTTCAGGAGAGGCTATATGGTAAAGATAACACCCAGTTCCCAGTTTTTGTTTTTGTTTTGTTTTGTTTTGAGATGGAGTCATGCTTTGTAGCCCAGGCTAGAGTGCAGTGGTATAATCTTGGCTCACTGCAACCGCTGTCTCCCAGGCTCAAGCAATCCTCCCGCCTCAGCCTCCTGAGTAGCTGGTACTACAGGCATGCATCACCACGGTCGGCTAATTTTTTGGTATTTTTGGTAGAAATGGGGTTTCACCATATTGCCCGGCTGGTCTCGAACTCCTGGCCTCAAGTGATTCACCCACCTCAGCCTCCCAAAGTGCTGAATTACAGGCATGAGCCACTGCACACGGCCCCAGTTCCCATTAATAATTATCTTGGGCTGGGAGCGGTGGCTCATGCCTATAATCCCAGCACTTTGGGAGGCCAAGGTGAGTGGATCATGAGGTCAGGAGTTCGAGACCAGCCTGACCAACATGGTGAAACCCCATTCTACTAAAAATACAAAAATTAGCTGGGCGTGGTGGTACGTACCTATAATCCCAGCTACTCAGAGGCTGAGGCAGGAGAATCCCTTGAACCCGGGAGGCGGAGGTTGCTGTGAGCCAAGATCACGCTGCTGCACTCCAGCCTGGGCAACACAGTGAGACACCATCTAAAAAAAAGAAGAAAAAAAAAAAAGACAGAGCACTGAAGCTCAACCCTGTAATTCCAGAACTTTGGGAGGCCGAGGCAGGCTGATCACTTGAAGTCAGGAATTTGAGACCAGCTTGGCCAACATGGCAAAACTCCATCTCTACTGAAAATACAAAATTAGCCAAGCATGGTGGTGGGTGCCTGTAATCCCAGCTATTCAGGAGGCTGAGGTGGGACAATTACTTGAACCTGGGAGGCAGAGGTTGTAGTGAGCTGAGATCGTACCACTGCACTCCAGCCTGGCCAAGAACCCAAGGATTCAAAGAAGCAATCTTTTCTTTTCCTTTTTTTTTTTTTTTTTTTGAGACGGAGTTTTCGCTCTTGTTACCCAGGCTGGAGTGCAATGGCGCAATCTCAGCTCACCGCAACCTCCGCCTCCTGGGTTCAGGCAATTCTCCTGCCTCAGTCTCCTGAGTAGCTGGGATTACAGGCACACGCCACCATGCCCAGCTAATTTTTTGTATTTTTAGTAGAGATGGGGTTTCACCATGTTGACCAGGATGGTCTCGATCTCTCGACCTCGTGATCCACCCGCCTCGGCCTCCCAAAGTGCTGGGATTACAGGCTTAAGCCACCGCGCCTGGCCTATAGAAGCAATCTTTTCAAAGATATATTTGAGTCACTGAGCACCAGTCCTGGAATGCAAATATGCTTAGTGCTACCTACCACTTTTGTTCATTCCTTCAAAAGCTTTCTGTTCAAAAGTAGGGCTAGCATATTTAAAAGGGCCAGAAAGACCTCTCTTAACTGTTGTGTGTGTTTGTTTGGTTGGCTAGAATTTTTTTTTTTTTTGAGGTGGAGTTTCACTCTTGTTACCCAGGCTGGAGTGCAATAGCACTTTAAAAAAAAAAAAAAAAAAAAAAAAAAGTATGCTAGTGCAGAGAAAGTTAAAAAGAAAAAAAAAAAAGTAATCCCAGCACTTTGGGAGGCTGAGGCGGGTAGATCACCTGAGGTCAGGAGTTCGAGACCAGCCTGGCCAACACAGTGAAACCCCGTCTCTACTAAAAACACAAACAATTAGCCGGGCTTGGTGTCAAGCACCTGTAATCCCAGCTACTCCAGAGGCTGAGGCAGGAGAATCGCTTGAACCCAGGAGGTGGAGGTTGCAGTGAGCTGAGATCACACCATTGCGCTCCAGCCTGGGCAACAAGAGCAAAACTCCATCTCGAAAAAATAAAAATAAAAATAGAAAATTAAGAATCCTCCAGCATTATATTTCCAGCTACTGTGACCCAAGAATACATCTTTATCAAAAAATACAAAATCCAGCGAACATGCAAATATCTGAGGAAGAAAAAAACGCTGCAATCACTAATCCATACAGTGAAGGACTGGCCCAATTCCAGAGTTCATTAGGTTTGATGGTTTGTGCACTACGTGCAGAATGAGAGTGGGGCGGAGAGTTCCCCAGAATGAGAGTGGGGCGGAGAGTTCCCCACCTGAGGCCGCCGTCCTCTCTATGGTCACCTCTAGGTCTTCAGCCAAGGAACACTTGCGCTCCAGGTGTCTACTTGCCAGATATTTCACCTGCATTGGTAAAAGACAGAATCGTGGGATGAGCTTCTCCTCACGAGGGACATGCCCGAGGTATCGCCTCTATTCTAGGGGATCCAGAGTGGGTCCTTTAACAGACACTGGAATGTAGGGGACTCCATCTTAGAGGAGTAGGAGAAATACAGGCCAAAAAGTAGACTGTTCCGAGAGAGAGAACAATCCAGAAGAAAAAGCCAGTTAAGGCCAGGCGCGGTGGCTCAAGCCTGTAATCCCAGCACTTTGGGAGGCCGAGGCGGGTGGATCACGAGGTCAACAGATCGAGACCATCCTGGTCAACATGGTGAAACCCCGTCTCGACTAAAAATACAAAAAGTTAGCTGGGCATGGTGGCGCGTGCCTGTAATCCCAGCTACTCAGGAGGCTGAGGCAGGAGAATTGCCTGAACCCAGGAGGCGGAGGTTGCGGTGAGCCGAGATCGCGCCATTGCACTCCAGCCTGGGTAACAGGAGCGAAACTCCCTCTCAAAAAAAAAAAAAAAGAAAAAGAAAAGAAAAAGCCAGTTAAGTGAATGGTTTTCAGTGAAGGAATCCCAAGTGGGATGGGGAACAAGGGGCCTGTGTGCAGGAGGTTCCGGAAATGGGTCAGCCCCCAGGCACCTTTTCAGATTCCTGCCTCCTCCTCCCCACAGCCCTCTATGCCCTCACCTCTGCTTTTTCCCTAAGGCAGAACTTTGTTTTCCTTAAACGCCCACTTCCTTTCCTTATCCCTCAATGCACAAACCTGGCCTCTTCCTCTCCAGAGAAAACGCTGACCAGTTTGTGAGAACACCATCGCCCACACTCTTGAAATATATCTGGAAAGTGCCGGAAGTGAACTGGGGGATCCTCGCCTCCCAAAACATGGACGGGCTCTGAAAGCCCCACCGCTGCCTGCTGCCACCCGCACCTCTCGCTGCAGGAGCGGTGGATCCACTGGTGGGCTTCCAGGGCGGACTTCCGCTTGAAGGCTTCCCCACACTCCGCGCAGGGGAAGGGCCGGCTGTCGGAGTGAATGCGCCGATGACTGAGGAGGAGGGAAGAGTAGATGAAGCAGCGGCCGCAGTCTGGACAGGGGTAGGGCTTCTCGCCGGTGTATGCGCGCCTGTGGATGGCCAGCAGCGAGGTGTAGGCGAAACAGAGACTGCAGTCGGGGCAGCTATAGGGCTTCTTTCCGGTGTGCTTGCGCTGGTGGATGGCCAGCAGGTAGGGGTAAGTGAAGCGACTCTTGCAGTCTAGGCACGCGTAAGGCTTCTCCCCAGTGTCAGCTCGCCTGTGGATAGCGAGGGAACCCCTCTGGCGGAAGTGGCATCCGCAGTCTGGGCAGGGGTAGGGCTTCTCGCCGGTGTGGATAAACTGATGCTGGAGCAGATACTTGCGCTGGGAGAAACGTGCCGGGCACTGGGTGCAAGGGAAGGGCCGCTCCCCGGAGTGGACCCGCTGGTGGCTGGCCAGGAGGGAAGGATAGCTAAAGTTGCGGTCACAATCAAGGCAAGAGTAGGGCGGTCTTCGCGTCACAGTGTCCTTGAGCCAGGGCTTCATGGGGTTCTGCCTGGGGCTGCTGCAGAGCTCTGGGCAGGTGGCGCTGGGCAACCACTCCTTGAGAGCCACTTCATGCGCCACCTCTTTTTGTTTTGGACAGTTCTTCACCCTTTCCTTCTTCTCATTCCCATCCCTGGATCCTGAAACAAGGAAGAGGTTAAAATCAGAAACCCATCCCTGGATCCTGAGACAGGGAAGATTATAAAATCAAAACCAGCATATTCCGGGACTATGTCCTGCCTTGGAAGGCGGCAGGAATGGTTCAGAATATGGCCACCAGGGAGCACGGCTTAATGATAGCGGCCTCATGAAGTCCTGAAAGCCAGCCTGAAGTAAAATCAAATGCCACGGCCTGCAGGTTAACCCAAGAAGATTGAACATTGGAGATAATGAAAGAGGAGTTGGGCTGGGTGCTGTGGCTCACGCCTGTAATCCCAGCACTTCAGGAGGCTGAGGTGGGAGGATCGCTTGAGGCCGGAAATTCAAGGGACAATGAGCTGGGATTGGGCCACTGTACTCCAGCCTGGGCAACTCTCTAATTTAAAAAAATAAAAATAAAAAAAGGCCAGTTGCAGTGGCTAAACCTATAATCTCAGTACTTTGGGAGGCCGAAGCAGGCAGATCACGAGGTCAAGAGATAGAGGCCATCCTGGCCAACATGGTGAAACTCCGTCTCTACTAATAATATAAAAGTTTGCTGGGCATGGTAGCGCATGCCTGTAATCCCCAGCTACTTGGGAGGCTGAGGCAGGAGAATCGCTTGAACCCTGGAGGCAGAGGTTGCAGTGAGCCGAGATCACGCTATTGCACTCCAGCCTGGGTGACAGAGCCAGCCACCGTCTTAAAAAAACGAGAGAGCGAGAGCGAGAGCGAGAGAGAGAGAGAGTGAGCGAGCTGGGCTCTGTGGGTGGCTCACGACTGTAATCCCAACACTCTGGGAGGCTGAGGCAGGCAGATAACCTGAAGTCAGGAGTTAGACTAGCCAGGCCAACATGGGAAAACATAGTCTCTACTAAATTACAAAAATTAGCCGGGCGAGGTGCTAGGTGCCTGTAATCCCAGCTACTCAGAAGGCTGAGGCAGGAGAATCCCTGGAACCCGGGAAGGGGAGGTTACAGTGAGCCAACATCATGCCACTGCACTCCAGCCTAGGAGACAGCAAGCTCCGTCTCAAAGAAAGAAAGAAAGAAAGAGGAGTGAACAATATTGAAAACCTACTCTGTGCCCGGCTTTGAGGACAGTGATGGTCCCAGTCCTCATGGCACTTAACCATCGTGAACCTGTTTATGATCCCTTAACATCATTCAAAGACCTTCTTTGGTACCAATTCAAATTCATTTGGCACCTTTCCTCTCTGCCCTTACACACCACCACCAAAAAGTCTACACTTGGATTGCCCCACTAGGTTACACGAGAAGACCTTCCGGGAACAAGCATTTATTCTGGTATCAGAGCTGCAGGAAAAACATTTTATTTTCATTTAAAAATCTGATGAATGCTGTTATTTACACTGCGGTCAGTAAATAACACCTTCATTAGATTTTTTAAATAAAGATGAAATTATTAGTATCCAAGAGGAATATCTGTCTTCATTTTATCCCACAACAAAATCAAATTACAGGTTTCCCCTTTTCCTTGACCTCCTGGGAACCTCAAGCTCTATTTTGCATTAAACTGGGGTTTTCCTGTACGGTTAATCGGTTCCATAGGTCCCAATTTCGCTGTTCCATCCGGCCATTTTGCAATGAGATGAGGACCTTTCTGGGGTAATGTGCAGGGAGACAGGATGAGACTTTGGAGGGGCAGCCTGCGCTGAGGATCTGAGTTGGGGGAGGAGGTTGGGGCTTCGCCACGGCCACCTACTGCGGTTTGAAATGAAGTACCTGCTTTCTGTCTCTGGCCTCTGCTGACAGTTCCAGGGCTCTCACCCTCGGGGTCCTGGACCTCCGGGTTCCACGCTTCCACTTCTCCTTCCACCCAAGAGATAAAAGCGGATTTGGGGCCTGAAAATCCTGCGAAGGAGAAACCCTGGGTTAGGCTGAGCGCACGGGAGGGGAGATGAGGCTTCTAGCCCATTCGCTTTTGGGGACACCGATCCCCGCTTCCCACCGACTACTGGGGGTCCCGGCCGGAGCGCCCAGCCTCACCCAGCGCGCCCAGGTGGCCGCAGGTCTCCCGCATCACGTCCCGGTACAGGGCCCTCTGCGCGGGCCGCAGGCAGCCCCACTCCTCGGGGGAGAAGTACACAGCCACGTCTGCGAAGCTCACGGCTCCCGGCCTGCTTTCCAGCGTGCGCCGAGGCCGGGTCTCCCCGGTTACATGGGCTGGGCGCGCCGCCAGGGGCGGCCCCATGGGAAACCCTTTCTGCTTGGTAAAAGGAGGCTTCCGAGGAAAGCGGAGATGCCGGCGCTTTACTGTCTTTCCTCTGACGAGTCCGTAAGGCCCCTACTTCTTCCCTTAACCAAGATGGCGCCTTTCTGGCGTCAAGACCCCTCGCTTTTCCTCTGTGCCCTTACACACCTCGGGGAAACGAGAGGGGAAGCTGCCCTTGTAACAACCAGATAGATGGTGTGCGTTGATTGGACACTACCGGGAGGTCCAGGGTAGAAGGAATGCTGTGATTGGGCGTTTTTTGGAGCGGTCTGTTTGAAAAGCTGAGGGTGAAGGAACGACAGATCTCAAAAGTAGTCGGAGCTGGGGGGCCTCAGGGTCTCCTGACTCGCTTTTCCCGGACAGCCCCCTAGGAGAGAAGCTGTGACCAGCTGACGCTACTTCCTTCTGCTACGAGGTGAGACGCCTTAGAGCAGAGGCGGATGTCCAGGGCTTCGGGGTGAGTAAAGGTGACGCGTAAAGCCGTGGGCGGCTGTGCAGTGAGCGGGTTAGGGACTGCAGATCCCAGCTCTGAGCTCTGCGTACTCCGGGCCGGGCCAGCCCGAGGGGCTGCCGGAACAGGATCCTACCCAGGATCTAATGTGGCGTTTGCCCGGAGGTCACAGATGTCTTTCCTTTTAGAGACAACGGAAGGCTAGGTGACTGCTCACAGGCGCAGAGCCGGGATTTAAGGGCAACTCCTAGCTGGGCGCGGTGGCGCAGGCTGGTGGTCCCAGCTAGTCGAGGGGGCCGAGGCAGGAGGATCGCCTGAACCCCGGAGGCGGAGATTGCAGTGAGCCGAGATCTCGCCCCCGCACCCCAGGCTGGGCGACAGAGCTGGCCGCCCATCTCTAAAAACAAAAAGTCATTTTCTCGCTTCCGGGTTCGGTTAAGGGCTTAGTTTAGGGCCCTGCACAAAGTACTATTATAATTATGAGTTTATAGTTGTTATAGTAATTTTTAATACCATCTGTGTCCTGTCTTAATCAAAAAACGTATGTTCAAATTACAGCCGAAAGCCAGGCACTGTGGCTCACGCCTGTAATCCCAGCCGTTTGAGAGGCCAAGGCGGGCGGATCACGAGGTCAGGAGTTCGAGACCAGCCTGGCTAACATGGTGAAACCCTCTGTCTATCAAAGATATAAAAAGGTGGTGTGTGCCTGGAATCCCAGCTACTCGGGAGGCTGAGGCAGGAGAATTGTTTGAACCCGGGAGGCAGAGGTTGCAGTGAGCCTAGGTTGGGCCACTGCACTCCAGCCTGGGTGACAGGAAGAGACTCCGTCTCTAAATAAATAAATAAATAAATAAGCAAGCAAGCAAGCTGATAAGTGAGTAATAAAACTGGGAAATGAATCAGATAATCTCTTAAGACTGTTTTTCCAACCTTTCCAATCCAGTATTCATAGAAACAGAGGAGGAACATTTTAGATATAACAAAAAGCTGCCCATCCCCACTTTAAATTTGGCCGGGCACAGAGACTCACGACTGTAATCCCAGCACTTTGGGAGGCTGAGGTGGGTGGGTCACTTGAGGTCAGCAGTTCAAGACCAGCCTGGCCAACATGATGAAGTCTCGTCTCTACTAAAATACAAAGATTGGCCAGGCATTTTAGCGCATGCCTGTAATTCCAGTTACTTGGAGGCCTGAGGCACAAGAATCACTCAAACTCAGGAGGCAGAGGTTGCAGTGAGCCACAGTCATGTCATTGCATTGCAGCCTGGCCAACAGAGTGAGATTCCATCTCAAAACACGCACACGCACACGCACACACACACACATATTTATATATACAAAATATGTTCATTATATAAAAATATTTTATATATATATATATGTGTGTGTGTGTATGTATGTATACAGATGGCCAATAAGGACATGAAAAGATGTTCAACATCATAAGTCATTAGGGAAATGCAAATTATACCCACAAAGAGCACTTAAAGCCCCTGAACTGAATTTAAAATGGCTGGGTTTGGTGACTCAGGCCTGCAATCCCAGCACTTTGGGAGGCTGAGGCGGGTGGATCGCCTGAGGTCAGGAGTTGCAGACCAGCCTAGCCAACAAGGTGAAACCCCATCTCTACTAGAAATAAAAAAATTTGGCTGGGCATGGTGGCTCACCCTGTAATCCCAGCACTTTGAGAGGCCAAGGCAGGTGGGTCACCTGAAGTAAAGAGTGCACAACCAGCCTGGCCAATGTGGAGAAACCCCGTTTCTACTAAAAATACACAAATTAGCCAGGCATAGTGGCACATGGTTGTAATCCCAGCTACTTGAAAGGATGAGGTGGGAGAATTCTTGAACCTGGGAGGCAGAGATCGCTGTGAGCTGAGATCATGCCACTGCACTCCTGCCTGGGCGACAGAGTGAGATTCTGTCTCAAAAAAATAAATAAAATAAAAATACAAAAATTTCCTCCTCGAGCATTGTGGCTCGAGCCTGTAATCCCAGCTACTGAGGAGGCTGAGGCAGGAGAATCACTTGAACCCAGGAGGTAGAGGTCAGAGGTGACAGTGAGCCAAGATCACGACATTGCACTTCAGCCTGGGCGACAAGCAAAACTCCATCTCATTAAAAAAAAGTTTTGTTAAAATGATAAATTGTGCCGGGCGCGGTGGCTCAAGCCTGTAATCCCAGCACTTTGGGAGGCTGAGGCGGGTGGATCACAAGGTCGAGAGATCGAGACCAACCTGGTCAACATGGTGAAACCCCGTCTCTACTAAAAATACAAAAAATTAGCTGGGCATGGTGGCGCGTGCCTATAATCCCAGCTACTCAGGAGGCTAAGGCAGGAGAATTGCCTGAACCCAGGAGGCGGAGGTTGCGGTGAGCCGAGATCGCGCCATTGCACTCCAGCCTGGGTAACAAGAGCAAAACTCCATCTCAAAAAAAAAAAAAAAAAAAAAAAAGATAAATTGTATGTTATTTATATTTTACAACAATAAAAAAAACACTGAGATATCACTTTACATTCATGATGGTTAACAACAACATCAAAAAACAGAAAAAAAAAGTGTTGGTGAGGATGTGGAAAAATTGGAACCCTTGTGCATTGCTGGTGGGAATGTAAAATGGCACAGCCACTGTGGAAAACAGTCAGTTCCTCAGTTAAACCTAGATCTACCATGTGATCCAGTAATTCTACTCATAGGTACCCACAAAAAAATGGAAAACAAAGATTCAAACAGATACTTGTATACCAGTGTTCATTGTGGCATCATTCATAATAGTAAAAAGGAGAGAAAAACCCATGTCCATCAACTCATGAAGAACAAAATGTGTTCTATACAATGCAATATTCATAAGCCATCAAAAGGAATGAAATTCAAGCCGGGCACGGTGGCTCAAGCCGGTAATCCCAGCACTTTGGGAGGCCGAGGCGGGTGGATCACAAGGTCGAGAGATCGAGACCATCCTGGTCAACATGATGAAACCTCGTCTCTACTAAAAATACAAAAAATTAGCTGGGCATGGTGGCACGTGCCTGTAATCCCAGCTACTCAGGAGGCTGAGGCAGGAGAATTGCTTGAACCCGGGAGGCGGAGGTTGCGGTGAGCCAAGATCGCGCCATTGCACTCCAGCCTGGGTAACAAGAGCGAAACTCCGTCTCAAAAAAAAAAAAAAAAAAAAAGGAATGAAATTCTGCTGGGTCCAGTGGCTCACACCTGTAATCCTAGCACTTTGGGAGCCCAAGGTGGGTGGATCATTTGAGGTCAAGAGTTCGAGCCGGGCGCGGTGGCTCACGCCTGTAATCCCAGCACTTTGGGAGGCCGAGGCGGGCGGATCACGAGGTTGAGAGATCGAGACCGTCCTGGTCAACATGGTGAAACCCCGTCTCTACTAAAAATACAAAAATTAACTGGGCATGGTGGCGCATGCCTGTAGTCCCAGCTACTCGGGAGGCTGAGGCAGGAGAATTGCCTGAACCCAGGAGGCGGAGGTTGCGGTGAGCCAAGATCGGGCCATTGCACTCCAGCCTGGGTAACAAGAGCGAAACTCCGTCTCAAAAAAAAAAGAGTTCGAGACCAGCCTAACCAACATGATAAAACCCTGTCTCTACTAAAAATACAAAGATTAGCTGAGCATGGTGGTTCATGCCTGTAATCCAAGGCATGAGAATCACTTGAACCCAGGAGATGCAAGTTGCAGTGGGCTGCACTGCACTCCAGCCTGGGAGACAGAGCAAGACTTCCTCTCCAAAAAAAAAAGGAATGAAATTCTTACACATGCTACACCATGGATGAATCTTGAAAACATTATGTTAAATCAGTGGTCCCCAACCTTTTTGGCACCAGGGACCAGTTTCATGAAAGATAATTTTTCCACAGACCAGGATGATTTTGGGATGAAACTGTTCCACTTTAGATGATAAGCATTAGTTGGATTCTCATAAGGAGCGCACAACCTGGATCCTTTGCATGTGCAGTTCACAGTAGGGTTCACATTCCTATGAAAATCTAATGCTGCCGCTGATCTGACTGGAGTGAGAGCTCAGATGCTAATGCTTGCTTGCCTCCTGCTGTGTGGCCCAGTTCCTAACAAGCCACGGACTAGTACTCGCCTGTGGCTGGGGATTGGGGACTCCTGTGTTAAATAAGCCAGACACAAAAGGACAAATATTATGATTTCTCTTTTATGAAATATCTAGAAAAGGCAAATTCATAGAGACAGAAAGTAGAATAGAGGTTATTTGTGATGAGGGGAAGGTGGGTATAAAGAGTTACTGTTTAGACTGGGTGCAGTGGCTCAATCCTGTAATCCCAGCACTTTGGGAAGCTGAGGTGGGAGGATTGCTTCAGACCAGGAGTTCAAGACCAACCTGGGCAACATGGTAAGATCCTGTCTCTACAAAATTTAAAAATGTGCTGTGAATGGTGGCATTCACCTGTTGTCCCAGGTGCTCAGGAGGTTGAGGTGGGAGGACCACTTGAGCCAGGGAGGTCAAGGCTGCAGTGAGCTGTGTTCATGCCCACTGTACTCTGGCCTGGGTGACAGAGCAAGACCCTATATCAAATTTAAAAAAAAAAGTCGGGAGGGAGGGAGCAAAAAAGTTTCTATTTAATAGACACAGAGCTTCTGTTTGAGATGATGAAAAACATCTGGAAATGGTGTTACACAACAGTGTGAATGTACTTAATGCTATTGATACACTTAAATATGGTTAAAAAGTTAAATTTTACATTATTTGTATTTTATCACACAGGCATGCAAATCACAATGTTGCAATATCCAAATCTTATTTCTTTAACACCACTCATAGGATTTGTACAAAAGATCCTGTGAGTATGTTTACATTATTTGCAAGAATGACTCATGTTTAATAGGAGACAGGGCTCGGCCCACAGGCTTACAAGACACAAGACTGCCAACAGCTTGTGTCTTGTAAGGCAAGACGGCCTGATCGTTTTGTGACATTGTTTCTCCCAGGTGCTCCTGTCCCTTTCCTAGAGATGTTGACATTAACTTTCACCTGTGTGTGTCAGTATTTCCTGCTCTTGCTTTTAATGATATCCTTCAAACTAGTAACTTCTCTATGTTCGTTGTTAACATTTAATTCTCACAGGAGGCCAGGTGCAGGGGCTCACACCTGTAATCCCAGCACTTTGGGAGGCCGAGATGGGCATATCACCTGAGGTCAGTTGTTTGAGACCAGCCTGGCCAACATGGCGAAAATCCATCTCTACTAAAAATACAAAAAATCGGCCGGGCGCAGTGGCTCAAGCCTGTAATCCCAGCACTTTGGGAGGCCGAGGCGGGTGGATCACAAGGTCAAGAGATCGAGACCATCCTGGTCAACATGGTGAAACCCCGTCTCTACTAAAAATACAAAAAAATTAGCTGGGCATGGTGGCGCGTGCCTGTAATCCCAGCTACTCAGGAGGCTGAGGCAGGAGAATTGCCTGAACCCAGGAGGCGGAGGTTGCGGTGAGCCGAGATCGCGCCATTGCACTCCAGCCTGGGTAACAAGAGCGAAACTCCGTCTCAAAAAAAAAAAAAAAAAAAATACAAAAAATCAGCCGAGTGTGGTGGCACATGCCTGTAATCCTAGCCACTTGGGAAGCTGAGGCAGGAGAATTGCTTGAGCCCGGGAGGCAGAGGTTGCAGGAGCCGAGATCGTGACATTGCACTCCAGCCTGGGTGACAGAGTGAGACTATGTCTCAAAATAAATAATACATAAATGAATAATTCTCACAGAATGAAAATACTTCTTTTGCATTTTCCCAGTGTCTTTACTGATTATTTTTGGGATTTGGAAAAAACGTAAGACTGGGCGCAGTGGCCCACATCTGTAATCCCAGCACTCTGAGAGGCCAAGGCGGGAGGATTGCTTGAGCCCAGGAGTTCGAGACCAGCCTAGGCAACATGGAGAAACCTCATCTCTACAAAGAATAACAAAAAAAATTAGCTCGATGTGGTGATGCATACCTGTAGTCCCAGGACCTCAGGAGGCTAAGGTGGATGATCACTTGAGCTCAGGGAAGTTGAGGCTGCAGTGAGACGTGATTGCGCCACTGCACTCCAGCCTGGGCCACAGAGCAAGACCCTTTCTTGCTGGGAAGGAATTCTCATGTGTACACACTAGCAGAAGCCACACAACAGGTACCAGGAAAACCAGAAGAATGTGGGAGTATGAAAGCTTAATTACAAGAGAGTTTAAATAGGAAAACTAAGGTATATAAGATGAAAACTGAAGCACTGATTTGTTAACGAGGTCATCAGTTCTCTTAAAGGACAGTTTTAGAATAATACATTGCATAGCAGCTGACTTTGGAGTCACCAAGATAGGTGATCCTGGACAAGTTGTTTAATGTCCCTGAGCCTCTGTTTCCTCATCTAGTCAAGGAAAACAATACCTACTGTAAGATCTGAAATTTGAGGCTGCCCTACTTACAGGTTAATAAATATGTCTGTTATTGTTTCATGGATGCTGGCAGAAAACAGACGAAAGACCTTACTGTTTATGGTACAACAAGCAGCATGAGCATGCTTGCACTGGTTCCTTCCACCCCCCTGCAGGGGCAACGTTGGGATGTGCCCAGATGGATGCTAGACACACAGAGAGTTGCATCATAGGGGAGGAACAAGGAGCTCCTGCTGTTTTTTTCCTTTTAAAGATGAATTTGGGTCAGGGATGGTGACTCACGCTTGTAATCCCAGCACTTTGGGAGGCTGACACGGGCAGATCATCTGAGGTCAGGAGTTCGAGACCAGCCTGACCAATATGGTGAAACCCCGTCTCTACAAAAATGCAAAGATTAGCTGGGCATGATGACGAGTGCCTATAGTCCCAGCTACTCAGGAGGCTGAGGCAGGAAAATCGCTTGAACTCAGGAGATGGAGGTTGTAATGAGCCGAGATCACACCACTGCACTCCAGCCTGGGCGACAAGAGAGAGACTCCTTTCTCAAAATAAATAAATAAATAAAAATAGGCACGTGCCTGTAATCCCAGCACTTTGGGAGGCTGAGGCAGGTGGATCACAAGGTCAGGAGTTCAAGACCAGCCTTGCCAATATGGTAAAGCCCCGTCTCTACTAAAAATACAAAAATTAGCCAGGCAAGGTGGCAGGCACCTGTAGTCCCAGCTACTCGGGAGGCTGAGGGAGGAGAAACACTTGAACCGGGGAGGGAGAGGTTGCAGAGCGAGACTCCGTCTCAAAAAAAAAAAAAAAAAAAGATGAGGTCTTGCTCTGTTGGCCAGGGTAGTCTCAAGCTCCTGGCCTCAAGCAATCCTCCTGCTTTGGCCTCCCAAAATGCTGGGATTACAGGTGTAAACCACCATGCCCAGCCACCTGCTGTTTTATAGTAAGCAGTAAGCAAGCCGCTCTTTGTCTTGGGTGCAGACATTACCTCTCCCTCAAGTTTTGCTTGCTACAAACGCTGTCCCGAGAAATGTTCTGGGTAAAGAGTGCCAAGGGCTTTGCTTATTTATTGGTTACATTTGCATTTATGGTTTATTAAAGCAAAAGAATGCAGGTTAAAATCAGCAGAGGGATAAGGTACATGGGGCAAAATCCAGAGGCAACCAGCCACAAACCTTCAGGTGTCTACTCACACTGCAGCAGTAGATGTGCTTTTTTTCTCCCTGCAATTATTTGTGACAATAGGGGCTAACTCTTCCCAAACAGAGAAGTTCACCTGACGTGTGGTGTGCAGGGTTTTTTGTTTTTTGTTTTTGTTTTGAGATGGAGTCTTGCTTTTGTCACCCAGGCTGGAGTGCCATGGCGGATCTCAGCTCACTGCAATCTCCGCCTCTCAGGTTCAAGCGATTCTCCTGCCTCAGCCTCGCAAGTAGCTGGGATTACAGGTGTGTGCCACTACACCTGGCTAATTTTGTATTCTTAGTAGAGATGGGATTTCACTATGTTGATCAGGCTGGTCTTGAACTCCTGACCTCAGGTGATCTACTCGCCTCACCATCCCAAAGTGCTGGGATTATGGGCGTGAGCCACCATGCCTGGCCATGTGTAGGGTTTTTATTGGGGGTCAGTCACATAAGCTTGGAGTGTCTACTCAACTGATCTCTGCTACTCAGACCCCAGAGCAAAAACCAGTGTTGACTATAAATCACACTTAGGATAAACTAATTTGTTCAGACTGATACAGCGTGATGGCATGGCTCAAGACCTCTGGCATACATCAGGAGTGCACACACACCTGATCCAGGAGTCCACTGTACCTGGTGAACTACAGTGATATTTTGAATCTCTCAATATTAAAATTAGTTTAGGTCCAGTGTCCCAAATCCCTGGAAACTCTAGTTACTTCCCCTTCTCCAATGTCCACAGTAGCATTAGCCTACATTTACTGAACCTACTTCTTTATTCTTTGGCCCACTGCAGTATTAATAGACACTTGAGGCCAGCCATGGTGGCTTATGCCTGTAATCCCAGCACTTTGGGATGCCAAGGCAGGCAGATCACGTGAAGTTGGGAGTTCAAGACCAGCCTGAACAACATGGAGAAACCCTGTGTCTGCTAAAAATACAAAATTAGGCGTGGTGATGCGTACCTGTAATCCCAGCTACTCAAGAGGCTGAGGCAGGAGAATCGCTTGAACCCATTAGGCAGAAGTTGTGGTGAGCCAAGATTGCACCACTGCACTCCAGCCTGGGCAACAAGAGTGAAAATCCATCTCAAAAAAAATAAATAAATAAATAGCCGGGTGCGGTGGCTCATGCCTGTAATCCCAGCTTTGGAAGGCCGAGGCCAGCAGATCACGAGGTCAAGAGTTCAAGACCAGACTGGCCAACATGGTGAAACCCCATCTTTATAAAAATAAAAATAGGGCCGGGCGCGGTGGCTCATGCCTATAATCCCAGCACTTTGGGAGGCTGAGGCGGGTGGATCACAAGTTCAAGAGATCGAGACCATCCTGGTCAACATGGTGAAACCCCTTCTCTACTAAAAATACAAAAAATTAGCTGGGCATGGTGGTGTGTGCCTGTAATCCCAGCTACTCAGGAGGTTGAGGCCGGAGAATTGCCTGAACCCAGGAGGTGGAGGTTGCGGTGAGCCAAGATCGCGCCGTTGCACTCCAGCCTGGGCAACAAGAGCGAAACTCCGTCTCAAATAAATAAATAAATAAAATAAAAATAGATACTTGACTGAGCTTTCATGATGTATCTTGTAGTACATTTGGAAAAGGCTAGAAGGTCTACAGCATGTTTTTGTCAGTGTAACACGGTCCTTCATCAAGAGGACTCAGCCTCCCCTTCATTCAAGAGACTCTAGGTCTGTGAATAGGCTCAAGTCTGAGAATTTGCTGGCGGCAGAGACTTGTGATTTTTGCCAACTCAAAAAGATGTGTGGGACTCTGAGAGACCCATGGAGTAGTATCTGCTAACACCTATTTTATAGAGTTCTTATAAACATTAGATTGGAATGTAGACAAAGTGCTTAACACAGTATGTGGCACATCTTAAAAGCTCAGTCAAGTGGCTATTAATATTGCAGTAGACCAAAGAATAAACAGAATTGGATTCAGGCTGGGTACAGTGGCTCACACCTGTAATCCTAGCAATTTGGGAGGCTGACGTGGGCAGATGACTTGAGGTCACGAGTTCGAGACCAGCCTGGCCAACGTCGTGAAACCCCATCTTTACTAAAAATACAAAAATTAGCTGGGAGTGGTGATGTGCGCCTGTAGTCTCAGCTACTCAGGAGGCTGAAACACAAGAATCGCTGGAAACCAAGAGGAGGAGGCTGCAGTGAGCTGAGATTGTGCTACTGCACTCCAGCCTAGAAGACAGAATGAGATTCCAGAAAGAGAGAGAGAGAGAGAGAGAGAGAAGAAGGAAGGAAGGAGGGAAGGGAAAGAAGTGGATTCAGTGAATGTAGGCTACTGCTTCAAGACATTTAGCTGAAAATAATAGAGAGAAAAGTTCTTTTTTGTTTTAAAGGCAGATCAGCCAGGCGCCGTGGCTCACATCTGAAATCCCAGCACTTTGAGACGCCGAGGCAGACAGATCATGAAGTCAGGAGTTCGAGACCAGCCTGATGAACATGGTGAAACCCCATCTCTACTGAAAATACAAAAATTAGCCAGACATGGTGGCATACAGCTGTAATCCCAGCTACTCGGGAGGCTGAGGCAGGAGAATCACTTGAACACAGGAGGCAGAGATTGCAGTGAGCCAAGATTAAGCCACTGTACTCTAGCATGGGCGATAGAACAAGATTCCGTCTTAAAAACAAAAACAAAAACAAAAACGCCGGGCTCGGTGGCTCAAGCCTGTAATCCCAGCACTTTGGGAGGCCGAGGCGGGTAGATCACGAGGTCAAGAGATCGAGACCATCCTGGTCAACATGGTGAAACCCCGTCTCTACTAAAAATACAAAAAAAAATTAGCTGGGCATGGTGGCACATGCCTGTAATCCCAGCTACTCAGGAGGCTGAGGCAGGAGAATTGCCTGAACCCAGGAGGCGGAGGTTGCGGTGAGCCGAGATCGTGCCAATGCACTCCAGCCTGGGTAACAAGAGCAAAACTCTGCCTCAAAAACAAAACAAAACAAAACAAAAAACAAAAACAACAAAAAAACAGATCTTAGCATGCTTATAGGCTGGAGTGTCTTTGGAACAAGAAAGGGACTCTGAAACCACAAAATTAGGAGAGGAGAAAGTAGGACTAATACAGCAAAGTCCCTGAGGGGCAGAAGGGGATGACACTCAGGCCCAGCTGTGTTGCTGCACATTTTATATGTGGGACTCGCCCAGATGCAGTGGAAGTCAATATGAGTGGGCACGCTGGTCAATCTGGAGTCACGGCAGGGAGTGGAATGTTAAAGGAGTTCCATTTGACCCTTTCTATTTTCCTAGGGAAAGAGGAAGTATTCACTGGTTAAGAATATATGGAATGCTATTCTGGGCACACTACCTATAGGGTGGTCCTGCTCTGGAATACCAGAGTATTTACATATTTATTTTATATTTATATATTTGTATATAAACTATTAGTTCATATCTAAACTAATTTTAATTCTATATGTATATGGAAGACATAATATTGCCTATAGTTGTTATTTTAAGACAGAGTCTCACTCTGTTCAGCCTGGAGTGAAGTGATAAATGATCTCGGCTTGCTGCAACCTCCAACTCCCGGGTTCAACCAATTCTCCTGCCTCAGCCTCCCGAGTAGCTGGAATTACAGGTGCGCACCACCATGTCCGCCTAATTTTTGTATTTTTAGTAGAGACAGGGTTTTGTCATATTGGCCAGGCTGGTCTCAACCTCCTGACCTCAGGTGATCTGCCTGCCTTGGCCTCCCAAAGTGCTGGAATTACAAGCATGAGCCACCACACCCAGCCTGTCTTGTTTTTTGAGACAGGGTCTTGAGGCAGGAAAATAGGGTCTGGAGGCAGGAAACGTAAGTCCAATTCACACGTTAGCTATGACAGGAAATACCCTCTCCATAGTAAATAACTTTGTAACTTCACTTCATCCTTTCCATTTACATAGGGCATATTCCAAGTAATCAATGGAATCCCCTAGAGGGTATTTAAATACCCCAAAATTCTGTAACGAGGCCCTTAAGCCCTTATGCTCGACCCACTCCCACACTGGTGAGTGTACTTTCATTTTCAATGAATCCCTGTATTCCTTCCTTGCTTTGATTGTGCATTTTGTCCAATTCTTCGTTCAAGACTCCAAGAACCTGAACACCCTCCTCTAGTAACAAGTCTTACTCTCTTGCCTAGGCTGGAGTGCAATGGTGCCATCACAGCTTACTGCAGCCTAGACCTACCAGGCTCAAGCAATCCTCCCACTTCACCTCAGCCTCCTGAGTAGCTGGGACCACGGGCATGTGCCACCACACCGGCTAATTTTTTATTTTTTTGTAGCAGGGTCTTGCTATGTTGCCCGGGCTGGTCTCTAACTTCCAGGTTCAAACAATCCTCCCGCCTTGGCCTCCCAAAGTGCTGGGATTACAGGCATGAGCCACTGCGCCCAGGCTGGAAGATATTAATATTGAAGGTTCAACTGAGGTTGAAGGTCAGGAAAGGTATCACGGCCCCTCCTCTCAGCAGCAAGGCGGTGCTTTTCTTCACAGCTCATATCTAGGCATGGAGGCAGATGGGAGATTAACCCAGACTAAGACTGTGTACTAGTTCCTAATTTTGATTGCAAATATCAGAAACTCAAACCACCTTAAGCAGCAAGGGGAAGTTATTGGAAGGATGCTAGGATCTCTCACTGAATAAAGAGCCAGGATCACAGCTGCTGCTCGGAGGGAGTGAAGTGCCTCAGGGAACGTAGGAAGTTGTCTCCCGTCTTTGCTCTCCACAGACTACATCATGGAGTTTAGCCAACAGTGGCTCCCAAGTTTTGTGAATTACAATCCAGTCCCAAAGAAAGTTATAAAATTCCTAGCTGAGGAAATCCTTGCATCTGCCTGGTGGTAAAGGGTAGGGGAAAGAGGCAGCTCTACCAGGGGTCTGGGCAGACCTGGTAATATGTCTCTCCTGGGCAGGTCAGATCTCCTGGTCTGAAGGGCTGGCTCTCCCATCAGAACAGCAAAAATTGCTACTGAGTCGAGGAGCTAGAGTGACATTTTGGAAACAGCAATTACACAAGGAACAGAATTCATTCATCAGACATTTTATTTTTTATTTTTGAGACAGAGTTTCACTCTTGTTGCCCAGGCTGGAGTGCAATGGTACAATCTCAGCTCACTGCAACCTCCGCCTCCTGGGTTCAAGTGATTCTCCTGCCTCAGCCTCCAGAGTAGCAGGGATCACAGACATGCGCCACCACACTTGGCTAATTTTGTATTTTTAGTAGAGATGGAGTTTCACCGTGTTGCCCAGGCTGGTCTTGAACTCCTGACTTCAGGTGATCCACCCACCTCAGCCTCCCAAAGTGCTGGGATTACAGGCCTGAGCCACCACACCCGGCCTCATTCATCAGACATTTTAATGAGACCCAATCTGATATGACCCCTACTTTGGGGTAGCTCACCATCCCAGGAGAAACAGTTACAATGTTACAATGCAACTTGCTAATTCTGTCATTACATAATGCTGTGTTCCCTAGGTGCTCCTGGGCTTGGGCTGAGATCAGGAGAGCTGTAGGAAGAAACCACAGGCGTAAAAGGAGGACCCACTCCAGTTGTTGAAATATGAGTCACATCTGGAAATTCTAATGTGGTGCAGCTGCCCAGGGCAAACTGGTAGGCCTTGTTCACATTTAACTTGGTAAAGCTTTACGAAGCACCTACCCGGCAGGTGCCATGGAGGCGGATCAGATTGAAACCTGCTGCTGCTGCCTCTCTGGAGGGAGGCTGGCATGGATACAGTTTGATGACTATAGACTCTTCCTCTCTGTATTCAATTCCCTCTTTCTACCCTCCTTGAATTGCCTCACCTCATTTTGTGAAAAAACGTTGACTGAGGCCTCAAGGAAGTTCTGTGTCGATTCTCCTTATTCTGATGAGAATCAGGGTCGAGTAAGGCCCAATTCTCCAGGTTTTTCCAGCCACCGGCTGCCTGGAACCAATCCAGGTCTGCCAGGTAAAGCACAAGCCAGTCCCGTTTGCACTTCCTGCTGCTTAACCACAGGTCCCTGCTTCTCCTTAAGACAGACCTCCTCCCAGAGATGACTGCGCTTGTCTCATACCCAGCTTGAACCAATTTTCCAAACACAAGATGAAGACTTCGTTTACAGCATTTTTTTTTAAGTTTGGGCATTTATATATCTGCAGCCCAAAAAAACCCCTGGTACCATGCAGCTCCCCCCAAATTCAGTGCAACCAAAGCTGCTGAAACAAGAGCAGCCCCAGAAGGCATAATGGCACTGTGGGTGCCACCTTATTTTTATATGACCCTTCAAAAGGGACACTGAAAACCCAGTGCCTGTTTGGAGATCATGTGTGGAAATTGAAACCCTGTCTTTAAGGAATGACCAAATTAGTGCTATTTAACTGAAAACTTGGGGGCAAAGTGGTTGTAATTGTTATCTGAAGGGCTGCCATGTAGATGAAGTAAACATGTCATAGGCAAGGTTTACAGAGGAGAATGTGGTACTTAACCTTCTAAACATCCTACAATGAAATGACCTGCCTTGTGAGGTAGTGAGCTCCCTGTCAAGGGAGAGTTTCAAGCAAGGGGTAGACGACCACTTGGCAGGAGTGTCGTAGAAAGTGGGCTAAACCAGATTTTTCCAACCTAGTATGGAGGAAGAGGCAGAATAAGGGAAGGTCCTGCCCCTATAAATGAGATTCTCCTGATTGCATGCAAGACAACAGGTAATCCCTATGTGGACAGACTGAGAAGCAGGCAGCCCCTAAAACAGATGGGGAGAACTTTCAGCCCTGATATCCACACAAACTATTTTAGGATAGGGTAGCTGGGAAAACTTTAACCAAATGATGTCACCTCTCCTAATGGGGCTGTTCCAGACACGCACAGGTAGGCAGCCAGTGCAGTGCGAGATACTGAAGTTCGGCTCTGTGCATCAAGAGACCCAGGTTTTAGTTTTGACTCTTCCCTGTATGACCTGGGGCTCCTCCTTCCCGTTTCTGGGCCCCTCCAGGAAATGAACTTAGGCAGTCCTTCCCTTCTAATGGGCATTGCCCCTCTGGCTGGGGCCCCCGATAGCAGATCTAGGGCTACAGTTTGGGGCCTTGGGACTACACTTGTGAACGGCCAGAGACCACCTCTGGCGGAAGCACCGGCCACACTCGAGGCAGGGGAAAGGCTTCTCCCCCGTGTGCAGCAGCTGGTGCTGGGCCAGGTGGCTCCACTGAGCAAAGCGCTTGGAGCAAAGGTCGCAGGCATAGGGCCGCTCGCCCGAGTGCACGCGTCGGTGGCTGGCCAGCAGTGAGGGATAGGCGAAGCGGCGGCCACAGTCCTCACAGGCATGCAGTTTCTCCTCGGTGTGCGTGCTGCGATGGATGGCCAGGGAGCCGCTCCGCCGGAAGGCACGCCCACAGTCTGGGCAGGGGTAGGGCTTCTCTCCGGTGTGCAAGAGCTGGTGCTGGAGCAGCGTGCTGCGCTGGGAGAAGCGGGCCTCACAGTGCTCACAGGCATAGGGACGCTCCCCGGAGTGCACACGCCGGTGACTAACCAGGCGAGAGGAAGAGGAAAAGCGCCGCTCGCAGTCCGGGCACGGGTAGGGCTTCTCGCCGGTGTGGATACGCTGGTGGATGACGAGGGCAGTGCGCTGACGGAAGCGGCGGTTGCACTCGAGGCAGGTGTAAGGCTTCTCTCCCGTGTGTGTGCGCTGGTGGATGGCTAGCAGGGATGGGTAGGCGAAGCGACGCCCGCAGCTAGGGCACTGGTGGGGTTTCTCACCTGTGTGAGTGGTCCGGTGATTGGCCAAGGACCGGCTCCTCCGGAAGCAGCGGCCACAGTCAGGGCAGTGGTAGGGCTTCTCCCCTGTGTGGATGACCTGGTGCTGGGAGAGGTTCTTGCGCTGAGAGAAACGTTTGCCACACTGGTCACAAACATAGGGGCACTCGCCGGAGTGTGCCCGCCGGTGACTGACCAGCAGGGATGGGTAGGAAAAGCGGCGCCCACAGTCTGGACATGGGTAAGGCTTTTTTAGATTCTGGGCGCACTTGTGGCTCTCCAGGGCCGGGCGATCCGGGAAGGTACAGCCACAGTCAGGGCAGATGGGGCCCCCAGACGTCTGCCTGGGAATCAGCCGGGGTTTGCTGGGCCTCCGGCCTCGCTTCCCCTTTCGGGGTGCCTCCTTAGGTGGAAATACTTCCTTCTCCCCATTCTTCTTTCTGGTTCTGCTTTCTATAGGAATACAGAAGAATTAATTTAACATATACTACGCTCCTGCTCTTGTCAATTACATTATAGGTTACAAGACCAATAGACTAACCCCCTGGCCTCAATTCCTAGTGCCACAGACAGCTGAATGTGACGTACTATCATGAAAATACAGTGTGCATTATAGGAGTTTCTAACCCAGCTTGGAGAAGTCTAGGAAGATTTCTTGGAGATCAAGCTAACTTTAAAAATTGAGGCCGGATGCAGTGGCTCGGGCCTGTAATCCCAGCACTTTGGGAGGCCAAGGCAGGCGGATCATGAGGTCAGGAGCTCAAGACCAGCCTGATCAACATGGTGAAACTCCGTCTCTACTAAAAATACAAGAATTAGCCTGCAGTGTCTACTAAAAATACAAAAATTAGCCTGGTGTGGTGGCACATGACTGTAATCCCAGCTACTCAGGAGGCTAAGGCAGGAGAATCACTTGAACCCCAGAGGCGGAGGTTGCAGTGAGCTGAGATTGCATCACTGCACTCCAGCCTGGGTGATAGAAAAAAAAAAAAATTAAATGTTTTTGAAGAGGTAAGAAGCTTACATCATTCAAAAGTCAAAATATCAGCCAGGCATGGTGGTTTGCGCTTGTAATCCCAGCACTGTGGGAGCCCAAGGCAGGAGGACTGCTTGAGCCCAAGAGTTCAAGATCAGCCTGGGAAACACAGTGAGACCCCCATCTCTATACAAAATATAAATATTAGCCTGGCATGGTGGCATGCATGCCTGCCTGTAGTCCTAGCTACTTTGAAGGCTGAGGTAGAGGATTACTTGAGCCCAAAAGTTCAAGGCTACTGTGAACCATCATGGCACCACTGTACTCCAGCCTAGGCAACAGAGCAAGACCCTATCTCAAAAAAGAAAAGAAAAAGTCAAAATATTAATAAAAGAACACAGAGAAGTCTTGCTCCCACCTTTTTCCCATCTACCTTGTAGATACCGTATTAGTTTCTTTCCATTTTTTGATGCAATACAAATGTCACTTCCCCTATTTTTCTTCCATAAGAAGTTGCATATACATGCTTCACTGCATACATACATTCTCTTCCCCGACCTTTTTTTTTTTTTTTTTTTTGAGACAGAATCTTGCTCTGTCACCCCAGGCTAGAGTGCAATGGCACGATCTTGGCTCACTGAAACCTCTGCCTTCCAGGTTCAAGCAATTCTCCCTGCCTCAGCCTTCCAAGTAGCTGAGCTTACAGGTATGCACCACCAGGCCTGGCTAATTTTTTTTTCTCTTTAAGACGGAGTCTCACTCTGTCACCCGGGATGGAGTGCAGTGATGAATCTTGGCTCACTGCAACCTCTGCCTCCCGGGTTCAAGCAATTCTCCTGCCTCAGCCTCCTGAGTAGCTGGGATTACCATCATGCCCAGCTAATTTTTGTATTTTCAGTAGAGATAAGGTTTCACCATGTTGGCCAGTCTGGTCTCAAACTCCTGACCTTGTGATCTGCCCACCTAGGCCTCCCAAAGCGCTGGATTACAGGCAAGAACCACTGCACCCGACCAATTTTTTGGATTTTTAGTAGAGATGGGGTTTCACCATGTTGGGCAGGTTGGTCTTGAACTCCTGACTTCAGGTGATCTGCCCACCTCAGCCTACCTTTCTTACATAAAACACTATGTATGGCCAGGCGCGGTGGCTCAAGCCTGTAATCCCAGCACTTTGGGAGGCCGAGGTGGGTGGATCACAAGGTCAAGAGATCGAGACCATCCTGGTCAACATGGTGAAACCCCATCTCTACTAAAAATACAAAAAATCAGCTGGGCATGGTGGCGCGTGCCTGTAATCCCAGCTACTCAGGAGGCTGAGGCAGGAGAATTGCCTGAACCCAGGAGGCGGAGGTTGCGGTGAGCCGAGATCGCGCCATTGCACCCCAGCCTGGGTAACAAGAGCGAAACTCCATCTCAAAAAAAAACACTATTTATACACACTTTACTGTGCCTTCATTTTTTTACTTAATATATTCTAGGGCCAGACACAGTGGCTCATGCCTGTAATCCCAGCACTTTGGGAGGTCAAGGCCAGTGGATCATGAGGTCAGGAGTTCAAGACCATCCTGGCCAACATGGTGAAACCCTGTCTCTACTAAAAATACCCCAAAAAATTAGCTGGGTATGGTGGCACACACCTGTAGTCCCAGCTACTCAGGAGGCCGAGGCAGGAGAACTGCTTAAACCCAGGAGGTGGAGATTGCAGTGAGCCGAGATTTTGCCAGTGCACTACAGCCTGGGTGACAGAATGAGACTCTGTCTCAAAAAAAAAAAAAAGTATGAATATATATATATATATATATATATATATATATATATATGTATGTATACTTATATTCTAAAGGTCATTTTATGTTAGCATGTTTTTTCTCTATTTTACGGTTGCACAGAATTCCATTGTGGATGAGCCATGGTTTATTTGACTTAGCTGATTCTTTTTAAAATGAGGGTGGGCGCTGTGGCTCATGCCTGTAATCCTAGCACTTTGGGAGGCTAAGGTAGGTGGATCACCTGAGGTCAGGAGTTCAAGACAAGACAGGCCAACACAGTGAAACTCCATCTCTACAAAAATTAGCCGGGCATGATGGTGGGTGCCTACTTGAGAGGCTGAGGAGGGAGAATCAGTTGAACCCAGGAGGCAGAGGTTGCAGTGAGCCAAGATTGCACCATTGCACTCCAGCCTAGGAGACAGAGAGAGACTCCATCTAAAAAAAAAAAAAAAGAATTAACATCATGCAGCGTTAGTCTCAAGGCTCAGTGTACAGTGTGCACAGGCCCTAAGATCTTCTTAGACACAAAGTGTAAGGCAAGACATGGAAACCCATGAGGGATGAGCTGGCAGTGATTGGGTCAAAAAGCCCTCTAAGCCAGTGGTTCTCAAACTTCACTGTGATCAGAATCGTTTGGAGGACTTACTGAAACAGCCTGCCAGGCCCTACCACCTGTTTTGTATTCAGGAGGTCTGGGGTAGGGTTCAAGAATTTGAATTTCTAACAAGTTCCCAAGTAATGCTGCTGCTGGTCTGAGACCACGCTTTGAGAAACACTGCTGTTAGCATTTTTAAGGACCCTGGACTGTATTTTACCCAGTGGTTTTCTTTTTTCCTTCTTTTTTTTATTTTGAGATGGAGTCTTGCTTTGTCACCTAGGTTGGAATGCAATGGTGCAATCTTGGCTCACCACAACCTCTGCCTCTGGGTTCAAGTGATTCTCCTGCCTCAGCCTCCCAGGTAGCTGAGATTACAGGTGCCTGCCACCATACCTGGCTAATTACCCAATGGTTGTTGTTGTTTTTTTTGTTTTGTTTTGTTTTTTGGTCTTTTGGCCACAATAGGTTTTCTTTTCTTTCTTTTTTTTTCCTGAGACTGAGTCTTGCTGTGTCACCCAGGCTGGAGTGCAGTGGCAAGATCTCGGCTCACTGCAAGTTCTGCCTCCCAGGTTTAAGCAATTCCCCCTGCCTCGGCCCCCTGAGTAGCTAGGATTACAGGTGCCCACCACCACACTCAGCTAATTTTTATATTTTTTAGTACAGACGGGGTTTCGCCATGTTGGCCAGGCTGGTCTTGAACTGCGGACCTCTAGTGATCCACCCGCCTCAGCCTCGCCAAAGTGCTGGGATTACAGGCATGAGCCACTATGCCCAGCGGGTTTTCAAACCTAGATGCACATCTGAATCAACTGAGGCTATTTTTTAAAATGCAAGTTTCTTCGTCCTCCCAGCCCTGCCCCCGGTTTCAGCACAGCGCTGGCCGCAGTCTGACAGGAATAGGAGGGAGCCAAGATGGCGGCGGCCGACAGTGCCGACTCGCTGTACCCCATTGCGGTGCTCATAGAGGAACTCCGCAGCGACGATGTTCAACTTCGCCTCAACAGCATCAAGAAGCTGTCCACCATCGCCTTGGCCCTTGGTGTCGAAAGAACACGAACCTAGGAAGATGGCTCACTGTCCACCTCCCGACGGGCTGAGGGAGCATGGGGTTCGACAGGACAGCGACCCTGGGAGGAAGGGGCTGCTCCGCCCACGCTGGGGAGAGAGGTGAGCATCCCAGGTCACTGGATCCTGCTGCTGTACTGGGAACACCTCCCCCATCTACTTCTCCATCTCCCATCCTCCCCCCTCAGTGGTTTGTTTTTGTGTCAGCTGTGCCATTTTTATTTTATTCCTTTTATTTTCCCCCTTTTCACAGAGAAATAAAGGTCTAGAAATAGAAAAAAAATAAAAATAAAAATGCAAGTTCCTAAATACCCACACCAGTAGCTCTGGGATGGGGTCCTGGAACCTGCATTTTTATCAGGTTTCCCAAATGACTTAGATATAAGCAATGGCCATTTGACAACCTTGGCAAAAATTAACTGAAAAGTTTTAAGCAAGGAAATATTATGGTCAGATCTGAATCTTGGGCAGCTATCCCTGGTCTTGGAGAATCCAGTACTAAAATTCCAGCTCAGACAGCTCTATCTTCTACTATGGGTTGGATCTGGGACCCTTCTACCTGAATAGGGTTAAGCAGAGCCTGTTGGATTCTGGGGAGACTGCAGTATGTCCTTCACTGATTAGGGTCATCCTGCCGTAAGAGCAGAAAGAGGCCCCTGCATCCCAGGCAGCTGTCCCCCATGAGCTCCCTTCAACCAAACCCAGAAAACTCTGAGATTAGGATATCTTTGGTCCAATTCAAAGGTGGCTAGAGGCAGAGATCCCGGAAGGGAGGCAGAGGGTAGCACCTGTTAAAAGCTCACTGACTCTGGCTGGCTGCAATGGCTCACGCCAGTAACCCCTGCATTTTGGGAGGCCAAGGCAGGAGGATCGCTTGAGGCCAGAAGTTCAAGACCAAACTGGGCAACGTAGCAAGACAATGTTTCTAGCAAAATAAAAAAAAAAGAAGAACAAGAACAAGAACAAGCAGTAGCAGCCCACCAATTCATTCACACAATGGAAAACTGCAGCTTGCAGACTGACATGGGAATCTCTGTGTGGCGGACCGGCCCTACACCACCAAAAACAAGATGCTGAGGCTGGGAAGATGAATACATGAAATACGAGGCATCCCTTAGCCAAACCAAAACTCTGGATGGAGTCGTTAGAGGTAGAACGTTATAGGACTGCTGGCTCTGCGTGGTTTATTTATCACTCACTTCTCTGGAGTGTTAGCCCTCTGGGGTACTCCTGCGGATCTAGGGCAGCCGGTTCCCAATCATCGGTATTTCGTTCCAACCAGGAGATGAGGGCTGGTTTGGGACCTGCGCACCCTGGAGAAGGAGAGCAAGTCAGAGGGCCAGCTCCTAGATCATGCCGGGTCATATCTCCCCGACGGCGCCTCCCGCCAAGCCCCTGCCCACCTCCCCTGACAACCTGGTCGCCAGCCAGGACCGTCGCCTTCCTGCCTCCCCCCGCCCGGGCTCCTGCATCCCTTCGAGCCCCGCGGCAGCGGATGGGGCCGGCCTCACCGAGCGCGCCCAGGTGGCCGTAGGTCTCCCGCATCACGTCCCGGTACAGGGCCCTCTGCGCGGGCCGCAGGCAGCCCCACTCCTCCGAGGAGAAGTACACGGCCACGTCCACGAACTTCAGAGCCCTCGGCCTCCTGCCCCTTTTCCGACTGGGTCTAGCCTCTCCTGGTCCCCGCGCGGGGAGCAGAGCCGAAGGAGGCGCCATGGGACCCGAGGAGCCGGTGCCACGGCCTTCCCCGTCCAGGCCTCGGCCCTCGGGCGCTGGCGGCCCCTGGGATCGAGGAACCCCCGCCGGACCAGGGCTGAGCGTGGCCGGGGAAGCCCGTAGGGAATCGGAATCGGCCGCCCGTGGGGCTAACGGAGACCTTTTGCTGTTATTCAGGAAACTCCTGCCCGAACTTGGGTGAAAGGCACCGGAAGATGCCTTCGGGGAAAATGGCGGCGCTGCTACTGCACCGCCTTTGCCTGGAACACAGGCAGCTTCCAGCTATCGATTTTATTGACCGGAGCGCCATGCCGGCTTCCTAACCTCTTTGCCCTCAAGTGTAATGGCGCTGCGATTAGGCTTCACGCCCTCTTTTTGGCCCCTCCCCATTACGCACGTTCATTGGACGGTAGCCGAAGATAGAGCGTTCTGATTGGGTGCTGGCAATGGCGGCCCGTTTGAACGAAGCCAAGAGATGCATAAGGGCAGGAAGCTGGACCGCTAAGGTCAGGCGACTACAAGGAGTTAGTTGCGAAGCAACTTGCACCGACCTGTGGACAGCAAGACGCCTCTCGGGCTGTTTTCCGCTGTTTGACTCTGGCAGGCTCTGCCAATCTCTGAAAGAGAGAAAGATTTGAGCTATGGAGCCACTCTGGCCGAGCTAGAGCTGACATTATTATTCTGAGTTCCTTTTTGTGGCATTCTCAGAGCATCCCTGGATTTGGAGAACGGTGACCTTCTTTGTTGCCCTTCAGCGGAGGGAATTAACGTTAGCATTTCCCGCCCAGCATATTACATATTTCATCTTTATTATTTACTTATTTATTTATTTATTATTTTTGAGACAGAGTCGGGCTCTGTGGTGCAATCTCGGCTCACTGCAACTTCTGCTTCCCAGGTTCAAGCGATTCTCCTGCCTCAGCCTCCTGAGTAACTAGGATTACAGGCCGCCCTGTCACGCCCGGCTAATCTTCGTATTGTTTAGTAGAGATGTTAGACCATGTTGACCAGGCTGGTCTCGAACTTCTGACCTCAAGTGATCCACCCACCTTGGCCCCACAAAGTGCTAGGATTACAGGCGTGAACCACCGCACTCGGCCTTATTTTTTATTTTTTTGAGACAGGGTCTCACTCTGTCACCCAGACTGGATGGAACGAAGTAGTGCAATTTTAGCTTACTGCAGCCTCTAACTCCTAGGTTCAAGCAATCCTCCCGCCTCAGCCTTCAGAGTAGCTGTGACTACTGGCGTGCACTACCACGCCTGGCTAATTTCTTATATTATTTGTTGAGTCAGGGTCTCCCCATGTTGCCCAATCTGGTCTCAAACGCCTGGGCTCAAGTGATCTTCTTGCCTCGGCCTCCCAAAGTGCTGGAATTACAAGTATGAGCCACAGCACCAGAGCATCTAGTTATTCTTTGTTTTTCTTTCTTTTTTTTTTTTTTTTTTTTTGAGACTGGGTCTTATTCCATTGCCCAGGCTGGAATAAAAGCACACACCACAATGCTCTGCTAATTTTTTATATTTTTTGGTAGAGAGGGGGTTTTGCCACGTTTCCCAGGCTGGTCTTGAACTGAGCTCAAGCAATCTGCCTGCCTTGGTCTTCCAAAGTACTGAGATTACAGGTGTGAACCACCGCACCCAGCCCATTATTAATTCTTTACTACCATTTTGTGAACTGATGATTACCATCCTGGTTCTACTAATGAAGAAACTATCTCAGAGGGATTCCCTAAGTTTCCAGGGCTATACTGCTAGCAAGGAGGAGGAACAAAGACTTCAACCTGGGGCAGACAAAGCCTTTATTCCTACCACTAGTAGGCATCCTTCCTTCACAGTATCCTAATTTACTTGCTAAACCAGGAATCCACCTGAGCTCTTGTTTTCTTCTCAAGTTCAATATTCTGCATAATCTCCCTACATTATTTTCTTTTTTTTTTTTTTTTTTTTTTTTTTTTTGAGACAGAGTTTCGCTCTTGTTACCCAGGCTGGAGTGCAATGGTGCGATCTCGGCTCACCGCAACCTCCGCCTCCTGGGTTCAGGCAATTCTCCTGCCTCAGCCTCCTGAGTAGCTGGGATTACAGGCATGCACCACCATGCCCAGTTGATTTTTTTGTATTTTTAGTAGAGACAGGGTTTCACCATGTTGACCAGGATGGTCTTGATCTCTTGACCTCGTGATCCACCCGCCTCGGCCTCCCAAAGTGCTGGGATTACAGGCGTGAGCCACTGCGCCCGGCCCTCCCCCTACATTATATTCATGTGATATTTGTCCAATGTACAAAGCATAATGCTAGGCAATGAGGAGAAGCTACAGAAATAAGTCATAGGCCATGCTTTGAATGGAGCTTACAGTCTAGCAAAGCATATAAATTGACAATGAATCATAATAGAATGATACAAGCATGTATGTGAAAGGCACCAAAAATTGCTGATGGAAAGAGCCAGCACCCACCCTGCTACCCTGCACTTCTGTGTATGTGTTATGTGCAGAGTTTCACCAGTTCAATACTACCCTCAAGGGTCCTGGGAGCAAGAGAATATACCATTTGCCACATCTCTTAGCTAGTGACATGCACATCTATCTCTCTAATCCTTTAATCAATATTGTAAAGCATGTACTATGGGCAAAACCCTAACCTCAAAGCCTTCAAGGAATAAAGACAAACAATGTGGCAGGAAAAGCCACAAAAGAAGAAGGCAGTAAGGCTGGGAGCAGTGGCTTACACCTGTAATCCCAGAATTTTGGGAGGCTGAAGCGAGTGGATCATGTGAGGCCAGGAGTTCAAGACCAGCCTGGCCAACATGTCAAGACTCTGTCTCTACTAAAAATACAAAAATTAGGCTGAGCATGGTGGCTCACACCTGTTACCCCAGCACTTTGGGAGGCCGAGGTGGGCAGATCACAAGGACAAGGGATCGAGACCATCCTGGCTAACGTGGTGAAACCCCATCTCTACTAAAAATACAAAAAAATTAGCCAGCTGTGGTGGCACACACCTGTAGTCCGAACTACTCAGGAGACTGAGGCAGGAGAATCACTTGAACCCGGGAGGCAGAGGTTGCAGTGATCCGAGATGTCACCACTGCACTCCAGCCTGGTTGACAGAGCAAGACTATCTCAATTAAAAAAAAAAAAAAAATTAGCTGGGCATGGTGGCACATTTCTATAGTCCCTGCTACTTGGGAGGCTGAGGCACAATAATTGTTTTTTTGTTTGTTTTGTTTTGTTTGAGATGGAGTTTTGCTCTTGTTGCCCAGGCTGGAGTGCAATGGCATGATCATGGCTCACCAAAACCTCCGTCTCCCCAGTTCAAGTGATTCTCCTGCCTCAGCCTCCCAAGTAGCTGAGATTACAAACATGCGCCACCACAGCCAGCTAATTTTTCTTTTTAGTGGAGACAGGGTTTCTCCATGTTGGTCAAGCTGGTCTGGAACTCCCAACCTCAGGTGATCTGCCCACCTTGGCCTCCTAAAGTGCTGGGATTACAGCCGTGAACCATCACGCCTGGCCAAAGAGAATTGTTTGAACCCGAAGGCAGAGTTTGCAGGGATCCAAGATGGTGCCACTGCACTCCAGCCTGGGTGACAGAGAAAGACAATGTCTCAAAAAAAAAAAAAAAAAAAAAGAAGAAGAAGGAGGAAGGAGGAGGAGCAGGAGGCAGCAGTGAGATCTTCAAAGGGAGGAGATGTTTGAATAGAGGTTGTAGAAAAAAACTAGTTACCAGACTAGGTGTAGTGGCTCACACCTGTAATCCCAGCACTTTGGGAGGCCGAGGTGGGGGAATTACTTGGGCCTAGGAGTTCAAGACCACCCTGGGCAACATAACAAAACCTTGTCTATACAAAAAATACAAAAATTAGCCAGGCATGGTGTCCGGCACCTGTAGTCTCAGCTCCTCAGGAAGCTGATGTGGGAGGATCACTTGAGACCTAGGAGGTCAAGGCTACAGTGAGCCAAGATTGCACCACTGCACTCCAGTCTGGGCAACAGAATGAGACCCTGACTCAAAAAAAAGAAAAAAGAAAAAAAAGAAGTGGGGGGCTTTAACCTCCTAATTGTGGCTGGGTGTGCGGGCATGGTGGCTCATACCTGTAGTCCCAGCCCTTTGGGAGACTAAGGTGAGAGGATGGCTTGAGCCCAGAAGTTCAAGCCTGCAGCGAACTATGATTATTACACCACTGCACTCCAGCTTGGTCAACACAGCAAGACCCTGTGTCTGAAAAAATGAAAACAAAAACAAAAAAAAAAAAAACTAGGCTGCATGAATCTGTTAAGAAAAGTCAGGCTGGCTGGGTGCAGTGGCTCACACCTGTAATCCCAGCAATTTGGAAGGCTGAGGCGGGTGGATCACCTGAGGTCAGGAGTTCCGAGACCAGCCTGGCCAACATGGTGAAACCCTGTCTCCACTAAAATTTCAAAAATTAGCTGGCCGTGGTGGCTGGTGCCTGTAGTCCCAGCTACTCCGGAGGCTGAGACAGGAGAATCATTTGAACCTAGGAGGCGGAGGTTGCAGTGAGTTGAGATGTTGCCACCGTACTACAGCCTAGGGGACAAAGCGAGACTCTGTCTCAAAAAAAAAAAAAAAAAAAAGTCAAGTTTGGGGTTTTTTGTTTTTGTTTTTGTTTGTTTGTTTGTTTGTTTTGAAGGAGAAGCAGATGCCACACTCTGGGCAGGGTTGAGGCTTCTCACCTGTATACATATGCCTATGAATGGCCAAGGGAGTCTCTTTGGTGCACTCGCTGCACACAGTGACAGCACCAGTAGGGTTTCTCTTCTGTGTGGATAAACGTGCTGGAGCAAGTTTCCCAGTCAGCAGGGGGAGTGCCACAGCGTAGTCAGTGCTCATCCAAGTGCATGTGCCCCGTGGTGGCCACAAGGGAGGGGAATGCAAATTGTATCTGGGGACACATCCACATCTGTGCATGGACAGCGCCCTCCTGAGGTGGAAGAGGTGGCTGCAGTCAGGGCACTGGCAGAGCTCGTCCCCTGTGTGGGGGCAGCTGGTGCTGGACCAGGTGAGTCCTCTGGGAGAATTAGACACTGCATGACCAAAAAACACGGTCACCAGAGTGGATTTCCTGGCGTCGAACCAATAGTTAGGTGGAGGCAAAGAGCTGCCCACCATGGTTAAGACATGCCTAGGGCTTCTCCCTCGTGTGTGTGTCTGTGGGTGGTCAGAGCCCCGTTGTTCAAATGCAGCAGCCGCTCTGGGGGCAACAGCAGGGTGTCTGGCCTGTGTGGACGAATGAGTGGATGCTGGAGCAGATCCTTGTCCTCAGGGGGTGGTGCCCACACAGTCACAGGGAAGGGCTGCTCCAGCAATTAGACTTGGAGGGGCTGCCTAGGAAGAGGAGGGAGCTGAAGCCTCTGGAGCCTGAGTGCACTGTCACCCCATGGCTGAGAAGCCCCCAGGCCATGTCTGGTCCCAGGCCCTGCAGATAGGGCCCTTGGCTGCTCCAGGGGTCCTGCCACCTGTGACATGCTGACCCCTTCCTCACACAGGCCACATTCAGTTTCTTGACTTCATTTCTTTCTTTGTTTTTCTATCTTTTCCTTTGCATTTCTTTATTTTTAGTTTTTAATTCTCTCTTTTTTTTTCTTGTTTTGTTTTTGATCATCATTCCTTCCTTCTTTCTTATTCTTGCTTTTGCAGAGACAAGAGAATTGGAACTAAGAATTATAGGTGCTCTCGCCAGGCACGGTGGCTTATGCCTGTAAATCTAGCACTTTGGGAGGCCGAGACGGGTGGATCACAAAGTCAGGAGCTGAAGATCAGCCTGACCAATATGATGAAACCCTGTTTATTTTTGTAAAAATGCAAAAATTAGCTGGGCGTGGCAGTATGCACCTATAATCCCAACTACTCAGGAGGCTGAGGCAGGAGAATCACTTGAACCTGGAAGATGGAGGTTGCAGTGAGCCAAGATTTCGCCACTGCACTCCAGCCTGGGTGACGGAGTGAGATTCCATCTCAAAAAAAAATTATAGGTTGTTCTGGGCATGGCAGCTCAACTCATTTGAGCCCTGGAGTTGGAGACCAGCCTGGCAACATGGTGAAACCCTGTCTCTACTAAAAATACACAAACCAACCTGGCATGGTCGTGGGTGCCTTTAATTTCACTTTAATCCCAGCTACTTGAGAGGCTGAGCCAGGAGAATCACAAGAATCCAGGAGGTGGAAGTTGCAGTGAGCTGAGATCATGCCACTGCATTCCAGCCTGGGTGACAGAGCGATACTCTGTGTCAAAAAAAAAAAAAAATCCTAGGCTGGGCGCGGTGGCTTAAGCCTGTAATCCCAGCACTTTGGGAGGCTGAGGCGGGTGGATCACGAGGTCAAGAGATCGACATCATCCTGGTCAACATGGTGAAAACCCGTCTCTACTAAAAATACAAAAAATTAGCTGGGCATGGTGGTGCGTGCCTGTAATCCCAGCTACTCAGGAGGCTGAATCAGGAGGATTGCCTGAACCTGGGAGGGGGAGGTTGCGGTGAGCCGAGATCGCCCCATTGCACTCCAGCCTGGGTAACAAGAGCGAAACTCCATCTCAAAAAAAAAAAAAAAAAAAAAGGTTAGCTGGGAGCAATGGCTCATGCCTATAATCCCACCACTTTGGGAGGCCAAGGCAGGTTGATCACCTGAGGTCAGGAGTTCAAAACCAGCCTGACCAACCTGGAGAAACCCTGTCTTCTCTACTAAAAACACACACAAAAAAATAAGTCATGCATGGTGGCACATGCCTGTAATTCCAGCTACCCAGGAGGCTAAAGCAGGAGAATCATTTGGCCCAGGAAGCAGAAGTTGCAGTGGGCCGAGATCGCGCCATTGAACTCCAGCCTGGGCAACAAGAACAAAACTCCATCTCAATAAAAAGAAAAAAAGAAAAGAAAGCTCATGGTGCTATACAACAGAATCCAG
Organism: Saimiri boliviensis; assembly: GCF_048565385.1. Taxonomy (NCBI): domain Eukaryota; kingdom Metazoa; phylum Chordata; class Mammalia; order Primates; family Cebidae; genus Saimiri; species Saimiri boliviensis. The sequence continues at coordinate 21,305,100 of NC_133460.1, forward strand.
CCTATGAGAAGAAACCCAAGAAAAGAGATAAAAAGAAGAGGTGCAATGTGGCTTACATCTGTAATCCCAACACTTTGGGAGGCTGAGCTGGGCGGATTACAAGATCAGGAGTTCGAGACCGGCCTGGCCAACATGGTGAAACCCTGTCTCTAATAAAAATACAAAAATTAGCTGGACATGGTGAGATAAAGGAAAGGGATTATAAGCCCCTTTACTTTATAAATTACCCAGCCACAGGGATTTCTTTCTCCTTCCCCTTCTTCTTCTTCCTCTTCCTCTTCTCTTTGCTGTCAGTAAGTTTATTGTCTTTATCTGGAAAATCCTCATAGAAAATTGTTTGGTTTAGGCTGGGCACAGTGGCTCACGCCTGTAATCCCAGCACTTTGGGAGGCTGAGGTGGGCAGATCACAAGGTCAGGAGATTGAGACCATCCTGGCCAACATGGTGAAGCCTCATCTTTATTAAAAATACAAATATTAGCTGGGTGTGGTGGCGCATGTCTATAGTCCTGGCTACTAGGGAGGCCAATGCAGGAGAATTGCCTGAACCAGAGAGTCGGAGGTTGCAGTGAGCCGACATCGTGCCATTGCATGCTGGCATGGTGACAGAGTGAGACTTCATCTAAAAAAAGAAAAAGAAAAAAAAAGTGTTTGGTTTTGTTCTCAGCAGCCCATTCCTGAGCTCTGAGGAAGCTTAACCTCTTTTGAGCTACCCAATCTTTCTTCCTTCTGAGCAAGGGACTTTTTTTTGAGACAATCCCACCTTTTTTTTTTTTTGAGAGAGTATCTTGCTCTTTCACTCAGGCTATAGTGCAGTGGCACGATCTTGGCTCACTGCAACCTCCGTCTCCTAAGTTCAAAGTGATTCTCCTGCCTCAGCCTCCTGAGTAGCTGGGACTACAGGCACCTGCCACCACGCCCAGCTAATTTTTGTATTTTTTTTTTTTTTTTTTTTTTTTTTTTTTTTTTTTTGAGACGGAGTTTCGCCCTTGTTACCCAGGCTGGAGTGCAATGGCGCGATCTCGGCTCACCGCAACCTCCGCCTACTGGGTTCAGGCAATTCACCTGCCTCAGCCTCCTAAGTAGCTGGGATTACAGGCACGTGCCACCGTGCCCAGCTAATTTTTTGCACTTTTTAGTAGAGACGGGGTTTCACCATGTTGACCAGGATGGTCTCGATCTCTCGACCTCGTGATCCACCCGCCTCGGCCTCCCAAAGTGCTGGGATTACAGGCTTGAGCCACCGCGCCCGGCCTAATTTTTGTATTTTTAATAGAAATAGTGTTTCTCCATGTTGACCAGGCTGGTCTCAAACTCTTGACCTCAGGTGACCCACCTGCCTTGGCTTCCCAAAGTGCTGGAATTACAGGTGTAAGCCATGGCACCCAGCCTATATATTCTTTTTTTTTTTTTTTTTTTTTTTTTTTTTTTTTTTTTGAGATGGAGTCTCACTCTGTTGCCCAGGTTGGAGTGCAGTGGCGTGATCTTGGCTACTGCAACCTTCGTCTCCTGGGTTCAAGCAATTCTCCTGCCTTAGCATCCTGAGTATCTGGGACTACAGGCGTGCACTGACATGCCCGGCTAATTTTTGTATTTTTAGTAGAGACAGGGTTTCACCATGTTGGCCAGGTTGGTCTCAAACTCCTGACCTCAAGTGATTTACCCACTTCAGCCTTCTCAAATGCTGGGATTACAGGCATGAGCCACCGCACCCGGCCTCTGTTTCTCTCTTTTTTTTTTTTTTGAGATGGAGTTTGGCTCTTGTTACCCAGGCTGGAGTGCAATGGCGCGATCTCGGCTCACCGCAACCTCTGTCTCCTGGGTTCAGGCAATTCTCCTGCCTCAGCCTCCTGAGTAGCTGGGACTACAGGCACGTGCCACCATGCCCAGCTAATGTTTTGTATTTTTAGTAGAGACGGGGTTTAACCATGTTAACCCAGGATGGTCTCGATCTCTTGATTTTGTGATCTGCCCGCCTCAGCCTCCCAAAGTGCTGGGATTACAGGCTTGAGCCACCGCGCCCGGCTTGTCTCTCTTTCTTTAAGAGCCTGTAGGCCTAACTACTCAGGAGGCTGAGACAGGAGAATCACTTGAACCTGGGAGGTGGAGGTTGCAGTGAGCTGAGATAGTGCCACTGCACTCCACCCTGGGTGACAGAGCAAGACTGGTCTCAAAAAAAAAAAAAAAAAAAAAAAAAGACTCTTGTTCCATTGCCCAGGCTGATTACAGTAGTGCAATCACGTCTCACTGCAGCCTCCACCTCCTGGGTCCAAGTGACCCTCCCACCTCAGTCTCCTGAGTAGCTGGGACCACAAGTACACACCATCACACTGGCTCGTTTTTGTTTTTGTTTTTGTTTTTGTTTTTGTTTTTTCATTATTTTGTAGAGAATGAGTCTGTGTTGCCAAGGCCCAGGCTCAATACATTCTCTCCCCAAATTCACTTCCCCGCTACCTGGCTACCCAAGGATCAGTCCTGGTTTTGGAAAGGAAATGTTGGAAAACAGGGTTCTGAGGATTCTTACAAACGGGGGCCTTTAGAGTGAAGCGCTGTGTGTGGAGAAGGGGCTGCAGGCGAAAGGGCCGCCTCAGCTCACCCCCAAGGAAGGCCGATTTCTGCCTCAGCTCCACTTCCGTCATCTATCCCAGATCCTAGGCACTCGGGCCTCTCCCCAGGACCCTCAGGACCCTTGGCCTCCAGGCTCCACGACTCTTTCTTTTGCTACATCCAGGAGATGAGAGCATGTTAGGAGCCTGCAAATCCTAGAGAAGAGGCCATCTGCGGCACAGGAGAAGAGGCAGGAGCCTAGAGAAAGTGCTTCCTCTGCAGAAATGGGGTGCAACCTCTCCAGCCCTCAGAGAAGCCCCTCCCGAATAGCGGACACTCTCTTCCCAATCACTTGGGCAACAGAGCAAATCTCCGTCTCAAAAAAAAAAAGAAAACGATTGTTTTTGCTTTCCTCTCTCCCCTGTGCTTCTCATCCACCCAAACAGATTGTCTTTTTACTCCCAGAGGTGTACAGTGGACCATCATTCCATAATTCACCCCCTCTACAGACTATGAGGCACAGGAAATGCAACAGGCTCATTCACAGTTGAGAGGGAAGCACTCAGGCCTTGAAATCAGAGGAACCTCCTTTAAACCCTGGCTCCACCTGGCGGCGGCTGTTGCATGTAAGCAAGTGGCCGGGGAGGTTCATCTATGAAGCTGGGATCATGCTATTTCACAGAAATGTCATGTGAGATTTCAATGCCTTACCTGTGTCAAGTATAGAGTCTATGATAGACAGTTATTTCCAAAAGGTTATTATCTGAGGGAGATAGAGTTTGGCCAACAAGAAGGATGCTTCCTAGTACGTTCTGCTATCTCTAAGCAATGAGACACACCACATTGTACATTCTTGGAGAAGCCTTGAAGTTTGAGGGTGAGGCAGGATAGGTACTCAAGCAAATGACCATGTTGTCGGGATGCAGCGACTGTGGTGACTCCACAGCCAACACAGTAAGCCTCAGCATTCGCATTGTAGTTGAGCTACTTCAAGCAAAGCTATCTTCAGTAGGGACTGTCCCTTCTAGAGAGCATGCACATTTTCATTTTCCAGGTCCTCAAACGGATCCTTTCCTCATTCTAATAATAAAAGGTGGAGATTTACTATGCTGAATGACGAGGTATGAACAAGCACGTGCAGCTACTGCACATGTGCACCCAGAGGACCACCCAGAACATGCTTACTAGTGACATCTCTTCCCATCCCCTTATGAATAATCGTGTAAGACTCCCATAAAGGAACTCTCCCTAGGACCAGTCTTTGCTGTCTCATCCTTACTAGCAGACCGCCCAGGGTGTCCTGTCTATTCTGCGCCTGACTTTTTTTTTCTTCGAAACAGGGTCTCGCCCTGTCACCCAGGCTGGAGTGCAGAGGTGCGATTTTGCCTCATTACCATCTCTGCCTCCCGGGCTGCAGCAATCCTCCCACCTCAGCCTGCTGAGAAGCTGGGACTACAAGCGTGCACCATCATGCACAGCTAATTTTTCTATTCTTAGTAAAAACAGATTTCATCATGTTGCTCAGACTGTATGCATCTAACTTTCAAAATATTATTTTTCTTTTGGAATAAATTACTCCATGCTGCACTTCTTTTTGGTTTTGTCTCTTGTTTAAATTCTTTTAAACCATTAGCTGGGTGTGGTGATGCATGCCTGTAATCCAAGCTACTCGGGAGGCTGAGGTAGGAGAATTGCTTGAACCCAGGAGGTAGAGGCTGCAGTGAGCCAAGATCGCTCCACTGCATTCCAGCCTGGGTGACAAAGCCAGACTCTTGTCTCAAAATAAATAAATTATTTTAAACCAAGAAGAACCGAGGTATCACAACAGCCATCAACAGAAGTACAGTAGGCTTCAGTGTTCCGTCCCTTGGCTACTCGGGAATCTCCCATTTCCATATTCCTGGTAATCCCCTCACTCTCTCAGGCTGATTCATTTAGACTTCTAGAAGATATCACCCTTAATCTGGATAAAAGAACTGAGATCCCAACTCTTTTGCTGCTGTGTGTGTGCCTGCGTGTGTGCATGAGAGAGACAGAAACAGACACAGGGTTCTCATTTCATCACCCAGGCTGCAGTGTCGTGATACAATCACAATTCACTGCAACCTCGACCTCTTGGGCTTAAGTCATCCTCCCACCTCAGCCAACAAAGGAGCTGGGACTACAGGCATGCACCACCACGCCCGGCTAATTTTTGCAGTTTTTGTATGGATCTGGTTTCACCATGTTGTCCAGGCTGGTCTTGAACCCTGGGTTTAAATGATCCTCCCACCTCATCCTTCCAATCCGTGGGATTACAGGCATGAGCCACCATGCCTGGACCTTTCTAATCTTTTTTAATGAGTGGCACAGCAAACACTGATCTTCACCTTGCAGTGACTGCAGGCGTGGACTGACCTTCACAACTCTCCCACTCCAACCAAAAGCAACTGTACCTGAAGCTTCAAACACTTAAGTAATCTTTGGGCCCCTTTCCAAACAGCTTGTTTCCTTGAGAATTCCCAGTTACAAAGCAAACTTAACCTCTCCTCCTTTCTGGCAGGAGACTTAGCCTTTCTGCTTTATTTTCCAAGGATCACGATTTCTCCCCTTAGGGTTGTCACGAAGATTAAATGAGATAATTAAAGGGACCCTCTTTAAAAAGACTATGGTACAGCCGGGCACGGTGGCTCAAGCCTGTAATCCCAGCACTTTGGGAGGCCGAGGCGGGTGGATCACGAGGTCGAGAGATCGAGACCATCCTGATCAACATGGTGAAACCCCGTCTCTACTAAAAATACAAAAAATTAGCTGGGCATGGTGGCTCGTGCCTGTAATCCCAGCTACTCAGGAGGCTGAGGCAGGAGAATTGCCTGAACCCAGGAGGCGGAGGTTGCGGTGAGCCGAGATTGCGCCATTGTACTCCAGCCTGGGTAACAAGAGCGAAACTCCGTCTCAAAAAAAAAAAAAAAAAAAAAAGACTATGGTAGAAGACTTGAGTTCAGTTATGTGCTAAACAAAATGTAGCTTTCCTCTCTGTACATTTCCTCAAAATGTAGCTTTCCTCCTGTATGTTGCAGCTCTCCCTCTCCTTATCATTCACAGGGAAAGGGACAAGTGAAGAAAAGGTTTCAGTCACGTTACTTTTTTTCATTCATTTATTTATTTTGAGACAGAGTCTGACTGTCGCCCAGGCTAGTGTGCAGTGGTGTGAACTCGGCTCACTGCAACCTCCGCCTCCCAGGTTCAAGTGCTTCTCCTGCCTCAGCTTTCCAAGTAGCTGGGATTACAGGCGCCCACGACCACGCCTGGCTAATTTTTTGTATTTTTAGTAGAGATGGGGTTTTGCCGTGTTGGTCAAGCTAGTCTCGAACTCCTGACTTCAGGTGATCCGCCCACCTCAGCCACCACGCCTGGCCAGTCATGTTACTTTTAGAAACCCATTGATATGCAAACACAAAAAGAAGACGAAAAAATAAACACATTGTTATATTCCTCAAGCCTGGAAGCAGCCTGGTGCCACCTGGAATCTAAGAGAATGGAAATGTCTAGAAAAGGTATTGAAATTGCCCCAGACAATTTCTGTAGTGGGTGATCTTTGCAAGTGATGGGCCCTGAGAAGTCTGACTTGAGGCATACAAGGGTTCTCTTGTCTCAACAGGATCCTCAGGAACCTTCCGTCTCCTTGGGATCCCCAACTTCAGATACCACAGATCTTAGCGTTTTGGCCCATCTAAGAGACAAGGAGGTTTGGAGCTCTTGGATTCTTTGGGAGAAGAAATTAGGCAGAGGAGGTGTAGGAGTCCCAAAAGAAGTCCTTAGTGGAGAAGGGGAACAACTCCAACAGGTCTTCAACTAGGTGTTATCGGAACCTTTTTTTCCTTCTTCAGAGCCAAGATTGCACTCTGTTGCCCAGGCTGAAGTGCTCTCTGTAACCTCAAATTTCTGGGCTCCGGCCATTCTCCCATCTTGCCCCCACAAAGTACAAGGATTACAGGCCCGAGCCAACACACCCAGCCAAAACTCTAAAATTTAAATCTTTGTTTTATCCTCAAACAAGTATTCCGGACCCAGAGACATTGAACTGAAAGAAAACGCTCATTAGGAACTAGGCCTCATTACCTTGCCTTAGGTATATTTTTCTCTTGTAACAATATTATGAATATCATATTGTAATATATTACTGTGTTAAAAGCATCAGTTTCTTAAATGCGAACATTAAAATATATAACTATTTTTGTTTTCCTGTTTTGCTTTTGTTTTCAGATGGGGTCTGTGTCACCCAGGCTGGGGTACAGTGGTGCAATCACAGTTCACTGCAGCCTCAAACTCCTGGGCCCAAGAGATCCTCCCACCTCAGCCTCCTGAGGAGCTGGGACCACAGGCGCACACCACCATGCCCAGCTTTTATTTTATTTTTTTCATTTTCGTTTTGATTCATTTTTTGAGACAGAGTCTGGCTCTTGTCACTAGGCTGGAGCGCAGTAGCCCGATATTGGTTCACTGCAACTTCCACCTCCCAGGTTCAAGCTATCCTCCTGCCTCAGGCTTCCAAGTAGCTGAGATTTCAGACTCGCACCACCACGCCTGGCTAATTTTTGTATTTTTAGTAGAGACACCATGTTGGCCAGTCTGGTCTCCAACTCCTGGCCTCAAGTGATCCCCCTGCCTCAGCCTCCGAAAGTGCTGGGATTACAGGAATGAGCCACCGTGCCCGGCCTTGTTTTCTAAACGTTTGGGGGCTGTGTGTGTGTGTGTTTGTGCGTTTGTTTTTGAGATGGAATCCGCTCTGTTGCCCAGGCTGGAGTGCAATGGGACGATCTTAGCTCACTGTAATCTCCACCTCCCAGGTTCAACAATTCTCCCGTCTCAGCCTCCCAAGTATCTAGGATTACAGGTGTCCACCACCACACTGGGATAATTTTTTGCATTTTTATTAGAGATGAGGTTTTACCATGTTGGCCAGGCTGGTTTCGAACTCCTGACCTCAAGTGATCTGCCCACCTTGGCCTCCCAAAGTGCTAGGATTACAGTTGTGAGCCACTTCACCTAGCAATGTTTGGGGTTTTTTAAATACTGGGCCGGGAGTCATGCATGGGTCACGCTACAAAAAATATACAAGGCCGGGCGTGGTGGCTCACACCTGTAATCCTAGCACTTTGGGAAGCCCAGGTGGGTGGATCACCTGAGATCAGGAGTTCAAAACCAGCCTGGCCATCATGGTGAAACCCCATCTTTAAAAAAAAAAAAAAAAATACATACACACACACACAGAGAGAGAGAGAGAAATTAAGCGGGCGGGGTGGTGGTGCCTGTGGACCCAGCTACTCCAGAGGCTGAGGTGGGAGGATCACTTGAGACAGAGAAATCGAGGCTGCAGTGAGCCAAGATCGTGCCTGGGCGACAGCGAGACCCTGTCTCAAAAACAAACAAAAAACTGTCAGCCTTAACAACAGTAACAAAAAAGGCAATGGCTAGGGCCCCTCCCAACCTTTCATGCCCACTTGGAGCCCCTGGGCAGCCCTTACTTTTTTTTATTCTGGACCGCGGCCCTTACATTTAAATGCCCCTTTAGGAGGCCAAAGTGGGCAGATCATTTGAGGTCAGGAGTTCAAGACCAGCCTGGCGAAATCCCGTCTCTACTAAAAACACAAAAAAAATTACAGGCACCGGGCGATTACAGGTGCCGGGCGATTACACGTGCTGGGCGTGGTGGTGGCAGCCTGTAATCCCAGCCACTTGGGAGGCTGAGGCAGGAGAATTGCTTGAACCTGGGAGGCGGAGGGTGCAGTGAGCCAAGATCGTGCCATTGCACTCCAGCCTGGGCAACAGAGCGGATTCCATCTCAAAAACAAAGAACACACACACACACACACACACACACACACACACACACCACACACACGCTGCATTCCAGCCTGGATGACAGAACAAGACTGTCTCAAAAAAAAAAAAAAAAGGGAGGGGGGCGGGGCGCGGTGGCTCACGCCTGTAATCTCAACACTTTGGGAGTCCGAGGCGGGTGGATCACGAGGTCAGGGGTTCCAGTCCAGCCTGACCAACATGGTGAAACCCCGTCTCTACCAAAAATACAAAAATTTGCTGGGTGTGGTGGCACACGCCTGTAATCCCAGCCGCTCAGGAGGCTGAGGCAGGAGAATCCTTGAACCTGGGAGGCGGATCACATGCTCCAGCCTGGCCGACAGAGCAAGACTCTGTCTCAAAAAAAAAAAAAAAAAAAAGCCGCTAATGACCACTCATATGACCCACTCATTTTTGGATCTGATCCTGAGAAAATCCCTTAGAAAACATGGCGACGCCAGCTTCGCCACTTGTTTCCAAAAGCAGTGAGACGCCCTTCGCTCGCTTGGTCAAGCTGACCTTAATAAATTAGGCACTGGGCGCCCTTCCCAGGCTGGTCGCCCTTCAGCGCACTGGCACTGCCCACCCAAGCCGGCGTTGCAGCTCCCGGCCGGTCTCTAGGATCGTGCTCGCTGATAGGAAGCTTTCAATCAGACGTCCAAACAAGGTGCGCGGTGATTGGGCCGCGGAGGGCAGGTACTTTTGAACCGGCGCGTGCGTGGGACTCCCGAGGGCAGCGCCGTTACCATCCTGGTGGGCGGTGGGACTTGGGTTCTGGGAGGAGAAAACTAAACAGGGAGACGTGTTCAGGGTCCCGCGGGTTCCGAGACTGCACCTGTGGCTCTGTCCACCTGCAATATAGTGGTCAACGGGCGGTGGCAGAACCCTGGGGCTCTACCCTGCGGAACTCGGCCCTGGCTTCCCCTCCAACCGCGCTAGTGGGAGGAGGCCGAGCCTTCCCCGTGGAAATCGCTAAGTCCCGGCCCGACAGTGTAACCAAGACGTCCGAAAACCGCGTGCGAGCTGGGCGCTCACAAAGCATCGATAACGGTTATATTTTCTCCTGTAAAATGGGAGGGGGTAGACCCCAACAGATCATTATAAAAGATTCCTACAAAGACGAATCCTCCTGGAAGTCAAGTAAAAATATGTGAAGGTGTTTTTTTTTTAACATAAAATATCCAAGCACTTTGGAGGCCAAGGTGGGTGGATCACATGAGGTCGGGAGTTCAAGACCAGCCTGACCAACATGGTGAAACCCCGTCTTTATTAAAAAATAATAATAAGATAAAATAAAACATGAAATATCCAGAATAGACAGATCTATAGAAGGACTGGGGAAAAGGGGAGTGAATGCTAATGAATATGGAGTTTCTTTTAGGGGGGATGAAAATGTGCTAGTATTGATTGTGGCCATGCTAACACAAAAATCAGTTTAACTGGCCTGACGCTGTGGCCCAGGGTAAAGGACTAGGGGGAATAGGGGGTGAATGCTAATTAATATGCAGTTTCTTTTTGCGGTCATGAAAGTGCACTAAAATTTTGATGCACAAAACTTAAATTGTACACTGTACACTTCAAATAGGTGTATTTGTGACATGTGCATTCTAGCTCCATGAAACTTACAAAATGTCTGAAAGTTGTTTGCAACTTTACTAAAAATTGGGAGAACTCTATGTTTACAAAACTATCCTCATTCAGGCCAGGCATGGTGGCTCACACCTGTAATCCCAGCACTCTGGGAGGCCAAGGAGGGCAGATCACTGAGGTCAGGAGTTCGTTCGAGACCAGCACAACCAACATGGTGAAACTCTGTCTCTACTAAAAATACAAAAATTAGCCGGGTGTGGTGGCACGTGCCTGTGGTCCCAGCTACTCTGGAGGCTGAAGCAGGAGGCTGAGGCGGAAGAATCGCTTGAATCCAGGAGGCGGAGGTTACAGTGAGTCAAGATTTCGCCACTGCAATCCAGCCTGGTGACAGAGCAAGACTCCGTCTCAAAAAAAATCAATAATAATAATAAAAAATCAGCCGGGCGTGGTGATACGTGCCTGTAATCCCAGTTACTCAGAGGCTGAAGCAGGAGACTCACTTGAACCCGGAAGATGAAGGTTGCAGTAAGCTGAGATCTTGCCGTTGCACTACAGCTTGGACAAGATTGAAACTCTGTCTCAAAAAAAAAAACAAAACAAAAGCAAACAAAAAAAACTACCCCCATCCAGTCCTTTGAGGTGAACAGCATTTATATTTTATATTTTTAATTTTTTTTTTTTTTTTTTTTTTTTTTTTTTTGAGACAGAGTTTCGCTCTTGTTACCCAGGCTGGAGTGCAATGGCGCGATCTCGGCTCACCGCAACCTCCGCCTCCTGGGCTCAGGCAATTCTCCTGCCTCAGCCTCCTAAGTAGCTGGGATTACAGGCACGCGCCACCACGCCCAGCTAGTTTTTTGTAATTTTAGTAGAGACGGGGTTTCACCATGTTGACCAGGATGGTCTCGAACTCTCGACCTCGTGATCCACCCGCCTCGGCCTCCCAAAGTGCTGGGATTACAGGCTTGAGCCACCACGCCCGGCCTTTTTTTTTTTTTTTTTTTTTTTGAGACAGTCACACTCTGTCGCCAGGCGCCAGGCTGGTTTGCAGTGGTGCGATCTCGACTCACTGCAACCTCCACCTCCTGAGTTCAAGCAATTCTCTTGATTCAGCCTCCCGAGTAACTGGGACTACAGGCATGCACCACCACACCCAGCTAATTTTTGTATTTTAGTGGAGACAGGGTTTCACTATGTCGGCTAGGATGGTCTCGATCTCTTGACGTCGTGATCCACCCGCCTCGGCCTCCCAAAGTGCTGGGATTACAGGCGCGAGCCACTGCACCGGCCTTATTTTTTTTATTTTTGAGACGAGTCTCGCTCTTGTCAGCCCGGCTGGAGTGCAATGGCGTGATCTCGACTCACTGCAACCTCTGCCTCCCAGTTCAAGCAATTTCTCCTACCTCAGTCTCCCGATGTAGCTGGGGTTACAAGCACCACCACCACCTAGGCTAATTTTTGAATTTTTAGTAGAGATGTGATGCCACCATGTTGGCCAGGCTCCTCTTGAATTCCTGACCTCAGGTGATCCCTCCACCTCAGCCTCCCAAAATGTTGGGATTACAGGCATGAGCCACTGCGCCTGGCTTATTTATTTTGAGAAGGAGTCTCTGTCACCCAGGCTAGAGTGCAGTGGCACGATTTCAGCTTACTGCAGCCTCCACTTGATCAAGCAATTCTCATGCCTCAGCCTCCTGAGTAGCTGGGATTACAGGCGTTTGCTATCACATCCGGCTAGTTTTTGTATTTTTAGCAGACGGTGTTTTGCCATGTTGGCCAGGCTGGAGGTGGCACAATTGGAGGGCAGAAAAGACAGTAAAAGATGCTCTGGAAGCTCAGAAGGGGAGACCTCAGAAGTCTTGCACATATGGGTGGGGCTGCTGTTCCAGCTGGACCTTCAAGGATGGTAGAATCTAAACAAATGCAGTAGTAATGAAAGATGGGAAACCATAGAATATATGCAGAGGTAATAATTAGATGCAGGCCCATGGTGACTTATGCCTGAAATCTTAGAAACGATGCCTAACTGTGTTGCCCAGTCTGTTCTCGAACTTGTAGCAAGCAATCTTCACACCTCAGTCTCCAAAAGTGCTGGGATTACAGGCGGGAACCACCGCACCTGGCCACCCTTCATTTTAAAAATATGTTTTTGGCTGAGCGTGGTGGCTCACGCCTGTAATCCCAGCACTTTGGGAGGCCAAGGCGGGCAGATCACGAAGTCAAGAGATCAAGACCATCCTGGCCAACATGGTGAAACCCTGTCTCTACTAAAAAAATACAAAAGGTGTGTGCCACCATGCCTGTAATCCCAGGCATGTGGTCCCAGCTACTGGGGAGGCTGAGGCAGGAGAATCACTTGAACCAGGGTTCAGAGAACCGAGATCCCGCCACTGCACTCCAGCCTGGTGACAGAATGAGACTTGGTTTCAAGAAAAAATGTGTATATATATATATATTTCCAGCAGGGTACAGTGGCTCACACCTGTAATCTCAGCACTTGGGAAGACTGAGGTGGGTGGATCACCTGAGGTCAAGAGTTCAAGACCAGCCTGACCAACATGGCAAACCCCACCCCCTTTTTTTTGAGACAGTATTTTGCCCTTGTTGCCTAGGCTGGAGTGCCATGGCACGATCTCTGCTCACCGCAACCTCTGCCTTCCAAGTTCAAGCGATTCCCCTGCCTCAGCCTCCTGAGTAGCTGGGATTACAGGTATGTGCCTCCACACTGACTAATTTTTCGTATTTTTAGTAGAGACTGGTTCTCCATGTTGGTTGGGCTAATCCACCCGCCTCCACCTCCCAAAGTGCTAGGATCACAGGCATGAGCCACTGCACCCAGCCCCCTTCTCTGCTAAATACAGAAAATTAGCTGGGCATGGTGGCAGGTGTCTTTAATCACAGCTAATTGGGAGGCTCAGGCAAGAGAATTGCTTGAACCCGGGAGGAAGAGGTTGCAGTGAGCTGAGATCTCGACATTGCCCTCCAGCCTGGGCAACAAGAGCAAAACTCTAAAAATAAAAATTAAAAGTACATTTCCCCAACGTTCAGGACTCCACCCTCTTTGCCTTGGTTTCACTACTCTGTAGGCCAGTGATTCCCAACTGGGGGTGACTACCCCTAGGGGACATTTGGCAATGTCTGGAGACATTTTTGGTTGTCACAAATGGACAGAAAGAAGGGGACGTAGGTGCTACTGACATCTAGTGGGTAGAGGCTAGGGATGCTGCTATTAACACTACATCCTACTAGGCACAGGACAGGTCCTCACAAGAATTATCTGATCCAAAATATTAATTGTGCTGAGGTTGAGTGACCCCCTTCTAGGCCGACACATCTAAAAGGCTGCTAAATATTTTCATGTGGTTGTTAAGTCATGAGCTTATTTTTCCTAGAAACTTTCACTGAGTATTCAACTAGACTTCTTCCTGTTACTAACAATATTAGTGCCAAACATGGGTGTTATCTGAGTCCTTCCTTTTCTTGGCTTTTCCCCACTAGTCCTGAGAGTCCCTTTTGTACTGATAGGTTAGGATAAATCAGTTATTATTATTTTCTAATATTCATTCTGAGGCCAGGCTCAGTGGCTCATGCCTATAATCCCAGCACTTTAGGAGGCTGAGGCAGGCAGATCATCTGAGGTCAGGAGTTCAAGACCAACCTGGCCAACACGGTGAAACCCCCCATCTTTACTAAAAATACAAAAATTAGCTGGGCATGGTGGCAGGTGCCTGTAATCCCAGCTATTGGGGAGGCTGAGGCAGGAGAATCACTTGAACCCAGGAGGTGGAGATTGCAATGAGCTAAGATTGCACCATTGCACACCAGCTTGGGCAACAAGGGCAAAACTCTGTCTCTCTCTCTATATATATAGAAAGACGGGGTTTGACCATGTTGGTCAGGCTGGTCTTGAACTCCCAACCTCAGGTGATCCGTCTGCCTTGGCCTCCAAAGTGCTTGGATTACAGGTGTGAGCCACCACACTCGGCCTAAAATTTTTTTTTTTTTAATTTAAAAATTGTCCTAGTGGTCTGGCACAGTGGCTCATTCCTGTAATCCTAGTACTTTGGGACGCCAAGGCAGGTGATTCACCTGAGGTCAGGAGTTCCAGACCAGCCTGGTCGACATGGTAAAACGTTCTATCTCTACTAAAAATGCAAAAATTAGCTGGGCGTGGTGGCAGGTGCCTGTAATCCCAGCTACTTGGGAGGCTGAGGTAGGAGAATTGCTTGAACCCTGGGGATGGAGGTTGCAGTGAACTGAGATCACACCACTGTACTCCAGCCTGGGCAACAGAGTGAGACTCCATCTCAAAAAAAAAAAAAAAATTGTTCTAGCATGGCAGTGTGTGCCTCTAGTCCCAGTTACTTGGGAGACAAGAGGTGGGAGGATCCCTTGAGCCTGGGAAACAGAGATTGCAATGCGGTGAGATCGTGCCATTGCACTCCAGCCTGGGCAATAGAGTGACATCCTGTCTCAAAAAAAAAAAAAATGAAAAAACAAAACAAAAAGGAAGAAAATAGAGTCAGACGCTCATGCCCGTAATACCAGCACTTAGGGAGGCCAAGGTGGTAAGACTGCTGGGGTCCTGCAGATCAAGTAGCCTGGGCAACAGGACAAGACCATCTCTACAAAAATTAAAACATAGGCTGGGCGTGGTGACTCATGCTTGTAATCTCAGCACTTTGGAAGGCCAAGGCAGGTGGATCACCTGAGGTCAGGAGTTTAAGACCAGCCTGGCCAACATGGTGAAACCCTGTCTTTAAAAAGAGAGAGAGAGAGAGAGAGAGAGATCCAAGACGGCTGATCACTAGCAGCTTGGGATTGTAGCTCCCAGTGAAAGCGCAGAGAATGAGAGGACACCACACTTTCAGACGAATTTTTGTTGCCCACGGACCAGGAGATTCCCAGTGGAGGAGCCCCATGGGTCACCTGGGAGACTCTTGTGGCCAGTGCGGCGGTTTTGATGCAGAGTAAACGGGACTGGGTCCCCTTTTGGCCGACATTTGGAGCTCCGGGAAGGCAGAGTCGCCTGTTCAGCTGATCGAAGGACAGACTCAAGAAGGAAGCCATACCGGAGATTCCCAGGCAGAAAAGCACCATCAATCTTTTTTTTGTTTTGGTTTTGGTTTTTTTTTTTTTTTTTTTTTTTTTTTTTTTTTTTTTTTTGAGATGGAGTTTTCACTCTTGTTACCCAGGCTGGAGTGCAATGGCACGATCTCGGCTCACCGCAACCTCCGCCTCCTGGGTTCAAGCAATTCTCCTGCCTCAGCCTCCTGAGTAGCTGGGATTACAGGCACGTGCCACCATGCCCAGCTAATGTTTTGTATTTTTAGTAGAGACGGGGTTTCACCATGTTGACCAGGATGGTCTCGATCTCTCGACTTCATGATCCACCCGCCTCGGCCTCCCAAAGTGCTGGGATTACAGGCTTGAGCCACCGCGCCCAGCCTGCACCATTAATCTTAACACCGCTGTTTTAGCCGGTGCAGTGGGTTGCTCAGATTCCGGCGCTGGGAATCAACAAGTTGGACGTCCACTCAGAAACCTAATTAGAAAGTCGGTAATCATAAAGATGACAGATGGATAAATTTATAACGAAGGGAAGAAACCAGCCTAAAAAGGCTGAGAATACCCAAAGTCAGAATGCCTCTCCCTCTGCAGGGAATCACAGTTCCTCATCAGCAACAGAACAAGGCCTGATGGAGAACGAGTGTGTTCCATTAACAGAAATAGGCTTCAGAAGGTGGATGATAAGAAACTTCTGTGAGTTAAAAGAACTTGTTCTAACCCAGGTGTGCCCAAACTTTTTACACAGGGGGCCAGTTCACTGTCCCTCAGACCATTGGAGGGCCGCCACATACTGTGCTCCTCTCACTGACCACCAGTGAAAGAGATGCCCCTTCCTGAAGTGCAGCGGGTGGCCGGATAAATAACCTCAGGGGGCCGCATGCGGCACGCGGACCATGGTTTGGGGATGCCTGGTCTAACCCAATGCAAAGAAACTAAGAACTTTGAAAAAAGGTTTGACGAAATGCTAACAAGAATAGACAATTTAGAGAGGAATGTAAGTGAATTAACGGAGCTGAAAAACACAACATGAGAACTTCTTGAAGTATGCACAAGTTTTTGTTGTTGTTGTTGTTGTTTTTGTTTTGTTTTGTTTTTGAGACAGAGTTTCATTCTTGTTACCCAGGCTGGAGTGCAATGGTGCGATTTTGGCTCACCATAACCTCCGCCTCCTGGGTTCAAGCAATTCTCCTGCCTCAGACTCCTGAGTAGTGGGGACTACAGGCACGTGCCACCATGCCCAGCTAATTTTTGTATTTTTAGTAGAGACGGGGTTTCACCATGTTGACGAGGATGGTCTTGATCTCTTGACCTCGTGACCCACCCGCCTCGGCCTCCCAAAGTGCTGGGATTACAGGCGTGAGCCACTGCGCCCGGCGTGTATGCACAAGTTTTAACAGCCGAATTGATCAAGCAGAAGAAAGGATATCAGAGGTCAAAGACCAACTTCATGAAATAAAACGAGAAGACAAGATTAGAGAAAAAAGGATAAAAAGGAATGAGCAAAGTCTTCAAGAAATATGGGACTATGTGAAAAGACGAAGAGAATGAATCCAAGCTGGAAAACACTCTTCAGGATATTATTCATGAAAACTTTCCCAACCTAGCAAGGCAGGACAATATTCAACTCCAGGTAATACAGAGAACACCACAAAGATATTCCTCAAGAAGACCAACCCCAAGGCACATAATCGTCGGATTCACCAGGGATGAAATGAAGGAGAAAATACTTAAGGCAGCCAGAGAGAAAAGTCAGGTTATCCACAAACGGCAGTCTATCAGACTCACAGCAGATCTCTCAGCAGAAACTCTACAAGCCAGAAGAGAGTTGGGGCCAATATTCAACATCCTTACAGAAAAGAACTTTCGGCCGGGCACGGTGGCTCAAGCCTGTAATCCCAGCACTTTGGGAGGCCGAGGCGGGTGGATCACGAGGTCAAGAGATCGAGATCATCCTGGTCAACATGGTGAAACCCCGTCTCTACTAAAAATACAAAAAAATTAGCTGGGCATGGTGGCGCGTGCCTGTAATCCCAGCTACTCAGGAGGCTGAGGTAGGAGAATTGCCTGAATTCAGGAGGCGGAGGTTGCGGTGAGCCAAGGTTGTGCCATTGCACTCCAGCCTGGGTAACAAGAGCCAAAACTCCGTCTCAAAAAAAAAAAAAAAGAAAAAAGAAAAAAGAAAAGAACTTTCAACCCAGAATTTCATATCCAGCCAAATTAAGCTTCGGAAAAATAAAATCTTTTGTGAACAAGCAAGTACTCAGAGATTTCATCACCACCAGGCCTGCTTCACCAGTGCTTCTGAAAGAACCACTACACATAGAAAGGAACAACCAATATCAGCCTTTCCAAAAATATACCAAAAAGTAAAGAGCATCAACATAATGAAGCATTTACATCAACTAATGGGCAAAACAACCAGCTAGCATCAAATGGCAGTATTAAACTCACATATATTATTATTAATCTTAAATTTAAATCAACTAAATCCCCCAGTCAAAAGACACAGCCCAAACCCATCGATATGCTGCATCCAGACCCATTTCACATGCAAGGATACACAGAGACTCAAAACAAAGGGATGGAGAAAAATTTACTAACCAAATGGAGAGCAAAAATAAATAAATAAATAAATAAATAAAAAGCAGGAGTTGCAATTCTCGCCTCTGATAAAATAGATTTTAAAGAAACAAAGATCAAAAGAGGTAAAGAAGGACATTACATAATGGTAAAAGGATCAATGCAACAAGAAGAGCTAATGATCTTAGGTATATACACACCCAATACAGGAGCACCCAGATACATAAGACTTATAAAGAGACTTAGACTCCCACACAATAATAGTGGGAGACTTCAACATCAATATTAAACAGATCAACGAGACAGATATCTAGGATTTGAACTCAGATCTAGAACAACTAAACTTAATAAACATTTATAGAACTCTCCACTTCAAATACACAAAATATACACTCTTATCAGTACCACATCACACCTACTCTAAAAGTGAAGTAAATCAGTAATTGGAAAGCATTTCACAGGTTTAAATGAAATATTGGTTGGCTGCTTGTTTGTTATTTTCTTCCCTCGTCTCTTCATGTCTCCATTATTAAGCATAATTATTGGCATAAAAGAGGTTTTCAATACCCATTTTTAGACTGCATTTTAGCCTGGGCAATAAAGCAATACTCCTATTCTCTCTCTCTCTCTTCCTCTTCCTCTTTCTTCCTCTCCTTCATTCTTTTTTTTCTTTCTTTTTCTTTTTTTTAAAAGAATGTTTTGATGAAGCAGTAAAAATTATTAACTTTAATAAATATAGACCCTAGAGTCAACACCCATTCAATATTCTATATGACACCATGGAAATATGCATAAAGCACTCTGATGCACACCAAAGCAAAAAACAAAAAACAAAAAACAAAAAAGTCCTTATGTGGTGGCAGATGACTAGGTAGGTGCTTTCCTGAGAAATCTATTTGGGGGTCTTGTAAGACAGCAAAAAATGGTGAGACCTCATGAGACAATTCTCACGAGGCTGGGCATGAGTGGTGGAAGGGTATGTGGTGACAGCTCACATGACAGGTGACATGACGGGCTTCTCATGGTCGAGCCATCTGATAGAGGTGGCTGTGGGAGGTCCTCACTGGCCGTGTAGCCCACGGGGGCTCAAAGTTCACGGGGCAGGTCTTGGGAAGGTCCCCAGGACAGCACTTCTCCACAGTGGGCCTCTGTTGGAAGGTCGTGTCGGGGGGAACATCCATGGTGGAGGTCTTAAAGAAAAAAAATTAAAACATAAAAACTTAGCCGAGTATGGCAGTGCCTGCCTGTAGTCCCAGTTACTCAGGATGCTGAGGTGGGAGGATTGCTTGAACCCAGGAGCTCGAGTCTTCAGTGAGCCATGAATGCACCATTCACTACACACTACAGCCCGGGCAACAGAGCAAGACCCTGTCTCTCTCTCTCTCTCTCTCTCTCTCTCTTTTTTTTTTTTTTTTTAAATTAAAGCTATCCAAGACCCTGTCTCTTAAAATAAAAATTAGGGCCAGACAAAGTGGCTCACAACTGTAATCCTAGCACTTTGGGAGGCTGAGGTGGGTGGATCACCTGAGGAAGCCATCATGATGAAACCCCATTTTGAAAAAAAAAAAAAAAAAAAATTAGGGACCGGGTGCGGTGGCTCACGCCTCTAATCCCAACACTTTGGGAGGCTGAGGCAGGCAGATCACCTGAGGTCAGGAGTTTGAGACCAACCTGGCCAACATGGCGAAACCCCGTCTCCACTAAAAATACAAAAAAATAGCTGGGTGTGGTGGCTCGTGCCTGTAGTCCCAGCTACTCAGATGAGGCAGGAGAATTGCTTAACCCAGCAGGCAGAGGTTGCCGTGAGCCAAGATCATGTAACTGCATTCCAGCCTGGGTGACAGAGCAAGACTCTGTCTCAAAATAAATAAATAAATAAATTTAAAATGTAGTCAGGCACAGTGACTCATGCCTGTAACACCAGCACTTTGGGAGGCCGAGGTGGGTGAAACTCCATGTCAGGAGTTCAAGACCAGCCTGACCAAAATGATGAAACCCCATCTCTACTAAAAATACAAAAAATTAGCCAGGCGTGGTGGCAAGCGCCTGTAATCCCAGCTGCTCGGGAGGCTGAGGCAGAGAACTGCTTGAACCCGGGAGGCAAAGGCTTCAGCGAGCTGAGATTGCGCCACTGCACTGCCTCCTGGATGACAGAGCAAAACTCCGTCTCAAAAATAAATAAAATGAAATAAAATGCGAATAGTTCCTTATTCTCTGCAGCACTCATTCACTCATTCGCTCGCTTGTTAATTCAACAAACCTTTATGGAGTCAAGCACTGCAAAGCTGGGTAGTCCCCATTTTTCCCCTCTACCTTTTTCTTCCAATTAAGCTGAGCTTCCCTGAACCCCAAATAATCCTTTGACCTCCCAATCCATGCAGATCCCTCCTCAGATGCTGAAGCTCGCACTCTAATTCTGTGGCCTGAACGCAGTGGCTCTCCACAGGGGCAGTGCCACCCCTTAGGGGTTGTTTTGTGAATTTTTAGGAGGGGATGTTTTGGTCACAGTGAGTGATGCTGGACCTCTGGCATTAATGGGGATCAGTTGTGTCCTACACCATGCCGGACAGTCTCACTCAGTGAAAAACTGTCAGTCGTCCACCATCATTTTCAGAATGCCCCATGGCCATCCCTGTACATAAAAACAGGTTAATAATTGAGTAGAGAATCTAAGTTCATTTTTTATATAAACACAAACGTATAAGCATGATTTTAATCCTGACTTTTCCAAGAAGGCAGACACATGTGTAAACTGAAGAAAGATTATATTTTGTTTTGTCTGGAATATTATCAGAAATTGTCGTTTCGCAAAATCTTGACACAGATGGCAGCATTTGTAGAATTTGAATCACCAACACCACTCACCTGTGACACTCTGAAACTGTGGCTGCTATATTCATAGAAATCCTATAAGGCAGTGCAAGCATATGACAACTTCGATATGACCATTTAACCAAATATCCTAGTAAAGCCCTACACAAGCATTTACATACTGACATATACATTACTTAAAATTTTTTTTTTTTTTTTTTTCCGAAACATAGTCTTGCTCTGTTGCCTAGGCTGGAGTGCAGTGGTGAGATCTCGCTCACTGCAACTTCTGCCTCCAGGTTCAGGAGATTCTCCTGCCTCAGTGCCTCTCGAGTAGCTGGGATTACAGGCATGTGCCACCAGGCCCAGCTAACTTACTTTTTAAATTTTTATTTATTTATTTTTTGAGACGGAGTTCCTCTCTTGTTGCCCAGGCTGGAGTGCAGTGGCACAATCTCAGCTCACTGCAGCCTCTGCCTCCAGGGTTTGAGCAATTCTCCTGCCTCAACCTGCCAAACAGCTTGGACTACAGGCATGCGCCACCAAACCTGGCTAATTCTGCATTTTCAGTAGAGACGGGATTTCTCTGTGTTGGTCAGACTGGTCTTGAACTCCTGACCTCAGTTGATTCGCCCGCCTCGGCCTCCCAAAGTGCTAGGATTACAGGCATGAGCCACCTTGTCTGGCCAATTTTCATACTTTTAATAGAGATGGTGTTTCACCATATTGGCCCAGTTGGTCTTGAATGTCTGACCTCATAATTTGCCTTCCTTGGCCTCCCAAAGTGCTAGAATTACAGGTGCGAACAATGGCACCCGGCCAAAAAATAAAAATTTTTTTGAGACAGGTTCTGGCTCTGTTTCGCAGGCTGGATTACAGTGGCACCATCTCAGCTCACTGCAACCTCTGCCTCCTGGGCCTCAGCCATCCTCCCATCTCAGCCTCTGGAGTAGCTGGAACTACAGGCTGACATCACCATGCCCAGCTAATTTTTTTTTTTTTTTTTACTTTTTTTAGAGACATTGCCCAGGATGGTCTCAAACTCCTGAACTTAAGTAGCCCACCTGCCTCAGGTGGAAAGTGTTGGGATTACAGATGTGAGCCACTGTGCCTGGCTGTATTTAAAATTTTTTATAAAGAATAATGTAGCCGGGCGCGGTGGCTCAAACCTGTAATCCCAGCACTTTGGGAGGCCGAGGCGGATGGATCACGAGGTCAAGAGATCAAGACCATCCTGGTCAACATGGTGAAACCCCGTCTCTACTAAAAATACAAAAAAATTAGCTGGGTATGGTGGCACGTGCCTGTAATCCCAGCTACTCAGGAGGCTGAGGCAGGAGAATTGCCTGAACCCAGGAGGCGGAGGTTGCGGTGAGCGGAGATCGCGCCATTGCACTCCAGCCTGGGTAACAAGAGCAAAACTCCGTCTCAAAAAAAAAAAAAAAAAAAAAAAAGAATAATGTAATACAGGCCAGGCATGGTGGCTCATGCCTGTAATCCCAGCACTTTGGGAGGCTGAGGTGGGCAATCACCTGAGATCAGAAGTTTGAGACCAGCCTGGCCAAGATGGTGAAACTCTGTCTCTACTAAAAATACAAAAATTAGCCAGTTGCGGTGGCAGGCACCTATCATCCCAGCTCTCGGTGGGAGGCTGAGGCAGGAGAATCGCTTGGATCTGGGAGGTGGAGGTTGTAGTGAGCCCAGATCATGCCACTGCACTCTAGCCTGGGTGACAAAGCAAGACTCCATCTCAAAAAAAAAAAAAAAAAAAAAAAAAAGAATAATGTAATATGTAATACAGAAAAGTGCACAAATCCTAAGTGAAGGCTCAATGTGTTGTCACAAAGTAAACACACCCACATAACCAGTACCCAGATCAAGAAACCAAAATATTGGCTGGGCATTGTGGCTTATGACTGTCATCCTAGCACTTTGGGAGCTGAGGCAGGGGAGGATTGGGTGAGGCCAGGAGTTCAAGACCAGCCTGAGACCCTCCTCTCTATAAAATTACATATACATATATATATATAGCCGGACGTGGGGGTTCACACCTGTAGTCCCAGCTACTTGGGAGGCTGAGGTGGGTGAATTGCTTGAGATCAGGAGTTCAAGACTGCAGTGAACCATGATCACATCACAACACTGCACTCCAGCTTGGCAACCGAGTAAGACCCTGTCTCCATTTTTTTTTTTTTTTTTTTTTTTTTTACTCTACTTCCCTCTCCAACCAAGACTCTGTCTCTAAAAACGAAACAAAACATTTGTAGCATCCTAAATGTTCTTCACGTCCCTCCTAGTTACCACCCTACCACGAGGGTGACCACTAGTTAAATTTATTTTTCTTTCTTATTTATTTATTTGTGTGTGTGTGACGTAGTCTCACTCCCTCACCAGGCTGAAGTGTAGTGGTGTAATCTCAGCTCATGGCAACCTTGGCCTCCTGGGTTTAAGCAATTCTCTGCCTCAGCTGGGGTTACAGGCACATGCCACCACACCCAGCTAATTTTTGTATTTATAATAGAGATGAGGTTTCACCATCTTGACCAGGCTGGTCTTGAACTCCTGACTTCGTGATCCACCCGCCTCAGCCTTCCAAAATGCTGGGATTACAGGCGTGAGCCACCTTGCCCAGCCTTATTTTTCTTTATTTTCTGGTAGAAATGGGAGTCTTGAATGTCTAGCCTCAAATAATCCTCCCACCTCAGCCTCCCAAGTAGCTGGTATTACGAGTGTCAGCCACCATGCCCACCATGTAGTTGTAATTTTTATTTTTATTTATCTTTTTTTTTTTTTTTTTGAGACAGAGTCTCTCTCTGCTGCCCAGGCTGGAGTGCAGTGACACAATCTTGGCTCACTGTGACCTCTGCCTCCCCAGTTCAAGCGATTCTCATGTCTTAGCTTCCCGAGTAGCTGGGATTACAAGCGCCCACCACCACGTCCAGCAAATTTTTTGTATTTTTAGTAGAGATGTCGTTTTGCTATGTTCGCCAGGCAGCTCTCAAACTCCCAACTTCAGGTGATCCGCTTGCCTTGGCTTTCCAAGGCAAGATCTGCTTGCCTTGGCTTTGTAATGCTGGGATTACAGGCATGAGCCAATGTGTCCAGCTTATATTGATTTTTTTTTTTTTCTTTTTCAAGGTGGAGTCTCACTCTCATCTCGCAGGCCGAAGTGCAGTGGTGGGATCTCAGCTCACAGTAACCTCCACCTCCTGGGTTCAAGTGATTCTCCTCCCTCAGCCTCCCAAGTAGCTGGGATTACAGATGGGTGCTACCATGCCCAGCTAATTTTTGTATTTTTAGTAGAGATGGAGTTTCACCATGTTGACCAGGCTGGTCTTTAACTCCTGACCTCAGGTGATCCACCGCCTTGGCCTCCCAAAGGTCTGGGATTACAGCTGTGAGCCACCACGCCTGACCTATATTGACTTTTTTTTTTTCAAGAGACACTGTTTTGCCGAACGCCAGTCCCTGAGCGGCGGTAGCAGCAATGGCGATTTTTAGTGTGTATGTGGTGAACAAAGCTGGCGACCTGATTTACCAGCTGGACAGCTACTCGCCGCGGGCTGAGGCTGAGAAAACTTTCAGTTATCCGCTGGATCTGCTGCTCAAGCTACACGATGAGCGTGTGCTGGTGGCTTTCGGCCAGCGGGACGGTATCCGAGTGGGCCATGCAGTGCTGGCTATCAATGGCATGGACGGGAATGGCAAAGTACACGGCCGACGGGAAAGAGGTGCTGGAGTATCGAGTAACTCTGCTAATTATCCGGTGTCCATTCGATTTGGCCGGCCCCGCCTCAATTCTAATGAGAAGCTCATGCTGGCCTCTGTGTTCTGCTCGCTCTTTGCCATCGGCTCTCAGCTGTCTCCTGAACAGGGAAGCTCAGGCATTGAGATGCTGGAGACAGATACATTCAAATTGCACTGCTACCAGACACTGACAGGGATCAAATTTGTGGTTCTAGCAGATCCTAGGCAAGCTGGAATAGATTCTCTTCTCCGAAAGATTTATGAGATTTACTCAGACTTTGCCCTCAAGAATCCATTCTACTCCTTAGAAATGCCCATCAGGTGTGAGCTATTTGACCAGAATTTGAAGCTAGCCCTGGAGGTGGCAGAGAAGGCTGGAACTTTTGGACCTGGGTCATAGGCTGAACCTGCGATGGACCCCCACATTCTGAGAGTTCCTGCAACAGGAATACTGTTTCCACTCCGGTGGAGATTCCAGCAGCCTTGTTAGTGCACTTGAAAATGGGAAAATGCTGACCCTGATGACATGTGCTGATTCCTGAGCCTTCACACTATGCTGTTTCCTTCTGTATATATCGTGGTCTTATTTTCCAACTCTGTACAGATTTATTTATGGGGGAGAAAGGTCCATAAATGTTGTAATAAACATTCCTTTGATCTTCAGAAAAAAAAAAAAAGCCAGAGTTTCAGCCATTAGCCAGGATGGTCTCAGTCTCTTAACTTTGTGATCCTCCGGCCTCAGCCTCTACATTGACTTTTAAAAATAGTATTATAGATGTTTTACTTCTCTGTTCATTTATTTCGTCAGAGTAAAAGGAGTGCTCAAAATATCTTTTTTTTTTTTTTTTTTTGAGGTGGAGTCTCTCTCTGTCACAAGTGCAATGCAGTTGTGTGATCTCGGCTCACTGAAACCTCCGCCTCCCAAGTTCAAGCAATTCCCTGCCTCAGCCTCCCAAGTAGCTGGGATTACAGGCACCCACCACCACACCCAGCTAATTTTTGTATTTTTAGTAGAGACAAGATTTCACCATTTTGGCCAGGCTGGTCTTGAACTCCTGACCTCATGATCCACCCGCCTCAGCCTCTCAAAGTGCTGGGATTACAGGCATGAGCCACCATGCCTGGCCCAAAATATTTATTTATTTATTTATTATTTTTTAATTATTATTATTATTTTTTGAGACAGAGTTTCACTCTTGTTACCCTGGCTGGAGTGCAATGGCGCCATCTCGGCTCACCGCAACCTCCGCCTCCTGGGTTCAGGCAATTCTCCTGCCTCAGCCTCCTGAGTAGCTGGGATTACAGGCACATGCCACCATGCCCAGCTAATTTTTTGTATTTTTAGTAGAGACGGGGTTTCACCATGTTGACCAGGATGGTCTCGATCTCTTGACCTCGTGATCCACCCGCCTCGGCCTCCCAAAGTTCTGGGATTACAGGCTTGAGCCACCGCGCCCGGCCCATTTCAGATTTTAACAGGCTGCTCTCCTCATCTTTGCCCTCTCTCCAATCCTCCCTTCTCCCCTCCCGACATCCTCACCTCAGCCCTATCATTTTACCACTCAGCTCCTCCAAACCTGACCCCTGCCAATCATTGCTCCACCAAATAAAGGGGGCAATCACAGAACTGGTGGCAGGTGGCTCTCAACATGGGAAAGAGGAGGTAGGCCATGGACAGGATCAGCTTTCTCACTTCAAAAAACCAAAACAAAATAAAATTTAAAAACTAGCCGGGTAGTGGTTCACACCTGTAATTCCAGCACTTTGGGAGGCTGAGGTAGAAGGATGGCTGGAGGCCAGGAGTTTGAGGCTGTAATGAGCTATGATCACACCACTGTACTCCAGCCAAAGTCTTTATTTTTAGAGACAGAGACAAAGCAAGACTCTGTCTCTAAAAATAAAAATTTAAAAAAAAAAAAAATTAGGCCAGGAGCAGTGGCTCTCACATGTAATCCTAGCTTGGGAGGCCGAGGTGGGCAGATCAGTTGAGGCCAGGAGTTCTAGACCAGCCTAGCCAACATGGTAAAACACAGTCTGTACTAAAAATACAAGAAATTGGGCCAGACGCAGTGGCTCACGCCATAATCCCAGCACTTTGGGAGACCGAGGCTGGTGGGTTACAAAGTTAGAAGTTGAAAACCAGCCTGGCCAAGATGGTGAAATCCTGTCTCTATTAAAAATACAAAAATTAGCTGGGCATGGTGGTGGGCTCCTGTAATCCCAGCTACTCAGGAGGCTGAGGCAGAGAATTGCTTAGGAGGTAGAGGCTGCAGTGAGCTGAGATCGTGCCACTGCACTCCATCCGGGGCAACAGAGTGAGACACCGTCTCAAAAAAAAAAAACTGTCCAGGTGCAGTGGCTCACGCCTGTAATCCTAGCACTTTGGGAGGCTGAGGTGGGTGGATCATTTGAGGTCAGGAGTTCGAGACCATCCTTGCCAACATGGTGAAACCCCACCTCTACTAAAAATACGAAAATTAGCTGGGCGTGGTGACGCATGCCTGTAGTCCCAACTCCTCAGGAGGTTGAGGCAGGAGAATCGCTTGAACCTGGGAGGCAGAGGTTTCAGTGAGTAGAGATCATGCCACTGCACTCCAGTCTGGCGACAGAGTGAGACTCCGTCTCAAATAATAATAATAATAATTAGGCCGAGCGCGGTGGCTCAAGCCTGTAATCCCAGCACTTTGGGAGGCCGAGGCGGGTGGATCACGAGGTCGAGAGATCGAGACCATCCTGGTCAACATGGTGAAACCCCGTCTCTACTAAAAATACAAAAAATTAGCTGGGCGTGGTGGCGCATGCCTGTAATCCCAGCTACTCAGGAGGCTGAGGCAGGAGAATTGCCTGAACCCAGGAGGCGGAGGTTGCGGTGAGCCGAGATGGCGCCATTGCACTCCAGCCTGGGTAACAAGAGCGAAACTCTGTCTCAAAAAAAAAAATAATAATAATAATAATTGGCTGGGCGCAGTGGCTCATGCCTGCAATCCCAGCACTTTCGGAGGCCAAGGTGGGTGGAGCATGACGTCAGGAGACAGAGACTAGCCTGGCCAACATGGTGAAACCCCTTATCTAAAAATACAAAAATTAGCCAGCTGTGGTGGTGGGCGCCTGTAGTCCCAGCTACTCAGGAGGTTAAGGCAGGAGAATCACTTAAACCTGGGAGATGGAAGTTGCAGTGAGCTAAGATTGCACCACTGCACTCCAGCCTGGGCGACAGAGTGAGAATCGTCCAAAAAAAAAAAAAAATTAGCTGGATGTGAAAGCATGTGCCTGTAGTCTTGGCTACTTGGGAGGCTGATGCACGAGAATCACTTGAACTTGAGAGGCAGAGGTTGCAGTGAGCCAAGATTGTGCCACTGCACTTCAGCCTGGGTGACAGAACAACTCTGTCTCAAAAAAAAAAAAAAAAAAAAAAATTTAGCAACCTGAAGTAGCTGGCCAAAGTAGAAGAGCCCCTAGGGAAGTCTTGAAAGCTCCTCAACAGGAGAGTTAAACTGGGCAGGAATGTGCTGAAATGGCTGAACCAAGTACTTCAGGGTACAGAGGGACTGAAGCTCAGAAAAGCAGCAGACCCTGTGATAATCTTGCACACAGGAATATAAATGCAGTGATATAAACTCTAAACTCTCAGGGAGGCAGGCATGGTGGCACACACCTGTGATCCCAGCACTTTGGGATGCTGAGCCAGGAGGATTTATTGAGCCCAGGAGTTTGAGACCAGCCTGAGCAACAGAACAAGACTTTGTCTATACTAAAATTTTTTTTTAGTTATAACATTGGTCAGGCATGGTGGCTCATGCCTATAATTCCAGCACGTTGGGAAGCCAAGGCAGGCAGGTTACCTGACGTCAGGAGTTTGAGACCAGGCTGGCCAACACAGTGAAACCCCGTTTCTATTGAAAATACAAAAATTAGCTGGGCATGGTGGCCTGTGCCTGTAGTCCCAGCTACTCGGGAGGCTGAGGCAGGAGAATGGCTTGAACCCAAGAGGTGGAGGTTGCAGTGAGCCGAGATCATGCCACTGCACTCCAGCCTGGGTGACAGAGCGAGACTCCATCTCAAAAAAATAAAAATAGGACAGGCACAGTGGCTCATGCCTGTAATCTCAGCACTGTGGGAGGCCAAAGTGGGCAGATCACGAGGTCAGGAGATCGAGACCATCCTGGCCAACATGGTAAAACCTTGTCTCTACTAAGAATACAAAAATTAGCGGGGCATGGTGGTGCATGCCTGTAGTCCCAGCTACTCAGGAGGCTGAGGCAAGAGAATCACTTGAACCTGGGAGGTGGAGGTTGCAGTGAGCCAAGATTGTGCCACTGCACTCCAGCCCGGTGACAGAGCGAGACTCTGTCTCAAAAAAATAAATAAATAAATAAATAAATTTAACTTTAAAAATTAGCTGAGTGTGGCAGTGCACACCTGTGATCCCAGCTACTCAGGAGGCTGAGGTGGGAGGATCACTTGAGCCCAGGAGGTCAAGACTGCAGTGAGCCATGATAGCACCACTGCACTTTAGCCTGGACGACAGAGCAAGACCCTGCTTAAGAAAAAAGAAATATGGGCCGCCCCTCGTCTAAACAGACCCTGAGTTTCTGAATCATGACACACTGAAGTGCACCACCAGCCACACCACCAGCCCCACTGGAGGCTGTGTGGGACCTCTTGCTACCGTCGGCACACACTGGGGCATGCCCTTCAGTGTGTCCACCACCTTCATAGGCAATGGGCAAAGTTGAAGTTGTTGAAATGGGAAGTCACAAAAAAAGCAGAGCTGAGACTTCAAGACCACAAGGGCTAACATTTGCTGGCCTGGCTAAGGGCCAAGACTGCCACTGTCTACCTTAGACTTCAATTTGATGAACTCTAGCACCTCAAGTTAGGGTCGCACGGGTAGGCCCCTCCTACCAAATACTCAGGTCCAGGATTTTTCTTTGGACTATATCTTTTGCCCTTGGTGTCATTGACTTCAAAAGATCTAGAGAATTAAAACTCAGATTAAGGCCAGGTATGGTGGCTTATGCCTGTAATCCCAGCACTTTGGGATGCCAAGGCGGGCAGATCACTTGAGGCCAGGAGTTCAAGATCAGCCTAACCAACACGGTGAAACCTCATTTCTACTAAAAATACAAAAAATTAGCCGGTCGTGGTGATGAGCACCTCTAGTCCCAGATACTTGGGAGGCTGAGACATAAGAATCGCTTGAACCCAGGAGGTGGAGGTTGCAGTGAGCTGAGATTGTGCCACTGCAATTCAGCCTGGGTAACAGAGTGTCTCAAAAACAAAAAATAAAACAAACAAAAAAAACAAAAAACTCAGGTTTAGGCCTGCTCTGATTTTGAAGGTTTTTGTGGGGTTTCACTCTTTTTTTTTTTTTTTTTTTTTTTTTTTTTTTTTTTGAGACGGAGTTTCGCTCTTGTTACCCAGGCTGGCGTGCAATGGCTCGATCTTGGCTCACCGCAACCTCCGCCTCCTGGGTTCAAGCAATCCTCCTGCCTCAGCTTTCCGAGTAGCTGGGACTACAGGCATGCACCACTATGCCCAGCTAATTTCTGTATTTTTAGTAGAGATTGGGTTTCACCATGTTGAACAGGATGGCATCGATCCCTTGACCTCGTGATCCACCCGCCTCAGCCTCCCAAAGTGCTGGGATTATAGGCGTGAGCAAGTTTTCTTAATTCGGCAAGGTTGGAAGACTCTCCAAGCACTCACAGCTGGGTGAAACATCGCTGTACCTCCTTAGTCACCGTTATAGCCAGCCCTGAGAGAGAGAGAGAGAGAGAGAGAGAGAGAGAGAGAGAGAGAAACACCACTAGGTGGAAGAACCACCGCCTGCCAACCACCGCCTACTTGCACCAGAAGTCTGAATGGATTTCCAGAGGACTCAGCGGACCTCCTGTTACAGAGATACTGTAGTCCTAGAAGAGCGTCTCTCTGGACGAGTCCTTAGGGACCGACCTGGGGAGCCTCCATTTCCCACAGAAGCTCTTTCCGATTATGCTCTTTCCACATCATCCCTGGTTTGTTTGAGACAGGGTCTCTGTTGCCCAGGCTAGAGTTCAGTAGCGAGATCACAGCTCACTGCAGCCGTGACCTTCCAGGCTCAAGAAAGCCTCCTGAGTAGCCGGGACTACAGGCGTGCACCACCATGCTCGGCTAATTTTTTGTAGAGATGGGGTCTTGCCATGTTGGCCGGGCTGCTCTTGAACTTCTGGCCTCAAGTGATCCGCTTTCCTCTGCCTCCCAAAGTGCTGGAATTAACAGGTGTGAGCCACCACGCTGGGCCCTGTTTTATTACTTTCAACACTCAATGCCCTGAGAAATTATTATGACACCTGGACCAGGAGGTGCCTCTGCACCTTATTTCGGACCTAGGATTCTAGGCTTCAGGATCTCTTGTTCTGATAAAAAAAGAAAATGAGGACTGGGGCTGGGCGCTCAGGCCTGTAATCCCAGCGCTTTGGGACCCCGAAGCAGGAGGACCGCTTAAGCCCAGGTGTTCAAGATCAGTCTGGGCAACATAGCAAAACCCTGCCTCAGGTTAAAAAAAAAAAAAATTTTTTTAAAGAAAGGCCTGGTTTGGACCAGGAAATCTGGGGAAGGAGAACTAGTGCAGGCACGGACTTTGGTTAGGGGGTCTGGGCACCTTCGTAGCACTGCAAGAAGCCACTACATGCACGCCTCCTCCACACCAATAGCCCAGCTCCAGATAAAGGTCCACGACGCAGCCCCTCCAAGCAGCAGCGTCCCACCCTGATCCCTTACTCCTCAGGACTATTTACACCTCCCCCATCAGGCAGGCCTCTCTTAAAAAAGTGGTTCCTTAGAGCTGGGCCCCACGAGCAAGCCAAGGTGTATTCTTGGTCTCCTGCAAGGACGCCCCTGTCCTGAGCCCTGTGCGCGGCCCGCGGACATCCCCACTCCTCCGAGAAGTACGGTAGACAACACTCGGGCGAAGTCAAACTCAGCGCCCCCAGCTTCCTCCCCACTTCGGCTCGGCCCAACCTCTCCAAGACAAGGCGCCAGCAAGGGAGCCACAGGCCGCACCAGCCCGAGCCTTTGATCCCGGGTGTTCAGACTCAGGGCTTCCACCACCCACTCCTAAACTCGGACGCTGGACCGTGGGAACCCCATTGAGGAACCCAGGAAGGTGTGCCGGAACCTTCCCCAAACGAGGCCACTCTAGGAAATTGGGAATTTCACATATCGTTAGCACTCAGTTAACGTTTATTGGCTTAAGAACGAAAGAACCGGAAGATGCCCTTAAAGAACGTGGCGGCACTCTAGCTTCAATCGGTTGCCTCAACATTTCAAGAAACCTGGCACTGTATGTGGCCCTCAAAAGATGACGCCACCCGGTCCACCACGGTTCAACGAGGACTAAGACATCTGCCCTCAAACATCATGGCGGCGCCGCCCAACTTGGCTTCCTGCCCCTAGGGATAATGGCCGCTAGGTGGCTTCACTTAGTTTCTCACCACCCCGGAAGACGGGGATCGGCGATTGGGCGGTGCCCGTAGGCTGCAAGAAGGCCCTCAGCGGTTGGGCAGCGTTGGGTAGGCCTGGTTTTAAACGAGCCGGAGGTGGGAGCTGCGGAAGACCCGGGATTCACGGGAGGCGGCGGTGAGCGGCGCTTGCGGGAGGGCTAGGAGTGGCTGCAGAGGGCGGGAAGGGGGGCGGGGAAGGAAACATCTGAACCTTCTGATCCCGGGCCGGGGAAGACCGCTGGGCGGGGACGCGAGGAGGGAGGGGGCGTCTGTGGGCGGGACCTCCCGGGATTGGCGTGAAGGGGGTATCTGCTTGACAGTGGATCCCTGGGGATCTAGGCTGAGTTCAGAAATGCTCCATCTCGGGCCGCCCCTGTGTGAGCGGAGCTTTGCGGCGCCGAAGCTCACAGGGGAAGCAGAAGCCCCGCCCGGCGTTTGATTGGCGGAACCGCGCTGTAGGATTCTTTTCGCAGGGATCCAGTCTAGGGGATCTGGTGAGGGGGAGGGTCGTGGATGTGTGGAGTATTGCTTTGGAGTCCTCAGCCACTCGCTAGGAGTGGAGGAGTATCGCAGAGGGATCCAGCGGAAATAGCCTCCCAGGACTGGGATTCCCGTAGATCCCGGGCTATTTCGGGGCATAATTTGCAGGGACAAAGGCCTCGAGAGGCTGGGACCGTGGGAGAACTGGGACCGCTGCAGTCCGGGTTCTGGCGGCAGGTGCCGGGCAGGGCGCGAGTGATCCGCTGATCGAGGCGGTGGCACGGGAGGACACCCGCTCCGGGCGGCCGGCCGGGGGCGCCCTTTCGCGCCCCAGGGCTACGGTCGCTGGACTACGGGGAGCTTCGGGTGGA
Source organism: Saimiri boliviensis (assembly GCF_048565385.1). NCBI lineage: Eukaryota > Metazoa > Chordata > Mammalia > Primates > Cebidae > Saimiri > Saimiri boliviensis. The sequence continues at coordinate 21,337,617 of NC_133460.1, forward strand.
CCATGAAGGGCGGAGCCCCGGGGAAGGGGCTAGCCCTCATCCCCCGCTCCCCCGCTCCCCCCTTGCCCCAGGCCTCAGCCTGGGATCCCCCAG